>NC_138068.1:43976893-45176893 GCF_964194185.1 Rhinolophus hipposideros | reverse complement strand
CCACAATGTCTGCCAGTGAAAGCCTATGCCATTATCCCCTTGAGTGATGGCAGGACCTATGACTTGCTTCTAAACAATAGTTTGACCAAGGTGACAGTGGTCATCTCTGTGATAACTTACATAAGATTGTAACCCATTTTCCTAGGATACTCTTTTTCTCCCTTGCTGATGTAAAGAAGCACATGGCTAAGAACAACCCATAAGAAACTGACAACTGACAACCAGTGCGTGAGCTTGAAAGGGAATCCTTCCCTAGTTCAACCCTCAAATGGTACTGTAGCCTTGGTGACACCTGGATTGCAGCTTAGTAAGGCCTGTAGCAGAGAACCAAACTAGCTCAACCGAACTAGCCTGGATCCTGACCCATAATTATTGTGAGATAATAGATGTGTGCTGTTTTAAGCTGCTAAATTTGTGGTCATTTGTTATGCAGCAATATATCAAATAACTAGATATACTTCATTGCATTTTCCTTTCAAAATGCAAAAGAGATGGAGGCAACAAGATAAGTACCCTGAGAGTAGGGCCTGCACAGAAGTTCACACAGCAATGCCATCTGTGTCGAGATATGCCCTCTGTAGTGGAATTCACTATGTGTGAATCAACTGTGTGGCCTCCAACTCTGTCCCATGAGCTGCAGAAAATAGGGTGTCAAGAAGAAGAAGCTTCAGAGAAGAGTTGAGGGGACTGATCAACCAGAGTCCCTGCCACCTAAATTGCACCTGCTTCTTTTTCACCCCCAAGGAGAGGCAAGAAAGAGCTCCCAGGAGACTCAGTCTGAGGGAGAGAGGACCCAAGTCACCTTGTTACATCCAAAGTCTGTGATTACATTAACTCTTCAAATTAGACAGACAACACTTCTTGCCCACCAAGCCAGACATAGGAGGCGTGAGTTGCGCTTTTTAAGTCCTGGCTCCAGAGGTTCTGGCAAAACCAGACTCTGCAGCTTCACAACCAGTGGAGGTACGGATCTGGGGGCATGGCCACATCCACTGGGGGGAGGAGCATGCACACGACTTGACTTTACCAAGCCAGGCTTCCCTGACCCACCCCATGTCCCTCCCACATCCACTCAAACCCCTAAGGGCTAGGATCTCATGTAGAAACCCTGCTTTATGACTAGTTAGTGGGCAAAGTCATGTTCTTCACATGGTAGGATGACAACTGGCCAAGACCAGCAGTGGGCACAGGATGGAGGCCAGAAGGATGTCAGGTGTGTCCACAAAAAAGGAGGGCAGGAAAGACGATAAAATGGGTTCAATCAGTGCTTCCCAAACCTTAGAGACCAAAAATTCTCCTGGAGAGTTTGTGAAAACAGATTTCTGGGCCCCACTCAAGGAGAGTCTGATTCAGAAGGTGTGGTGGGACCTGCGAATCTGCATTTCCATCAAGTTCTCAGGGAATGCTGACTCCACTGTAGGGAACCACACTTTAAGTAGCAAGGGGTTGAAGGATGGATGAGTAATAAGTGAATGAATGAATAAATGAGACTCAGTACAGAGCCCAGCACCGCCACAACTGTTCAGGCATGTCTTGGATGGAACAGAAATAGTGCACATAACACCCAATCACACACATGCACAGATACACACACACATGCATATGTATGCATAAACATGCTCAGGTTCACAGAGACACATAGACAAAGCTTTTTTACCCAGATTCACAGGAACACGCATAGACACATAAACATATAGACATGCAAGCAGAGAGACACAGACACACAAAAAATATAGGCTTACACACAAACACACATATGCACAATATATAAGTCAAGGTTCTGCAGAAAAACACAACCAATAGGGGGTGTGTGTGTGTGTGTGTGTGTGTGTGTGTGTGTGTGTAGAGATTTACTATAAGGAATTGGCTTATACTATTATGGAGGCTAAGACCAGACCCAGGAAAACCAATGTTATAGTTCCAGTCTGAGTCCAAAGGCCTGAGCAGTAGGAGTTGATGGTTTAAGTTCCAATCTGAGTCTGAGTCTGAAAGCAGAAGACTGATATCCTGGCTTGAAGACAATCAGGCAGAGAGAATTCTTTCTTACTCAACTTTTATTCTACTCAGGTCTTCAACCGATTGGATGAGTCCCTCCCACATTGAGAAAGGCAGTCTGCTTTACTCAGTCTATAGATTCAAATGTTAATCTCCTCCAGAAATAAGCTCACAGACACACCCAGAGATCATGTTTAACCAAATATCTGAGCATCCCATGGCCCAGTCAAATTGACATATAAAACTAACCATTACAACATACATACACAAACACACACCCACTTGCACACATGTACACAAGCACATACACAGTCATCATTTTTACACACTTATACACATTTACATTTAAACCATTTAAAAACTGAAACAAAAATAGACTCCTGGAAACATGCACATACACACAGAGACACAAACATATATCTACATATATGACACCATGCACACACACACACACACACACACACACACACATAAACACTTTCCCTGGAGAACCCTGTATAATGCTGATACGACATCACCTCCTTCCTGCCATGGCACTTTGAGACATAACAAGGACCTCCCTGTACCTTTGCTTGCCCCACAGTCCTGAGGGTCATGGAGCTGGGGATATGGGTGACCATCACCCATATTCACAGATGAAAGGGCCAAGGCCCGGTGAAGATAGTGAGTAGGGCAAGTCCCAAAGCTACTCTGTCTGAGCTTTATCCAATGCTTCTGAAAGGGAAAATAACCTATAACACTAACAGTAAGCACCAAGGACAATCTGCCACCTGAGTTGGGCAGACACCAGTGCCATGGCACCTGCCTCTCCTCCAGCCCAGTCCCCTAATGGTGATGAATCCCAGACATGGCACATGTGTCAGGGAATAGAGCTTGTCAGGAAGACACCACCCTGGGGCCCTCAACGACAGCCAGAGTCAGGACTGGCCTCAGTCAGGACTGGCAGAGCAGGCCCAGCAGAACATGCAGGACAGCACAGAAGCCACATTTTATCAAATATCAACATCTACCACACACTGTGTTAAATGTGCTTTGCTGATGATAAAGACAAACAGGAACTTTAAGTAAACATAATCATTCTGGAGGGTCTATAGAAAGAGCTAAGGCTTAGAACTTCTCGCACTCTGTGTAATAATGAGAACCCTACACGTGAGAACCCTACACATGAGAACCCTAACAGGAAGAGCTCCATGTTTATAATAAAGCTCTATGATTCTAATTTCCCCTTTCATTAACTTCCTTTCCCCTTATATAAATACCTCTCCATCTTGAAATGCAGGTCAGAGTATACATGTGGCTTGTCATGTCTGCAGGCCCTGGGGTTGCAACCCTTCCTTTTTCCCAAGTAAATCCTTTTTGGTGATGAAACACTTGTTCAATATTATTTTTCAGTCAATACTTTGGGGGTTTGTCCAGGATTCCAGAGAGGAACAACCCCAATGGCTTTGGGGCAGGTCGGCAACCAGGTGTTGGCGCCCCATATTGAGCTACTTTGGCTCACTGCTTGCTCTCTGATTTGGAAGCTTAGGGTAAGTCTTCTCTCAGAATCGAGCTTTTGCTTTTTGCGTTTTGAAGTTCTCTGGGCTTTATTTGGGAATTGTTTGGAGGTTTTGTGTGTGTGTGCATGTGTTAAAAAGGACTTGCTTATTTGTTTGTCTATCTATTGCCTGTGAGTGCTCAATTTGGCATGTCAGCTTGATTTCTTTGGAAATAAGTTGTCTTTTGAGACCAAACTGGCTTTCACATAAAGATCCCTTTAGGGACAGAGGTTATTTCTACTGAAATTAGTCAATTTGGCCCACTTTTAGACTATGACGTCTCATTGAGAGGAGTGCCATTCAGCTCAGCCCATATCTGGACACTCTTCAGGTTAGTTATTTTCCTAGAACTAGCTTTTAGCATTCGACCTGGTCCTCTGTGAGCAGACTCTTCTAGAATGAGGCTGGCTGGTGTCTGATGTGCAGGTTGCTCAAACTGTTGTAAATTGTCTTGGATACCTTGTTCTAGAGAAAAGTCTCTGGAAAAGGGGATCTCAGCTATCTAAATATTTTAAGACTGTCCTTCCTCTGCTAAGAATGCTGGCAGAGTACATGGTTAAAAGTCACAGGCAATTTTCATGTGCATATTTAACTAAATGGACAGTTCTGACTAAAAGTAATTCATAAAAGCAGTGGTCACTCTGAGGAACTTTTGAGATTCCCAAACTTCATTTTCTTAAAACCAAATTGGACAATAATAGCACTGAAATTGGTAGAATTTAGTGGAATGGCTATTTCGAATGATATTTTGAGGTTCCCAACAAGACCAAGAAACTGAAGTTGTCTCTTCGTGAAATAAAGTCTTAAAATTAACAGAAACTACTGGAAATTTAAAAAGAGAAAAATGGCATCCGATACTACGTGTTCTTCCTCTGCAGTGCTATCTTGCCTTTCACCCTCTACTCCATTGTCTCAGAAAACATCTTCCAGTCCACCCTATTCTTCTATGGAGACTTCATCTCAGGCTTCTTCTCCAGCTCATGCAAGTACTTCTCCCCCAACTCCTTTGCCTCAAACTCCACTTTTAACACCATCTTGCTTCCCACTTCAGTCTTCCTTACTTTCAGTTCAGCTTCCAGTGCCATTTTCCCTGAAATCCACCCCTAGTGCTTCTTTCTCTGATCTTATCAGCACTTTCACTGATGAAACCCTCTGGGAATCCTAAAAAGTTTCTGGGAATCCCAAGTTTCATATGTCCCCTGGACTAAAGCTGAGTTACAAGCCATTGTAAAGGAATCCCCTAAGGTAAATGAGGATCCTTACAAGCTGGCTGAGGAATTTGATATTATTATTCAGGCCTATTGGCCCAGGTTTTCTGATTTGTATCACCTAATTCATATGTTAGTTGGTGAAGGCCAAACTAGATACTGCACGAGAATTGCTTAATGGGAACATCCCAAAAGGGACTTAGAAAAGCAAACTTCTAATTTTGGGGAAGAAGCTGAAGAACTTCTCAAAAACTGTACCAGTTCCTAATTCTTTCCCAAAGCCTGTTGATTGGAGCAAAATTCACACTTGCTCACAAAAATCTGACGAATCTGTTCATGACTAATATAATAGATTTCAGGTTGTTTTCAAGGAAACCTTTGGTCTTCCTTTAGATGTTAACACCACTTGTGGAACTTTTAATTCTTTGTTTATTAAGGGGCTGAACAGAAATCTTTCCCTCCTGGTTAAGAGAACCAGGATGTAATAGGAGACCATGTCCTCCCTAGATTTGTTAATTTGGCCAATCAACTTGCTCATACTCTAGATGAGCCACCTAGAAGAAAGATTACCAAGATTTTTAATTTTCAGCCTTGGCAAATGAGAGGCCCTATGTGAAACTGAAAGACTCCAAATTTTGCCATTATTGTAAAGAGCCAGGATACTGGAAAAGGGATTGTCATAAATTTAAGTATTTCAGATGCTCTCAATCTTCTAACCAGCCTTTTCAAGGTCCTCCTAATCCCTAATGATGGTGCTCCGAGGAACTACAGGGACTTTTTCCAATCCTTCCTCTTAATCGTCTTGGAGAAACTTCTGTTCACATTGGTAAGGAAACTAATTCCATTCTTATTGACACTGGTGTTACACTCTCAGTGCTCAATCCCACTGTCATAAAACAGCCTGCACCTCAGAGTAATAAAACAGTTCAAATAGTGGGGATTTCAAATAAACCTCAACAAGTTCATGTCTCCGAATATGTCTCTGAACTTATTCCTTTTTGCTTAGGCCCCTTAAGAGATACATATTGTTTTCTCTTTAGTGCTTCTGCCCCTACTCATTGATTAGGTCAAGACTTTCAAAAGAAGTATCATGCTGGAATAGCCTTTTCTTGAAAGGGAGAAATAATGTTAGAGTTTGATGGTAACTGTCAGAATGGCCAACTAGGTGAATTAAAGGGCCTTTCAATGTTTTTTATTTGTTCTGTTTTTTATGGTAGTAGCTGGAACTGAAAGCATTGATCAGTTGTCCCTAATTGGACCAACTGCCATTTTTATGAGCAAAATCTTCAATTGATATTGGCAGAATCCACAATGCATCTCCCATTAAGATTCAAATTGATCTTTCAAAACCTCTTCCCAGAACTAATCAATATACTATGAGTAAAGAGGACCTTCAATGTATAAAGCCAATAATAGAAGATTACATAACTCAGGGTCTTATTAGTCCTTGCACTAGTCCCTGTAACACTCCTATTCTACCTGTGAGAAAGCAAAAGGGATGAAGGTAGAGGTTTGTCCAGGATCTCCGAGTAATAAACCACATTGTTATCCTTTGACACCCTGTTGCTCCTGACCCTCATACACTGGTAGCAGCTATCCCAACTGGAGGTAAATTCTTTATGTTATTGATTTACGTAGTACATTCTTTAGCATCCCAGTTAATGCAGCTATCCAATCTCTTTTGCCTTCACTTGGGAAGGAAAAAATTTACCTGGACAGTAATGTCTCAAGGTTTTACTGAAAATCCTTCTTATTTCTCACAAACTTTGAAGACTGATTTGGATGATGTAATTTTTCCTACAGCTTCCACCTTATTGCAATGTCTGAATGATTTACTTCTTTGCTCTTCTTCTCAGCTCTCCTCACAGGAACATAGCTTCCATCTCTTAGAGCTTTCGGCCTTAAGGGACATAAGGTCTCTAGAGAAAAATTACTAACAATTGTCACCCCAATAAACTTTAATTAAAAAATAAATAAATAAAGAGAGAGAGAGAAAGAGAGAGAGAGAGAAATTACAATTTGTCCAAAGTTTTGATATTTGTGATATCTTTTTTTTTAACTAAATTTATTGGGGTGACAATTGTTAGTAAATTTACATAGATTTCAGGTGTACAATTCTGTATTACATCATCTATAAATCCCATTGTGTGTTCACCACCCAGAGTCAGTTCTCCTTCCATCACCATATATTTGATCCCCCTTACCCTCATCTTCCACCCCCCACCCCCTTACCCTCTGGTAACCACTAAATTATTGTCTGTGTCTATCAGTTTTTGTTTCTCATTTGTTTGTCTTGTTCTTTTGTTGTTTTTGGTTTATATACCACATATCAGTGAAATCATAGGGTTCTCTGCTTTTTCTGTCTGACTTATTTCACTTAGCATTATACTCTCCAGATCCATCCATGTTGTCACAAATGCTCCTATATCATCTTTCTTTAACGCGGAATAGTATTCCATTGTGTATATATACAACAACTTCTTTATCCATTCATCTATTGAAGGACATTTTGGTTGTTTCCATGTCTTGGCCACCGTAAACAAAGCTGCAATGAACATTGGAGTACACGTGTCTCTATAGAGGAATGCTTTCAGATTTTTTGGGTAGATACCCAGGAGAGCGATTGCTGGGTCATATGGTAATTCTATTCGTAATTTCTTGAGAAACCTCCACACTGCCTTCCATAGCGGCTGCACCAGTCTGCATTCCCACCAACAGTGTATGAGGGTTCCTATTTCTCCACAGCCTCTCCAACACTTGTTACTATTTGTCTTATTGATGAGAGCCATTCTGACTGGGGTGAGGTGATATCTCATTGTGGTTTTCATTTGCATTTCTCTGATGATTAGCGATGTTGAGCATTTTTTCATATGTCTATTTGCCATTTGTATATCCTCATTGGAGAAATGTCTCTTCAGGTCCTCTGCCCATTTTTCAATTGGTTTGTTTGTTTTTTTGTTGTTGAGTTTCATGAGTTCCTTGTATATTTTGGATATTAGACCCTTATCAGAGGCACTGTTTGCAAAAATCTTCTCCCATTCACTTGGTTGCCTCATTATTTTGTCAATAGTTTCTTTTGCTATGCTGAAGCTTTTCAGTTTCATATAATCCCATTTGTTTATTTTAGTTTTTACTTCCATTGCCTTTGGAGTCAGATTCATAAAATGCTCTTTGAACCCAAGGTCCATAAGTTTAGTACCTATGTTTTCTTCAATGCAGTTTATTGTGTCAGGTCTTATGCTTAAGTCTTTGATCCATTTTGAATTAATTTTGGTACATGGTGACAGATAGCAATCCAGTTTCATTCTTTTGCACGTAGCTATCCAATTCTGCCAGCACCATTTATTGAAGAGGCTGTCTTTCCTCCTTTGTATGTTTTTAGCTTCTTTGTCAAAAATTATCTGTCCATATTTATATGGCTTTATTTCTGGGTTCTCAATTCTTTTTTTTTTTTTTTTTTTTTTTTTTTTTTTTTTTATTAATTAATTTATTTATTAGTTTCAGGTGTACAAAACAAGGTAATACTTAGACGTTCATCATTTATATCCCTCATACTGTGAACCCCCCTCCCCCCATCCACTATCCCTCCGACCTCACACTGAACCATCACATTATATATATAAAATTATAGTTGGCATTCATTAATGTTTAGCTTCTGATGTACAATGCCATGATCAGGTATCCACAGTATCCCTGAGGTGGTCTCCCAAATAGGACGCATGTCCATCGGATACCCAACAAAATCTTTACAACATTATAGAATACCTTCCCCAAATTAATTTTCAAAAGAAAAACCCTGAGGCCATCTTGTGGTTACCAGCTGCTTCCAAATCCCTTCACCTTTCCCCTTATCCCCAACCCCCTCCCACACACCCATCTAACCACTCTCGGTTTTTTCTCTGCGTCCCCAAAACTGACTCTGATTAGTTCATTCACATAGTCTTTTCTTTAGATTCCATATATAAGTGAGATCATATGGTACTTGTCTTTCTCTTTCTGACTTATTTCACTTAACATAATGTTCTCTAGATCCATCCATGTTGCTGCAAATGATAAGATTTCTTTCTTCTTTATGGCTGCGTAATACTCCATTGTATAAATGTACCACAGCTTCTTAATCCAGTCATCTACCGATGGGCATTTTGGTTGTTTCCATATCTTGGCTATTGTGTAAAGTGCTGCAATAAACATAGGAGTGCATACAGATTTTTGAATTGGAGTTTTGGATTTCTCCGGGTAGATGCCTAGGAGTGGAATTACTGGATCATAGGGTAGTTCCATTTTCAGATTCCTGAGATACCTCCATACTGTTTTCCATAGTGGCTGCACTAATCTGCAGTCCCACCAACAGTGCACTAGCGTTCCCTTTTCTCCACATCCGCGCCAGCATTTGTTGTTTGTTGATTTATTGATAATAGCCATTTTGACTGGAGTGAGGTGGTATCTCATTGTGGTTTTTATTTGCATTTCTCTGATGGTTAGTGAGGTTGAGCATTTCTTCATATGTCTTCTTGCCTTCTGTATGTCCTTCTTAGAGAAATGTCTCCCCAAGTCCTCTGCCCATTTTTTAATTGGGTTGTTTGTTTTTTTGGAGTTGAGTTGAGTAAGTTTTTTATAGATTTGTGATATTAATCCCTTATCAGATATATCATTGGCAAATATCTTTTCCCATAGAGTAGGATCCCTTTTTGTTTTATTGATGGTTTCCTTTGCTGTGAAAAAACTTTTTAGTTTGATGTAATCCCACATGTTTATTTTTTCTCTTACTTCGCTCGCGCGAGGGGATATATCAGTGAAAATCTTACTCCGGGTAATGTCCATGAAGTTTCTTCCTATATTTTCTTCTAGATATTTTATGGTTTCAGATCTTACATTTAAGTCTTTAAGCCATTTTGAATTTGTTTTTGTATATGGTGTAAGGAGGTGGTCCAGCTTCATTTTCTTGCATGTGTCTGGGTTCTCAATTCTATTCCATTGGTCTATGTGTCTGTTTTTCCGCCAATACCAAGCTGTTTTGATTATTGTAGCCCTGTAGTACAAGCAAAAATCAGGGAGTGTGATACCTCCAGTATTGTTCTTTTTTTTTAATATTGCTTTGGCTATTCGGGGTCTTTTGTGGTTCCAAACAAATCTGATGATTTTTTGTTCTATTTCTTTAAAAAAATGCCATCGGGATTTTAATGGGGATTGCATTAAATCTGTATATGGCTTTGGGTAATATGGCCATTTTAACTATGTTGATTCTTCCAATCCATGAGCACGGAATGTCTTTCCATTTCTTTGTGTCTTCTTCAATTTCTTTCAAAAATGTCTTATAGTTTTCAGCATATAAATCTTTCACATCCTTGGTTAAGTTTATTCCTAGGTATTTTATTCTTTTTGCTGCAATTGCAAAAGGAATTGTTTTTTCTATCTCTTTTTCTGAGATTTCATTGTTGGTATATAGGAAAGCAATGGACTTTTGTACGTTGATTTTGTAGCCAGCAACTTTACTGTATTCATTGATTGTTTCTAATAGCTTTTTGGTGGAGTCTTTAGGGTTTTCTATATATAGCATGATATCATCTGCAAAGAGTGACAATTTAACTTCTTCATTCCCAATTTGGATGCCTTTTATTTCTTTCTCTTGCCTGACGGCTCTGGCGAGGACTTCCTACACTATGTTGAAAAGCAGAGGTGATAGGGGACAACCTTGTTATGTTCCTGAACATAGAGCAAAGGGCTTCAGCTTATCACTATTAATTATGAGATTAGCTGAGGGTTTGTCGTATATGGCCTTTATTATGTTGAGGTATTTTCCTTCTATACCAATTTTAGTAAGTGTTTTAATCATAAATGGATGTTGTATCTTATCAAATGCTTTTTCTGCATCAATTGATATAATCATATGATTTTTGTCCTTTATTTTGTTTATGTGATGTATCACATTGATGGATTTGCGAATGTTGAACCATCCTTGTGCCCCTGGGATGAACCCCACTTGGTCGTGATGAATAATCTTTTCTTTTTTTTTTTTCAATTTATTTATTGGGGTGACAATTGTTAATGAAATTACATAATTTCAGGTGTACAATTCCGTATTACATCATCAATAAATCCCATTGTGTGTTCACCACCCAGAGTCAGTTCTCCTTCCATCACCATATATTTGATCCCCCTTACCCTCATCTCCCTCCCCCCACCCCCCTTACCCTCTGGTAACCACTAAAATATGTCTGTGTCTATGAGTTCTTGTTTCTCATTTGTTTGTCTTGTTTTTGGTTTATATACCACATATCAGTGAAATCATAGGGTTCTCTGCTTTTTCTGTCTGACTTATTTCGCTTAGCATTATATTCTCAAGATCCATCCATGTTGTCACAAATGTTCCTATATCATCTTTCCTTAACGCTCAATAGTATTCCATTGTGTATATATACCACAACTTCTTTATCCATTCATCTATCGAAGGACATTTTGGTTGTTTCCATGTCTTGGCCACCGTAAACAAAGCTGCAATGAACATTGGAGTACACGTGTCTCTATAGAGAAATGCTTTTATATTTTTGGGGTAGATACCCAGGAGAGCGATTGCTGGGTCATATGGTAATTCTATTCGTAATTTCTTGAGGAACCTCCACACTGCCTTCCATAGCGGCTGCACCAGTCTGCATTCCCACCAACAGTGTATGAGGGTTCCTTTTTCTCCACAGCCTCTCCAACACTTGTTGCTATTTGTCTTGTTGATGATAGCCATTCTGACTGGGGTGAGGTGATATCTCATTGTGGTTTTTATTTGCATTTCTCTGATGATTAGTGATGTTGAGCATTTTTTCATATGTCTATTTGCCATTTGTAAGTCCTCTTTAGAGAAATGCCTCTTTAGGTCCTCTGCCCATTTTTCAATTGGGTTGTTCGTTTTTTTGTTGTTGAGTTTCATGAGTTCCTTGTATATTTTGGATATTAGACCCTTATCGGAGGAACTATTTGCAAAAATCTTCTCCCATTCAGTAGGTAGCCTCTTTATTTTGTCGATGGTTTCTTTTGCTGTGCAGAAACTTTTAAGTTTCATATAGTCCCATGTGTTTATTTTAGCTTTTACTTCCATTGCCTTTGGAGTCAAATTCATAAAATGCTCTTTGAACCCAAGGTCCATAAGTTTAGTACCTATGTTTTCTTCTATGCAGCTTATTGTGTCAGGTCTTATGCTTAAGTCTTTGATCCATTTTGAATTAATTTTGGTACATGGTGACAGATAACAGTCCAGTTTCATTTTTTTGCACGTGGCTATCCAATTCTCCCAGCACCATTTATTGAAGAGGCTGTCTTTTCTCCATTGTATGTTTTTAGCTTCTTTGTCAAAAATTATCTGTCCATATTTATGTGGTTTTATTTCTGGGTTCTCAATTCTATTCCATTGGTCTATGTGTCTGTTTTTCCGCCAATACCATGCTGTTTTGATTATTGTAGCCCTGTAGTACAAGCTAAAGTCAGGCAGTGTGATACCTCCAGCACTGTTCTTTTTTTTTAATATTGCTTTGGCTATTCGGGGTCTTTTGTGGTTCCAAACAAATGTGATTATTTTATGTTCTATTTCTTTAAAAAATGCCGTTGGGATTTTGATGGGGATTGCAATAAATCTGTATATTGCTTTGGGTAATATGGCCATTTTAACTATGTTGATTCTTCCAGGCCATGAGCACGGAATGTCCTTCCATTTCTTTGTGTCATCTTCAATTTCTTTCAAAAATGTCTTATAGTTTTCAGCATATAAATCCTTCACATCCTTGGTTAAATTTATTCCTAGGTATTTTATTCTTTTTGCTGCAATTGCAAAGGGAATTGTTTTTTGTATTTCTTTTTCTGAGATTTCATTGTTAGTATATAGGAATGCAATGGACTTTTGTACGTTGATTTTGTAGCCAGCAACTTTACTCTATACATTAATTGTTTCTAACAGCTTTTTGGTGGAGTCTTTAGGGTTTTCTATATATAGCATCATATCGTCTGCAAAGAGTGATATTTTAACTTCTTCATTCCCAATTTGGATGCCTTTTATTTCTTTCTCTTGCCTGATGGCTCTGGCAAGGACTTCCAACACTATGTTGAAAAGCAGAGGTGATAGGGGACAGCCCTGTCGTGTTCCTGAACGTAGAGCAAAGGGCTTCAGTTTTTCACCAGTAATTATGAGATTAGCTGAGGGCTTGTCATAATTGGCCTTTATTATGTTGAGGTATTTTCCTTCTAAACCTATTTTATTAAGTGTTTTAATCATAAATGGATGTTGTATCTTGTCAAATGCTTTTTCTGCATCAATTGATATAATCATATGATTTTTGTCCTTTATTTTGTTTATGTGATGTATCACATTGATGGATTTGTGAATGTTGAACCATCCTTGTGCCCCAGGGATGAACCCCACTTGGTCATGATGAATGATCTTTTTAATGCATTGTTGTATTCGATTTGCTAAAATTTTGTTTAGGATTTTTGCATCAGTATTCATCAGAGATATATGTCTGTAGTTTTCTTTTTTTGTGTTGTCCTTACCAGGTTTTGGTATCAGGGTAATGTTGGCCTCATAAAATGAGTTAGGGAGTACTGACTCTTCTTCAATTTTTTGGAAGAGTTTGAGCAGGATTGGTATTAGATCCTGTTTGAAGGTTTGGTAGAATTCACTAGTGAAGCCATCTGGTCCCGGACTTTTGCTTTTGGGAAGGTTTTGGATGACTGATTCAATGTCTTTACTGGTGATCGGTCTGTTTAGGTTTTCCAGTTCTTCATGGTTCAGCCTTGAAAGGCTATATGTTTCTAAGAACTTGTCCATTTCTTCTAGGTTATTAAATTTGGTGGCATATAGTCCTTCATAGTATTCTTGGATGATCCTTTGTATTTCTGTGGTGTCCGTGATAACTTCCCCTTTCTCATTTCTGATTTTGTTAATTAGTGTCTTCTCTCTTTTTATCTTAGTGAGTCTATCCAAGGGTTTGTCGATTTTATTAATTTTTTCAAAGAACCAGCTCTTTGTCACATTAATTTTTTCTATTGTCTTTTGTTCTCTATTTCATTTAGCTCTGCTCTGATTTTTGTTATTTCCTTTCTTCTGCTGACTTTGGGTTTCACTTGTTCTTCTTTTTCTAGTTCTTTGAGGTGTAACATGAGGTTGTTTATTTGGGATTTTTCTTGTTTCTTGAGATAGGCCTGTAATGATATAAATTTCCCTCTTATGACTGCTTTCGCCGCATCCCAAAAATTTTGGTAGGATGTATTTTCATTGTCATTTGTTTCTATATATCTTTTGATCTCTCCTCTAATTTCTTCTTTGACCCAGTCGTTCTTTAAAAGTATGTTGTTTAATCTCCATGTATTTGTGTTTCTTTTTGCTTTCTTTCGCAGTTGATATCCAATTTCAAAGCCTTGTGATCAGAGAATATGCTTGGTATGATTTCAATCTTCTTAAAGTTGCTGAGGCTGCTTTTATGTCCCAATATATGGTCTATCCTTGAGAATGTTCCATGTACACTAGAAAAGAATGTATAGTCTGATGTTTTAGGATGAAGTGCTCTATATATGTCAATTATGTCCAATTCATCTAATGTGTCATTTAGGGCTGCGATTTCGTTATTTATCTTCTGTTTGGATGATCTATCCATAGCTGTCAATGATGTATTTAAGTCCCCTAGTATAATTGTGTTTTGGTCAATTTCTCCCTTTAGTTCTGTTAGTAGTTGCTTGGTATATTTCGGTGCTCCCTGATTGGGGGCATAAATATTGATGACTGTTATGTCTTCTTGTTGTATAGTCCCCTTTACCATTATGAAATGTCCATCTTTGTCTCTTGTTATCTTTTTCACCCTGAAGTCTGTTTCATCTGATATCATTATGGCTACACCTGATTTTCTCTGGGTACCATTTGCTTGGAGTGCCAATTTCCACCCTTTCACTTTGAGTCTATGCTTGTCCTTGTAGCTGAGATGTGTCTCTTGGAGACAGCATATGGTTGGGTTTAGTTTTTTGATCCAATCTGCTACTCTGTGCCTTTTTATTGGTGAGTTCAGTCCATTTACATTTAGGGTGATTATTGATACGTGAGGATTTCCTGTCATTCTATCTTTAGTTTTGTGGTAAGGCTGTGTCTCCATTGTTTCTTTGCCTTTTTGTTGTTGTCTATTATTTCTGTGTGGTGGTATTCTATGATGTTTTCCTCTGTTTCTTCTTTTATTACAGTATATATTTCAGATTTGGATGTTTTTTGAGTGGTTACCCTTGAGTTTATGTAAAAGAAAGTTTGATATTTAGAGTATTCCAGTTTCTTCAGTACGCTTAATTTCTCTATTCCCATATTCCAGTTCAGGCCTTTACGTTCCCCCTTTTTATGTTTCGGTTGCCACAAGTTGTCCCTGTTGATAGTGGTCTAATAGCCTCCTTTAGTATTTCTTGTAGTGCAGGTCGTGTATTAGAAAATTCCCTCAGCTTCTGGATGTCTGGAAAGGTCTTTATTCCTCCTTCATATCTAAAGGAGATCTTTGCTGGATATATTATTCTTGACTCATAATTTCTGTCTTTCAATAGTTTGAATATTTGGTTCCATTCCCTCCTAGCTTGTAGAGTTTCTGCTGAAAAATCTGATGATAATCTAATGGGCTTTCCTTTGTAAGTTACCGTCTTCTTTTCCCTGGCTGCCTTGAGGATTCTTTCTTTGCAATTGATTTTAGACAGCTTCAATACAATGTGCCTTGGTGAAGGCCTGTTTGGATTGAGGTAATTAGGTGTTCTATTTGCTTCTTGGATTCGAGGATCCAGTTCTGTCTACAAGTTTGGGAAGTTTTCATCGACGATTTGTTTGAATATATTCTCTGTTTCCTTCCCTCTTTCTTCTCCTTCTGGTATGCCCATTATTCTTATATTGTTCTTTCTGATGGAGTCAGAAAGTTCCTGTAGAGTTCTTTCATTTCTTTTAAGTCTCAAGTCTCTTTCTTCTTCCCTCTGTGTAAATTCCAGGTTCCTATCTTCGATGTCACTGATTCTTTCCTCCATCTGGTCAACTCTACTGCCTAAGCTGGATATTTTATTGTTAACTTTTTCTATTGAGTTCTTAATCTCCAGAAATTCTATTTGGTTCTTTTTCAAGATTTCAATCTCTTGTAAAATGCTCATGGTGTTCTTTGATTGTGTTTCTGAGTTCATTAAACTGCCTTTCTGTGTTTTCTTGCATCTCGTTCAGTTTTTTCAGAATTGCAATCTTGAATTCTCTGTCATTTAAATCACAAATGTCCATATCTCTAAGTTCCTTTTCTGGAGACTTTTCACTTTCTTTCTGAGCTATCTTGTTGCCTTGGTTATTCATGGCAATCACTGATTTACTATGTCTCTTCCTAGACATCTACAGGAGTGGCTTCTTCAACAGGTTGATAGATATGCAAAGAGCTTTTGAAGTTCCAAAGCTCTTTCTGCACCAGATTCAGAGCCCGTAAGTTTCAGCAGTTCTGTTTACTCCTGCAGGGATCCGCCCAGATAGGTGGGGCCAGGGGCGGGGTGAGTTGTGAGAGGTGGCACAGAGCAATGGCGGCGACCACCACCACAGCCAGTCCTGCTTCCACAGCTCCCTCCCCTTTGCGGGAACTAGTTGAGCTGCGAATCTGTGTCTGTGGTCCACAGTTCTCAGAGCAGCAAATATTCTGTCCTTTGATCCGACACTGCTACTTTATCGCTTCTAGCACCGGGCAGGTGGGGGCGGTACGAGCTCTGGGAGGGTAGGGAGGGGGCGGCTAGTCTCCGTGCCTAAGGCTTCCGTTCTCCGCTCGGCAGTGAGGGCTTAAACCACCGATTTCAGCCCTCTTCCCTCAGTCTTTGCTGCCAGGAGCGTTGGGTTCAGCCATGCTATATGCTGCCCCCTCAGCCCTGTGTGCGATAAGTGGAGCCCTAGCAGTCCGAGTCCTTCCCTCTCCCGCAGCTGCAGAAGATCCGGGAGCAGCGGGCTCCGAGCACTGAGCTAGGTCTGTGTCCTGCGCCCGCGCGGCTCTGTCTCCGCACTTCTCCTCTCCCTCCTCCCCCGCTCGCCCGATTCACCCACCTGGAGGTGAAGTCAATAGTGGACCTCTTCGTCTTGCCTGTCTGCTTTGCAGGGAGTCCTTTGTGGAGTTATTGTTGTCAGATTCGTTGTAAATTCCAGGGGAGCGTTACAGAGGCTCACCTCACGCCGCCATTTTTTTTCCCCTCGTCTCTGCTCCCTGCTGAAAGTGAGGAAGCCCCTCATGACTGCTGGTGGACACTGACAGGTCACCTCCTGACTCCTCACGAGGAGTTGCAGGAGACTCCTTTAGGTAAAGCTGATTTCTCATGGTTTACAAATGGTTCAGACCTAGAAAACAAAAACAGTTATGTTCTGTGCTGGATATGCTTTTGTAGCCCCTTTTGAAGTCATTGAGGCAGCACCTTTACTTCTGGCCACTTCAGCACAGCAGGCTGAATCATATGCCCTCACTACAGCTTGCTTTTTAGCAAAGGGTAAGACTGTCAACATTACACTGACAGCAGATATGCCTTTGGAGTAGTTTATGACTTTGGACTTTGGAATGTTATGGAAACAACGTGGTTACCTTACCTCCAATAAAGATAAAACTAAAAATAGTCCATATGTTTAAGAATTATTGGATGCTATACTTTTACCTGATGCTTTAGGCTATTATTATTTTTTATTAGTTCCAGATATACAAAACAATGTACTAGTTAGACATTTACACCCCTCACAATGTCATAACCCCCTGCCCCAATCTACTACCCTTCTCACATCATATATAGCTGTTACAGTTCCATTGACTCTATTCCTTATACTGTACTCCACAGCCCAGCTTCAGGTGTATAGCACAGTAGTCAGGCATCTACACCATCCACGAAGTGGTCTCGCTATTATTAAGATTCCAGGAATTCTCAACTTGACTCCCTGGAAGCTAAAGGAAATCACCTGGCTGACATTTCTGCTAAGAATGCTGCCCTTAAAGGCATCAGCAGCAGTCAAATCTCTGTCATGGTCCAAAGAGATGTTTCCCCAGTTGATAACTTAGAAAAACTGGCCAGAGACGCCCAAAAATTGACTTTGGAAAAAGAAAAACAAGATCGGAAATCCAACAATTGCTGGTTTGATAAGAGAAAGCTCTGGTTTGGGCCAAATAACAACCCAGTCCTATCAGACTCTAAAATTTCCACTCTTGACTACTGTACATGCACTAACCCATTGGTCCGCTGACAATATGATAGCATTCATTAATCAGTATTCGTGGGGGGATATTAACAAGGCTGCAAAACGTGCCGACCTTAAGTCCCATCTTTCCAAAGTACAACCCAGAAAAGTCTGTTCACACTCCCTTCTGGACATTTTAAGTAGCCAAATGAACCATTTGAGGTTTGCCAAGTAGATTTCATACAGTTGCCCCTGTCTCATGGATATAAATATGTTTTAGTCATGATATGTATTTTCTCACTGAACTGAAGCTTTCCTATATAGAAAAGCTAATGCATCTGCAGTGGCTAAAGTCCTGTTAGAGAAGATTCTTCCTACTTGGGGAACTCCTCCTGAACTCCACAGTGATCGAGGACCCCATTTCACTGGTCAGGTGCTAAAGCAAGTCTGTGCTGTTTGGCCAGTCCTACAACATTTTCACTGTGATTACCATTCTCAATCTTCAGGTTTAGTTGAATGTACTAATGGCATTATTAAGATTCAATTGGCAAAATTTGCAGAAACTCTTCAAATACCTTGGCCAAAAGCTTTGCCATTTGTCCTTACAAAGCTCAGATCTACCCCTGTTGGGACACATAAGCTTTCACCTTTCGAGATAATTATAGGACAGCCCATGCATTTGGCTCCTGCTTCTGTTGATCCACAGTTGGTAAAAGAAAACACACTTCAATATTGTAAAAGCTTAATCATGTCTATTGAAAATAATCATGCTTTCATAGAACAATTTTTTCACAGTGTACTCCAGGGTAATGAAAAACTCAAAATCTATACTCTACAACCTGGAGATTTTGTTTATAAAAAACACCTCAAAAAAGATTCCCTCCAGCCTTGCTAGAAGGGCCCTTACCAGGTACTGTTGAGTAACCCCTGTGCTGTTAATCTCCAGGGAGTAGACTCTGGGATACATGTGTCATATCTAAAGAAAGCACCAAACCCTGACTGGAACTGTACATAGTCTGATGACCTGAAACTAAAGCTGTCAAAAATTAAAACAGGTGACTTCTGAAGGAAACAAAATACAAACATGACTGAATCAGGCTTGTATAACTCTTTTCTATCAATTCTTATTTAATTTTTCTCTTTTCATTAGAAGGAATGTACCCTTGCTTACATTTCCTAAGCTATTGTGAAAGGGGAACTTTTCTGGTTATTGAATCTATCATCAAGAACTTTGATCTAACTAAGATAATAATGGTCTGTGCTATATTATCCACAGGTTTGAGCTACTAGTTTAAATTAATTATATAGACTGGATCATTCTAATTGTTTTGAATTCTTCGTTACTAAGTTCTGAATCTGTTGCCTGTTAACCCTGGACACAAGCTGTTCCCAGTCTATGCACTTTCCCTCTGATGTGAGACGATAACCAGAAGAAGTCTTTCCTGACATTGGGGAACAAAAAGGCTGCTGAAGTTGGAAAACCTGACTGTTGATCAGCGATGCTTTCAGAGAAAGATCTCGATCAAAAGGGGGGAATGATAAAAATGAACTGGAACTTTAAGCAAACATAATCAGTTGGGAGGGTTTATGGGAGGAACTAGGGTTTATGGAAGTTCCACATAATATGTAATCTCAAGAACCCTACAGGAAGAACACTGTGTTTATAATAAAGCTCTGTGGTTCTAACTTCCCCTCACTTCTATAAATACCCCTCCATCTTGGCATGCAGGTCAGAGTATTGCACGTGGCTTGCCATATCATCATGTACTGGGTTGCAAACCTTTCTGTTTCCTAATAAGTCTTTTTTGGTGGTGAAACAGCTGGTCAATACTACTTTTCAGTTGACACTAATAACAATCCTCATGGCAGCCAGGAACCTGTGGGTTCCCAAGAGGTTACACGGCTCATCTGAGTCACACAAACCCGGATCCCTGCCTAGAATCCAGTAGGACACAGTAGGGCCCATTGGATACAGATCTCCCTCTGGATGGTGTTAAAATGCAGGTCCTGATTCAGAGAGTCTGCCTGTTCAACCAGCCCAGAGGATGTTGGTGCAGTCACAGTCCAGATGGTACTGGGAGCATTGAGACTCGGTCATCTCCTGTGTTGCCCAGAAGTCTGGAGGAGTGCATGAACCGTCTGTGCAGCTTGCTCTATCCAGGTCCTGAGCATTTACATTGAGGAAGTCCCCAAATCCTCACCACAACCCTATCAAGTGGGAAACAAGCATAAGAGTCTGTCTCATACTTAAGGCCACCCAAGTGTTAACAGTCAGAGCCGGATTTGCCATTTGGCTCCAAAGCTTCACTCCTAACCTCAGGGCTGGCATGTAAACAGGCACTCTGCAAGGGACTAGAACCTCTGGGCCACATACTGTTCTTTCTTCTCCTTCACTAGCTTTGAGCCAAAAATGGGCTGTGATCCATCAATCAGCAAACACTGCTCATCTTCCCATTTTAGGTGTAGAAATCACCAGAGGCAGCCTGTGCCCTGACCACGGTCATTCTCTGAAACTGCAGTCTGCACCCTCTTTCCTGCCCACTTCCCAGAGTGGGGGAAGGAGGGATGTCCACTTACAACAAATAACAGGCAGAGAGTCCCCTGCAGGGGCCCTTCAGAACCTCAGAATGCTGCAGGCTTGGGCCTGCGAAGTATGGTTTGGAGAAGGAAATCCAAGTAATTCTTCTTTTGAAAATCCCTGCTAATTTTTTTTTAATGCAATGTCTCTTCTATATGTGTTTCAAGAGTAGAAGATATCAGCGGCTTTGTTCATAGGTTTTGTTTCTCTGCCTCTTCTCCTTGCAAAGAATCGCACTTTGGAAACTTCAATAAAGGAAGTGGTTGACTTTGTAGCCGATAGATGTGGAGGTGAAGAGCTTCTGGTCAAAATGATTCAGCAAGAAACCACCACCCCTGCCCAGCCGCAAGGCAGGCAGCCCCCACCCTAGCCCCACACTCCCCAGCACCAATCCAGTGGCCCACAGCAGGCACTGCCTTCCGCCCAGCTATGCAGCCCGCCAAGGCGCTACTTGCCTTCTACGGCCTCATCTTGAGCACCACGGAGAACCCTTCTGCAGGTAAGAGGAGGGTCTCCCCTCTGCTCTGCCACTCCAAAGTATGGTACCAAGATTGCCCAACTGAGGCCTGGCATGCCCTGAGCTCCTTCAGGAGGCGGGTTCCTGGCTGCGCTGGCCCCAGTGGACAGCAGGTGCCCCAGTGCTGGTTGCAGCTGCCGTCGTGGAGTTCAGGGATAGGAATCTGAGGGCCACCTGAGGATGAGGGAGGTGACTTCTGTTCCTTGCCTCTCCCAGGATCCAGCGTGGTAGCCTCAGGACCTTCTGCCAAAGACTGACTCCCCATGACCCTCTGTGGGGACCGATCACAGGGATGCACGTGATTAGGCGGTTTCTATCTAATGGCTCATCCTTCCTGCCTGCTGGCTGATGTCCTGTAACTTGGCTCAAGGGACCCTGATGATCAGACACCATCATCCTTCCTGCCAGGCCAGGGCTGGGAGGAACGAGAGGACGGGAGATGTGGCCTTTGCACTGCCGCACAGCTAGGGTAGGTGACTTGCCCAAGTCAAGCAGCCAGTGAGCGCCTAGCCCTGCTTTTCCCTCATCCCTGCCACACACACACACACACACACACGCACACACACACACAAACACACACACACTCTAGTGGAGCTGGAGGTGCCCTCCCAGCACCAGAATCATAGGTCTTGAATGCTGGTTGAAACATGGAGGGCCGCCACCCCACCTCTTTTGACCAACAAGGAAGCAAGCTGGTGTTGGAGGGCTGAAACAATCTGGTGTCCTTCATTGGAAAAAAAAACTTCAAGATGCAGAGTGAATAGCCCTCACAGGCTCAGACACAGCTTGCAGCAGTCCCCAGGGTCCCTCCCTAGGATTCAGGGACAGTGTGGACCCTCCCCTGCTGCAGGTGGTCTGGGTGTCACACGTCCTCCCAGCCCTTACTACTAGTAACCCAGGACTGAAGTCCACTTGCAGGTAGAAGTGGTGCCTGCCCTCTCAATTGTACTGCGATTTAATTATTTATACTACTGGCAATTATTTTCTAAATTCTTTCTACTGTCTTCAGTTTCCTCCCCTAACAAAACAGGGACAGTAGTATCAGCATTTCGTGAGGAATCCTTAGCTGACTATTAGTGCCTTTTCACTGATAGGATTGTGTTTCATACTGGACAGAGCCCTCTCCAATTTGCTGCCCTGTCCACAGCTATGCCTGCCCTATATGGAGGTAGAGAAGGCTTCTCCCCGTCAGAGCCCTTCTCATCTGGCCTGGGCAATCCTGTCAGATCTGCTCTCTGCCACCGATAGAGGGTCCAGAGTCCACATGCACATGCTAAGGGCCTTGGGGCACAGAGACTCCCTGAACCTACTGGCTGTGGGGCCTAGAGCTCCCTGAGTGTCAGTCTCATGACCCATGAAATGGGTAAATAACCCATTCCCCTTGGGCCCTTGTGAGGCTTGACTGCGATAGTCTCGGAGACACTCACTAGGCCTGAGATGCTGGCAGTCACCAGCCCTAGCCCTCCTCCTGAGTATGTGCAGTGCTGGCAGCCCCCATGCTATACCACCCCACCCCATCCTGCTCCAGCTTTGATCCTTTCTCGTGGTGCTTTTTCATTTGACAGATGACAGCCCCAGTGAGGAGGCTCCTCTGGTGGTGGAGCAGAGACTGGAACTCAACCCCATACCTGGTCCTACCCACCTCCTATATTGTCCTATGGCTCCCATATCCTCTCCCTTGCCTCTTGGAAACAGATTCCGGACTCTTCCCGTGGCGGAGGGGTGGGGGGGAGGTTACAGGGACTCTGAGGGTGAGCCATCTTAGCATCTGCTTTCTCACCACACCCAGAAGCTAAACCGCACTGACCTAAATGCAGAGCCCCCAGTAGTTTCTTCTGCTGAGCCCTTCAGCACTTAGGGAATTGCTTCATCAGTTTCCTCAGCCCTTTTGTCTTCAGTTGAAAATTGAAAAGGCCTTCTTTCTCAACCTGTTAGCTCTTCTGGGAAGCTGCACTTAGCCACCATGTCACACTCACCACCCCCCAATTCCAAGTGGCAGTGACTCATCTCATTTTGAGGCCACCTGAACAAGGGCCTGGGGTCCAGCAGCTATCACCCCTTCTACCTGCAAGTTGACCTCAGTCTTCGGTTACCAGAAGTAAGGGCTGGGAGCACCTGTCACACCCGGAGGCCACCTGCAGCAGGGGAGGGTCTGTGTAGCCCCTGCATCTTGGGGAGGGGCCTTGGGAACTCCTACCGGCTGTGTATGAGCCCATGGGGGCTAGTGACCCACTCTCTGCATTTTGAGATTTTTCCCCGCACTGGAGGACACCAATTTGCCCTCAGACACCCCCACTGTAGCCACATTGAATATTTGATGTAATATTGATAATAGTGACACTATTGCATGCCGTTTATTGGTAAGAGCTTTATCTGTTACATCTTGTATATTCTTACCACTACCTTCTGAGAGCAATGCCGATATCACTCCCATTTTATGGATGAGGACATCAAGGGTCAGAGAGGTTAAGCAGCTCTCCCCAAATGACACAGCCAGTGAGAGGCAGAGCTGGGATTCAAACTATGGGAATGTCCCAATGGCTTAAGGCCAGGACTAACCGGCATCCCGTTGGTGCCAGAGAACACAAGCATCCTCAAAAAAATGGGCCTATTCATTACCCAGGGCCCCTAGAACATAGCTTGGGGGGAAGGGGTATGGAATTAATGTCAACCACCCAGACCAACTGAAGTTTGGTGTCATACGAGAGGAGCAGAGGGGCGCAGGACTCAAAATGACATCTCCAGATAGGCAGAAAGTGGACACCAGCCTGACAGGCACCATCCACCTCTCCAGTCCTTAGGCCCAGCCTACCAGACTGTGAGCTCCAGGAGCAGGGGGCCTATGGGGGCTACCTCCCCAAAGGTCCCAGCACCCTGCCCACAACAAGGGCTCCATGATACTGGCAGGGAAGGCCCAAGCAGCCACCTAGAGGAAAACACCCCCAGGTGATATAGGGAGGTCATTAGCATGGACTGCCAGTGTTTGGCTCTTGGGGACCCTGGGATTCTTTTCTCAGGGAGAGTTTCACACACTGGGGTTTCCTCCACCTCCCAGGCTGCACCTAGAATACTCCTGAAAGAGGAGTATTGGAAGATGAAGATGATTGGGAACCCCAACCTCCCAGAGCACCCCCTTTCCCTCCACATGTAGGACAGCACACAGGATGGAGTAGGACAGGTCCAAGGGTACGGGAGCTCTCTCCAAAGGATCTGGTCCTCCATAAGGCTTCAGGATGTGGACACGTGGTCAATGTCCCAGGTTCTGGTTACCCCTACTGGACATGCATCCAGCATATATTAAGTTTTTCGGAAAAGTAAATTAAGGGATGTTTATCAAAAACATTTGCTACTGGATTATTTTACTAACTGTTTTTTATCAGGAAGTCTTTGTCCCACACAATTTTATAGGACATTTGCATGTATGTTCATGGTAATTTGAGGGCAGATTATAGCCTCTTTAATCTACCTAGAAACAGTTAACTATTGCTGCAACTAATAATCAGGGTATTTACAGTGTCCCCAGGCTGGTGTCGCCTGTTCACCTGCAGATTTGACTGAAACTTAGCTATTTTCCCTAAGAGTCAACACACACTAGGAGGCCTATAAATGAAGTCTTCCGCTCATAAAAGACAGGGCACTGCCCACATGGATGTCCTGCAGAGCCTGGCATGCTGAAAGCAAATCCAGGGTCAGTGTCACAGTTCTGAAGAAGGGGGTATGGAGATGCAACAGAAACAGGAACAGGACGTTGGAGCAGGAATCATTTGTGATTTGTATAGAAAAATTACATTTTTAAGTGAGAAAAATCAAAACGTTTCCTTGAAGCTTTGCTTCCCATTTTGATCACCAGGGAGAGAAGACCCTTAGACATCTTTGATCATGGAAGATTGTACAGAGGACGGCCCGGGGATCCCTGGTGCCAGCCAGCGTGGCCCTAGTTGTCCCGGTTCCTGCAGCAAGTCTGAGTTGTTCAGGGGCAGGTGTCGCAGGGTCTGCACCTCGGCGCCCCTGTGGCTGATTCCTACCCACACGTTGGGTCTCAGTGCCAGCTCTCTAGGGCCTGTTGTCTGAGGACACGATCTGCACTTGCCCAGGCAGGAGTCCACACCCTCAGGAAAAATCTGGCCAGCGTCCTGATGTCCCAAGGGCTGGGACTCGGCTGCCCTCCGCCAAGTCCTTCAGCATTTTGCGTCTACAAACTGTGCTTGTCCCGTTATTGTTACAATTGTTAGTCCCTGGGAGGGCGGGGGGTGAAGGGGGAAAGGGGGCACCTCTGTCCCAAGCACATCATACCCTGCTCAGCACCTAGCCCCGCCCTGAGGTCATTTTGATCTTCCCTCCCTCGTCCTTTGGCCCCTTCAGGGAAGGGACCCTGATGGGGCGGGCCTTGCTCCTCCCTCAGTAGTACCTCCCTGCACCCCAAAATCTCCTGCCATCTGAGGTTATTTTCATGACCAGCCAAAGAGCAATTTCTTTCCTACAAGCAGTAAGGGGGTCCTTTGTGGAGTCCTGCTCCAGAACTGGTCTGGCAGGGCCAGAGTGGGGAGCAAACCCCCACATTTTCTCTCCTTTCTTGGCGCATCACCCTCACTTCCCACCTGGCTGTGGATAGAACTGTGTGAGGCTCAAGTCCTGAGGATCAGGCCCTGGGCCTTCATGTGTTCTCTATGCTGTCCTGGGAGGCAGTAGGTGGGGGTGCCAGGGGTGATGGTGGGGGCAGGGGGCAAAGGAGCAAGCGAGGGAGTCGCCTCTCATTTGGAGAAACTTCACTTCTTTCCAACTATGCGTGGCCTGTCCCCACCCCAGCATTGGTCCTTTGCAGAAGAATTTTTTGTTTCTTCTCACCAATCTGCTCCTCCCGTTTGTCCTTTCAGTGCCCATCACCCAGGCCGTCATGGTGCCACCAGTCTGAGTCACAGACTTTCTTGGCCCCACATCTGCCTCCTGCTAAGTACTGTGGGTTCTGCCTCCACACTCAGCTCTCTCTCCTCCTCACCTAGGTCATTTCCACCACTTTCTCACTGGTCTCCTCCCCCCAGCTCCCTTCACTCAGCGCTCTTTTTATGTGCAGGTTACAGGTTACCTTCCTGGAATCTGCCCAGCCCAGGTCTGCATGCCTCCTCCCTTCCTGTGCTGTGGACTTCTCAGTCTCAAAGTCATCTTGGCATCGCTGCCAAAAAATACTTCTCGAGTGAGAAAAAGAGAACGTAGTCTTTAGAATTAGTCAAATCTGGGTTTAAACCTGCCCTGCACGCCTCTGAGGCCTCAGTTTCTTCACCTGTAGAGTGGGGATGCAAACACTGCCCCTGCAGAAGCGTGAGAAAAAGGAATTGAAGAGCAGGCTGCTCCCCCAGACTTCAGCTCCCCAGCACAAACCACAAGTCCCCTAACAGAGGACAACGGTAAGGAGGGGTTGGCTCTCGGATTGGGGTCCAGGGACCTCAACCATATGCTCAACACCCGCTTGTTTGTGTGTTTTCTTCCCTGAAGGGGAGTCACCTCTTTGGGATGTTTTTCTTTATGATCAGCCCTTCCTTGTTAATTTCTATTGAATCATCCTAAAAACAGGTTTGACTTTTCAACTTTTTTAAAAATTAAAAATGGAGCTTTTATTGTTTGGACCCCTGTGTTGACTTAAAGTATTTTAGGAAATATGTAGTTCAATAAAATAAGCCAACTTCAATATTTTTCATAACATTTTTGTAACTTTACCAAAATCACTTAGGAACTAACATCACATTTATCTGAGGTTCAGCCACACCTAGTTTCATTTCATTGTTTTAATTCTGCTAAATTCAAGCAAAATTGAATGTAATACATTTTATTTAAAAACGGTTAACAGTGGTTACCTTGGAGATGTTGAGAATGATTTCTAATATTTTTGTTAAACTATTCTATATTTTTCAAATTTCCTACCAAAAATAGGTGAGCTTGTAATCAGAAAAGGCAATAAATGTAATTTTTACAAAGCAACAAACATATTAATCCACAGTGGAGGATGGGAGACGTTGTAATAACTGGAGACTCGATCCTGTCCATTGAGGGGCTTCTTTCTTTCTCTGCTGTGTAGACTACAGTGATGAACAGAAACAAAGCTGTTTTTCAAAACAGTTTTTTGTTAAAACTGAAATTCACACCTATCTTTCTGTGGTCAGTAAACACAGGTATCCCAGGGGCAGCCCTGTCCCAGTGTCAGCATCAGTGTGCACAGGTGCCAGGAGACCTCCCAGCACCATCTGAATGAGAGCCACGTGGGCAGCCAGGGAAATGAAGGTTTCAGGGCCTGACGCAGCCTGATCAACCCAGCTCTTGGCACGCAGGGGACAGAGCAGGTTTTGTTGCTTCCATCTTCAACACTTCAACTGAAGGCCTCAGGCAGCTTTTGTGGGATGTCATTTGAGACCTGGATTATTACAAAGGAGAACCTCAGAGGGCATTTGCAGGGGACAAAGCTCTGGGAAAAACTTGGACCAGCAGTTGGTCATTACCTTCTGTTGGAAAGGGCCAGGTCCTTTGAGCTGCTAAAGCATAGGGAGCCCTGCAGAGGAATCATGAACTTAGTCTTGATGTTTTGCCTTTGGAATCAGGGAACCAGCTAGGGAAGACACATTGGCCAGGCAATCCCAGTTGGTCAGGCAGTGTGGGTCCTCCCCAGATGGCAGGATGCCCCCCCAGGGTCACAGAACTTACATGGCTCCACACCTTCTCTGTCCATTCCCAGCCTCCTTCCACTGTACCTCCCACAGGGGAGAGGAGACCCTGCGGGCAGGCTACACGAGACCAGCCAGCCAGACGTCCCATCCTAGTTCTCATACTCAGTGGGGGTTTCATGTACACACCATGACGTTAGGTATCCTGGTTCCGGGTAGGGCTTCATGCAGACCTTACTTGGCAACAGAAAGGGCCTCCTCTGAGACCCTTCACTTCAAGCTAATTAGATTACTGACACCCTGGCAAGGCCTTTTCACTGAGCTGAACTTCCGTCTTCCTCTTCTCATCCTCTGCTGTGACCAGTGTAACCCAGGCCAGTCCCCTGGGAAATGTCCCAGCATGCTTGACTGACCCCAGCCTGGGGCCATCAGCACAATCTGTTTCAGAGACCCTGAACCCAGCTATAAAGCCTTTCCCCTTCTTTCCCCATCCCCCTCCCACAAGGGCTCTGTCCCCTGGGCTCTTGGGCACAGCCTCACTGGCAGGCCATAGTAAGCACAGAGCCACACAGGTCCCCATTCTGTTGGGTGCAAATCCTTGAGCAGTTCAGGTTTCCAGTTTTCAGCCTTGTCATCCCACTGGCCCTTTCTAATCCTACCTCTAGTACAAGGTAAAAGGTACTTTTCTCAGCCCCCTTCCATCAGTGCCCATGAGTGGGGGACTCCTTGTCCCCAGTGGGACATCCCAATCCAGCCCCGGGGAGTAATGCTTCTATTAAAACTCCTAAGCTCTGTTGAATCCATGCTGCTGTTTTCCTCCCTAAGTTTTGATTTCTTCACAATCCAAGGAACCACCTTGACTCCCCTAAAAATCTGTTTCCCATTGTCCCCACCATTGTCTTCTCTAAGATAATGCAGCAGGAATCTCTAAGCCGGAAGCTTGTCTGATTAGCACGGCTGCTGCCCACACACCCCAAGTCTCCACTTCCTGTTGCGTGGGCACTTCTGCTACATGCTAAACCTCCCTCCCTCTGCAAGGATGCAACGTCCCTGTCTGCACTGGCCCAGATGGCAGCCACAGCCATGTTCAGCTATAGAGCAACTGAAACCAGCCATGCTACTGAGAAGCTGAACATGCCATTTAATTAACAAAATAAAGTTGCTGACTGGGCCAGTGCCAGCATTGTGGATTATGTCTAGCATGCTAACATTTCATGAAAATCTGCGGGAAAGTCTTAGTAAAGAGAAGCAGTTCACAGACCTAAAAACCCTCTTCCCCATCCTCCCTACCCTCAATTTGTTTCGATTTTTTTCTCCAAACTTTTAACTTTTTGTTATTTTGATATACATGTAGTCTATGACCTTTGTAGTAAAATTGACAAATTCATCCATGAGCCACCAACCAGAAAAGGCGACCATTCATTTGTTGCTATAAAGAGCCTGTGGGTTTTTGACATTCCTATTATGTTGTTGCAGTTTAAAAGGTTAAAAATAATTGCAAAAACCACAATTATGTTTGCACCAACATAGTATTTTCTTTATAGTAAAATCCAAAGTAACCTGAATTAGTACACACCCACACCTGGCCAGCCTTGCCTTTCAGCACCTCTCCCCATGCCCTCCTCACCTTGGCCTTGTGGTCCCGACCCCTGGGACACCTCTGCCTCATGGCCCACAGCTGGCTGTCAGACTCTCCATACCCACAGACAGATCCCTGCACAGCTCCTGCCTTTCCTCACTCTCTGCTCTGATATTTTTCTTACCTGTTTACTGATGGAATGAGAGTTCCAGAAAACATAAGCTTCTGAATCCCCTGCAACTGCAGGATGAGGAGGCCTCACCCCATGGGGAACTGGATAAAGGAGTAAAAAGTCAGGTTTTTCTTCATAGAGTTCTTGGGTCCATCTGAGCTCTGCTACTGGGAGCAGAGGACATGGAGAACAGAGGAGGGGTCTCGGGGTCCCTGGTTCTGTCTGGCTGTCAGAGGGAGGGTGTATGTAATGGTCGGGGAGAAGCCCCTCATGTTGCTTCCCCCATCTTTTATCCAAATACGGACCTCCTCAGGACAAAAAGCGCATGAAATGGTAAAAGAAATCCTTCCCTCCCTCCCTACAGCAGCTATGTGGAATAAAGCCTTCCTGGCCTGGCCCTGCCCTCAGACTTGTACCCAAAACAGTGCACAAGGAGGCAGCACATGAGGGGTACCAGGTGCTATGGTGCTGCCTAGAGAGTGGGGGCCCCTGGCAGTGGGGCCTGCAAGCTGGGTGGGTCCTAACAAAAGTCCCTGAGGCAGAGGACAGCAGCAGCGTCCTTACAATTGAGAAGGTAGGACTGGCCTTTGGGCACTCCCTCATGGTCCACTTGTTGGGGACAAGCTGAGAGGTTGGCCCATATGGCAGCCTTGAAATCCAGCTGGAGTGACTTCTCCCAACACCCTGAGGCTGCATCCTGTCCAGAGACTCCGCCACCTTCAGACGTGTTCCGGTTTTCTTTAACACACATAATAACCCAGGGAAATAATCCTGGGTTCTGAAGGAGGCTGTGTGGGCCGGGACAGGGGACAGGGACTATATCTTAACCATCATTGTATCACCCACCTCATCTGGTCCGCAGCCTTCAGTAAGGGACAACCATGGCGATACACAAGAAATGCACTTGGGGAAGGGCTAGACAGGCTGGGGTGGGTGGACAGGTGAGGGAAGGGCAGATGGGCAAGGAACTGGACAGGCTGGGGACCACACTGGGAGCAGAGAGAAGTGAGCACGAAGGTGTGAGGTGTGGCACCTTGGACCGAGGGCTCCACTAATAGCAATGTTCTTTTCTGGTTCTGTGTTTTGCTCTTTCAGATTTTTGTTCCCAGATCTTGAACTCATGTGTAAAGCCAGGATTTCCCAAAACAATCAAGACCAATGACCCAGGAGTCCTCAAAGCGGCCAGACACAGCGTTGAAAGGTTCAACAACTGCACGAATGACACCTTCTTGTTCAAGGAATCCCACATCAGCAGAGCCCTGGTCCAGGTAAGGGTTTGGGTTCTGGCAGCCAGTGTCTCAGAGACACTGCTAGGAGGCCAGGTTGCAGAGGTTCCTGTCCCACCAGGAGCCCACCCATCTAATGCCCTGACCATCTAGAACACAGACCAAGTCATGTGGCTGACAGCAACAGCTACAGACAGCCCACGAGCAGCCCAAATCAATATCACCAGAGTTGAACAAAATGTCCTGGAACAAAATGTCCTGGAGCCATCTCTTACTGAAACCAGCTTCTGCTGGGCAGAGCCACCAAGAGTAGCACCAAAGAGGGCAGGGGCAGAACAGAGACCAGAGGTGGACATGCAGAAGGCTGCCAGTGGGGAGAAACTAGAAGCTAGGCCATAGGAACCAAACTGATGCAGGTGCTGCCCTCTCAGAGGGGCCTACTGCACCACCTGCCAGAGATGCCCCCACCCAGATCCCACCCCTCTCCACCCCCTCACCACAATGCAGCCCCAAGGGACCTCTTGACATTCTCCACGTGGGTCTTATTCTTTCACATCAGAGCTTTGCCCAAGATGTACCTCCTTCCCTACACACAAACCCCACCTCCTCTAACCTTATCCCCATGTCACACCCTACGAAGTCGTCATACAGATGGCTCAGCGTTCCCCCTCCTAGAGGGAACCCTTCAGGGCAAAGTAGGCCTTGCTCATCTGTGTGCTGAGAACAAAAGGTCAGCCTGGGATAAGGGATGCAGAACAGAGATGAGGCACAATCCAGAGACAGCTGCCCGGCAGTCATTGCCTTTGCTAAATCCAAGGACATCGTACAGCCATTCAAAGGCAAATTCATGGATGTGGGAAGCTGACTTTGGACAAAATCCACACACTCCTATGAATGAGTAGTGGTGAGGGAAGGAGGCAAGACGCAGACAGTCTTTACACAGTACTAGTGGTTGGTTATCTTTGGTTCACAGGATTATAGCTGATTTTTATTCTTTATTCTTTTTGGCAACTGCAAACCTTTTATGAGTAGTGTATTTTTATGATTAGAAAAGCGTCTTGTAGAAGACAGTCTGGTGTGGGAAAGGCTTTACAGTAGCACCTCATTTTTCGAACGTCTCCATTGACAAACATTTCAGTTTACGAATGCCATAAACCTGGAAGTAAATGCTTCGGTTTTCAAACATGCCTCGGAAGTTGACCATGTCACGTAGCTTCCGCTGAGTGCAAGATCCCGAGGCCTAGCTGTCGGCTGTTTTCGAACGTTTCAGAACTTGAACTGTCTTCCAGAATGGATTATGTTTGAAAACCGAGGTACAACTGTATAAGGTTTACCATGTAAATAGCCAAGTGTCATCACTCCAAGGATAGAATCCCAGGGACCATGTGAGGCTGTGGCCTCGTGCAGGAAAGCTGCAAGTGTGAGATGCCCTGTGCCCAGTGCCCAAGGGCCTTTGAGGGTGGGAATTACACCTGTGAAGTTGGGGTCTTTATTTCACTTGATATTTGGTGGGGCTATGACTGAAAATTGAGGACTTCTTTCTCTGAGTCCTCTGAGACCACAAATGAAAGGAATGAACCAGGTTGCTGCCATATCCAAGTAGAGGAGGGCTATTCTGAAACTGAAAAAAATAACCCAAAAACCCCACAGCATTGACAGTAATGGTGAGGGGAGCTAGCAGACACCCTGCTTGCACTCATCACATGTAAAGGCCACATAGGGCAGGCACCAGTGGATGGTTAGGGCATGGGGTCCAGGGCGATCCTAGTGTGCTGCCCTCCTGATGGAAAGTTCTAGGCAGGAAGGCGATATCCTAAGACAGGACACAGAGCATGTATGTCGCCCCCCAGGACCAAGAGCTAGGTCCTTGAACAGGAATGAGAAGGTGAGTGAATGAAGGAGGGGTCTGGGTCTAGCCACAGGCTTCCTTCCCACAGTGGTTCTGGTGAGTTCCACATGCCCTCTCCCCCACTCACTCCTTTTCCAGGGGGCATGGACCAACCCCATCAGGGCATCTTTACCACCTGTCTTCATGCTACCTCCTGCTGGCAAAAGAGCTGCCATCCCTTCTGACCTGAACCAAGCAACCCGGGCCCTGCCCTCTGTTCTCTTTAGATAGTGAAAGGCCTGAAATACATGCTTGATGTGGAAATTGGCAGAACTACTTGCAAGAAAATCAATCACCCCAGTCTGGACGACTGTGACTTCCAAACCAACCACACCTTAAAGCAGGTAAAACAAAGGGGTCTCACCTTCTAAGGAAAATGCACACACATGCGCACACACACACAGACAGCAGCACTGGGAACTCTGCAGAGCTTCTGGTGGGTGGCCTCGGTGGAGCAGGTGGCCTCTGTAACAGGCAGCATAATTCTCAAGGTACTCTTCTTTGTTTCAGACTCTCAGTTGCTACTCTGAAGTCTGGGTCATCCCCTGGCTCCAGAGGTTCAAGGTAACCATTCTCCATTGTCACTGACTTTGGCCTCTCAGCAATACTACAGCTGCTGTCACTTCTGAAATAGTATCTCCCAGTGAGCAGAATGGAAGTGCCCATGGGTTCATTATAGAGTAGCTGGGATGGAAGCTACTAGATTAAATACATTGAATTATCTTCTAAACTTAATTTTACCGATGCTGTGCACCTGGATTCAGGGTCTGAACATACGGGACTGAGTCCTCCAATGGGAATGTTTCCACCTCTGAGGGAGCCCCTCCCACCCAGTTACCCAGTGGTCCCCGCCTGATTATCCCATGGTCCCAGGTCTCTGATGAAAGCCCAGAGATCCATCCTTTTGTCTGAATCGTTACAGCACTGAGCAGAGGGACTAAGTCTACTATTGAGCATCTTCACCTTTTGTGGTTGAACGAACATGAATAAAGAGTTGACCTCAGAGTAATGGGTGTTGCTTTACCTGTTAAAGGGAGTCAGGAAGGTGAGGTGAGCACTGTGAGGGGTCCCTCTCACTGAGTGGTCTGACCAGTCTAAGTTACCTCCATGAAGCACCCCGATGCTTTTCCAGCCATTAGCTGCTGGCTCCAACGTACCAAAGCAACCAGAAACAGGCCAGCCTCTGTCCACATCATGAACTGGCAGGGAGGTAACACCCCCCAGAGGGTGCTCACCCTCCAGCTGTGCTTTCTTCTGATTGTGGGCTGTCCACCTAAGTCTCTCCAATGCCTTTGACGCTCAGCATACACACAGCTGTGCTTAGACAGGTGCGGTGGGATGGAGTGCTGGGACCACCCCCACAGCCCCACCCAGGAGAGGGAAGACAAGATCAGAGGTGGATATGCTGCACTGGGGGCACAAGGGAAAGAGGAAAGTGCCATGGTCTGGAACGCCTGGGGGCCTTGGAAAAGACAGGCCTTGCACTTGCACTGGAAGCAGTGTAAGGCTGGAACACGAGCAGAAGCCAAGGAGTTGCCCACAGATGGAGAACCCTGAGGCTTCACTTAGGCATGCTCCCCACTCATCCTGCGCAGTGAGCCTTCTGAAAATGCAGCGGCCCCTCACCGGCCTTCCGCCTCCCCAGGCCCTCTTCAAACGGGATTAATACAAAATATGTTGCTGCCTTTAAAAAATTTAAAAAATATGGACCTGATAATTCATAGGAGAGAAAATCTGCATGAAGTATGGCAATGTAGTGTGCTGTCATAAACTTGATCAATGTGAATAACCAAAATGAAGCTTCTTTCAGTGAGGAGAGTAACTATAATTCCAAGTCCTCATTTTTTTTCCTGTCTTGATTCACCTCCTTCTGGTCATTTAATTCAGGGACAGTGGTGGCAACTATGCCTTAAGACATTTAACTTACCCTGTGATTCCGAAGGCCCCTGAAGGCAATCCTTTCATAAAGATAAAGTTCCCCCAGCTCTGTTCACTCCATACATTAACAAGATGGCAAGAACATGAACACCAGGAGTGAGCTAGATGGGCCTGGGACACAGCTCAAGGGGGCCTTTGTGATTTATATAAGATGATGCAGCGAACTGCCAACCCAATTCTATGTTTTTGAAAACTCATCAGCTTTACTATGACTCAGAAGGAAGCCGTACCATCATCTAATGTTACTGTGACTGAGAAAATGTAAAGTTTAGTACCCATGATTCTAAGACATATCAGCACTATGACTAAAAAGAAACACTTTCTCAAACTTGAACAAACCACCCAACGATCAAAATTCGAACAGATGCCCCTGTCCTGAATGTTATAGAGCTTTCCCCTGGCAACACCCCTCTACATCTCCCCAGCTGCACAGACTCTCAGGGATTCAGCTATACTGCCCCTGCTCCAGATGTCCACCCAGCCTAGCCCCTCTTGAGGTAGCTGATGGGCCCAGGCTGTGATGAATGCCCAACCACTGCCCATGGAGACCACCTGTGAAACTTTAAACCACACTGATGCCCTGGCTGCCCCACAGACCTGGGCGTCCAAAAGAACTCTGACGCGCAGATCTGCCCCTCAGGCTGGCTGGTGGCCACCACAGAGCTTGCAATACCATCACACCTCCTCCGTGTCTCCCAGCTTCCCCAGCAGATTCCAGTCACAGCACAGATGCTGGCTCAGCTGTATGCTGGCTGTGACTCTGGGCTATTCATTCCTCCACCAGCCTCCACTCCTATCTGCAAACAAGGCCATTATCTCCTTGCATCATTAAAAGGTCAGAGTACATGAAAAAACTGTAGACCGCTACAGTTTTTCAAAACTGCAGACCTCTCTGCAATCATATGTTGATAAAAATCTCAAAAGGGACCTCTGTCCTGTAAAAGGCAATAAATGAATTCTGACAGTTTTTATAATAGATAATAAAGAAGCACACAGTGAATGAACCATTTGATTTAATTTTAAAACCATGATAGCAATTCACATTAGAACAAATCTGTTTTGTTTACAACAAAAGCACATCATGTTTAAACCTAATAAGGTTGTATTTTGCACCTCACCATAGCAAATTACCAAATGAAAAACAGGAAATGACACTTTGGGACAGAAAACCAACATCTGAGTCAAATCAAGACTCCTTTGCTGAAAACTATGAAAAGCAATTTATCAGCTTCTTTGTAATGGTAAAAATTAAGCACTAAAAGCAAAACCCTCTGTTCTCAATCGAGAAGTTGACTTATTTAGCATAGCACATTTAAATTAGTTTTTGTGGCGGAATGATTGGGTTTTACCCTATTATTCTTGTATGGGTAGTATCAGCTAGACTGAAGCCAGTCTTTGACTCCGTCCTACTGTTGCTGCACATGAAGCCAGCCTGAGGAGAGTGACACAAGATGGGCTGACCATTCCCAACTTCCTTCCCCTAACATGAGGCCAGACCAGAGCATGGGGTTGGGGGCCTACAGTTGGGAAAAGCAGCAAAGGGATTTGAACACCAACCAATGAGACAAGACCCAAAGGTTCAGATTGTACCACAGCTCTCAATCCTCTTTGAATTTTAGTATCATTACCTATTTAAAATATTGTCTTTGTCAAGTTCTTAAAAACTATCCCAGGGGCAGAAATTGTTCACCTAGGACAGAAAAAGAACAGATATTAACCCCATTTTGTAGGTTGGAAAGCAGGAGAGCAGTGTATTATCAATTTGCCCAAGAATGAATCAACACTGGGAGGCACGAGGGGAGGCAATGACCTGAGGCCAGCTGATGCCTTGTGAGAGGTCTTGAGAAAATTGGATGGGCTGCTTGTCCCTAAAACAAGATCCTAGCCAAAACAATTCTCATATCAACACTGGATGGAGTCAAATTTCAGTCACTGTTAAAATAATTACATTTAAAGTAATTTAAAGAAGAAACTCCTAGGCAACACGATCAAAAAAAGTTAATCAGCATAAAAGTCCATTTAATTATCATTATTACATGGATCTCCCTGACAAAATTATGACCAGTGGATAGACATACAGCAATTTTGGACTTGTGGCACTTGAGCAAATATGTCACTAACACCTGCACTATTCACCTCTGTGAGTCTAGAGGTGAGGAACAAAGGTGTGTAAACAGGGCTGCCCTAAATTCAACCAGTTGCTGGGTCATTCAATTTGTGTGGTAGGTTGTTCACAGAGAAAAACCCAGTGAGTCCTCTCTGAATTGTTGGAATCAACATGCTTTTCCTATGCACTTCCTAAGGTCCTTACCTTTACATGGTTGACAAAATTCAGGAGCCTTAAAAAACCCCTGGTACAAGCTGGAGAAGGATGGAGGGAAGGAGCGATGAGAGGTAAAGCACAGAGACAAAGGGCCTGCACAGCTCTGGAGAAGGCAGTGCTAATATCTGTGCTTGCACAGACACATCCGTGCTTGTACCGCTGCATCTGCTGGCATCTATGCACTTTTGCACTGCACAGTCCTTGCCCTTCCTGTGCCCCTCCCAAGACAGGCATTATCATGTTTTATAATGAAGACACTGAGGCTGGTAGGACAGAGCCAGTAGCTAAAGCAAGATCGCTGGGCAGGGACAGGGATCTACTGCTCTATCCACCAAACCCTGAGGCCTGCTGAAAGTATATGGACGCCTAAGTCCTAGAAAATTACTGTACTTAGAAAGAATTTTTTAAGAGGAAATGGCCTTACATGGACTTATCTTCCCAATGGCAAATGTTAAGATGGTTCCCTCTAAATGCAAAGTCAAACCCAAGTGAGGGCTGTCCCACACGGGCCTGCAAGCCTGCAGGGTCATACCACATTTCCAAGGGTCAGCAGTGCAGGTGAGAAGGGCTGTGTCCACGGCGCCTCCTAGACCAGGTATGGTGCTCAAGTGTGGCAACTCCTGATACAGGCATGATTAGGGCTGCGACTGGGGCCACTAAACAGACTGAAGGTTGAGTCTACAGAGGAAGGGGGCCCTGAAGGAGCCCAGGTATAGATGCCCGTCGTGCTCATGCGCTTCGCTGATGTAGGTGACCACCTGCCCATTGGGATCGTGCAGGCTTCTCCGGAAGGCCCCACTGTCGCTGAGTTCTAGGACGAGGCTATATCGTGGAATAAACTTCATCACTGTCTCCTGACTAAACAGCTGGAAGGGAAGCACAGTGAGAGGAAAATTTACCATTTGACTAAGCGAATGATGTGAGCAGATCTGATCTGTTAAAAGCAAGACAACAGATCCACAATGGAGTCATTGATGGTAAGCCCCACGTCACCAAACCAAGATTTAACTCAGTTACAGTTTCGGCTCTCCCAGAAATGGAATCTTAAGCCAGTCAATCAGGAATTGCCTGATCAGCACTAGTTAGGTCATCTGCCTCACAGACACCTGCTGTTCCCTAAAGGAAAGTGACCTTGCAATAATCAAACTTTCTGTCTAGTAGGACCTTTCTTGTTCCCACTCCCTTCTGCCTGTAAAAGTCTCATTTTAGTGAACACACAATGTAATATATATATATGATGGATTACAGAATTATACACCTAAAATCTATGTAACTTTCTAACAATTGTCACCCCAATAAACTTTAATTAAAAAAAGAACCCTGAAAACAAGAAAAGAACAAGACAAACAAATGAAGAAACTAAAACTCATAGATACAGACAATAGTTTAGTGGTTACAGGGTGGGGGGTGGGGAAGGAGGGTGGTAGGTGTAGGTAAAATGCATCAAATACATGGTGATAGAAGAACTGACTCTGGGTGGTGAACACACAATGTGATATACATAGATGATGTATTACAGAATTGTACACCTGAAATCTATGTAACTTTACTAACAATTGTCACCCCAATAAACTTTAATTTAAAAAAAAAAAAGTTATTTTGCATAGCTCCTTGGATTTCCTTTCTATTCATTAGACTGGATGTTGCTCAGTTCATGAATCAATGAATAAAGCCAATAAGCTCTTTAAAATTTACTCAGTTGAATATTGCTTTTTAATAGACCCCACAGCCCCTCACCATCTAGTTAAGGGCCCAGCTCCACCAGTGACAGGGCAGAGCCAGGTTAAACCAGCTCCCCACTCCGAGCACAGGACCTGTCTCACAGCAGGTCTCCCTGGCTCCTGCCCCCACCCCCTGTGCAGATCAGGCCAAGGAACTTCCTGTCACTTGTATAGAAAGAGGCAAGGCTAACCCACCATAAAGACTGCGGCTGTCCATTGCCCTCATGCAATGTCCATCACACCTGCAATGTAGGTGCTTCTCTGAACACAGAGAAGCACAAATCACATCTGAGAAAGATACAACATGAGGCCAAGGCCAAGAGCAATGTCAACCCCAGAATGCCAGATTAAAACCAGCATAACCTAACCAGAATAAACGCCAAGTCTTCTGACAAGGTTTAAGACATCTCAAATGTGCAAGGTACAAATGATAGAGATCTAAGAGTGGTTCATGTTAAAGAAAAAATCTAGGGGCCGGCCCAGTGGCTCAGGCGGTTAGAACTCCATGCTCCTAACTCCGAAGGCTGCCGGTTCGATTCCCACATGGGCCAATGGGCTCTCAACCACAAGGTTGCCGGTTCAACTCCTCGAGTCCCGCGGGGGATGGGGGGCTGTGCCCCCTGCAACTAGCAACGGCAACTGGACCTGGAGCTGGGCTGCGCCCTCCACAACTAAGACTGAAAGGACAACTTGACTTGGAAAAAAAAAAAAAAAAAGTCCTGGAAGTACACACTGTTCCCCAATAAAGTCCTGTTCTCCTTCCCCAATAAAAAAAAGAAAAAGACAAAATCCCGGACAGTTTAAATGAACACGTCTCTGCCCCTGAGACACAACAACTCTCAGCAATCCTTGCAGCCAGGCCAAGAGGCACATGGGTCTATTGAAGGGTTTTCAGCAAAAAAAGAAAAGAAAAAAAAACAGATGGTGAGATGTACAATTTCTGCAGAGCAGAAGGATACCAGGTAGGAAATGATGACAAAGGACACCACTGTATAAGACCAATGAATGAAAATTAGTAGGCAGATATCTACCTTCTAATATAAGGGGAAACAGCCACACAATTACAAATGTCCAATGAATAATGTGTCTTAGTCACTGGAAATGTTCAAGCAGACATATAAGTTGACTGTGTTCTGGATGGTTCTACAGCGATTGATCAAAATTGCATTATAACTCAAAATGTTCCATAAGGCACCTCCCTTCAGCCATAGGTCCTCCCCTCTCTGCTCTCTCCATCTTATCCCTAAGAGATATTTCATCCCTTCTTATTACTTTAGTCACGTTCCCAGAGAGCTCTCAAATCTCTCTCTATTTCCGATGTCCAATGCTAAATTCCTCACTACCCGGGACCCATCTCCACCTGGACTTTCTAACAATTTTTCAAACTCAACTGACTCCCCAGCTCAGGAGACAGGACCCCTGACACTAGCTGCTGACACCAGGAATTCAGCCTTCACACTTAATCTCTCTCTCTCCAACCCAATGAGCCCGGCACTGTGAGGTTTTATCATTTGCTGTGCATGTAACACCCCCACCCTGGTATTTCCCCACCACCTCTCCTGGCCATTCCAAACACCTCCACATAGGCTCCACAAGCCATTGGAGCCCTGCTATAGGCTATTCTCCACATAGCAGTTGCAATTATCTTTTAAAAACATTCTTTGTAATATATCACTCCCTTCCCAAACAATTCAGTCAAGAAGTGGCTTGTGGGGCCAAGCAGGGCATATATGTGCAGAGTGGAGAAACTGCAGTGGCCCAGATCTGGGAGTCAGTCTCAGCAGGGTGAGGGAGAAGCCATACTGGAGGAAGAGGGGGGCACCGGCACAAAGTATGGTGTCAGAGCTCAAGCAGACTGAGATGGTGTCCCTGAAGTGGGGTGGCCTGGCACAGGTTGTCAGAGCCCTGACAGGATGAGAAGGGTGTTTCCCTGGGGGACAGCTTGTGCAGGTGTCAGAGCCCTTGAGAGGAAAGGCTGGCCCCTGCACATAGTCAAGAGGAGGGAGAAGGCCCAGGGTGAATGCTAGAGCCCTAGAAGGGGTCATGTGATAGAGGATAATGGCTACAGATAGGTGACATTTGGGGAATCTGATCAAATAGGTATGAAGGATAATGGAATCCAGCTTTCTCGATATTAGAGAAGGGAAATGCAAATATGGAAAGGGAGAAAACTAGAATAAATCCTGTGGTACTGGTCTAGAAGTAGACATACCAGCATTACTTTTCAATTTAAATAAACAGATGATAAATAAACACAGGTGTCAACATGTGTATGTACATCATATATATGCATGTATGTATGACTACACATGCATACATTCCCCACTTTGTCCACTGAAGGGGGCCTAGGAGCAGAGACACCCCAAAAGCAATGTGCACACTTAGCACCAGATCTCCTCTAGAAGGAACTGAGGCTCCGCGGGGAAATGGTTGATTCCAGAGCTGGGGCAGGGAAAGTACTAGATGAGCCTGAACAATGTGGTACCAGGAAGCGAGGAACCGCTCCAAGGATGACAGGGACATATCCGAAGGTCAAGGAGCAACACTGAAGGGGCTCTCACTGGCCACAGCTGGACAATTTGAGCATCAAAATAATGATGGTAACAGATTATATAACCCATTGAGTAAAATAGGCAACCATGAGATCACACTGATATTTACTTAGTTATAAAATACTTCCCCACAAAATACTCATTAATTACAAATGGAAAGAGTGACTTCACAGTGGAGACGTCTAACATTCACCACTGGATTAGTTGATGAACCCTGCCCCAGCATGGGACAGGGTGACGTCACACCTCTCCTGACAGGACATACGGAGAATCCAACTTCACTTCTGTGATCTCCCTGCCAGAGAAGCATATCTTGAATCTAACCATAAGAAACACCTGACAACCTAAATGGAGGGCAATCCTGCAACATAACTGACCTGTAATCCTCCAATAGGTCAAGACTGAGAAGCTTTTCCAGACTGAAGGAGAACAGAGACAGGCCAACGAGAGGCCACTCCCGACCCTGGGCTGAATCCTCTTTTATAAAAAACATTACTGGGGCAACAAGCGCAGCCTGAATAGGGTGTATGGGTTGGACAGTCGCATGTATCCACGTGAATTTCCTGTTTGGACAGGTAGTCATGAAGGAGAGTAACTTTGTTATAGAAAACACACTAAAGTATCTGAGGATGATGGGGCCTCAGGTCAGCAACTTACTTGCAGATAGTTCAGGAAAAAAAGTTCTTTCTGCCCTTCTTGCCATTTAATAAAATCTAACCTTCTATAAGGCCTATGGTCCTTGCCCACCTCTCCCACCTGCTCTCCATCTGCCATGTTCCAGGTCACACACTGCTGCTGAGCTCTCTCCTGCCCCAGGCACCCCACCCATGTTCTCCATCACCCAAAACACATCCTGCCATTCCAGCTTGGTCTCCTACTTACAGTCTCAATTCTATAATCACTTATTCATTCAACAATAACTTCTGAGTACCTACTCTGTCCTAGATACTGTTCGTAGTGCTACAGATAAACTAAACAGAAAAAAATACCTACTCTCATGGAGCACATACTCTATAGGGAGAGAGTGAGAGACAAACACCCAACACCAACAGATCACACCCTTGCTGTGGAGAAACCAACACGTATAGAAATTGAATACTTACTACACCTGGCTAAGGCATTATGTGCATATTCTCATTAAATTTTTTCAGCACCTAATAAAATACTATTATTTTTCTTCCCACCTGACAGATGGAGAAATTTAGGCAGAGAGACCAAGTCAACTGCCCAGGGCCTCACAGTTGGTCTGGACTTCTTTAAAACCCCTCTCCTTGCCTACCCTACCATTCTGCCTCCTCCTAGTTTCCAACTGGGAACAGATGCTGGCTCTGGAGCCAACAAGACAAAGAGGAGGGATGTGTTATTTCTGAACGGATCAGAATTTTCCATAGTGACCCACTGAACAATATTGAAGGCCAGCCTAAATAAACAGATGCATGCAGCCTCTCACTGGGGCCCAGACACAAGGCCTGGCACTGTATGGACTTAGTAATTACTACCTGGTACCTTCTAGGACTTTAAGTTATAAATATTTTAATATCTATTCAAATAGTCAATATCAATTTCAAATATCTATTCAGGCTGTAAAATGAAGCTTTTTGGAAAATAAGATATCTGTATGACGGACTGCCTATCCCCAGTGTAAAACACGTTGAGTATATTCGGGGCATTTCAAGTCACTGGCAAAATGGGTAGGATGACGTTGTTAGAGGCTGTGTTGAAGGGTCTGTGGCTGGCCATTGGTGAGGGTGGATGATTTTTTTTAATGGAAAGGAATTTGGTGTGCTAAGATGTCAAAGGGCAGAATCCTGTGGAGACCAATGACTGACAGGAGGTTCTGAGAGAGCAGAAGGAAGCAGGGTGGAATAGAAGCCAAGGTGAGTGGGTTTATGTGTGGCCACAGGAAGACACACCTGATAACCATTTGAAGAAAAGCAGTGTCATCTGCTGGCAGGGAAGGGAGGGCCATATCACAGGGTCTGGAGGAGAGGGAAGAAGGTCTGAAAAAGCCATCGCAGAGTGGGAAGAGTGAGGTTAACAGGCAGGGTGAAGGCCCCGAAAGGTCATGATGCTGTGATGATAAAAATACCCAGACCAGGAAACCAGAAGAAAAAATCAAAGGGTCTATATGTTTAAGTTTACACATCAGGGTGAAGAACAAAAAGTGTTTTAAAGTCACTGAAAGTATTACATTATTAGCAGAACTACAATTTCTAGAGCTATAAAGGTCAAAAAATATCATTAGATATATCTTCATTTGAGTGTTTGGAATTAATAGTTTTTAGTTACCTTAAAAATCATTCTTTTAATATAAGGTCTCTCAGATAAGAAATCCAACATTGAAAATCCAGGGTTGGAGCGAATAGCTGCCATGCCAACCCAGTAACCCCCGGAGCTGCTGGGCCGGATGTTGTCTGGGAATCCAGGCAGGTTCTCCACAAACAGGTCGGCCCCTCCCTTCATCAGGCCAGACACGTAGAATCTGAAAAATTCACCCAAGCAGGCGTGAGCAGCAGCCCCCCAATTTAAGAAAAAATTTTAGACAAGCACCAAATTGGTCTTGGTTCCATAAGTTTATGGAAACAATTATAAAAATGTCCATCATGAGCAAAGGATCAGCTGCTGAAAGAGGCACTCATGAGCCCTGGGCTCAGCTAGACGTGTTTGGAGGGGTGGGGCAGGCCAAGACCGTTAGTGAAAGGGACCAGGGATGCAGTCAGCATTAAATTAAGACTCTTGCAGACTGTGACACTCAGATAGGCTGAGAAATGGGAGAAAGAAAAGGCACCCTTGAGTTTGACTTTTATTGTTATTCCATAAAGGAGAAGGTGCCTTGCTACGCCTCAGATTCTGTCAATCGATATTTCCACATCCATCCCGGGAATGATGAGCTCTGGTGAACAGTGACAGCTCAGTAGATACCACACGCACCTTCTTATCCTCGCCATGGTTGTCTCTGCTACCAGGACGAAGTCCTCTGCAGGAGAAAGCTGCACTCCATTAGGGAACCGCAACTGGTCCAGTAAAACCTTCACTTCCTTGGTCTCGGTATCATACTCTAGTAGGCTGTCAGTGCCAACAGCAAAGGGTCACACAGGGAGAATTCACGACCCCCCTGCTGGGTTGGAGCCTTGCTCCCCTCTGGACAGGGACCTACAGAAGGGAAGTCAGCCTCACACCGGAGCGACAAAGCCCCTGGTGGTCTTCTGCTCAGACCTGGTTCCAGGCTGGCTCCTGAGGGGCCTTCCCCATCCAGGGCAGCCCTAGTCATCCTCTTCTAGACAACACCCAGTCAGTTCTCTCACTGACCTGGGGCCTATCATGAATCCAGACACAGAAGTTCCCCTTTAGAGGGATGACCTGAAACCCAGGCCTGCCTGTAGGTCTCTCCCAGACTCCCTAGACCACCTCCTTATATGGATTCCCCTATTTTTATTTCATTTCATCAAAGAGAAAGTAAGACCACCTTGCTCTGTTTTGTTACATCCATCACCTGTTTCGAGAAGCCATTAAGGTTCTACCTGAAATGCTGAAATATGCTCAGAAACACTCCAATGATTCCTAGAAGTAATCAGCTCTGCTGAAATTACCCTGCCTGATTGATTATCTCACTGAGCAAAAGATGTGAAATACACACTCACCGCCCATCATCCGTTCCCTCCATAACCAGAAGCAGATAATCTCGTCTTTGCCATTTGCTGCTGGAATCCGTAAAATAAATCTTCTTCCCATCCCGAGTTATTGTAAGATCATTCACAAAGGACATTTTCCTCCCCTCAATAGGTGTGTCGGAGGACAGCAACAGTTTCACTTCACCTGAAGCAGGAAGGAAGAAAGGAAGAAAAGGAAAGAAAGGAAAAAAGGAAAAACAGGAGGGAGAGAGAGACGTACTTTTATTCTAAGAACTTGTATCTCAATAATTTAAAAACATTAATTAGCCTGTTAAAAAGCAAAACTAAAATGAGCTTCTCCACGTCATGTGTCAGAAGACTTATTCCTTCTTATAGTAAAATAACACGGTTTTCCTTTCTTTCATCTGTTAGCTGATGAATTTTTTTAGACTAACTTCATTAAAGCAAAACACTTCTACGGATGAGGAACTTTCTTTTATCGAGACCAACTGACTTAAAAATCTATTAAGAGTCTTAGGTAAAAGGCAATTTTTCTACTTGTTTGTTTGAGAGAAATATAAAATGTTCCACTTATCTGCTTTTAAATAAAGAAATAAGAGTAGTAGTAAGTTTTCTAAATAGTAGAATGAACATTTATTGAGTACTGAGCTCTTTCCATGTATAATATCATTTAAGCCCTCACAACAATCCCACAAGGCAGGCAACTACATTATTCCTATTTCGTGGATGAGGAAAGTGTGCACAGAGAGGCTAAGTAACTTGCATAGTCACACAGCCAGTCACCCAGGTAGTCGATCTGTGGGGCCTGAGCCCAGGGCCCCACGTACCATCCATGATAACAGACTCCTCCAGAGCATGACCCTCCCCTGTATGTGCTGAAGCACATACAGCAAATGTTACACCACTGGTCAAGGTGACGTCATGACCAGTCAGGGGAAAAGAACGGGAGGAGGAACTGGAGAAAGAAGAAAACGAAAAGACAGAGATAAAGGGGAAGGATGAAAGAGAAAACTGAGAGGTGGAAGACAAGACATAAAGAAAGATACAGCAAAATAAAGATGGAAGGAGAAGGTTTAACATCCTCAAAATAAATCCTCTTGAGCCCCATGGCTAAAACACAAAACGCCAGAGGAAATTAGGGTACTGACCAAATGCAGTCACGAGTAGGGATTTATATGGTATTTATACCAGCTGATATTTGTAGGCAATGCTTTCAGTACTATTCAATGAGTATGAAAATATTAGAGGTTCCAATAGATTGTATTGAACAAATTATATTAAATCCACTTATGCACATATTGTTTAAAAGGTGTGAAATCATCACAAAAGCAAATAAGATATTATCACATACGTTTCCAGGGATTTACTTCAAATAGTCCCTTGTATGCATCAGCCACAAAAAGGGTCCTGTTCGGTCCTGCCCGGATGCCCAGGGGTCTCCCACAAGCAGGTTCATCATCTTGGGTTTCTAGGGAAACAAATGGACAGGAATCGGTGGCTGGTCCAATATTTTGCCTGTGCCCCATCAGTGTCCAAGCACCTCATCCATATCTTCCTAAATATTCATAGTGCTGTAGAGAACAAAAAAGACCATGGCATCAGTGACAAACCCACTCCCCAATATTCTAGCCCCCTGGAACTTAGGACAACTGACCAGCATGTCCAGAAGGACCACCTGAGAATCCAGATCTGGACATATTCACAGAAATTGGTACCCAAGAATCATGTTCACATTAGCATCCCAAGACTTGAACAGTTAACTCAGGGACATCAAGGACCCATGTTTCAATTCCAGAATCCCCCCAGAACCTCAGGAGTTGGGAGCTTAATCCTGAACACTGTGTCCAGCTAGGAGTATGATGGTTTTCTCTCCATCAAGCATAAAGGGAGAGTTACTATTTTATTCCTTAGATTAACTCTCCTGTTCTACACTCTTTTAACACCTGTGGCAATGCATATTTACTGCAGGTTATTCACTGTAGGGTGCTTAATGCAAGGATCCTTGCTCCAGGGTGCCCACTGTGGGGTACTAATTGCAGGGTGCTTCCTGTGGGGTGCTTACTGCAGGGTGCCCACTGTGGGTTGCTTTATTCCAGATATACCCATTGTGGGGTGCTTACTGCAGGGAGCCCACTGTGGAGGGCTTACTACAGGGGTGCTTCTGCAGGGTGTTTACTACAGAGTGTTCAGTGCAGGGTTGCTTACAGCAAGATGCTACTGTGAAGTGCTCACTGTAGGGGTACTTACAGCAGGATGTTTACTATAGGGTGCTTACTGCAGGGTGCTTACAGCAGGGGTGCTTGCTGCAGAGTGCTTACTATAGGGCATTTACAGCCAAAATATGGAGTTGAAAAAGAGGTTCAAGAACCAGATGTAGAGTAGATTCCATCACAAGAACTGTGTGTGGCTGGCTGTGAGTATCCACGAACAGAGGGATATCTGAAAACTTATTCATTAAAATGTTAACCTGAGAAAACTCTGGGTGATTTTTTTTTACTTTCTTCTTTGTACATTTGTGTTGTTCACATTTCACAATAAAAATGCATCATTTTTACAAAAATATTTCAGCTATTAAAAATGATAACAAATAAGTCTGGACTGCCAGTGTTTAAAAAGTGAGATTCTTCTACTCTAGTTTTCTAAAATTGGAGTGACATCAGGATATTTTCACTAAGAATGACACTGCTGAAATTCCTGAGAAGCTAATGCCAACTGCTTTGCTAATAGCAGCACTCAGACAACACCTATTAATCTTCTCCAAGTTACCTCAAAAGTGAACATGGTCCTCTGCAGAATAACGAGGAGCAGGGCCCAAGAAGTAACCAGCAGGTGCCATGGCCACTGCCTAGATTGGTAATAACTGCAATGCAACGTGACAACCAGGCACTGTGAGGTCCAGGAACCACTGGCAAATGATGAGCATGTAGTAACACCAAAGTCAGGCCATCTGCCAGATGGTGGGGGCTCTTTTTCGCCAAGGGTGAACCTGACTTACACAAGGCCATTCAGCACCTTTCTGAATGAATGGAAAAGACATACATCAGGGGGGTTGTCACTGACTTACTGCACGGGCCCGACCCAAACCGGGCGATGGTCTCTACTTCACCGCTTTCAAATTTTATGATCCGGCCATCTGCTGTACCAGTAAACATCACATCTGTTTCAAAAAGAAAAAGAAATAAGAGTGTTATTGGGTTAGGCTAACAACTGTGATCATACTGCCTTCTACAACAGAGGTGCCTTGTTGGTGTTTTTCATCTCCAGAGAGGAAATGGCAGTTCTGAATATGAAGGAGAACTGTTATCTGGGATCAAAAAGTCCTTAAAATCTGCAACAGTAAAATCGTGGGGGTCTGGGTCATCGGTCTGTGGGGCCTGAATCTGACACTGGAGCAAGGGTGCAACAGACACCAGTCAGTCATAAAACCATGAGGATTTTCCATTCTAGGAGCAGGAGCTCTTGGGCGGGCCCTCAGGCCCACACGGTCACACCTGCATCACATAGTGTGTGCTGTTGAGGGGGATCACATCCAACTACAGGGGAAGAACTGCCAGGAAGTCCCTCAGGGTATAATTAAAGCATGTTAAGTGTTCATTTCAGCAGCACAAATGCTAAAATTGGAAAAATACAGAGATTAGCATGGCCGCCACACAAAGATAACACGCAAATTCTTGAAACATTACATATTTTTAAAATGTATTTTATAAGCTCTAGGGCAACCACTAGAAAAGCTTTAAAAAAATGTAACTGATATGCTAAGAAAGGAGAGAAAATGGAATCATATAAAACTACAAAATGCAGCAAGACAGTGGAAGAAATAATTAGAAACAAAAAACAAGGGCATTATGAATATAAAACAGCAGCAAATATTAAAGACATTAATCCAACTGTACCAATTATTATTTTAAACATCAATGATCTCAATACACCAACTGAAAGACAGACCTGCCTCCTTAGTGCAGCAGGCAGCGCGTCAGTCTCATAATCTGAAAGACAGAGACTTTGGGGGGCAGGCTGAAAAGATGAAGGGATTAAGAAGTACAAATTGGTATTTATAAAACAGTCATAGGAATGTAAAGTAAAACATAGGGAATATAGTCAATAATATGATAATAGCTACACATAGGGCCAGGTGGGTACTAGACTAGTCAGGGGGATCACTTCTTAAATTATACAAATGTCTAACCACTCTGCTGTACACATGAAATTAATATAAAATTACACTGAATGTTAACTGTAATTGAAAAATTAAGAAAGGGGGGAAAGGTGAAAGGGAATAAGAGGTTCAAATTTCTAGGTATAAAACAAATAAGTCATGGAGATGTAATGTGCAGCATAGAGAATATAGTCAATATATTGTGACAGCATCATACGGTGTCAGATGGTTGCTGCACTTATCATGGCGATCCCTTCTTTAGGTATATAAATGTTGAACAAATGTGGTGTGCACCTGAAACTAATATAATGTTGTAAGTTAGCTATATTTTTTAATAAAAATCTTTTAAAAAAAGAAATACATACTAACACATATAGTAACATATTACTATATATAGAAATATATAGTAACATAAATTAAAAATAAAGGAATGGAGAAAGATACTCGTATATCATGCTAACACTACACAAAAGCGAGCAAGAATAGCTGTATTAAACTCAGACAGAACCAACTTCAGAGCAAAGTTGTCAAGGATAAAAAGGACCATTGATAATGAAAAAGGGTCAGTTCTCCAAGAAGACATCCTTAATATTTATGTGCCTAATAACAAATCATCAAAATATATTAGATAAAGCTGATAGAACTGCAAGGAGAAATAGATAAATCCACGATTAGAGTTGGAAACTTCCACATCCCTCTATCATGGGATGGACAGGTCCTGCAAACAGAAAATCAGTAAGGACATAGTTGAACTCCACAGCACCATGGATCAACTGGATATAATTGACATCTATCAACTACATCATCCAAACATACTAGAATATATACATTCTTCTCAAGATCACATGGAACATTCACCAAGACAGAACACATTCCAGGTAATGAAACACACCTTAACAAATTTAAAAGGGTAGAAATTATATAGTTGCTCTCAGACAACAATGGAATTAAACTAGGAATCAACAAAAGAAAGACAGCTGGAAAAATCCCCAAATACTGGGAGACTAAATAACACACATTTCTAAATAACACATGAGTGAAAGAAGAAATTTCAAGATAAATTAAAAAACATTTTGAACTAAATGAAAATTTAAAAAAAAACTTATCCAAATTTGTGGGATACAGCAAAAGCAAGGCTCTAAGAGAAATTTTCAGCGTCAAATGCATATATTAGAAGAGAGGTCTAAAACCAACCACCTAAGCTTCCATCTTAGGAAACTAGAAAAGAAGAGCAAATTAAATCAAAGGTAAGCAAAAGAAAGAAATACTAAAAATTAGAACACATATCAATAAAATTGAAAACAGGAAATCAATAGAGAAAAATCAACAAAACTAAAAGTTGGTTCTTTGAAAAGACCGATAATATTGATGAATCGTCTAGTCAGACTAAAAAAGAGAGCAGATGCAAATTACCAATCTCAGAAATGAAAGACGAAACATCACTACAGACCCCATGGACATTAAAAAGATAATAAAGGAATACCATGAACAATTCTATGCCCTCAAATATGATCAACTAGATGAAATGGACCAATTCCTTGAAAGACACAACAATAGCCCCTGTTTATGGGTATAAAGATTCAATACTGTCAAGATGTCAGTTCTCCTTATAGATTCAAAGCAATCCCAATCAAAATCCCAGCAAGTTATTTTGTAGATATCCACAAACTGATTCTAATGTTTATATGAAAAAGCAAAAGATCCAGAATAGCCAACACAATACTGAAGAGGAACAGCAAAGTCAGAGGAAAGTCACTACTTGACTAAAAGACTTGCTATAAAGCCATAGTAATCAAGACAATGTGGTGACGGCAAAAGAATACACAAATAGATCAGTGGAACAGAAGAGAGTCCAGAAACAGACCCACATAAATGTAGTCAACTGATCTTTGACAAAGGAGCAAAAGCAATACAGTGGAGCAAAAAGTCTTTTTTGCAAATGGTGCTGGAAAAATTGAACACCCACATGCAAAACAAAATGAACCTAAACACAGACCTTACATCCTTCACAAAAATTAGCTCAAAATGAATCACAAACTTAAATGTAAAATGTAAAACTATAGAACTCCTAGAAGAAAACATAGGAGATAACTAGTTGACCTTAGGTGTAGTGATGATATTTCAGATACAATAGTAAAGGCACAATCCATGAAAGAAATAACTGATAAGTTGTACCTCATTAAAATTAAAAACTTCGACTCCGGATAAAAATGGTGGGGTGAGGTGAGCCTCTGTAAAGCTCCCCTGGAATTTACAACTAATCAAACAACAATAACTCCACAAAGGACTCACTGCACAGCAGACAGGCAAGACGAAGAGGTCCACTACTGAATTCACCTCCAGGTGGGCGAATCTCGCAAGCAGGGGAAGAGGGAAGGAAGAAGTGCGGGAACCGAGCCGTGTAGGCACAGGGCGCAGACCTAGCTCAGTGCTCAGGGCTCGCTGCATCCCGGAACTACCACAGCTGCGGGAGAGGGAAGAACTCGGACTGCTAGGGCTCCGCTTCTGGCCCACAGGGCTGAGGGGGCAGCATATAACACGGCTGAACCCAACGCTCACAGCAGAGACCTCGGAGAAAATACTGAAGGAAGAAGACTGAAAAACGGTGGTTTAAGCCCTCACTGCCGAGCAGAGAACGGAAGCCTTAGGCACGGAGACTAGCCGCCCCTTCCCTACCCTCCCAGAGCTCGCCCCGCCCCCACCTGCCCGTTGCTAGAAGCGATAAAGTAGCAGTGTCGGATCAAAGGACAGAATATTTGCTGCTCTGAGAACTGTGGACCGCAGACACAGACTCGCAGCTCAACTAGTTCCGGCAAAGGGAAGGCAGCTGTGGAAGCAGGACCAGCTGTGATGGTGGTCGCCGCCATTGCTCTGGGCCACCTCTACAACTCACCCCGCGCCTGGCCCCACTTATCTGGGCGGATCCCTGCAGGAGGAAACAGAACTGCTGAAACATACGAGCTCTGAATCTGGTGAAGAAATAGCTTTGGAACTTCAAAAGCTCTCCGCACCCCAACAGGGACGTGGTGCCCTATGACCCAGAAGAACTGTTAACAGAGGAGAGACCTGTCTCCCAGGGAATAACCCCATTGTGTGAGAAACTGGAAAAGTGCAGAGAAAATATAGCATTACTGTGTCAGAGAGAAAAAAAAAGGGTGCAGTCAGAGAGAAAATAAAACATTCTTCCAACAAGTATTGGAAAACAAAAGAAAGACCTCTTCCTATCAACCTGTTGCAGAAGCCACTCCTGTAGATGTCTAGGAAGAGAAATAGTAAATCAGTAATTGCCATGAATAACCAAGGCAACAAGACAGCTCAGAAAAATAGTGAAAAGTCTCCAGAATAGGAACTGAAAGATATGGAAATATGTGACTTAAGTGACAGGGATTCAAGATTGCAGTTCTGAAAAACCTCAAAGAGATGCAAGAAAACACAGAAAGGCAATTTAATGAACTCAGAAACGCAATCAAAGAACAACATGAGCATTTTACGAAAGAGACTGAAATTTTAAAAAACAACCAAATGAAATTTCTGGAGATTAAGAACTCAATAGAAGAAATTAAGAATGAAATAACCAGCTTAGGTAGTAGAGTTGACCAGATGAAGGAAAGAATCAGTGACATCAAAGATAGAAACCTGGAAATTACACAGATGGAAGAAGAAAGAGACTTGAGACTTAAAAGAAATGAAAGAACTCTACAAGAACTTTCTGACTCTATCAGAAAGAGCAACATAAGAATAATGGGCATACCAGAAGGAGAAGAAAGAGAGAAGGGAACAGAGAATATATTCAAACAAATCGTCGATGAGAACTTCCCAAACTTGTGGACAAAACTGGATCCTCGAATCCAAGAAGCAAATAGAACACCTAATTACCTCAATCCAAACAGGCCTTCTCCAAGGCACATTGTATTGAAGCTGTCTAAAATCAACGACAAAGAAAGAATCCTCAAGGCATCCAGGGAAAAGAAGACGGTAACCTACAAAGGAAAGCCCATTAGATTATCATCAGATTTTTCAGCAGAAACTCTACAAGCCAGGAGGGAGTGGAACCAAATATTCAAACTATTGAAAGAGAGAAATTATGTGCCAAGAATAATACATCCAGAAATATATCCTTTAGATATTGTCGGTGCCTGCCGACGAACAGTCCCTGAAGTGGGGAGTGAGGATTGAAAAAAAAAGAGAGACAAAGATGGGATCGGGAGGGCAGGCAATTCTAAGTAGACTGCCACAGTTCTAAGTAGAATGCCTCACCCCAAGTTTATTTTTGCAGCTTATATAATCTGGGCATCAAAAAGTAATAGAACTGTCTTCAATCTAGTAGTTACAATGTTTGGATAAACAAGGGCATGTTTTTTGGCCAGCTCCGCACTTCCTGACCTTGTCTGGTTCTGTGTTCTCAAAGTAGCAAGTTTTGCCTTGCTGGGAGCACAAACCACTCAAGGAAGTCAAAGGTTCAACATTTCACAAAACAACACCTGCTAGCACTTCAGCACGGTTTCCCACAAGATATGAAGGAGGAATAAAGACCTCTCCAGACATCCAGAAGCTGAGGGAATTTTCTAATACACGACCTGCACTACAAGAAATACTAACAGAGGCTATTCGACCACCATCAACAGGGACAATTTGTGGCAACCGAAACATAAATAGGGGCAGCGTAAAGGCCTGATCTGGAATATGGGAATGGAGAAAGTAAGCGTGCTGAAGAAAATGGAATACTCTAAATATCAAACTTTCTTTTACATAATCTTAAGGGTAACACCTCAAAAAAAAATCCAGAATTGAAATATATACTGTAATAAAAGCAGAAACAGAGGGAAACATCATAGAATACCACCACACAGAAATAATAGACAACAACCAAAAAAGCAAAGAAACAATGGAGCCACAACCTTACCAGAAAACTAAAGACAGAATGACAGGAAATCTTCACATATCAATAATCACCCGAAATGTAAATGGACTGAACTCACCAATAAAAAGGCACAGAGTAGCAGATTGGATCAAAAAACTAAACCCAACCATATGCTGTCTCCAAGAGACACATCTCAGCTATAAAGACAAGCATAGACTCAAAGTGAAAGGGTGGAAATTGGCACTCCAAGCAAATGGTACCCGGAGAAAATCAAATGTAGCCATAATGATATCAGATGAAACAGACTTCACGGTGAAAAAGGTAACAAGAGACAAAGATGGACATTTCCAATTGGTAAAGGGGACTATACAACAAGAAGACATAACATTCATCAATATTTATGCCCCCAATTAGGGAGCACCAAAATATACCAAGCAACTACTAACAGAACTAAAGGGAGAAATTGACCAAAACACAATTATACTAGGGGACTTAAATACATCATTGACAGCTTTGGATAGATCATCCAAACAGAAAATAACGAAATTGCAGCCCTAAATGACACATTAGATGAAATGGACATCATTGACATATATAGAGCACTTCACCCTAAAACATCAGACTATACATTCTTTTCGAGTGTACATGGAACATTCTCAAGGATAGACCATATATTGGAACATAAAGTCAGACTCAGCAAATTTAAGAAGATTGAAATCATACCAAGCATATTCTCTCATCACAAGGCTTTGAAATTGGATATCAACTGTGAAAAGAAAGCAGGAAAAAACACAAATACATAGAGATTAAACCACATACTTTTAAAGAACGACTGGGTCAAAAAAAATTAGAGGAGAGATCAAAAGATATACAGAAACAACTGACAATGAAAATACATCCTACCAAAATTTTTGGGATGCGGTGAAAGCAGTTGTAAGGGGGAAATTTATATCATTACAAGCCTATCTCAAGAAACAAGAAAAAATCCCAAATAAATAACCTCATGTCACACCTCAAAGAACTAGAAAAAGAAGAACCAGTGAAACCCAAGGTCAGTAGAAGAAAGGACATAACAAAAATCAGAGCAAAACTAAATGAAATAGAGAACAAAAAGACAATAGAAAAAATTAATGTGACAAACAGCTGGTTCTTTGAAAAAATTAATAAAATCGACAGACCCTTGGCTAGACTCACTAAGAAAAAAAGAGAGAAGTCACTAATTAATAAAATCAGAAATGAGAAAGGGGATGTTATCACGGACACCACAAAAATACAAAGGATCATGCAAGAATACTATGAAGGACTATATGCCACCAAATTTAATAACTTAGAAGAAATGGACAAGTTCTTAGAAACATATAGCCTTCCAAGGCTGAACCATGAAGAACTGGAAAATCTTAACAGGCCGATCACCAGTAACGAAATTGATTCAGTCATCAAAAACCTTCCCAAAATCGAAAGTCCTGGACCAGATGGCTTCACCAGTGAATTCTACCAATCCTTTAAAGAGGATCTAATACCAATCCTGCTTAAACTCTTCCAAAAAATTGAAGAAGAGTCAGTACTCCCTAACTCATTTTATGAGGCCAACATTACCCTGATACCAAAACCTGGTAAGGACAACACAAAAAAAGAAAACTACAGACCTATATCTCTGATGAATATTGATGGAAAAATCCTAAACAAAATTTTAGCAAATCGAATACAACAATGCATTAAAAAGATTATTCACCATGACCAAGTGGGGTTCATCCCTGGGGCACAAGGATGGTTAACATCCGCAAATCCATCATGTGATACATCACATAAACAAAATGAAGGACAAAAATCATATGATTATATCAATTGATGCAGAAAAAGCATTTGACAAGATACAACATCCATTTATGATTAAAACACTCAATAAAATAGGTATAGAAGGAAAATACCTTAACATAATAAAGGCCACCTATGACAAGCCCTCAGCTAATCTAATTAATGGTGAAAAGCTGAAGCCCTTTGCTCTATGTTCAGGAACATAACAAGGTTGTCCCCTATCACCTCTGCTTTTCAACATAGTGTTGGAAGTCCTTTCCAGAGCCATCAGGCAAGAGAAAGAAATAAAAGGCATCCAAATTGGGAATGAAGAAGTTAAAATATCACTCTTTGCAGATGATGTGATGCTATATATAGAAAACCCTGAAGACTCCACCAAAAAGCTGTTAGAAACAATCAATGAATACAGTAAAGTCACTGGCTACAAAATCAACGTACAAAAGTCCATTGCTTACCTATATACTAACAATGAAATCTCAGAAAAAGAAATACAAAAAACAATTCCCTTTGCAATGCAGCAAAAAGAATAAAATACTTAGGAACTTAACCAAGGATGTGAAGGATTTATATGCTGAAAACTATAAGACATTTTTGAAAGAAATTGAAAAAGACACAAAGAAATGGAAAGGCATTCCATGCTCATGGATTGGAAGAATCAACATAGTTAAAATGGCCATTTTACCCAAAGCCATATACAGATTTAATGCAATCCCCATCAAAATCTCAATGGCATTTTTTAAAGAAGTAGAACAAAAAATCATCAGATTTGTTTGGAACCACAAAAAACATTGAATAGCCACAGCAATCTTAAGAAAAAGGAACAATGCTGGAGGTATCACACTGCCTGACTTTAGCTTGTACTACAGGGCTACAATAATCAAAACACCATGGTATTGGCAGAAAAACAGACCAATGGAATAGAATTGAGAACCCAGAAATATAACCACATAAATATGGACAGATTATTTTTGACAAAGAAGCTAAAAACATACAATGGAGGAAAGACAGCCTCTTCAATAATCGATGCTGGGAGAATTGGATAGCCATGTGCAAAAGAATGAAACTGGACTATTATCTGTCACCATGTACCAAACTTAATTCAAAATGGATCAAAGACTTAAGCATAAGACCTGACACAATAAACTGCATAGAAGAAAACATAGGTACTAAACTTATGGACCTTGGGTTCAAAGAGCATTTTATGAATTTGACTCCAAAGGCAATGGAAGTAAAAGCTAAAATAAACACATGGGACTATATAAAACTTAAAAGCTTCTGCACAGCAAAAGAAACCATCGACAAAACAAAGAGGCAACCGACTGAATGGGAGAAGATTTTTGCAAACAGTTCCTCCGATAAGGGTCTAATATACAAAATATAGAAGGAACTCATGAAACTCAACAACGAAAAAACAAACAACCCAATTGAAAAATGAGCAGACGACCTGAAGAGACATTTCTCCAAAGAGGATATACAAATGGCAAATAGACATATGAAAAAATGCTCAACATCACTAATCATCAGAGAAATGCAAATAAACACCACAATGAGATATCACCTCACCCAGTCAGAATGGCTATCATCAATAAGACAAATAGCAACAAGCGTTGGAGAGGCTGTGGAGAAAAAGGAACCCTCATACACTGTTGGTGGGAATGCAGACTGGTGCAGCTGTTATGGAAGGCAGTGTGGAGGTCCTCAAAGAATTACGAATAGAATTACCATATGACCCAGCAATCACTCTCCTGGGTATCTACCCAAAAAATGTGAAAACATTTATACATAAAGACACGTGTACTCCAATGTTCATTGCAGCTTTGTTTACGGTGGCCAAGACATGGAAACAACCAAACTGCCCTTTAATAGATGAATGGATAAAGAAGTTGTGTTATATATACAACTTCAATCGGTGAACAGACAAACTGTAGTACATCTAGACAATGGATTATTCAGGAATAAAAAGGAAAGAGCTATGAAGCAATGAAAAGACATGGAGGAAACTTAAATGCATATTACTAAGTGAAAGAGGCCAATATGAAAAGGCTATGGATGGCCAGGGACAGCCCCTCCATGTTTTAACCCTGTCTCTTGCGGATGAACATCGCCTGTTCACCCTGAAGGACAACTCCTACAACCCTCCCTCTACAGAGTGGCCTCGTGACATGGTTTATCAGCTTAGAACATACCCTCAGGCGTGGGCAGAGATATCGTGTGTGGGTTGGGCACCCGCCGAGCACCGGTGGTGGTTGAACTCAAAGCCTTGGCCCAGCCTATCCGGGTCCGCCAGTACCCCATGTCCACCGAGGTGCAGAAAGAAATTGCCCCACACATCAACCACCTACTAGAAGCTGGGATACTGAAACCCTGCCATTCTGCCTGGAACACCCCACTTCTCCCCGTTAAGAAACCAGGGGGAAAGATTATAAGCCAGTCCAGGACTTGAGGGAAGTGAATAAGAGGGTCGAAGACATCCACCCCACGGTCCCCAACCCTTATACCTTGCTAAGTCGTTTGCCCCCTTCACATGTTTGGTATACCACTCTAGACCTAAAGGATGCATTTTTTAGCATAGCCCTGGCACCCAGCAGCCAACATATTTTGCCTTCGAATGGCATGATGGCAATACAGGAACCCCCGGGCAGTTGACCTGGACTAGACTACCGCAAGGCTCAAAACCTCTCCTACTCTGTTTAATGAAGCCCTGAATCAGGATTTGGACTCGTTCCGCCGGAGCCATGATTCAGTTGCGCTCCTGCAGTATGTAGATGACTTGCTTCTGGCGGCCCCCTGTGAAGCCGAGTGCCGACAGGCCCTGGAGACCTCCTCCGGGAGCTGGGGCAGTTGGGCTATCGGGCCAGTGCAAAGAAGGCTCAGATATGCAGGCAAACAGTCACCTACCTGGGATATAAGCTGAAAAGAGGAACCAGATGGCTGACAGGGGCCATGAAAGAGACTATTCTTAGACTTCCAGTCCCCACCTCAGCCCGAGAGGTCCGCGAGTTTTTAGGGATGGCAGGCTACTGCCAGCTGTGGATTCTGGGGTATGCTGAGCTAGCGAAGCCTCTGTACGAGGCAACCAAGGACAAGGCCCCCTGGGCCTGGGGGCCGGACCAACGGAAGGCCTTTGGCGAACTCAAGGCCGCTCTCTTGAGAGCCCCAGCCTGGCATTGCCAGACCCCCTGAAGCCCTTCACTATGAAGGATCATCGCAGCAGTAGCCCTAATGGTGAATCATCTTCGCCGAACCTACCGCTCTGAATCCAGCCACCCTGCTGCCGATCCCGGATCTGGAAGCCCCCCTGCATGATTGCCAGGAGATCATGGCAGAAGTCACCCAGGTGCGCCCCGACCTCCAGGACGCTGCCCTTCCTAACAGTGAGTTGGTATGGTACACTGATGGAAGCAGCTTCATTATGGACGGGGTGCGGAGGGTGGGCGCGGCGGTGGTAGACCGGAGCCGGAGCATCATTTGGAGCGCCCCGCTTTCCCCGGGGACCTCCTCCCAGCAGGCCGAACTGATCCTGCTGGCGGAGGCACTAGAACGGGTGAGGGGAGACGAGTGACTGTCTATACCGATAGCTGCTATGCTTTCGGCACTGTCCATGTGCACGGCGATATCTACCGGGAGAGAGGCTTTGTTACAGCGGAAGGAAAGGTTCTGCGCAGTCTCCCGGAGGTGCAGAGACTACTGGCGGCCATGCAAAAACCTCGGGCAGTTGCAATTGTCCACGTCCCTGGGCACCAGTCTGCCCGGACCCCGGAGGCTGAAGGATAAAGCTGCCAAGACAGCAGCAGTAGCTTCATCAGCTTTGGCACTCACCCTGCCCGCACCCGAGCTCCCACGCCTGCCCCCGCGACCTGACTATACTCCGGAAGACCTGCGGTGGATTCGGAACCACCACTGTCCAGAGCCTGATCAGCATGGGTGGTGTCGGGATGCAGAGGGAAGATGGATACTGCCTGCGAAACTAGGACTGTTTCTCCTTTCCCACCTGCACCAAGCCACCCACTTAGGAAAAAAAAAGAAGTTGCTGACGATTCTCGAGTCTGCCCACCTCCGGTTCCCCCGACAAACGGCTCAGATCCAGGAGATCGTGGATCAGTGCGTTGGGTGCCAGGCTATGAAACTCAGTAGGAAGGGACCCCTACATATAGGTACAAGGGTACGGGGGAGAGCGCCGGGACGGAGTTGGGAGGTGGATTTTACTGAGGTAAAGCCTGGGAGGTATGGGTATAAGTACTTGCTAGTAATGGTTGACACGTTTTCAGGCTGGGTGGAAGCCTTCCCCACGAAACGGGAGACAGCCCAGGTTGTTGCTAAGGCATTGTTAGAGGAAATTATTCCCAGATATGGGGTCCCCGAGGTTTTGGGTTCTGATAACGGCCCGGCTTTCATCAGTAAAGTCCTACAGGGACTGGCCCGAGCGATGGGGACCAATTGGAAGTTACATTGTAAATATAATCCCCAGAGCTCAGGGCAGGTAGAGAGAATGAATCAGACCCTAAAGGAGACTTTGTCTAAATTGGCCATCGAGACTGGCGGGGACTGGGTGACCCTCTTACCCTATGCCATCTTCCAGGTTCGGAACTCACCATATGTACATGGATTGACACCCTTTGAAGTTCTGTATGGGACACCACCCCCCATTATTGTTCGTACTTTACCAGATCATGATCCCAATGTGGCCCCAAATTATCTGGCCAGTTTGAGAGCCCTGCAGGAGGTCCAGTATGAGATATGGCCCCTAGTGCGTTCTCTGTATGAAACCAAGAACGCACCGGACCCAGAACATGGCATCGTTCCAGGGATTGGGTATGGGTGAGGAGACACAGGTCCAAGACCCTGGAAGAAAGGTGGAAAGGTCCTTATATGGTTCTTCTGGTTACTCCCACTGCCTTGAAGGTTGACGGCAACGGGCCTTTAAGCCCGTTGTGTCCATCACTCTCACGTGCGCCGAGCTGATCAGCTGGAGCAGACACAAGCTGGGGAGTGGACCGTGTGGCGACACCCTGATAACCCTCTGAAGCTGCAGCTCTCCCGACCTCGGGGAAGCGCCTCGCCCCCTGCCTCGCTCAACAATGAAGTGGCTGCTAGCCCTGACTCTGTTCAACATCTGGATAAGGAGCCGCACGGGGACCATAACATTGTGGGGGGTCCAATATTCTTTCTGTAAAAAAAATGGGACTGTGTCACCTCTAATGACGGAGATTAGAAATGGTCGGTATCACAACCTAACTCCCTCAAATTTGCCTTTGTTAACAAGGGGAGCTGTATGTCGCTTTAGGAAAAGAGTGCTGCTTTTATGCTGACCATACTAGTATAGTAAAAGAATCCATAACAAAGGTGAAACAAGTGTTAGTCAAGAGAAAACGGGAGAGGGAAGCTCAGGAGAACTGGTTTGAGGCTTGGTTTAATAGGTCCCCCTGGTTCAACACCCTAGTTTCTACCTTGGTTGGCCCGTTTGTTTTGCTTGTGCTTATTTTAACCTTTGGCCCTTGCATTTTAAACAAGCTTATTAATTTTGTGAAAGATCGTATTAATACTGTCCAGCTCATGGTCCTAAGACAACAGCATGAGAGATAGCCTGCCCCTGAGGGCCTCTACGATCAGCCGATCAGCCGGGTGTATGAGCAAGATTCCTCATTATTAACAACAAAAGGGGGGAATGTAAGAGTAGGTTAGCATAAGAAAGGAAGCCATTTTCTGAATGACCTTAACAGGGTGTGGACCAGATGTCCTGTTTGAAAAGAGCTTATCTTGTTAACTGCCGACTGGGTGGGGTACAAGCCAGCTTATCTTGTCAAATCCCCAGAATGTGGAACAAGCCCATGATATGTATACTCTTTGAAGCTATGGAAAATTACTGGATGCTTTAAAGATGCTATATAAACCCTTGGCTTTGAGTGCTCGGGGTCCTTGTTGAAACCCGCTGCGTCGGGCAGATACTTGGACCCCAGCTAGCTGGAAATAAACCTCGCTGTGTGACTTGCATTATCGCGTGTGTCCTCTGTCCAATTGAGGGGCGGTCGATTCTAGACCTTAACAGCTACATGCTATATTATTCCAACTATATGAAATTCTGGAAAAGGCAAAACTATTGAAGCAGTAAAAAGATCACTGGTTGCCAGAGGGAGGGATAAATAAGCAGAGCATAGAAGATTTTTAAGGCAGTGAAACTGCTCTGTATGATACTAAAATAATGGATACATGTCATTACACATTGTCCAAACCCATAGAATGTACACCACCAACAGAGAACCCCAATATAAACTATGGGCTTTAGGTGATGATGATTTATCAATTATAACAAATGTACCGTCTATTGTGGAATGCAGATAATGGGGAAGACTATGCATGTGGGGTAAAGGGTATACAGGAAATCTCTGTACCTCCCCCTCAATTTTGCTGTGAACCTAAAACTGCCTCTAAAAGATAAAGCCTATTTTTTAAAAATTAAAGCATGTTAATTGGTGATTACTCCTGGGGCTGGTGCCTCTCTTCGCTGTTTGCAACAAGCCAGCCATCCCCAAGAACAACTTCCAGATGAGGCAGCACCTGCAGGGAGCTAACTAGGATAGGCCCCCACTGTGCCTAACCAAAAATGTCACCAAGATGATAACCAGTTCCTTTATCTGGTGACAGAGTACAATGAGACATTAGCCCAAGTGGAAAGGGAAAAGATAAGAAAAGCATTCTCTTTGAAAACTAAAAAAAAAAAAAAACTCTTTAATTGCTCAAAGTTCCAGTTTAAAACACCAATATTTGACTTTTCACCAAACACAAAATTTGTAAATTTTATTATTAACAAACATCATGTCTTTTTAGAAGAAACATGGAGTTCTGTCATGAAATACTTATCCCTCTTAAAGCAATGTTGACTTTGCCAGCCAAACAAACGAACAATTGCAGAAATGTCTTTGGGTCCCACATCCAAAAGCAGGGCTGGGAAAGACAAGCTGGTCAATATCACCAGAGGAGCGACCCTAACCTGCCATCAAAACAAAACAGAGAAACACTCCAGAAGCAAGTATCCACAACTACTTCACGGAAAGCATATTGTACTGTGAAATGAGGAGCAGAGTGCCCAGTTAAGCTGCTCAGAAATCCTCACACCATTTTAAATTCAGCAACCTTTTCATTAACTTTATCTTTTTATTCCTAACCTAATTCTCATTCTAACAGAAAATGCCCTGTTTCTTGAAGGCCAGGAGGGAGTGGCAGGAGATACTCAAAGTGATGGAACACAAAGGCCCACAACCTAGATTGCTTTATCCAGCAAGGCTATCATTTAAAGTTGATGGAGAGATAAAGAGCTTCCCAGAAAAGAACAAAACTGAAAGAATTTATTACAACCAAGCCAGCATTCCAAGAAATACTAAAAGGACTTCTGTAAATAGAAGAAAGATGAAAACAATTTACTACAAATTTAAAAATGGCAATAACTATGGACTTACCAATAATCACTTTAAATGTAAACGGATTAAATGCTCCAATCAAGAGACATAGGGTGGCTGAGTGGATAAGGAAGCAAGACCCTTGTATATGCTGTATACAAGAGACTCACTTCAGATCAAAAGACACACACAGGCTGAAAGTGAAGGGTTGGAGTAAGATATTTCATGCAAATGGAAGCGAGAAAAAAGCTGGAGTTGCAATACTTATATCTGACAAAATAGACTTTAAAATGAAGAACATATTAAAAGACAAAGATGGGCACTATATAAAAATAAAGGGATCAATCAGACAAAAGGACATAACCCTAGTAAACATCTATGCACCTAACATAGGAGCACCTAAATATATAAAACAGGTACTGACTGACATAAAGACAGATCAACAGCAACACTATCATAGTAGGGGACTTCAACACACCTCTGACAACAAGGGACAGGTCCTCCAGACAGAAAATCAATATGGAAACAACAGCCTTAAATGATACTTTGGAACAGTTGGATTTAATTGATATTTTCAGAGCATTTCACACCAATGCTGCAGAATACACGTTCTTCTCAAGTGCACATGGAACATTTTCCAAGATAGATCATATGTTAGGAAACAAAACAAGTCTTGATAAATTTAAGAAAATTGAAATCATACCAATTGTCCTCTTTGACCACAGTGCTATGAAATTAGAAATGAACTACAGGGAAAAAAAAACAGGAAAACACACCAATTCATGGAGGCTGAATAACATGTTACTAAATAATGAATGGGTCAAGCAGCAGATCAAAAAAGAAATCAAAAGATATCTCGAGACAAATGAGAATGAGAACACGATGACCCAAAATCTATGGGATGCTGCGAAACCAGTCCTAAGAGGGAAGTTCATAGCACTGCAGGCCTACCTAAAGAAACAAGAAACATCACTAATTGACAGTTTATCTTCACACTTAAAGGAGCTGGAAAAAGAACAGCAAAAGAAGCCCAAAGGAAGCACGAGGAAGGAGATAATAAGGATCAGAGCAGAAATAAATGAAATAGAAACCAGAAAAACAATACAAAAGATCAATGAATCCAAGAGTTGGTTCTTAGAGAAGATAAACAAAATTGACAAACCTTTAGCCAGACTCATTAAAAAAGAGAGAGGACCCAAATTAATAAAATCAGAAATGAAAGAGAAGTGACAACAGACACCACAGAAATACAAAAAATTGTAAGAAATTACTATGAGCAACTATATGCCAACAAATTTGACAATCTGGAAGAAATGGACAATTTTCTAGAGGCGCACAACCTTCCAAGGCTAACTCAAGAAGAAACAGAAAGCCTGAACAGTCTGATTACCACCAGGGAAATTGAATCAGTAATCAAGAATCTCCCAACAAACAAAAGCCCTGGACCAGATGGCTTTACAGGTGAATTTTTCAAAACATTCAAAAAAGCATTATCACCTATTCTCCTCAAGCTCTTCCAAAAATTCAGAAGGAAGGAAGACTCCCAAACACTTTTTACGAAGCCACTATCACCCTGATCCCAAAAGCAGACAAAGACACCACAAAAAAAAGAAAACTACAGGCCGATATCTCTAATGAACATAGATGCAAAAATTCTCTACAAAATATTAGCAAACAGAATTCAGCAATACATTAAAAAGATCATACACCATGATCAAGTGGGATTCATCCCTGGTATGCAGGGGTGGTTCAACATCCGCAAATCAATTAATGTGATACACCACATTAACAAAATGAAAAATAAAAATCACATGATCATATCAATAGATGCAGAAAAAGCATTTGATAAAATACAGCAACCTTTTATGATAAAAACCCTTAAGAAAGTGGGAATAGAGGGATCATATCTTAACATAATAAAGGCCTTATATGACAAACCCACAGCTAACATCATACTCAATGGGGAAAAGCTAAAACCATTCCCCCTAAGATCAGGAACTAGACAAGGTTGCCCACTTTCCCCACTTCTATTCAACATAGTGCTGGAAGTTCTAGCCACAGCAATCAGACAAGAGAAAGAAATAAAAGGCATCTAAATTGGTAAGGAGGAAGTAAAACTATCATATGCAGATGATATGATATTATATATAGAGAACCCTAAAGACTCCACCAAGAAACTATTAGAACTCATAGATGAATTTAGTAAAGTAGCAGGATATAAAATTAATATTCGGAAATCAGTTGCATTTGTATATACCAATGATAAAATAGCAGAAGGAGAAATTAAAAAAACAATTACATTTACAATTGCTCCAAAGACTATAAAATATCTGGGAATTAATCTAACCAAAGATGTAAAAGATCTGTACTCAGAAAATTATATGACACTGAAGAAAGAAATGAAAGAAGACATAAATAGATGGAAACACATTCCATGTTCATGGGTAGGAAGAATTAATATAGTTAAAATGTCCATACTGCCTAAGACAATATACATATTCAACGCAATTCCTATCAAACTACCAACAACGTTTTTCACAGAAATAGAACATATAATCCTAAAATTTAAGTGGGACCATAAAAGACCCCGGATAGCCTCAGCAATCTTGAGAAATAAGAACAAAGTGGGAGGTATAGTGATACCTGATTTCAAACTACACTACAAGGCTACAGTAATCAAAACAGCATGGTAGTGGCATAAAAATAGACACATAGATCAATGGAACAGAATAGAGAGTCCAGAAGTAAATCCATGCCTATATGCCCACATAATCTACAACAATGGAAGCAAGAACGTACGATGGAGTAAAGACAGCCTGTTCAATAAGTGCTGTTGGGAAACCTGGACAGACACATGCAAGAAAATGAAGCTGGACCACCTCCCTACACCATATACAAAAATAAATTCAAAATGGCTTAAAGACTTAAATGTAAGATCTAAAACCATAAAATATCTAGAAGAAAATATAGGAAGAAACTTCATGGACATTACCCGGAGTAAGATTTTCACTGATATATCCCCTTGTGCTAGGGAAGTAAGAGAAAAAATAAACATGTGGGATTACATCAAACTAAAAAGTTTTTTCACAGCAAAGGAAACCATCAATAAAACCAAAAGGGATCCTACTGAATTGGAAAAGATATTTGCCAATGATATATCTGATAAGGAATTAATATCACAAATCTATAAAAAAACTTACTCAACTCAACTCCAAAAAGACAAACAACCCAATTACGAAATGGGCAGAGGACTTGAGGAGACATTTTTCTAAAAAGGACATACAGAAGGCAAGAAGACATATGAAGAAATGCTCAAACTCACTAACCATCAGAGAAATGCAAATAAAAACCACAATAAGATACCACCTCACTCCAGTCAAAATGGCTATCATCAATAAATCAACAAACAACAAATGCTGGCGCAGATGTGGAGAAAAGGGAACACTAGTGCACCGTTGGTGGGATTGCAGATTAGTGCAGCCACTATGGAAAACAGTATGGAGGTATCTCAGGAATCTGAAAATGGAACTACCCTATGATCCAGTAATTCCACTCCTAGGCATCTACCCAGAGAAATCCACAACTCCAATTCAAAAATCTGTATGCACTCCTACGTTTATTGCAGCACTTTACACAATAGCCAAGATATGGAAACAACCGAAATGCCCATCGGTAGATGACTGGATTAAGAAGCTGTGGTACATTTATACAATGGAGTATTACACAGCCATAAAGAAGAAAGAAATCTTATCATTTGCAACAATATGGATGGATCTAGAGAACATTATGTTAAGTGAAATAAGTCACAAAGAGAAAGACAAGTACCATATGATCTCACTTATATGCGGAATCTAAAGAAAGGAATATGTGAATGAACTAATCAGAAACAGTTTTGGGGACAGAAAGAAAAAACCGAGAGTTGTTAGATGGGCGGGGGGGGGGGGGGGGTTGGGGATAAGGGGAAAGGTGAAGGGATTAGGAAGCAGCTGGTAACTACAAGATGGTCTCAGGGTTTTCTGAAAATTAATTTGGGGAAGGTATTCAAGAATGTTGTAAAGATTTTGTTGGGTATCCGATGAACATGCGTCCTATTTGGGAGACCACCTCAGAGATAATGTGGATGCCTGATAATGGCATTGTACACCAGAAGCTAAACATTAATGAATGCCAACTATAATTTTATATATATAATGTGATGGCTCGGTTTGAGGTCGGAGGGATAGTGGATGGGGGGAGGGGGGTTCACAGTGTCAGGGATATAAATGATGAACGTCTAAGTATTACCTTGCCTTGTACACCTGAAACTAATAAAAAAAAAAAAAAGAACAGAAAAAGAAAATGCCCTGTTTCAAGTGGCTTGAGACTCAAGTATTAGGATCAGACGCAATTCTATTTCTTAGGTTTGGGCAAGTCTGACGAAGAAAGCAAACCTTAAATACACCCACCAAAGAGAGCTTTAAAAAAAAAAAAAAGTGGGAATATTGAGAATTGTTCATATTCTTTTCAAAAATGACATCTATACAAAGACAAACGGAACTAAGAAACAATGTCCTGTCAAGTAATACCTACCTTTGATAAATGAACTAAACATCATTGTCTGCATTTTTTCTTTTTCCTTTCATTTTAGTGGGTCCAACACTTTGAGCAGAATAAAGTACTCTACATACATGAACTCGAAATCACCCAGTACTGAAATGGCCCACAACTTGGAGAGCCGAGATGTTCCTGTGGGATGTCTGCTCGACAAGCACATGCATCCTCAGCTCAGGATGCCGAGGACGCCCCACCCAGGAGCAGGGTAACACTGTGGCTGCTACTACAGAATCCCTCCTTCAAGCAACAGACAGCCTCAATGACACCCCCAGTCAGACTACAATTCCAGATGTTTACTTACCCCCAATATTTGCTATTGATTCTGGCCCAACAAGTTGATTTTCAAACAGCCTTTCCGCCTCTCGTAACTTTGTATTTGGTTGCAGAACACCAAGCAAGAGAGGGGGTTCTTTGAAGCTGTAAAATAATGCAATTATAGGGATTTATCTATAGAAAATACATTTAAAAACGTTTACTGAGGACCTACAACATGCATAATTCTGTTTGATAAATGGGTTCATTCCAATAATATCCTTATTTGCCAGAAACACAAAGGTTAAGGAAAAAACTGTCCTGGGATCTCAGAAAAGGTCATAGTACTAAATAAATATGAAAATATAAATACGGCTAATTCAAGAACTTGGGCAATCACCTGCCACCTGAGACTACCCCAGGGCCTCCACCCACCTGAGCTCTTGTCACTTGTCCAGTGCCTCACAGCAGGTTAGATTTCCTCATACCCTCTAATTCACACACCCTTGCATTTACACTCCCAGTGGTTGCCCTCCCATTAGAGACCAATGGAGATGGAGGGGAGCCGTGGTGACATTTCACAGCCTTACTTCCTGCTTCATAGAGAAGACAGAAAAAAAATGAGGAGGCCATCCTGGAACTGGCGCCACTGCCCCATCGTACAGCACTAGCGCACTCTCAGGACCCACCTGGCTTCTCTCTGAAGCCAGCCTCCACTGGGGGCCCTGGATCCCTCCCTTTGCACAGACTGGGCTCCAAGAACTCTTCCCTCTCCTCAAGTCCTTCCCACCCATATGCAAATATGCAGTTTCTCCCAATCCAACAGCAAATAATTCTGATGCCACCTCCAAAAGAAAGACATCATTGAACCTCTTTGTCCCAAGTCCTCTGCTACCACGCTGGTCCAAGCCACCATCTTCTCTCCCCTGCTTCCTCTCTTGTCCCCTACAGTCTATTCTCAACCCAGCATCCCATGTGAACCCTGTAGTTAGATCACAGCATTTGTCTGTTCAAAGCCCTGTGTTGGCCCCATCACAGGAAGAGCCTAAGTCCTTGCAGTGGCTCTTAGCTCTACACCATCGAGCGTATCACCTCCCTCACCTCCTCCCAGCAGTTCACTCTGATCCTCCACACCAGCCCCTCCCTGCTGATTCCTGACTGCACTGGGCATCTCCCATCTTACGTACTTTGCACTGGCTGTTTCCTCCACCCTCACCTTCTCAGTGAGGCCTGCTCTGACCACCCAATTTAATATTCAATACTTTCCCCCAAAGCCCATCCCCCCATTTGGTTAGCCCTTCTCAGCTTCGCACTTCTGTTATGTTTACTGTCCGTCTATCCTTACTAGAGCACATGAGATCAGCGATTTGTTCTGGGTTTTTGCTGTTGTATCCTAAACACTTGGCATACAGGAGGCTCACAATAAACACTGTGGCCTCCCACAGTGAGGGGGATCAGGGAGGGGGATTATCTCCCAATTCCCTTACCACCCTGTCCTCCAGCAATGCAGGTTCCTAGCCACCCCACCAGAGTGGGAGCACCAAGGGGGAGGGAACGGTTGAGGATGTGGAATGATGGAAAAGCTCTCTGCCACCACCTGTGTGGGCACCTATGCAGCACATCTGCCCCTCTTTCAGTCTCTGCCCTGCCCCCAAATTATGGCTTTCTACCTGTTTGGAAAAACAAACAAACAAACAAACAAACAAAAAACACTCTTGGTTTAACTAGGAGTTTTATTTCCAAAGGAAAAGCAGGACTGCCACCTGCATGTTTTAGTGAAAAAAGCTTGAGCAATGGAATTGGACATACCTGGGTTCAAATTCTGACCTTGGTAAGGTCACACCTCCCAACATACATGTGAAGACTGAACAACAGACAGGTACATAGAGCCCAGGGATAGAGGAGTGTACACTTGACACTCAGCCAGCCCCTCTCACCTGGTCCTTGGACCTTGCGTGATTCCCTACACACAGGAAGTCCTCAGGAAATATTTGCAGAATCAAACTAATCAGTATATCACTCACTGTTCCTGCCCACATGGAGCCTGAGTATTGTCTCAATAGGGAGACAAGAAGAAAACTTATCTGTGAAAATACAAAGGACAGGCAAGAAAGGGCCCCCACTCCTGCAGCTGGGCAGCAGAAGCACCAAGGAAGAGTTGCCCCAAGAAGCCCAAATCGGCACTCATGGACCAGCCAGGATACGTGGACTGGTTAAAGCCAGCGACCTTCTGTTAACTCTTACTAACTCCTGCTAACTCATATTAATTCCTGCGAAGTCCTGCTAACTCTGTGTGTCAAATGTATCCTGAAAGACAATAGTCAACATCCTCCAAAAATCAGATGTCACATATATTATGTCTATAACAGTCTTCTAATCTTCCAAAAAGGAAAAGAAGGTGGCTTTGCACAGCAGGTTTTTGGCAAAGCACTGAAGCCTTCTAGGTGGCTTTGCTCCCTAGAACTGAAATCAACTGCATAACAATCTGCTCTGGAAGGGTTCCACCCCTCCCAGTCCCTGGTCTGCCTGTTCTGATTTCTCAGAGATTTCTACACGTGATCACGGAAGTCATTTAGCCCCTGAAGGTAGATTCCCCAAGGCAATGCCATTGCTGACCTCCTGACCTGCCAGTCGGCCTGATCAAATTGATCATGGCACGCCCCCTCAGCTGGGAGACGACCAAGACAGAACAAGAGCTAGCAGCTCTGCTTTCCTGTCTTCATCAAAACTGCATCAGTAGCCCCAGACAGTAGGTCTCCCCCTTCCTTGCTGTTTTTGCTCTGAACAGTTTTAAAGAAGCCTTTTTTGCTGTTATCATTAACATTTTCCCCAAATCTCACTTTACTTCTGTTCTTACATTTTCTGCCAGTCTTCTGCTTTTATTCTGCATTTTGGCGTACATGCTTCCAGTTTTTGAGCAAGTCATTCCATAAATCTGAGCTTGTAGGAGAGATCCTATCAGCCACACTTGTTTTACCAGGTTTCTCCTCCCTTCCTTCCTCATCAGGCTCATCTACTCCCCAGGCAGAAATCATCTGCTCAACTTCATATCCTTACTGGGCCATGTTTCCTTTCAGTTTCTGGTCACCCGTCTTGCTCTGAATTTCTTCACCACTCTTTCCACACATAAATGCACCTTTACTGAGATCAACGGTCATCAGTCACTTAAGCTCCCACTCCAACTCAGAAACTCCACCTTCACCTGCTCTCTCCAATTTCCTCCTCTTTCCCAAGGCTAGCTCCCCAGCCCAGGTTCTGATCTCCAGCTGTGGACACAGTTCACTCTCTCACCTTGCCAACTTGATAGAAAAGCCCACATCAGTTTCTATTTGGGGTGGGCTGAGCCACATCCTTCCACATGTTGAGAGGGAACCTCCAATGAGTCCTAGAACTCCCTTGGAGAGAAAGATACGTGCAAAGGTACACTGACACATCAGAAATTACAGAGCAAACGTGCTTATTATGAGTCAAGAGTGCCTAGGATTTCACCCATTCTCAATCTTATACAAGCTAATCATGTTTAAGCAATATCTTGTACTTTTACTAACTCTAAATTCAACAACTAAAAGTTGACTTTTCTAAACGTATGTCAATCTAAGATCAGAACTGTGTCCTCTGTATCCAATTGGATACCTGCCTCAAGCATACTAGGTGCTGAATATATTTTTAGTGAACTGAATCCAATATAGAATCTTAAGTTTTACTTAAAAAACACCAACATATTATATAGTTGTATATGTTATACTCAGTCTGTAATGAGATGTGCTTCTTTCTCAAGTTTTTCAGTCTATAATAAGCTGTGGACTTACTTGCTTAAAATAAACTTCAGACAGCCCAGCCCTCCAGGCAGTTGCAATTTTGCAAGGGAAAACAGGAACTTTGTGAACCAGACTGCGCAACCCTCTTACACCACCTTGACACTGATGTCATAAGTCATAAATACCAATAAGAATCTGGCTCTATGTTACTCTAATTAAAAATGTGAATACATTTCATGGGACCCCTTAGGTATATATTATTTTTCAAGTTATAATGGACTGCATTATTCATAGATCCCCACTGATGAAAGGTAACGTAGGAAAAAGAGAACATACTTCCCCAAGTATTTTTAAATATCAGTTACTTATAAAATCTAAACAAGGTAACTTACACTTTTTAAATTAAATTTACTGGGATGACATTGGTTAGTAAAACTATATAGGTTTCAAATGTGCATTTCTGTAATACATCATCTATGTATTACATTGTGTGTTCACCACCCAGGTCAGTTCTCATTCCATCACCATATATTTAACCTTTGTTTGTATGTGCTTTTGCCACTCCATATGAATTCAGGTTAATTGTGTCTAATATTTAAGCTTCTCTTATTTGGGATTTTTCTTAGTTTTTGTTTTTGGTTTGTACAGTTTTGTTTTTGAAACAATAACAAGAGTACCATGCATATATTCTGTGGAACATCTAATTCAACATAAAGCACAGGCACTAAAGAAATTACAAATCTCTATTTCTCATAATAACTTACCTTTCAGATCAGATTGGTTTAATTACTGTAGAAATCATCCCAGCCTATTATATTTTGCTGAGCTACCCCTCCCAAGAATTGCTGCAGCAGCTCACCTGAGAGGCTGTGGATCTATGGGAGAATCCAGAAGCATGACAGCTCCAAGCAGAGGAGCAATGAGGGAGACAGCCAGCATCAAGAAGGTCACTCGGAAAACTCTGCCGCTAAAGGAGCTGCCAGAAATAAAATATACAAAGCCAATCAGTAGAGGCTCAGACGGTGACAAGCTCAGCTGATCTTTAAAGCCCTTTCAGTAGAAGCAGGCCTCTCATCCAGTGTCCCCAGTACAAGGCCACCAACCTTTGTGGCTTGTGATTAAACTTCAACACTATTTGCTAGAATTGGCAAACACACTTTTGTTCTTTTTCTTTTTTAAATCTTCCAGCTGTGGGACACTGTTATCAGTTATTTTCCAGATAATATGATAGGCTGTATCTTGAATCCTCTAATAAAATTTTAAAGAGGGAAAACTCAAAGAACTGATGAACACAAAAAGTAATGGGAATAATGTTGCAATAAGGGAAGGGAGACACTCATCTACAGAGAAGAGAGCTGTTTCCCAAAAGCCAGTTTCCTGGTACATGGATTCAAAGGAGCAACACTCAGTACAGTGTGTCCCTAAGATTCTCAGGTTTTGTGGATAAATGAGACAGAGACAAATTCATGAAGCAGATGGAAGCAGAAGAACTTCCTGAGCATCTGATTCCCCAGTCATTTGCAGATCACACTTTTAAGAACTCAAAACATAATCCCACCTCTCCACCTGGAAGACTCTGATAGAAGCTGATGGTTATTTACGAAGAATCTTAAAATTACAATTCCAAGTCATCCTAACTAAAGCTGCCTTAGGAATCTTACAATAAGTTTTTGGACAAATGACCAACAGTGACTAAAATCTCTCTCAAACGATTCTCACATGTATCACTACTCATCTAGTAAACAAGTGAGCACATTTAGCCTCTTGCTACTAAATAAACTTTATAGGATCATTATTTACTTACATTAAGTGCATGCAAATTTACTAAACACTTGACATTAAGATTAACTCAAATAAAATCATGAGCTCCTAAGATGGAAAATCTTTTTCTATCAAAAAATAAGATGAGTTAAAGAAAAAAAATCAAGACTCCTATTTAACAAAATAAACTTGATTTAAGGGCAGTGTTTTGTTTGATTTTGACAGGATAGTATTCTGCTGTGTAAACTTGTTCCAGGTAGAAATGTGGGGGCCTGGATGCCAGTCCTAACTTCCCAACAACCAGCCAAACCACTGCAGGTGAGTCTCTTTACCCAAAGCCCACTAGTTCTCCTCCGTGAAATGGGGTGTGGGGTAGGGAACCTCAAAGTCCTACCCAGTTCTAAACATGCATGATTTTATTAAATGAATAACGCAGAAAATAAATCATTCTGTTTCTATAGGGGTAGGTAGAAATGAAAGGCAAGGGTAAACGAAAGACAAAAGAAGGGAGAGAGAGAGGCTTTCATGCAGTGTCATCCTGTAGACATCTGGGACAGCACAAATAAACAGTGTTTGAATTCTGCCAACAATCTTGAGTGGGCTAGAAACAGGTTCTCCCCTAGAGCCTCCAAAAAGAAGCACACAGCCCTGTGACACCTTGATTTCAACATGGCGACCAGATCAGGACTTGTGAACTCCAGAATAAGACAATCAATTTGTGTTGTTTAAGCCACTAAGTGTGTGGTCATTTGTCACAGCAGCCATAGAAAACTAATACATTTTTTTTAATTAAAGTAATTTTATTACCTGGAAGTGGGACACTGCTGTAATACCTAAATATGTGGAAGTAGCCTTGAAATGAGGATGTGGGTAGAGGATAGAAGAATTTTGAGGAAAAGCATAGAAAAAGTCTAAATTTCCTTGAACAGACTGTTAGTAGAAATGTAGATGTTAAAGACTCTGTTAGCAAGGGCTCATAAAGAAGTGAGGAGCGTGGTAGAGAAAACATATATCATCTTAGAAAATACCTAAATCATCAGGAACTGTTACCAGAAATATGGACATAGAAGGCACTGCTGGTGAGCACACACTACAAAAAGCTGAAGAATTTAGAGACCACCTGGTGCTCCCAAGATCCTGGTGCCCCTGGATCACCTATACCAGATAACCAGGGCAGCTTTAAACAAGGCCCAGAAATTCAGAATGGGCAGGCCCAGCATGGGCCTGGGAAACCTTTTTTTTTCCCCCATGCTTCCCAGTTCTTCCTGATGTGCAGCTGGACATCACCAACATTATCTGGCTCTCTCCCTAATGAAACAAGTCTATCAACACACCCTTGGCGGATCATCAGCCAGCCTCTATTGGAAAGTTCTGTGGTCACATTTTAGAAGTAGAACCTTAAACTCCTTGAGTAGTGCTGTCCAATGGAACTTTCTGCAATGATACAAATATGAGCCATGTGTGGCTACTGAGCACTTGAAATGGAGCTAGCGTGTTATTTAACAGGGCCAAAAACCACTTCTGTGAATCACCCCGTGGATTATTTCTTCACTGCAGGCTATGAGACCCATTAGGTCAAAAGGCCCACCAGTGCCAAATTCCAATTTTTACATATCCAATTATTTTAAAATATAGCCCAAACAAGCAAATATTTAGTCATTTATAGCCTGCCTACTTTCCATATTCTGTGAAACCTCACCTGACAGCTGTTATCCAATGATAAGAGGGCTCTGTCCCAGAAACTGCTGCCCCTGAAGCTCTCTGACCCAGAGACTCACCTTGACTAGGGAGCCCTTTCTCTGTTCCTGCCCTCCTCCCCTCAGGATTGTGGCCCCCCTTCTGCTGTGAGACACCCTCCTCCCACATGCAAACCTGTCCAAGTGTCACCCAATAAAGCTTGTGTGTGCTGCTGCCACCTCGTAGTCATATCTTTTTCCTTGATCAGCCCCCAAATCCCTCAAACTCTCTACATAGCACAAATGAGGAACTAAATTTTCTACTTTAGTCATTTTAATTAGTTTAATTTTAAATGGCTGCATATGGCCAAGGGGCTATGACATCAGACAGCAGCCTGATAGAGCATTTAATGTTTCTTCACATGCAAGCATTAATTACCTACATACATAGTATAGCCATAAAGAAAATGAAGTTTCATGCCTTCTGTTTACTCTAATGTAAATAAGCAAAAGACAGACAGTGACAAGTACAATGAAGAACAATACAGCGGGGACCGGCCTGGTGACTCAGGCGGTTAAAGCTCCATGCTGCTAACTCCGAAGGCTGCCGGTTCGATTCCCACATGGGCCAGTGGGCTCTCAACCACAAGGTTGCCAGTTCAATTCCTCGAGTCCCGCAAGGGATGGTGGGCAGCGCCCCCTGCAACTAAGATTGAACACGGCACCTTGAGCTGAGCAGCCGCTGAGCTCCCGGATGGCTCAGTTGGTTGGAGCGTGTCCTCTCAACAACAAGGTTGCCGGTTCGACTCCCGCAAGGGATGGGGGTGTGCCCCCTGCAACTAGAAACGGCAACTGGACCTGGAGCTGAGCTGCGCCCTCCACAACTAAGATTGAAAGGACAACAACTTGACTTGGAAAAAAGTCCTGGAAGTACATACTGTTCCCCAATAAAGTCCTGTTCCCCTTCCCCAATAAAATCTTTGGGAAAAAAAAAAGAACAATACAGCGGGGTCAGAGAGTAGAGTGATAGGGAAGGCTGGCCACACACAGGGGTCAAAGCTGATGACCTCTGAACAGAGAAATTCAGTGAAGCTGGGAGAAATCAAATATCTGGGGCAAAGGCAGAGGAAACAGTAGGACTCAACAAACCTTGGAACATGAGTGAACTATACATGTTTTAAGGAGTTAGGTTAAATTCCCCATTCCCAAACCTTGACCACATTGGCAGACCTTGACCATAGCAGAGAGCATGAGGCAGAGTGAGTAAGGGGAAGGTGCTAGAACAGGTCAGGACTGATGCCAGGGGCAAATCCCACAGAGCCCTGAAGACTGAGGAAATGCCTGCCAGCGTGCATGGACCATGTCCAAGACGGCAAGAACACAGAACATTTCCCTAATTTTTTAATCAGGGACCTTGGCTTCCCAGGTCATCTCATGCAACATGTTCTGAGAAACATGGTTTCCCTTTGTTCACACTGACTGGGTGCAGTTCTACCTTCGGGAACAGGAAACCCTTGCCCTCCCAGACAGCTCTCCCTAGAACTGAGGTCACACAATCCTCAATTCTTTCCTCTCCAGGCAACATAACCCCAGTCCTACAGGAGCTCCTCAGATGGCGGGGCTTGCAGAACATTCTCCTTCCTGGTTATTTCAGTTTGTCACAGTCACCCATAAAATGTGGTACCTACAACTCAAGCAAAACTCTAGTCTAAACCATGAACTCCACAAAATGGCTTTAGTTGCCAAAACTGAAAAATAAATGGATTATACAGAAAAATATGGGTTTCCAGCTTCTCTTGAAAACACGGCAGATCTGGCCCTATGAAAGCCAAAGTTGCAGGGCGGCTGTACAGGGTTTCCACTCTACAGATATGCATGCACTCTCCTCCCCCAGGCCCACGCCTGCTGCACACAGTACCACATCAGGCTGGTATAAGAACCAATGTGACTGATTCTAAGACCAGAGCCTGAAACACAGAAAGTGCTTAGTAAATGGTAGGTACTAGCAGGACTATAGCTCCCTGGAGGCATCTGAGTGTGACTGTGTGGGGACAGAGCCAGGAGTGCAGTTTCCAGGTTCTCGGCCTCACATGGAAAGGTGCTCACTCAGGTAGTAAACGGCCATCAACTGTGATTGGATGGCCATCAGCTGTGGCTAGTTGGCCGTCAGCTTTAACCAGTGAGCCACTGGCCACTAAGGTAAGTGCTGTGGCTACTCTAGCAGCAAATGGGGGATAGCATGAAGATGGTGTGTGAGCTAGCAAGAGCAGATGACAGTTACCACAGGAGATTGCAGCTAGCAAGTGAGGTTGGTTCACAGAGAGAAGTGGACGGCAGGTTGCAGATAGTGTGCCTCCAGCTTCCTGTGTCTCCAACCCAGCCGCCAGCAAGAATATAGTGGTACGATTCCCCTATCTGTGGCTCCGTGGGTGTTCATGTTTGGCCTCCCCATGTCCTGCGTTCTTATGTGGGGAATGGGAACTGAGACCCCACATGACACCCTGCGTGACAGACTTTCTGGTGCACAGTACCTTGGGATGGGGGTGAGGGGATGTCTGTACCCACCCACACTTATTTTTGCCCAGTTTATTAACTTTTTGGCAGACCCATCTCATCATCTTGTTAGTTCCTGCAAACTTATAGTCAACTACAATTCTGCCTTTCCTCAATGTGTGCCCCTTGCCTTTGCACACCTGCATTGGTAACTTAAATAAAGGACACTCCATTTATCCCTATCCATTTTCATTGACAAAGCCTATCACACTTTCCTTCCCAGTCTGTGATGACACATTGAAGAAACCTGGCAACTTCCTTCCCAGATCAGTCTGGAAAATCAACTTGTTTGCCCCAATCTCTTGGAAGAGCCACAGGTGATGTTCACTTCCTTGAGACATCTGCACCCTGAAAGTTCCTACAGTGTCTAAGGACAAGAGAACAATTATTGTGATTCAACAAGATCTAGCAATTACTGTTGGCTCAGCCACGATTTACAAAATCCTGTTCTTTCAACAGCCAAATATGAAGGACATTCTCTAACCCCTTCGGTACACAGGACATCAGAGCCTCAAGTCAAGGACTGAAGTTCTGACCAACAGACCCTGTGAGATCAAAACAACCTGTGATTTTTGTGGAAAACCTGTAAGCCCTAAATCCACAGGGACCAGAACCCCAGGTGTCAAGGTAAACCCTGGCAACTGAGAAAATCAAACAGCAACAAATTCAGTCTAATTTTTAAATGACTGCACCTTGAATTTTTTCATTTTCCACATTCCTTTATAAACTGAGGCTTCTAGACTGTAGATGTCTTTATTCCAGCATTGAAAATAACTAAGAAGTTAAAAGAGCCACCTGAAAACACACCCAAGATGAAAGGCTAAGAAAACTTCAGATTCCAAACTCCTCACGACTTCATGAATTTTTGACAGCCCCATCTGTTTTCCCACTCTGCCTCCCTTACTCCTCAGTCTTAAAAAGGAAAATTGGCCTAGCAGAGATTTTTAATTAGTCTAAAGTCCTTTAGAAAAAGCTACTGAAAAAGCAGCTGTTAAATTTTCAATGTATTCACTCTTCAGCACTAAACAGTTATTTGTGGACATTAAACAGCTACTCTCTCTTCTCAGACAGAACTATGTTCAAAATGAAAAGGGATAGTTTCAGTGTTACAATCATACTGACAATACAGTTTCTAAAGTATTTGGAGAAATTGATGTAAATACTAATTTTTTGGTATGTTAAAGTGCTTAGCTCATCTATGTTCCACACTGAATAAAAGGATTTAATGACTGCATTCCTCCTTATAGCTAGTTCAAACACAGAAATTCAAGAGCTTTGGTATAAAACCTATTTCCAAAGCATAATTTTTTAAATGTGCCTCTCAATCGTTGTCCAGTGGCCAATTCTATCCTTTATTCGTTTCATTTCTCTTTTGACTCCAATACTCTGTAACTTTATATAAACCACTCCATTCACATAGACCTCAAAGACCACATCAGTGAAACAGAGCTAACACTACCTTTCATGCTGTGTCAGGAGATAGCCAAGCTATTGCTAGGTGCCCCTTCCACTAAAATCTATTGTCCTACTTTTGTTAATTGAATAATGTATCTTTCTTTATTCTGTTTATTTATTCTGTTTAGCATATCTAAAGTTTTTTCTAGAGTTGTCACATTTTCACTTCCCTCAGATTCCATTATACATTATACACAATGCTTTCCTGTCTTGTGGTGAACCCTCAACTTGTAAGGTAATCAAAAAGACAATTACATGAACTACTAAAAATGACCACAAAAGAAATGAAAAGTAGAAGAGAATCGCATGAGAAAAATAATTTTTAAAAAAGCAAAAAAACTATAGCATTATGATAACAAATATAGAAGGGAAGGTAGGTGAAGAGAATTCACTATAAAAGAGACCACTACAGATATCTAGAAAAGGGATCAAACAAATAAAAAGAGAAAGAGGAAAACAGGAAGAAAAAAAAAACCCGCAAAATTCAGATAGGAAAGTCAAGAAAACATTTTTTTAAGATTTTTATTAAAACATAGCAAATATACAGCAATATATTGGTTTAAAGTGTACATCATAATTACTCAACAGTACCCACCTGGCACTATACATAGTTATTACCATATTATTAATTATATTCCCTATGCATTAATTTACATCCTCATGACTATTTTATGACTACCAATTTGCACTTAATCCCGTCCCGTTTTTCACCCACCCCCAACCACCTTCCATCTGGCAACCAAAAAATATTCCCTGTACCTATGAGTTTGTTTCTGTTTTGTTTGTTTGTTTTGTTTTTTAGATTCCACTTATAAGTGAAATCATGTGACAGTTGCCTTTCGCTGTCTGACTTAATACACTTAGCACAATACCTGCTAGGTCCATCCATGTTGTCGCAGATGCCAAGATTTCATTCTTTCTAATAGCTGAGCAACATTCCATTGTACATGTGTACCACCTCTTCTTTATCCAGTCTTCTATTCAGGGACACCCAGGTTGCCTTCTTATGTTAGCTATTTTATATAATACTGCAATGAACACATGAATGAGCACATCCCCTCGAAGTAGTATTTTGGGTTTCTTTGGATAAATACCCAGAAGTAGGATTACTAGGTGCTTCTTTGTCTCTTGTTATAATCTTTGTTTCAAAGTCTACTTTGTCTGGTATAAGTATTACTACCCCAGATTGTTTGTTTCCATTTTCATGAAACATTTTTTTTCCATCCTTTTACTTTCAGTCTGTGTGTGTCTTTCAATCTAAAGGGAATCTCTTGCAGGCAGCATAAGGAAGGGTCTTGTTTTCCTATCCATTCAGCCCCCCTCTCTTTTGCTTGGAGCATTTAATCCATTTATATTGAAAGTAATTGTTGGTAGGTATGCAGTTATTGTCATTTTATTATTCATATTTTTTTTATTTTCATCTTAAAGAAGTCCCTCTACTTCAAAAAATTTGAAGAGGTAATATTTCCTAACTCATTTTATGAGGCCAACATTACTCTGATACTGAAACCTGGTAAAAATAACACATAAAAGAAAACTACATACCAAATATCTCTGATGACTACAGATGCAAAAATCCAAAACAAAATTTAAGCAAATCAAATACAACAATGCATTTAAAAGATTATACATCATGATCAAGTGGGGCTCGCCCCAGGGGCATAAGGATGGTTCAACATATGTAAATTGATCAATGTGATACATCACACAAACAAAATAAAATACAAAAATCATGATTATATCAATAGAGGCAGAGAAAGCATTTGATGAGATACAACATCCATTTATGATTAAAACACTAATATAAAAAGGGTAGAAAAGGAAAATATCAACATAATAAAGAACATACAGGGCAAACCCTCAGCTAATATCATAATGGTGAAAAACTGAAGGCTTTTGCTCTACATTCAGGAACAAGACAAGGTTTATCCTTATCACCACTGTTATTCAACATAGTATTGGAAATCCTAGACAGAGCAATCAAGCAACAGAAAGAAATAAAAGCCATCCAAACTGGAAATGAGAAAGTCAAATTGTCACTTTCAGGAGATGACATGATTCTTTATATAGAAAACCCTAAAAACTCCACCAAAAAGCTATTAGAAATGATAAATGAATACAGTAAAATTGCTGGCTACAAAATCAAGCAAAGAAAAAAAAGGAAATACATTGTATCTTTTGGGTGTGATAATTGTATTGTGGTTATGCTTTTAAAAGATTCTTTTTAAGAAATCATACTGAAATATTTATAGATTTCAAATGCCTAATATTTGCTTCAAAATAATACAAGAGGAAGTATGTGGATAGTGATATAAAAGCAACAAGATGAGTCATGAGTTAATAATTGTTGGAGCTGGGCATTGAGTTCATGAGTCTTCATGGGCTTCAATATATACAATTTTTTTCATATGTTTGCAATTTTCCTTAATAAATTATTTTAAGGAAGCAAAAAAAAAAAATCAAGTAAAGAAATCCATCGCATTCCTGAATACTAACAATGAAATTTCAGAAAAACAAATGAGAAAAAAAATTCCTGTTGCAATTGCAACAAAAAGAATAAAATACCTAGGAATAAACTTAACCAAGGATGTAAAAGACTGATATGCTGAAAACTACAAGACATTTTTTAAAGAAATTGAAGAAGCCACAAAGAAATGGAAAGATATTCCACGTAAATGAGTTGGAAGAATCAACATAGTTAAAATGGCCATATGACCTAAAGCAATATATAGATTGCAAGCAATCCCCATCAAAATCCCAAAAATATTTTCTAAAGAAATAGAACAAAAAATCATCAGATTTGTATAGAACCACAAAAGACCCCAAATTGCCAGAGCAATCCTAAGAAAAAAGAATAAGGCTGGAGGTTTCACATTCCCTGACTTCTGCTTGTACTAGAGTGACAATAATCAAAACAGCACGGACCAATGAAATAGAATTGAAAACCCAGAAATAAACCTGCATATGTGTGGACAGATAATTTTCGACAAAGGAGCCAAAAACAAATAATGGAGAAAAGAAACCCTCTTCAATAAATGGTGCTGGGAATATTGGAAAGTCATGTGCAAAAGAATGAAACTAGCCTCTATCTGTTTCCATATACCAAAATTAGCTCAAAATGGATCAAAGACCTAAACATAAGACCTGAAACAATAAACAGCATAGAAGAAAACATGGGTACTAAACGTATGGACCATGGGTTCAAAAAGTATTTTATGAATTTGACCTCAAAGGCAAGGGAAGTAAAAGCTAAAATAAATGAATGGGACTATATCAAACTAAAAAGCTTCTGCACAGCAAAAGAAACAATCAACAAAACAAAAATGCAACCAACTGAATAGAAGATATTTGCAAAAACGCATCCGATAAGGGACTGATATCCAAAATACATAAAGAACTCGTACAACTTAACAACAAAAAAGCAATCCAATTTAAAAATGGGCAGAGGACAACGAAAAAGCTTCTGCACAGCAAAAGAAACGATCAACAAAACAAAAATGCAACCAACTGAATAGAAGATATTTGCAAAAACGCGTCCGATAAGGGACTGATATCCAAAATATATAAAGAACTCGTAGAACTTAACAACAAAAAAGCAATCCAATTTAAAAATGGGCAGAGGACCTGAACAGACACTTCTCCCAACAAGACATACAAATGGCCAACAGATACATGAAAAAATGCTCAACTTCACTAGCTATTAGGGAAAAGAAAACCAAAACCACAGTGAGATTTCACCTTATACCTGTTGAATGGCTATCACAAATAACGGCTATAAACAAATAATAACAAATGTTTGAGAGGCTTTGGAAAAAAAAGAACCCTCATACACTGCTGGTGGGTATGTAAATTGGTACAGTATGGAGGTTCCTTGAAAAATTAAGAATAGAATTACAACATGACCAACCAATTTCTATCCTGGTTATCCACCCCAAAAATTTGAAAATATTTACATATAAAGATATATGTACTCTGATGTTCACTACAGTATTATTTACGGTGGCGAAAACATGGAAACAACCAAAGCGTCCTTTGATAGATGATGGGATAAAGAAGATGGAATAATGCTCTGCCATAAGAAAAGATGAAATACTGTCATTTGCAACAACATGGATGGATCCCGAGATTATTATGCTAAGCAAAGTAAGTCTGACTGACAAAGTCAAGAAACATATGACTCCTCTCTTATGTGGGATATAAAACTGAAAACAACCAGGGAACAAAACAAACAAAAAAACAAAAACTGGCAGACGTCATCAAAATGGCGGCCCAAGTTGAGCCTCTGTAAAGCTCCCGTGGCATTTCCAACTAATCGAACAACAATTACTCCACAATGGGCTTCCTGCACATCAGACAGGCAAGACGAAGAGGCCCACTACTCAATTCACCTAAAGGTGGGAGAATCGCGCAAGCAGGGGAGGAGGGAAGGGAGAAGTGCAGAGATAGAGCGATGCGGGCCCAGGACTCAGACCTGGCTCAGTGCTCCGAGCTCGCTGAACCCTGGAACTACCGCAGCTGCGGGAGAGGGAAGAACTCGGACTGCTAAGGCTCCGCTTATCGCCCACAGGGCTGAGGGGGCAGCCTATGACACGGATAAACCCAACGCTCATGGCAGAGACGTCGGAGAAAAGACTGAGAAAAGAAGGCTGAAAAGGGTGGTTTAGACCTCAGAGCTGAGCAGAAAATGGAAGCCTTAGGCACTGAGACAAGCCGCCCAATCTTTACCCTCCCAGAGCTCACCCCACCCACACCTGCCCAGTGCTAGAAGCTCAACAGTAGCAGTGTCAGATCAAAAGAACAAAAAATTTGCTGTTCTGAGAAATGTGGACGGCACACACATATTCGCAGCCCAACAAGTTCCGGCAAAGGGGAGAAAGGTGTGGAACTGGGACCGGCTGTGGTGGTGGTCGCCACCATTGCTCTAGGCCACCTGTCACAACTCACCCCCACCCTGGCCCCAAGTATCTGGGTGGATCCCTGCAGGGGTAAACAGAACTGCTGAAACATACGGGCTCTGAATCGGGTGCAGAAAGACCTTTGGAAATTCAAAGCTCTCCGTATCCCCCACAGGGACGTGGCGCCCTACGACCAGGTGAACTGTTAACGGAGGAGAAGCCCGTTTCCCAGGGAATCCCCCCATTGTGTGAGAAGCTTGAATAGTGCAGAGAAAACATAGCACTACTGTGTGAGAGATGAAAAAAAAGGCTGCAGTCGGAGAGAAAATGAGACACATAGAGCAATGGAATAGAATTGAGAACCCAGAAATAAAACCACATAAATATGGACAGATAATTTTTGACAAAGAAGCTAAAAACATACAATGGAGGAAAGACAGCCTCTTCAATAAATGGTGCTGAGAGAAGTGGATAGCCACGTGCAAGAGAATGAAACTGGACTGTTATCTGTCACCATGTACCAAAATTAATTCAAAATGGATTAAAGATTTAAGCATAAGACCTGACACAATACACTGCATAGAAAAAAACATAGGTACTAAACTTATGGACCTTGGGTTCAAAGAGCATTTTATGAATTTGACTCCAAAGGCAATGGAAGTAAAAGCTAAAATAAACAAATGGGACTATATGAAACTTAAAAGCTTCTGCACAGCAAAAGAAACCATCAACAAAACAAAGAGGCAACCGACTGAATGGGAGAAGATTTTTGCAAACAGTTCCTCCGATAAGGGTCTAATATCCAAAATATAGAAGGAACTCATGAAACTCAACAACAAAAAAACAAACAACCCAATTGAAAAATGGGCAGAGGACCTGAAGAGACATTTCTCCAAAGAGGACATACAAATGGCAAATAGACATATGAAAAAATACTCAACATCACTAATCATCAGAGAAATGCAAATAAAAACCACAATGAGATATCACCTCACCCCAGTCAGAATGGCTATCATCAACAAGACAAATAGTAACAAGTGTTGGAGAGGCTGTGGAGAAAAAGGAATCCTCATATACTGTTGGTGGGAATGCAGACTGGTGCAGCCGTTATGGAAGGCAGTGTGGAGGTTCCTCAAAAAATTACAAATAGAATTACCATATGACCCAGCAATCCCTCTTCTGGGTATCTACCCCAAAAATTTGTAAAGATTTATACATAAAGACACGTGTGCTCCAATGTTCATTGCAGCTTTGTTTACAGTGGCCAAGACCTGGAAACAACCAAAATGTCCTTCGATAGATGAATGGATAAAGAAGTTGTGGTATATATACACAATGGAATACTATTGGGCGGTAATAAAAGATGATAGGGACATTTGTGACATCATGGATGGATCTTGAGAGTATAATTCTAAGCAAAATAAGTCGGACAGAATAAGCAGAGAACCCTATGATTTCACTGATATATGGTATATAACCCAAAAACAACAAAAGAACAAGAGAATAAAATGAGAAACAAAAACTCATAGACAGAGACAATAGTTTAGTGGTTACCAGAGTGCAAGGGGGGTGGGGGGAGGCAGATGAGGGTAAGGGGGATCAAATATATGGTGATGGAAGGAGAACTGACTTTGGGTGGTGAACACACAGTGGGATTTATAGATGATGTAATACAGAATTGTACACCTGAAATCTATGTAATTTCACTAACAATTGTCACCCCAATAAATTAAAAAAAAGAAAGAAAAACAATATTCAAACAAACAAACAAAAAAAACTCATAGAAACAGACAAGAATTTACTGGCTACCAGAGGTTAAAGGAGAAGGGGAAGTGGTAGAAGAGGCAGAAGGGGATCAAATACATTGTGATGGAAGGAAAAGTGACCCTGGGTGGTGAACACAATGTGAAACATAGATGATGTATTACAGAGTTGTACTCTTGAAACTTACGTAATTTTACTAACCACTGTCACCTCAATAAATTTAATAAATTAAAAAAGAGGGGAAAAAAGAAGAAGTCTAAGATTCCTTGTAATACTGGTTGGTGGTGATGAACACCTTTAGATTTTTCTTGTCTGGGAAGCTCTTTATCTTTCCTTAGATTCTAATGATAGCTTTGCTAAGTAGAATAATCTTGATTGTAGATCCTTGCTTTTCATCACTTTGAATACTTCCTGCCAATCCCTTCTGTCATGCAAAGTTTCTATTGAGAAATCAGCCAACAGTCTGTTGGGAGCTCCCTTGTAGGTAACTAACTGTTTTTCTCTGGATGCTTTTAAGATTCATTCTGTCTTTAACAGTTGGCATTTTAATTATGTGTGTTGGTGTGGGCCTCTTTAGGTTCATCTTGTTTGGGACTCTCTATGCTTTTTGGGCTTATATAGCTATTTCCTTCACCAGGTTAGGGAAGTTTTCCATCTTTATTTCTTCAAATAGTTTTTCAATTCCTTGCTCACTCTCTCTTCTCATTCTTGTACCCCTATAATGCAAATGTTGGTACACTTGATGTCCCAGAAGCCCCTTAAACTCTCTTTTTTTGTTGTTTTTTTGCTTTTTCCTTTTCTGATTGGGTGTTTTCTGCTACATTATCTTCTAAATCACTGATTCGATCATCTGCTTCATCTAATATAGTCTTGATTACTGTTGATTCCCTCTAATAGGTCTTCATTTCAGTTATTGTAATCTTTATCTCTGACAGGTTCTTTTTTATGTTTTCTATCTCCATTTTTATGTTTCCTATCTGTTTACTTAAGTTCTCCGAGATCATTGAGCATCCTTATAACCAGTGTTTGGAACTCTGCATCTGGTAGATTGCTTGTCTCCATTTTGTTTAATTTTCTGGAGCTTTATTCTGTTCTTTTTTGGGGGGACATGTTCCTTTGTCTTCCCATTTTGGCTATCTCCCTATGTTTGTTTCTATGTATTAGGTAGGGCTGCTATGTCCCCCAGTCTTAGTAAAGTGGCCTTACATAGTAGGTGTGCTGTGAGGCTCAGTGGTGCAGCCTTCCTGAGCAGTGCACTCCAGATGTGTCCCTTTTGTGAGTTGTGTGTGCTCTCCTGTAATTGAGCCTTGATTGTTGTTTGCACATCAATAGGAAGGCTTGACCCTCAAGCTCACTGGTTATGAGGACTGGCCATGGCTACAGTGAAGAAGTTGTGGTACAGTGATTAATCCTATAGAGCAGGATCTGCCTCAGCAGGCCTCTGGTGACTGCCCAATCTGCCCCTTGGGTGTGTCATCCTTGGAGGCAGCTGGGTGACGCGCCAGCTCATTTTGAAGCTGGCCACTGGGCACGCCAGCCCCTGGGCCACCTGGGAGGGGATCCACTGCAGGTCAAGTTCAGCCACAACCTGTGCACCACCTGAGGCCACCCAGCAGGAGTCACAAAGCAATCTGCAGATGAACGCCATCCACGCCATGTTTGGAAGTGCCTTGAGAAGCTAAGCCTCAAACCAAGGTAGTCTGCTGCTAGTGCTGGCCTTAGGGCTGCTCAGCCAGAGCTACGGGATATGCTCTACCAGATGCTGCTTGTTTGGGTTCCACGTACCTTTGAGAGACCCTAGGAAAGTCTGCAGCATGAATCAAGGCTGGTTTGTATAAAAAAGCCACTGAAAGCAGCTTGGGTGTGCCCAAAAGTTGGGTGGGAAGGGGTCTCAGAATCACCAAGGTGGGGCAAATAAATCGAGTCAGCCAGCTTGATGGAGACTCAGATATGGTAGCCACCTGTGTCTGCATGCTGGGAAGAAGGTACTCAACAAAAACAATGGCTTCTGCCAGCTCCATCATCCAGGAGAAAGCTGCCCCTCCAGCACTGGTCATACAGCCAGACAACTCAGCCTGCCCCTCCCTCACCCCCCTAGCTCACGCTTCTGATGTCCCTGTTACCACTCTAGTTGTTCAGTGCTTGAGCTCAGAGCCAGTGATTCCATTGTTGGTTAAGTCCATGCATGGTCCCTTTAAGAGGAGCACCTGAGACTCCAGCTGACCTCTGTCTCAGCCACAAACAATCTCTGCTGGTTTTCACAACCAGAAATTGAGGACTTTTCTCCCTGGCACTGGAAACCTGGGATGGGGAGCCCAGTGTGGCACCGGGACCCCTTGTTTCTTCAGAGGGGGGGGCCTCTGCAGCTGAGATATCCCTCCCGATTTTTAATGGTAACATACAAGTGTGGGACGAGTCTGTTCCACGTCTCTGCCCCTCTTACCAGTCCCGAGGTGGCTTCTTCTAAATGTCCTTAGTTGTATGTCTTTGGTTCAGCAAGATTTCAGGTGATTCTCAATGATGGTTGTTTTTTAGTTTAGTTGTAATTTTGATTTGGTCGGGAGAGAAGTTAAACACAGCACTTACCTACTCTGCATCTTGACTGGAAATCGAAGTCAAGAAAATATCTTAAAATGAAAATGTAAAGGGCACACTGGAAAAGATCAGCAGATTATGACTTTGCAACATCCAATTTACCCTTGCCATTAAGTCAGAAATCCCCACAGAGAAACAAAAAGCAACTTAATTAACTCTGCCTCTCTCCTCCAGGGCCAAGTGTCAGAGGAGCCCAGCTGAGAGTTGGACCCATCCAACAAGTGCCCTCGGGGGCTATATGTCTTGGTTTCCAACACACTTCACCTCATGGCAAACTCAGGGCCAGGTGAGTTTTCTTTTCTCATGTAAAAGTGTACATAGCAATGCCTTGTTTTTATGGTTTCTGTAGTAAAGCACTGCCAGTCCTTGCATGTCTCTTCTAAAAGTCTCCTCACTCATCAGTGGAGGATGACTTCACAATATCCACAGTCAGTAGGGTGACCAATTTGTCCCAGTCTTCCAGGGTTAGCACTGAAAGTCCTGCATCCGTGGAAGCATTTCAGTCCAGGGAAAATCAGGATGGTTGGTTTGGGGACAGACTCACAGAGAGCAGTTTCCAGGCTCTCAGCCTCCAGTGGGGAGGTGCTGGCTCGGGTAGTGAATGACTATCAACTGTGATTGGTTGGCCATCAGCTGTAACCAGTTAGCCAATTGGCTACTAGAGAGTGACAGACAGAATTGTTAGCCAATTGGCTGCTGATGTAGTGCAGGGCTACGTTGATTGGTTGGTTGGCAGGCAAAGAAGTGAATGGCGGACTGCCGATCCTGTGGCTGCTACTGCATGTGTCTCCACTGGCCGCCAGGGAGAATACAGTGGTATGACTCCCCTATCTATGGCTCTGTGGGTGTTCCCTTTTGGCCTAGCCATATCCTGCGTTCTTATGTGGGGAGCGGGATCAGAGGCCCCCGCATGCCACCTGGCACGACAAATGGTACAGCGAGCAGGGTGCCCCGCATGACAGCTGTCACCGTACAGTCAGGACTAGACCATATTTCGATCTTTCCTTTGACCCCAGGAGTCAGATATTACCAACAAATCTTCTCTGCGAATTGCCTTTCTAGAGCCAAAATGCTCTTCTCTCTGTTAGAGCTCTCCTTCGGAGGTAGTCCTCTTACTATCATCAGTGAATAAATTCAGTACATACCACACCCCTTGGCACACCAATAAATATTTCCAATATTTCTATCAACTTAAAAGTCAACCAGTTCCACAACTTTGAGCTTGGTCTATGTAGGGCCTCTTGGTTCTCTCAAAACATTCAAAGTAAGGAGAATCTGGACACAAAATTAAAAAGAGAAGTTGAAGTATTTTATATTGAAATAGAAATGTTTGAGGACCATGCTTCAGTTTTTAGCTAACAAAACATAGCATACTTAAATTCTAGAAAGTTGGGAAAAGAAGCAAAGACCAAATATCTGAGATTTCTTTCATTAGGCATCAACAATTAGTTTCCTGTGCTTATCTGTGCCTATCAGGAAAAATCTGCAAGGCTGAAGTCTCACGACAATTGCCTGACAAAGTCCCTTCTTTCTCTCCTCTTTCCAGAAAGCCGCGGTAAGGACAGGTCTCACGCGGCGACAGAGGGACAGGTGCAGAGGCCAGCTCTTCGCTAGATCGCGAGGTGCTACCCGAACCTTTTTTCAGACGTCCCTTCAGGACAGTGCATGCGTGGGACCCAGAAGACCTAGGGCCGTGGTTAGGTGGCTTTCCCTGGGGACCAAGTGCGCCAGCAGAAAGGACAGCGCGAAGGGTGAAGGGGAAGGAGGGAAAGGCGAGGAAGCCACCGCTCTGGAAGCCGGAGCGGGAGGGAGAGGCCGGAGGGACAGGTGCGCGTGAGCCAGGCCCCGCACGAGCAGCCCGGAATTCCCGCCGCGGCCGTCGCCCGCTCGGCCGCAGCCTGCTTCCTCCGAGAGAGCTGGGCGACACGGCCGCGCCGCGCGGGCCCCGCGTTTGCCCTTCGGCGGTGGCCGCCCTCAGAGCCCCGGTGCCCGCGCCGGCGGCCGCGCCTACCTCCCGAGCCGGGCCTCCGGCGTCCGGCCGGCGTCCGTGACGACCTGGGGCTGCAGGCGCCGGCGCTGCCGCAGCCCGTCCGCGTCGCCCATGCTGCGCGGCCACCGCGGCCCCCGGCCAGCACCCCAGCAGAGCAGAGGCGGCTCCGAGGTGCTCGCACGGCCCGGCGCCCGGCTGCGCGCGGCAGTGACGCTTTGGACCCGCCTCTTCCGGCCGCTGAGCGGGCTTCCTCCTGGGCCTCGCCCGTGGGACCGCGTTCCTGGGTCCTCCCGGCGACTTCCAGCTGGCGGCAGCTCGGGTTCTGCTCGGCCGCGCGAGGGCTTTGGAAGTCGGCCTCGAGCGAGCGCCCTGACCCGCCGCGGCTCCCGGACCCCGAAGCGTGCGTGGCCGGCACAGCCCTTGCGCTGCCTCCTTTCGTTTCCTTTCTGACGGCGAACGCCAGTAGTCGTGCACGTCGGCTTTGCTGCCCCGGGGTGGGTGTCAGGGGGTGTCGGTGCCGGTGGACAGGGGGTGCTGCTTAGTGACGGGAGTCCCGGTTCCTACGCGGGCAGTGCGAGAAACAGTGCGCTCATACGCTTAGAGGAGCAAGAGGGCTGCAACCCCACCTAAAACTTATGCTTGCTCCACACCGAGCCACTTAACAGGAAACTTAGGCTAGAAAATGGTGTCCGTTTTGGTTAAAGACAGATATTGAGTGTTAGGTCTTTTTGTGATAATTACAACAGACATTTGATAAAGTTTATAAAATGATTTTTAAAAAAAACTGCGAGATGCTCTAAATTACAGTGGCCTGGAGAGTGACAGACAGAATTGTTAGTTAATGGATGCTGACCAGCTAACAAAACCCTTCTCACATGCCTGTTTTGCCTGTTGGAATTTTGGATTAATTTCCAGGTGGCTATTTCCACAGATTATTTTAGCCAGGCACCATCTAATTCCAGGAGGCCCAGTCCCCACTGGTTTACAGGAGGGCTACTGCTGCCCCCAGCCAATCTACAGGAGCGACATTTCTTTATGAGGACTGCACCTATCCCACAGCTGACCCCCTGTTCTCCCACCCTTCTGCCTATAGCTTATGTAAATTCTGTTAAACTACCACTGTCTTCTCCCTTCCCCCTACTTGATGTATAAAATGCTTGCAGACCTCTGGGACCGTAGACATGCTGTCTTTTCTACCTAGCCATGCCCCAGTACTTTAGAATTCATGCCCCAAGACCCGTATTTTGGCAAGCCTTTTTGACTCAATAAAACCTTAATTAAAATAGAACTTTCAGCGTGGAAGATAAAAAATTTTAGTCTAACGGGTCAAAAGGTTACCCTTCGAAGTAAATGCAGGGTTTAAATAGAAACCATCATTAATTACAAAATCTAAGAAAGCATGAAGTAATCATCAGTTCGTTCGTTCACACTATTTTAGTGAACCAGGTATATTTCTTGGTGGTGGAAGTTGATGGTGAGCAACTCACAGACAAACTTGCTCACTTGTAGAAGTGAGAAATGACTTTAATCAGATCATGATAATAAATGTAAAATTTTAAATGTAATAACTGCATTAAAGGAGAATAACATGATCTTGTGACAGCATTTGACAGGTGAAGGAGCTGAAAGATAAATAGGATTTAAGGAAGAAACAGGGAGGAGGATTTCCAGGCAGAGGAAACCAAGTCCTGTTATTATATATCATCTCTAGAAAATGCATGCTCGTAATGAAATATTAAGAATTTCCTCATTGCCCTCAAAAGCTTTCCTAATGGAAATGTGCTCTTGCCTTTCTCAGTGCTAGATGGCACTGGAATCACACATGACTGTTCCATAAGAAAAGAGATGAAGAGCCAACAGAGGGAAATGTTCAATAAGTCCAGGTTTTTAGGGATTCCAGGTTATAATTCAGGCATTGGCAATAACTTACTTCATTCCCTGTTGAATACAACCAGTGTAGCTACTACATCAGGGACACTTTTAACAGTATGAGTACTGCATGATCTGGCCCTTCCTGCATGTCTGGCTTATTCTTCCTGCCTTGAATCCCATGTTTCAGACACTCAGGAATGCTTGTTATTTCTAATTCTATGCCTTCCTGCCTTTGTCCATATTATTCCTTCTCCTTGTAATAATGTTTTCCTTTACCTCCACCTGGCCAAAAACATTTTTGTCATTCAGGACCTACTTCAAGTATCATTGCTGAAAATTGTTCCCCTAATTTCTCAAGCAGAAAATTTCTTTATTTCTAAGGACCTTGAACATGCCCTGATTATAGCACTTAGCCCATCGCTTTGGAATTATTAATATTTGTATTCCATGCCCAGTGTTAAAGCCCTCCAACCAAAAATAGCCAAGAATATATCTATAAATATGTAATAATAAATTAGTGTACAGCATAGTGACTGGTTAATAATACTGTCTTGCATATTTGAAAGTTACTAAGAGAACAGATCCTAGTTCTATAGATCTTAGTTCTCATCACAAGAAAAATAACTATGCATGGTAAAGGATGTTAACTGGATGTGGTGATCATCTCGCAATATATACAAATACTGAATCATTATGTTGTACAACTGAAACTAATATAATGTCAATTATTCTTTAATAAAATTTTAAAAAATAACAAGTTAGGTTTATTGAACTTGCTGTAGCAAAGGAATGCACCAGAGACCTTGTGAGGCTTCTTAAAGCAGTGGAGTTATGGAAGGGTCCTCTTGGGGTTTGGGGGCTGGAAGTTGTCACAAATAGTGTTAGCAGGAATAGGTCAGAATTTGTAAACTAGGAGAGTCACTGGAAGGAGTCAATGATTTTATCTTGGAGCACATGGTCCGAATGAGCTAAATGAGTTAAATGGTCTGAGGTTAGATCATTTATGTTGCACAGCGTGGTTTAGTATCATTTTTCTGTTTGTGAGTCATGGTGAGGTGCACTTTGTTAGTTATGATTTATTTCAATTGTCAGCCCCCCCAACCCACTCTCCAGCATAACTGCCACCCAGTTATTGGAAGTAGAATAACCCTATGATTGGTTAGACTAGGTTAAACTTCAGGACTACTGACATTTTGGGACGGATAAGTTTTTGTTGGTGTCGTAGGGGGTGAGAAGCTGTTCTGTCCATTGTAAGATGTTTATCAGTATCCCTGGCCTCCACCCACTAGATTCCAATAGCATCCCACACACCTAGTCATGATAATCAATAATGTGTCTGGACTCTGCCAAGTTTCCCCTAGGGGACAAAAGAGCCCCTGGTAAGAACCACTGGGTTAGACCAACCAGAACCCACCCCCAATCCCCTGCACCCTAAGATTGAGGATGAGTCCCACTTCCATTGAAACACTGACCCACATAAAAGGCATTTATCTCAACAAAATCAGTGTTCTGCCAGCATGGAAGCAGTGGTGCTGGGCAGGCAGCCAACAGAGTATCTCACAGCTAAAACTAGAAACACACCCTATTTCCAGTCCAGTGCTTTTTCCTAATCCCATGCTGTTTCTATTTCTTCCACAGATATCTCCTGAAAGCCTTCCAGGTGCTCGGCCAAGTGCTGTGACAAAACAAAGGCGAAAGAAGGTGAGTCAATGTGCAGGAACATTACAGTCTGGGAGGGGATATAAGAAGCATCATTACCAATATAAAACAATGCCACAGAAGAAACATAGAGTGCCTTGCCAGCAGGGAAGAACAAATCCCATAAGGTGGGAATGGCTAGAGAAGGCTTCTTGGAGGAAACCGGGTCTTTGATGAGTAAGATTATTATAGGCAGGTTGAGGGGATAGGGAAAGACAAAAAAGGGGCTAAAAGGAAAGTGTGGGGGTATGCAAGGATTGGTCAACAGGGGAGTGACAATCAGGGTAGACTTCAAGGTTGCAAGTAATCTACGAAGATTTGGGTGAAAGCAGCAATAAAGAGCAGAAATGGGCTGAGCCCTTCTGTTGCCAGAGCCAGGACAGCCGAAGTGGCCTGCTTGGAATAGGGTTTCAGGCTAAGTTACTGTGTTGTGATGGGAAGCTCTGGTTTCAGCTCAGGAGGACCATGTAGAGTATAAAGTTAGAGGATGTAGACTAGCTCGTTCACAGTAGAAAAGCGTCTTAGAGATCAGTCTGATTTTAGACATCAGAAAGAGACATCCACAAAGCCAGCTGAAGATAAGGGAGGGGTTTACGAGTATAGAAAGGATATGGGGATAGCTTATGGACCTTAGCATAGAAAGTACAACCAGGCCTCACAGACACTGGAACAAGGACCTGGACAAAAAGGAATAAAATTCTTCTCCACCTCCTGATGCCTCATGGTATTTTATCTCTGCGTCCCCTCCATGATTCTGTGCAAGCCCTGTTATTTGGCTGGCCTTCGTCTCTTTTGCCACCCTCCACTCTAGAACTAGAAAAGATACACTGCCACTTTTCCAGTTCTTGAAGCTAAGGTGGTCACAGGCAAGGTTTTGGCTTAAGGTAAAAGCAGAAATCTAAGAATTATTTTCACCTCTAGGAAAGTTTTTGCTTTTCTTATAAAAGGGAGAGATGGGATTGGCCCTGCCCTTTCTTCTCCTGACCTGAACCCCCAAGTTATACTTAAAATGGCAGCAGTGACTTCTGACCATAGGAGACACCTAAGTCTAAAGGACAACATTCTGAGAACAGAAAACCCAAGGTCCTTGGTGAGACCATTGAGCTGCTGATGCACTGACAACAACCACCTACCCCTGGGCTTCTTGTTCCCTGAGGAAAACAATCCCACGTGCATCTAGGCAACTGTTTTGCACCTGAACACATTCCATCTCATATGCCAACATTCTCTGCTTGAGCATGCCTATGGCATAAAATTATTGCCTCAAGCCCAACTATCCATGACTTCCACAACAACTAAGAGTCTCTTTGTCCAAAGTCCAGATTCCTGGACTGAGAATCTGATGTCCCCAACTTCAGTGAGGTGCCCAAGCCTGGACGATTATCTATATTAGAGGACAGGATACCATGGCCCACTGATCGTTTGATGGGAACCAAGAGAACAGACTAGACAGTGTAGGCATGAGCAGAGCAGGACTATTACAAGGAATGATGTAGGCCCCACTGAGAAGCAGACAGGGGTAGAGGTGAGGATTATAAATAGGATAACTGAGAAAAGGCCTTAATGAGGAGGATACTTAAGGTCCACCCAGACTCAGTGGGAAAAGGTTGTCAGTAGGAAAGACATGCAGCAGTCAACATCTGTCATGGGCATGATGTTCATGTTTGTTATCTGTTTAAAAGTGAATTTGATACAGGAGAGCCGCCCCCCCCCCCACTATAGGAATTTTAAGTCTCCTTTTCCCTAGTTTCTTAGCTCCCTAGTTCCTGATCTTAATCAGCTTTCTTTTTTAATTTATTGGGGTGACAATTGTTAGTGAAATTACATAGATTTCAGGTGTACAATTCTGTATTACATCATCTATAAATCCCATTGTGTGTTCACCACCCAGAGTCAGTTCTCCTTCCATATATTTGATCCCCCTTACCCTCATCTCCCTGAAAGATTGTTTCTAGCCTGAATCATAGGAAGTCTTCTACCCCCTGCTTCAGATAATTACCCCCCAAACCTGTGATTTATGCTTATTGATTGTAATCATTGTGGCCCAGCTCCTAGTTGAACAACGCCACCTGAATGACCGGTTAAACCAGAGGAAAAGGCCAAAGGCTCCATGAAGCTAAACAGACTTTCCCTCACACAGCCAGCTTGCATGGATGGCTCTGCATCCTGCTTCTTGGGCCAACCCTTTTAATTCTGTCTAACGAAAATCTCTCCTTATCTAGGGGCTGATGGGATACAAATGATGCCCAGCAAGACTTCCAGTACATCCTGTCCAAAGAGATCAACACAGTCTTCCAGGTGGATCCCAAGACCCTTTCCCTTCATCTAAGATCAGATAGAGCAAGAGTTCTGTGAATCCCTGATAGGTAGAGACAACAGCCACATTCAGCAGGAAGCAGATACAGAAGAGATCTCCTATCCCTCAACTTCCCATAGAGCTTTATGGGGATCATGTCTCTCAAGGGAGACATGAGGCAGGCAGTTAGAGACAAGAATTGGGTCTCCAATATACCCAAACACATCAGGTAACATTCCTACACATCCAACATGGCCTATGAAGAGCGACCACCCAGAAGACCTCCCGTCTCTGCTCAAATCTTTCTCCTATCCAATATAACCATCAACCACTATGAGGAAGCTAAAGGACACAAAATACCTAATTAGATTAGACGAGTCACTCACACCTGCACAGTAAAGGCTACGACCTTCATTTCACCTTAGCCTCATTATACCATCATTATAATATCATACATATGCTCAGAAGTTAATTAATATCATTATAATAGACTGAATTCTGGGAAAGAACATGCACAGTCTTAAAAGATAAGGTAATACTCTCCTGTCGATCATAAATGCCAATCAAGAGACCCCACACCCAGAGGGGAGTACCCATTCTAGAAGAGAAAGAAATAAAAACGCAAGTCAGTGCCTTTTGAGCCACTCTGTTGCTCAGGCCCACTCCTATCTCTTTGGAGTGTACTTTCAACTCTAATAAGCTGCTCTTCTACCACTGTATTTCTGTCTCATTCAATTCTTTGCTCAAGATGCCAAGAACCTGGACACCGCGCTGAGAAGGGTCTGTTCTCCGCTAACAAACTCACCTGTCCTTTGTTCCCTTGGGATTCTTTGTTCTCTTGGGATTTCATGGTTGGCACAGGTCATACACACTAATCACATGTTTCATTATAGCCAGAAACCATTTATTGAAAGCAACTAATCATTTCCCTTTGGCTGATTTCTGGTCTCCTTTTTTGAACAAACATATGCATACTTGTAAGCATTAAAGGTTTCTTGACTTTCAGGAATAAAAAGATGTGTATTGGGTGAGGTGATGTCCTTTAGGAAAGGGATTGGTCCCAGGTGTGTCTATTCAGAAGGCTGCTTAGCAGAAGTTTGGATCTGCAAGAGCAGTGAAACTAAACAACTCAGAGTTATCCAGTTGGTGGCTTTTACCCAGAAAATGTCACCCTTTTGCAAGAGAAGTTTGCAGACCAACTATTCCAACAGGTTTTCTGAACTCCTTTGTACTTAGTGGTTTATTAATACTGTACTAGGACAACTAACATCTGGCTTTTTTCCCTTTTCTACTTCTGTATTTATTTAGAGTAGGATTCTTGCCCTCTGGTCTGTCACCCACTTAAAGACAACACCAAGCAGACGAGTACTTCTTTCTGCCCTTCCCACTTTATGGCACTGCTTTTCCAGTTTGCCTCCTCTTAAGTCACCTGTGCCAGGAGGAACACCCCGTGGTTAGACAGAATAGCAGGGGGATTGTGACCTTCACAGTGGTAGTGATTAGACTCAAAGGCAAAGTAAAAATAAACGTGTGCTATGAAGCAGTGGCAAATGCTGCACCTGGTCACCATGAATTGTTTTACCCCAGAGTGCTGAACTTTAATACAGTGGTTCTCAACTTTAGCTGTACAGTAGAATCATCTGGGAAGCTTTAAGCAGCTACTACTGCGTCCCACCCCAGAAATTCCCATGTAATTGGTCTGGGGTGTGGCTTGGGTATCAGGGGAAGCTTTAAAAGCTGCCAGGTCCTTTTCAACCCCAAAGTTGAACATCACTGCTTAATGAGAAAATAGGGAAATACATATAGCACTCCAGTTGTGGGAGGGATAGAACTCTTGATTCCAGTGTCCCTAAGATCGGAGACTAGGAGAATCACCCCGCCACCAACCTGAAGGACTGCCTGCCTGCAAAGGTAGATCTGGGCTGAGAGGGACTGTGGGAACTTAGGCAAGACCCTGATAAAATAACCCTTCTCTGCGCTGAAACCCTGAGCTGCTATGACTTGGCAGCTCATAGCATTATGATGAGGAATGGGTGGAAGGTGTCTTCTGACATGTTGTCAATGTTTCATGTCATGAGTTTGGTGGGAATTACCTCAGTTTTTGTTTTATGTTAATTTGTTAATCTGTACATTTGTATTTTGTACATATTTTTATTTTATGTAAATATATATCAGTTTGAAAGCTCTGTCTAGGTCACTTTCTTATATTGAAATAGAAGGAAACACATTTAGTGTTGGGCTTGATCAGTGATCCCCCAAAAGCTGGTCACCAGGGCCTGGCAAACTGTGTAGACACCTGCGAATTGTTAAAAATCCAGATTCCCAGACTCCAACCTCCTTAGATCCAAGCTCAGCAATTCCAAGATAGAACCCAGGAAATCTGTTTTCATTGAGCAGCCTGGCAAGCCTGGTCCTTGGAAGCTTTGCCTAGTGACTACAACTTGTTCCATAGACCGCAGCATATCATGAACTCAGGCCCCAGCAGAAGATTTGGACTTAGAAAGCCCTCAGGACCCAAAGAATCCATAGCTCTGGGAATAGCAATCAGCATGTAACTGATTTAGAGCCAGTTTTGAAAAAATAGAATTTATTTTTATCTGTGTCTTAATCACTTGAACTCAAGAAAGCAGAAATCTCCATCCGACCCAACAGTTTGGAAATAAAATGTTAGCACAAGAAGTGTTTCCAAAACATGATTTAGTGGGAGGTAATTTTATAAAATGACTTTCTTGTGCTTTGAATATGCAAATTATACAAAATGTCTTCATATGACCAAATCATAAATGTTATTTCTGAACCAAAGTACCACAAAGGGACAAATTTCAAAGGTTGTAGTAAATATTAACTGCAACTCTCTAGGGAAAAATTTCCAGAAAAAAGGAATGACTAGAAAAGTAATGGTTTGACAACTATTATATTACTTTGTATCACTGGCTAATCTCTATCTCTACAGCTAATGACTGATTTATAATACACCCTATTTAGTAATTCCCAGCTCTTTAAGCTTGAGGATCAAGATAATTGTGTACCAGGTTTTATTTATATTATAATGGTCCTTCTATTTGGGCTACATTTCTTATTTACGCTGCATAACATTCTATGTACAGTCTATTCTTGGAGCATATCCACAAAAAAAGCCACATTTGTAGATTAGCAGTTATTTCAGTCCATTCAAGCTGCTATAACAAAATACCATGCACTGGGTAGTCTATAAACAACAATTTATTTCTCACAGTTCTGGAGGCTGAGAAGTCCAATATCAAGGCTCCAGCAGATTCAGTGTCGATGAGAAACAATTCCTGGTTCATTGCTGGTCATCGTGTTGCTGAGTCATCACATGGTAGGACCAAGGGAGCTCTCTGCGATCTTTTATAAGGGCCCTCATCCCATTCATGAAGGGTCCACTCTCATGACCCAATCACCTATCAAAGGTACTACCTCCTGATACTATCATCTTGAGGGGTTAGGATTTCAAATTATGAATTTGGGCGAGCACAATATTCATGCCATTGAGAGGTCAAGAATACCTTTTGATCCTATGGTGCAAAGATGTGCTTGGATGTCCATTTCAGTCTTGTTTCTGATGTAGCCAAATTGGAATCATCTTAAATGTCCATTAATAATGGCTAAGTATATGCTCAAATTCAAGTCATTATAAAGAAGATGGGTCCAGACATACAATTAATAATAAGAAAATATTCACATTATATTGGGAGGGGAAAAACAAGTACAAAGTAATACATACAGGTCCTCGATAACTTATGCAAAATGCTTAGGTGAAATGTATGTTGGAATTCAGAATCTTTTACATTTTGGGAACAATATGCGAGATATTCTCTTTGTGTGATACCAGCTTGGATAACTGAGACTCACACTCTCAGTGAGGGCAATGATGAACTTAATATTTAAAACATTTGCCAGAAAACATTGGAGATCCTGAACATGGTGAGGAATTACTCTGACCAGGAAAGTCAGAGGCCCAGGAACATGAGCCCAGTGGGGAGCCACATTTTCCCTGAGTGCATTTGCAATTTCCAGAGGAGAAGGTTGAGATGCCAAGCCACAATTCTGACAGCTAGTTCTGAGTCAGATGGTTTGGAGACACATTTGATGTTTCCTTGTGAGTCCTGCAAGACTAAGCAACAATTGCCCACAGTGCTGGCTAACTCAATAATGTGATTGTGTTGGTTTTTCCTCCTTCCCTAGTTCACAAACCCCATTGCTAACACTTGTTTCTCGAATCACATTCCTAAGTAAATTACCTGCATACAAGTCTTTATCTCAGGCTCTGCTTTCAGAGCAATTGTCTAATGCACTAACAGATATAGAAAATAGAATGTTAGAAGTCCCAAAATATGAGAAGTTTGGGGTCCTCAAAAAGAAAGAGAGAACGGGCAAAAACTATTTAAAGAGATAGTGATTGTAGTGACATCATAGAAATGGTGGCAGTAGTAGGTCGGCTTCTTGAGTTCTTCCCTAGAAGTTACCACAAATTGAACATCTATAATCATCAAAGGATTCTCTGCTCATCACACAGAATAGCTAAGATACTCGCACAAGGATTACCTAAGGTGGGCAAACTGGGTGAGCGGGGCAAGAGGGAAGAGAGAGGTTTGGAGATGCGGCCCACATCCGCGGCTGTGGAGATGCGGGGGCCCCAGGACACAGACTGGAGATCGCAGCAGCCAGTCTGTGGGCTCTTTTCCTGCGCCCTACAGTCCTGCCAAGAAATCAGCATATAGGACAGTGGTGTCCAGTGTTCGAGGCAGATACTTCAGCTGAGAGCTGCGGCTGGGCTGTCTCATCAGACAGAAGGCTGAGAAAACTCCATACCTGGGCCCCGCCCTCCCCCAATTCTCCCACAGCAATCCTACCTCCACCCTTCCAGAGTCTTAAACTAGTCCCTGAATGGAAGAGTAGTGTCAGATTACAGAGGAGCTGTAGCCCTTAAAAACTGGAAAAAGCTGGTTTGCAGCTGGCATTAGGGAAGAGGCTGGATAGCCCCCACCTTTTCTGGGTGGCTCCCAGCAGGGCAATTACAACCACTGAGACATACCCAGGGGTCAGCAGACGCAGCCTGGGCTTTCAGCAGTTCAGAAATCTCACACCCTCCACACCCCCCTGACCAAACAAGTGCCCTAAGACCCAGGAGACGAGCACACAGGGAAGAAGCCCACCTCCCCATAGCTGGCTGTGGTGCTCTCAGTGCACATTTGTACAGGCAACAGCAGAAACTGCACTGACTTTTTGAAAACTACCGACCACATTCCATAGCCCCACTTGTCTAGAACTGTATTACCAGGGTCACTCTGGGCACCAGGTGGCCGGCTCTGGGCACCAGGGGAGTTCCTTGTGGTAGGAAGTGGGCTAGAGAGGCTTTTGTCTTATGGCAAAACCCCAGGATATTATAGCTCAGACTATCCGAAGGGTTCTTTTTTGCCTGAGTAGTAGGTGACAATGTAGGAGATAATTCCAAATCTGGATAAAATGAGAATATAGACTTTGGGGTGGCCAAAGAATCAGAACAGGTGTTGGTATAGGATAGCGTCTCCTCCTCCTGCGGGAACAAAGAAGGTCGTATTTAGGTTGCGGTCAGTTAACAGCATGGTAATTCCGACAGCCAGGTCAGGAAGGGATAGTAGAAGGAGCATGTACTGTAATTTGGATGGACCACAGGAAGAGTGGTGTCTGGTATTGAGATAGGGCAGGGGAGTTTATGTTAATGATCGTAGTGATAAAGTTGATGGCCCCTAAAATAGAGGATACCCCTGCCAGATGGAGGGAGAAGATGGCTAGATCCACAGAAGCCCCCGCATGGGCCAGGTTTCCTGCCAGAGGCAGGTATACTATTCAGCCGGTTCCAGCACCGGCTTCGATCATAGATGAAGCTAGTAGAAGTAAGAAGGAGGGGGATAGGAGTCAGAAGCTTATGTTGTTTATACGTGGGAAGGCCATATCCGGTGTGCCGATTATTAGAGGGACCAGTCAGTTGCCAAAGCCTCTGATCATGATTGGTATTACTATAAAGAAGATTATTACGAATGCATGGGTGGTGACGATTACGTTATAGATCTGGTCATCTCCTAGGGGGGTGCCTGGTTGACCCAATTCAGCTCGAATTAGTAGACTTAGAGTGGTGCCTACAATTCCTGCCCAAGCACCAAATAGCAAGTATAAGGTGCCGATATCTTTATGATTAGTTGAGAAGAGTCAGCAGTTAATGAACATAGGTAAAATGGCCGAGTAGTAGGCTGTAAATCTAAGCACAGGGGTTTCGTCCCCTTTTTACCAGGCCCCGTGGTGTATATGACACATTGAATTGCAAATTCAAGGAAGCACCTTCAATCCTGCCGGGGCTTTTCCCGCCTTTTTTTTCTATGCGGCGAGAGAAATGGATTGAAGCCAGTTATGCGGCGGGAGAAATAGATTGAAGCCAGTTGATTAGGGTATTTAACTGTTAACTAAAATTTTGTGGGCTATAAGTCCACCAGTCTAGAAGGGTTTAGCTTAATTAAAGTGATTGATTTGCCTTCAGTTGATGTAAGATAAAGTCTTGCAGTCCTTATTGACAGGAATTAAATGTATGTTCACTTGCTTACAGCTTTGAAGGCTCTGGGTCTGTGTTTAACCTAAATTTCTAGTTTAGTGTTGATAGTATTGGTGCTAGGGGGAAGTGTTAGGGTTGATAGAATGATTATTGGGGATAGGTAGGTTGTTCATTTTGTGCTTTCGAATTGCTACTTGATTTTTATGTTGTTGGTGGATGGGAATATTGTCAGGGATGTGGTATATGTTAGTCGTATGTAAAAGTACAGGTTGAGTAAGGTGGTGATGGCTATTAGAGTTGGCAGGATGATGCTGTCATTTTTTGTTAGCTCTTGGATAATTCATTTGGGCAGGAATCCTGTTAGTGGAGGGAGGCCTCCTCGTGATAATATGATTGCTAGAATGGATGCTGTTATTATGGGTATTTTGTTTCATAGGTATGAGAGGGAGAGTGTAGTGGTTGACGAGTTGGATATAAATATTATGAAAGTTGTGGTTGTTCTTACGATATGTAGAATTAGGTTGAGTAGTGCTATGGTGAGGTTGTAGACTGAATATATGTAGGCGGAATATAGCTATTATTCAGCCTATATGGGCAATTCAAGAACACGCTAGGATTTTTTGTAATTGGGTTTGACTGAGTCCTCCTCAGCCTCCAATTAGAATGGATAGTATAGACATGGTGAGTAGAATGTTTAGGTTGATTGAATGTGAAATTTGATACAGGACTGACAAGGGGGCTAGTTTTTGTCATGTGAGAAGAATGACGCCTGATGACAGGGGGATGCCTTGTGTTACTTCGGGGACTCAGAAGTGGAATAGTGATAGGCCGAGTTTTATGGTGAGGGCTAGGGTTATGATAGTTGAGGCTGTTGGGCTTAGGATGTTTGTGACAGTTCATTAGCCGGAGTATAGAAGGTTGATAATGATGGCTAGCATGAGTACCATGGATGCAGTTGCTTGTGTGAGAAAATATTTGGTGGAAGCTTCTGTGGATCGAGGATTAGATCATTTTATCGTTATAAGAATAATGGCTAGTATATTTATTTCAAAGCCGATTCAGACAAGTAGTCAATGTGAGATTGTTATTACAATAAGTGTCCCTGGGATAATGATAAATGAGATTGTAGTGAAGATGAGTGGGTTTATTAGTACGGGAAGAGTGTAAACCAACATTTTCGGGGTATGGGCCCAATAGCTTACTTAGCTGACCTTACTGTAGAATGTGGTGTAATGTGGTAGAATGGAGATTTTTGAAGTCTTTGGAGCAGGTTCAATTCCTGTAGATCTAGAAATAAGGGGGTTTGAACCCCTATGGTTTACTCTACCAAAGTAACTGTTTTGTCAGACATATTTCTTATGTTTGTGGAGGAATGCCAGCTATAATGATGGATATTGCTACATGTCACATGCACAGGGCTAGGGTTAGGGGTAGGAAGTTTTTTCATAGGAGGTGTATTAGTTGATCATATTGGAAGTGTGGGTAGGATGCTCGGATTCATAGAAAGGAGATAGTGAGGAGTAGAGATTTGAGTACAAAGTTGGCGTTGTATAGTTCTGGTATGAGTAGGTTGTGGAATGCCCCCAGGAAGAAGGTGGTTGTAAAAATGTTTATTATGATAACATTGGCGTATTCTGCTTGGAAGAAGAGGGCGAATGGGCCTCCGACATATTCTACATTGAATCCAGAAACAAGTTTGGACTCACCTTCTGGTAGGTCAAATGGAGCCCAGTTGGTTTCTGCTAGGGTAGAAATAAATCATATTATAGTTAGTGGTCATGATGGGAAGATTAGTCATGTGTGTTCTTGTGTGGTGAGTAGGATTGATAGTGAGAAGGATCCGCTTAGTAGTAGTATGGAAACTAGGATGATTGCAAGGGTTACCTCGTAGGAGATGGTTTGTGCTACTGCCTGTAGGGCTCCAATTAGCATGTATTTGGAGTTTGATCATAGGATGGAGTATATGGCTAGACTTGATATAGCCAGTATAAATAGGATGCCTAGGTTTAGGTTGATTAATGGGTGTAGTATGGGTAAGGGGCTCATATTGTTAGGGTTAGGGCGAGGGCTAGGACTGATGTGATAATGAATATGGAAATTGATGTTAGGGGACGCAAGGGTTCTTTGGTGAACAATTTGATGGCATCAGCGATTGGTTGGAGGAGTCCATAGAGGCCTACAACATTTGGTCCTTTATGGAATTGCATATAGCCTAGTACTTTTCGTTCAATGAGGGTGAGGAATGCTACGGCTAAAAGGATTGGGACAATTACTAGTGGGAGATTAATTATAAACATATAATTAGAGAGAGGAGTTGAACCTCTGGCTATAAAAGTTTAAGTTTTATGCAGTTACCGGGCTTTTCCACTGTAACGGGCCCTGTTTCTTGGGCAGGGTTAGTTGTAGCTACTAGATTAAGATTAAATCATCTATTAACTTGAAGGCACTTTAGTGAAGTGGGCCTTGCTTCTCTTGTCCTTTCATACTGGGAGGAGCCTAGAACAGATAGAAACTGACCTGGATTACTTGGGTCTGAACTCAGATCATGTAGGACTTTAATCGTTGGACAAACGAACTGTTAATATCTGTTGCACCATTGGGTTGTCTTGATCCAACATCGAGGTCATAAACCCTAATTGTCGATATGGACTCTTAAATAGGATTGCACTGTTATCCCTAGGATAACTTGTTCTGTTGATCAAATTTTGGATCAATAAGTGATGTTGTTTTTTGACTGGTTAGTTTAGATTTTGATCACTCGGAGGTTTTTCTGTGCTCTGAGGTCACCCCAACCTAAATTGTTAATCCATATAAAGGGGAGTTGGGTCCTGGGTAAGTAGTGATTTGTCTTTATTGGATTAGTTAATTAAAGCTCCATAGGGTCTTCTCGTCTTGTTAGAGCATTCCCGCCTCTTCATGGGAAGGTCAATTTCACTGATTGGAAGAGACAGTAAAACGCTCGTGTGGCCATTCATACAAGTCCCTATTTAGGGAACAAGTGATTATGCTACCTTTGCACGGTCAGGATACCGCAGCCGTTGAACAGATGTCAATGGGCAGGCAGTGCCTCTAATACTTAAAATGCTAGAGGTGATGTTTTTGGTAAACAGGCGGGGTTTGTGTTTGCTGAGTTCCTATTATTTCTTTTAATCTTTCCTTATTGCACTCCTGTGTTGGGCTAATAACTTGTTTCGTGGCTTAGTCTTGGCTTTGGGCTATGCATGGATTTGTTATAATCCTCTCAGTGGATTATCCGTTCCAATATAGACTTGTGCCGGGAGTAGTTCTTTTTACTCATATTAACGGTGTTGCTTCTATTTGGTAATAGAATAGTCCAGTTGTGTGCATTAGGAGTTAGTTTGTTATTTTAGGGATTAAGGTTGTGGGTTTGTTGAGCTTTAACGCTTTCTTAATTGGTGGCTGCTTTTAGGCCAACTATGGTATTGGTTATGACTTACTCTCTAATAAAGGTTGTATCCTGTGTCTAGAGAGCTATACCCCTTTAGAGTACTATCTAAACTTACATTGGAATTGTTGGGTTTTCAGGTAAGGTTTAAATTTGAACTAATATTCTGTTCTGGACAACCAGCTATCACCAGGCTCGGTAGGCTTTTCACCTCTAACTACAAATTTTCCCACTCTTTTGCCACATAGACGGGTTTGCTCTGTAAAGCTGTTTGTAGGTAGCTCGTCTGGTTTCGGGGTGATTAACTTAAGTTTTCTTTGCTAATTTGTTGTAGTTAAATCATTATACAAAAGGTAAAAGGGGTAAGCTTTGCTGTTTTATACTTTTAGCTTGTCTTTCATCGTTCCCTTATAGTACTGTCTGTATATTGCCGAGAGAGATTTCTGTCTCCTATACTTTCATGAGGGTAAATGTTTTGTTTTTGTTGATTGTGTAAGTTGAATTAGGTTGTGACTGGGGTAGTACTTGTTCAAAGTGTTCATTGTTTGTGAAGTCTCCTAGGTGTAAGCCAGGTGCTTTAAGCTACACGTTGGTGTGTCCAAGCGCACTTTCCAGTATGCTTACCTTGTTACAACTTATCTCCTCTCATACTGTGGGTACGTGGGAATAGGTTGGGTAGTACCTTCGTATATAAGGAGGGTGATAGGCGGTGTGTGCATACTTCATGGCCTAATTCAACCAAGCTCAGTTCTACGTTTACTACTAAATCCACCTTCTGCTCTTGATTTCATGAGAGCTTTCGTATGTGATTCTAAGTGTTCTTTAAAAAGAAAACGTAGCCGATCTCTTCCCAGCTCATAGACTACACCTTGACCTAACGTTTTTATGTCTTTTGTTTGTGCGTACTGCAGTTCCTTTTTAGGGTTTGTTGAGGATGGCGATATATAAGCTGAATTGGCAAGAGCTGGTGAGGTTTATCAGGGTTTATCGATTATAGGACAGGCTCCTCTACAGGGGTATAAAGCACCTCCAAGTCCTTTGAATTTTAAGCTGTTGCTAGTAATACTCTGGCGAATAATGTTGTGTATTGACTGTTTAAGTTTAGGGCTAAGCATAGTGGGGTATCTAATCCCAGTTTGGGTCTTAGCTATCGTGTGTTCAGAATTTCTAAAGTCACTTTCGTAGTTTATTTTTATTTTAGCTATGACTTTTTACAGCTTAGCTAGAATTTAACTTTATTTTTTGTATTCTTAAACACGCTTTATGCCGTATTTCTGTTGATTTGGGTTAATCATGTGACCACTATGGCTGGCACAAAATTTACCAACCCTGGAGTATGGGTATAACTTAGTCAAACTTTCATTCATGGCTTAATTTTTATCACTGCTGCTTCCCGTGGGGGTGTGGTTAAGCAAGGCGTTATGAGCTACTTTGTAGTGTGCTTGATGCCTGCTCCTTTTAATCGGTTGTGATTTAGAGGGCATTCTCACTGGGTGTGGATACTTGCATGTGTAGTTGTACCTAGAACCAACAGAATGGTCAGGACCAAGCCTATGTGTTTATGGAGTACTAGTACTCATCTAGGCATTTTCAGTGCCTTGCTTTGGTTGGTTAAGCTACATTAACGGGGAGGGTTTGGTTTGAGGTGGACATTAAAATTCATAGTTATGTTTGAATTGATGGGGGTGGGTTTCAGATCTAGGGAGATGGATGTCTAAGGAAAGTTGAATCATTAAAGTAGGTTTGTATCAAATGGTGGGTAGAGTTAAATCGCTGAGGTTTGTGGATTTATTGATGTCTGTCCTGCTATCAATGAAGGTTTGGTCTCACTTGTGTCAGTTGTGCACTTGTTCTTGTTTTGGGGGTTTGGCAAAATGTTGATAGTTGCATGTCATGCTAGGATTGAACGGGGGGTGGGGGGATTTGGTGAGCCTACTTACCTTGTGGGGGTGGGTGCACGCGCTGCGTACCCTGTAAGTTGTTATGTCCTGTAAACATTGACTGAATAACACCCGTCTACAGCTTCTCCCGGTAGCCACATCTTAGTTTGCATGTTGAAGGTTGTCTCTCCATGCTCGGTTGACCGTTATGTCCTGTACCATTCACTTTATTTACCCTTTGATTTTGATGCGAGTCCAAGCATGGTTCAATATAAGCTCAGCTACAAGTTGCTTGACTGTGTTAAGGCCTCTGATGGCCATAGCTGAGTCCAAGCATACCCCCAAAATTAAAAATACCAAAGGCATGACACCACAGTTATGTGTCAGCATGGGCTGATTAGTCACTAATGCATCGAGATGTCTTATTTAAGAGGAAAGAATAGGAGATTTTAGGTGAGATGGCCCTGAAGAAAGAACCAGATGCCATTCATACCACAGGTTTACAAACACCCATGATTTACGGGCCCGGGGCGAGAAGAGGGATACATCTCAGAAGGGTTGCTTGTTTCACGTGAGTTGCTAGTCGAGAAACAACCTAATGGAGGCGATATGCATGTTGTCCAGAAATGATTTGACTTAATGGGGTATGTATGACCAATCATATTATGTACTATGCAATTTCGAGCAGTGACTTTGGTCAGGAATATTAATGTTGGGGACGATTTTATGTACAATTCCATCCAATGTATCATGCAATATCTTAGTTTTATGTACTTGCTTATATGTATGGGGTATATAACTTATGTACAGTTATACATATCATGTACTATATAATGTATGGTCTAGTTAACATAATGCACGAATTACATAGAGGTATGTGCTGGTAAATTAATACTGGGGAGTTACATGGGTTGGTCTAACTCCATTCATATAAAGGTTCAAGGAATAGTTCAAGTAGAATTTCAGCTTTGTGTGCTGATGGTGGAACATGGAGTTTCTTCCTTCAGTCTGTGGGGGAGTTGTTCCCCCTTTCTGGTTTACAAGACCCGGGCAATACGATATACTACAGACACTTTTCATTTTAATAGATGGTTTTCTGTGATGCTTGCAAGTGGTATTAGGACTAGGATAATTAGGAAATATAGAATGGAGGCTACTTGTCTGATGATGATGAACAGGTGATCGACATCCTTCAGACTCTGCCAGCCACCTGGTGCCTAGAGTGACCCTGGTAATGCAGAGGAGGTTTTATACAGCAGAGGACAACCTGGAGATAGCTTGGTGGACCTAAGCCCAGACTGGCACTGTTTTTTTGTTTTTTTGTTTTTTTACTATCATTATATATATATATATATATATATATATATATATATATATATACACACACACACACACACACACACACATATATAGATAGATAGATATATTTCCCTTTTGCTCTCTCTTCTTTCTTCTTATGCTTGCTCTACTTTTCCTCCTCCTTTCCATTTTTCTTTATTGATTATTTTTTGTGGAGAGGGGGTGTTGCTATTTTTTGTTTCTTTTGTTTTCCTTTTTGGACTTTTGATAGCTTTGTTTGTGTTGAATGATGGATATTGGTTGTTTTTACATGTGAGTGTATTTGTTGTTTTGTGGTGCTTGTTGATTTGTTTTGTTCTGAAACCACCATGCACCAGGGCCCAGCCTAAGAGGCACAAGAATAAACACACCCAGACGCCAACTCCAGAACAAACCAGAGCATTACTGGGTTTGACCTACAAGAGACACACTCAAAGGGAATTCTCTACAGGCACAAGAGCCCATAGAGGCTCAGCCTCATCTGAGGAGTCAACCCTCACACAGCAACTCATACACTGTGGGCATTGCCAATTCTCACAGCTAGTCAGCCTGGGAGTCAAACCCACCTACTGACAAGCCAAAAGCAATTAAAGCTCAACTTCAACAGGAGAATACACACAACACAAGGGACACCTCTGGAACACACCCACAGGAGAATAGGGACACTGCAATTCAATTATGGACACATAATACATAAGTGCACCCAGCCAAGACTGAGAGACCTAGGGGATGTACCGAATACATAGAAGCAAACACAGAGAGTCAGCCAGAATGAGAAAAAAAAGAAACATGTCCCAAATAAAAAAAACAAAAGAAACCTCCAGAATTGGAAATAAATTAGAGATAACCAACCTATCAGAGACACAGTTTAGAACACTGATGATAAGAATATTTAAGGAACTTAGTGAGAACATACAGAAGGGTAGAGAAATCATAAAAAACAACGGTGAGTACTAAAGAATACAATAACTAAAATAAAGAACACACTTGAAGGAATTAGCAGTAGCTTAGATGAAGCAGAGGTTCGAATCAATGATTTAGAAGACAAGACAGCAGAGATCACCCAACTGGAACAACAAAAATTAAAAACACAACAACAACAAAAAAAACAATATAAATAGTACAAGAGACCTGTGGGATAACATCAAGTGCAACAACATGTGCATCATAGGAATACCTGAAAGAGAAGAGAGGAAGCAAGGGATCAAGAACGTATTTGAAGTAATAATGACCAAAAACTTCTTAACCTGATGAAGGAAATCGACATAAAAGCCCAGGAAGTGCAGAGAGTTCCAATCAAGATGAACCCAAACAGGCCCACACCAAGACACATCATATTTAAAATGGCAAAGCTTAAAGACAAAGAAAGAATCCTAAAAGCAGCAAGAGTCAGACAGCAAGTTATTTACAAGGGAGCTGCCATAAGACTATCAGTTGACTTTTCTACAGAAATTTTGCAGATCAGAAGGGAATGGCAGGAGGTATTCAAAGTGAATAAAAACAAATACCTACAACCTAGATTGCTTTATCCAGCAAGGCTATCATTTAAAATTGAAGGAGCGATAAAGAGCTTTCCAGAAAAGAATAAGCTAAAGGAATTTATTACCACCAAGCCAGGACTGCAGGAATGTTAAAAGGGCTTCCTTAAGCAGAAAAAAGATGAAAACAACCTAATGAAGACCAGAAATAAAAATAACAAAATAGTAATAGCTAGAGTGGATCAAAATGGAGGTGTGAGGTGAGCCTCTGGAAATCTCCCCTGGAATTTACAACAAATGGAACAACTAGAACTCCACAAAGGACTCTGTGCACAGCACACAGGCAAGATGAAGTGGCTCATGCCACGTTCACCTAAACGTGGGCAAATTGAGCGAGCAGGGGAGGAGGGAAAGGAGAAGTGCTGAGAAGAAGCCGCGCAGGTTCAGGACGCAGACCTACCACAGTGCTCTGAGCTTGCTGCATCCCGGAACTACCACATAAGAACTGCTGAAACATACGAGCTCTGAATCGGGTGCAGAAAGAGCTTTGAAACTTCAAAAGCTCTCCGCACTTCCACAAGGACGTGGCGCCATATGACCCAGGTGAACTCTTAACAGAGGAGAGGCCCATCTCCCAGGGAATCTCCCCATTGTGTGAGAAGCTGGAATAGTTCAGAGAAAACATAGCACTACTGTGTCAGAGAGAAAAAAGAGGCTGTAGTCGGAGAGAAAATAAAACATTCTACCAACAAGAATTGGAAAACAAAAGAAAGACCTCTTCCTATCAACCTGTTGCAGAAGCCACTCCTGTAGATGTCTAGGAAGAGAAATAACAAATCAGTAATAGCCATGAATAACCAGTGCAACAAAACAGCTCAGAAAGAAAGTGAAAAGTCTCCAGAAAAGGAACTTAAAGATATGGAAATATATGCCTTAAATGATAGAGAATTCAAGATTGCAGTTCTGAAAAACCTCAACGAGATGCAAGAAAACACAGAAAGACAGGTTAATGAACTCAGAAACACAATCAAAGAACACCATGAGCATTTTACCAAAAAGATTTGACATTTTAAAAAAGAACCAAATAGAATTTCTGGAGATTAACAACTCAATTGAAGAAATTAAGAATGAAATAACCAGCTTAGGTAGTAGAGTTGACCAGATGGAGGAAAGAATCAGTGACACCGAAGAGAGAAACCTGGAAATTACACAGATGGAAGAAGAAAGAGACTTGAGACTTAAAAGAAATGAAAGAACTCAACAAGAACTTTCTGACTCGATCAGAAAGAGCAATATAAGAATAATAGGCATACCAGAAAGAGAAGAAACAAAGAAGGGAACAGAGAATATATTCAAACAAATAGTCGATGAGAACTTCCCAAATTTGTGGAAAGAACTGGATAATCGAATCCAAGATAAATAGAACACCTAAGTACCTCAACCCCAACAGGCCTTCTCCAAGGAACATTGTATTGAAGCTGTCAAAAATCAACGACAAAGAAAGAATCCTCAAGGCAGCCAGGGAAAAGAAAATGGAAACCTACAAAGGAAAGCCCATTACATTATCATCAGATTTTTCAGCAGAAACTCTACAAGCCAGGAGGGAGTGGAACCAAATATTCAAACTATTGAAAGAGAGAAATTATGAGCCAAGAATAATATACCCAGCAAAGATATCCTTTAGATATGAAGGAGGAATAAAGACATTTCCAGACATCCAGAAGCTGAGGGAATTTTCTAATACACGACCTGCACTACAAGAAGTACTACAGAAGGCTATTAGACAACCATCAACAGGGACAATTTTTGGCAACCAAAATATAAAAAGGGGGAGAGTACAGGCCTGAACGGGAATATAGGAATGGACAAAGTAGGCATGCTGAAGAAAATGGAATACTCTAAATATCAAACTTTTTTTCCCATAAACTTAAAGGTAACCACTCAAAAATATTCCAGAACTGAAATATATACTGTAATAAAAGAAGAAACAAAGGGAAACATCATAGAATACCACCACACAGAAATAATAGACAACAACAAAAAGCCAAAGAAACAATGGAGACACAGCCTTACCAGAAAACTAAAGACAGAATGATAGTAATTCCTCACATATCCATAATCACCCAAAATGTAAATGGACTGAACTCACCAATAAAAAGGCACAGAGTAGCAGATTGGATCAAAAACCTAAACCCAACCATATGCTGTCTCCAAGAGACACATCTCAGCTACAAGGACAAGCATAGACTCAAAGTGAAAGGGTGGAAATTGACACTCCAAGCAAATGGTACCCAGAGAAAAATCAGGTGTAGCCATAATGATATCAGATGAAACAGACTTCAGGGTGAAAAATGTACAAGAGACAAAGATAGACATTTCATAATGGTAAAGGGGACTGTACAACAAGAAGACATAACAGTCATCAATATTTATGCCCCCAATCAGGGAGCATGGAAATATACCAAGCAACTACTAACAGAACTTAAAAGAGAAATTGACCAAAACACAATTATACTAGGGGACCTAAATACATCATTTACAGCTATGGATAGATCAAACAGAAAATAAACAATGAAATATCAGCCCTAAATGACACATTAGACAAAATGGACATAATTGACAGTTATAGAGCACTTCATCCTAAAACATCAGACTATACACTTTTTTTCTAGTGTAGATGGAACATTCTCAAGGATAGACCATATACTGGGACAGAAAACAAACCTCAGCTAATTTAAGAAGACTGAAATCATACCAAGCATATTCTCTAATCACAAGGTTTTGAAATTGGATATCAACTGCAAAAAGAAAGCAAGAAATATCTGGGAATAAATCTAACCAAAGATGTAAAAGATCTGTACTCAGAAAATTATTCGACACTGAAGAAAGAATTGAAAGACATAAATAGATGGAAACACATTCCATGTTCATGGATAGGAAGAATTAATATAGTTAAAATGTCCATACTGCCTAAGGCAATATACATATTCAACGCAATTCCTATCAAACTACCAATGACGTTTTTCACAGAAATAGAACATATAATCCTGAAATTTATATGGGACCATAAAAGACCCCGGATAGCCTCAGCAATCTTGAGAAATAAGAACAAAGTGGGAGGTATAACGATACCTGATTTCAAACTATACTACAAGGCTACAGTAATCAAAACAGCATGTTACTGGCATAAAAATACACACACAGATCAATGGAACAGAATAGAGAGTCCAGAAGTAAATCCATGCCAATATGCCCATCTAATCTACGACAATGGAAGCAAGAATGTACGATGGGGTAAAGACAGTCTGTTCAATAAGTGCTGTTGGAAAACCTGGAGAGACACATGCAAGAAAATGAAGCTGGACCACCTCCTTACAACATATACAAAAATAAATTCAAAATGGCTTAAAGACTTAAATGTAAGATCTGAAACCATAAAATATCTAGAAGAAAATATAGGAAGAAACTTCATGGACATTACCCGGAGTAAGATTTTCACTGATATATCCCCTCGTGCTAGGGAAGTAAGAGAAAAAATAAACATGTGGGATTACATCAAACTAAAAAGTTTTTTCACAGCAAAGGAAACCATCAATAAAACAAAAAGGGATCCTACTGAATGGGAAGAGATATTTGCCAATGATATATCTGATAAGGGATTAATATCACAAATCTATAAAAAACTTACTCAACTCAACTCCAAAAAAACAAACAACCCAATTAAGAAATGGGGAGAGGACTTGAGGTGACATTTTTCTAAAAAGGACATACAGAAGGCAAGAAGACATATGAAGAAATGCTCAACCTCACTAACCATCAGAGAAATGCAAATAAAAACCACAATGAGATACCACCTCACCCCAGTCAAAATGGCTATCATCAATAAATCAACAAACAACAAATGCTGGCGCGGATGTGGGGAAAAGGGAACGCTAGTGCACTGTTGGTAGGATTGCATATTAGTGCAGCCACTATGGAAAACAGTATGGAGGTATCTCAGGAATCTGAAAATGGAACTACCCTATGATCCAGTAATTCCACTCCTAGGCATCTACCCAGAGAAATCCACAACTCCAATTCAAAAATCTGTATGCACTCCTATGTTTATTGCAGCACTATATACAATAGCTAAGACATGGAAACAACCGAAATGCCCATCGGTAGATGACTGGATTAAGAAGCTGTGGTATATTTATACAATGGAGTATTACGCAGCCATAAAGAAGAAAGAAATCTTATCATTTGCAACAACATGGATGGATCTAGAGAACATTATGTTAAGTGAAATAAGTCACAAAGAGAAAGACAAGTACCATATGATCTCACTTATATGCGGAATCTAAAGAAAAGAATATGTGAATGAACTGATCAGAGACAGTTTTGAGGACACAAAGAAAAAAACCGAGAGTTGTTAGATGGGCGGGGGCTGGGGGGTTTGGGGATAAGGGGAAAGGTGAAGGGATTAGGAAGCAGTTGGTAACCACAAGATGGCCTCAGGGTTTTCTGAAAATTAATTTAGGGAACTTATTCAATAATGTTGTAAAGATTTTGTTGGGTATCCGACGGACATGCGTCCTATTTGGGAGACCAGCTCAGAGATAATGTGGATGCCTGAGGTCGGAGGGATAATGGATGGGGGGAGGGGGGTTCACAGTGTTAGGGATATAAATGATGAACGTCTAAGTATTACCTTGTCTTGTACACCTGAAACTAATAAAAAATAAAAAAAAATTAAAAAAAAAAAATAAATACTTAATGCAGTAAAAAAAATTACATTTAAAAAAAAAGATACATAGAAACAAATGAGAATGAAAATAGAGCTAACAAAATTTTTGGGATGCAGTGAAAGCAATTTTAAGAGGGAAATTTATAACATTATAGGTGTATCTCAAGAAACAAGAAAAACCCCAAATAAATAACCTCACGTACCACCTTAAAGAACTAGAAGCAGAACAAGTGAAACCCAATGTCCTCAAACGAAAGGAAACAATAAAAATCAAAGCAGAACTAAATGAAATAGAGAACAAAAAGACAATAGAAAAAATTAATGTGACAAAGAGCTGGTTCTTTGAAAAGATTAACAAAACTGACAAACCTTTGGCTAGGCTCACTACGATAAAAAAGAGAGAACACACTAATAAACAAAATCAGAAATGAAAAAGGGGAAGTTATCACGGACACAACATAAATACAAAGGATCATTCAAAAATACTATGAAGGACTATATGCCACCAAATTCAATAACCTAGAAGAAATGGACAGTTCTTAGAAACGTATAGCCTCCCAAGGCTTAACCATGAAGAACTGGAAAATCTAAACAGACCGATCACCAGCAACAAAATTGAATCAGTCATCCAAAACTTTCCCAAAAGCAAAATTCCGGGACCAGATGGCTTCACTAGTGAATTCTACCAAACCTTCAAAGAGGATCTAATACCAATCCTGCTCAAACACTTCCAAAAAATTGAACAAGAGACAGTACTCCCTAACTCATTTTATGAGGCCAACATTACCCTGCTACCAAAACCTGGTAAGGAGAACATCAAAAAAGAGAACTACAGACCAATATCGCTGATGAATATAGATGCAAAAATCCTAAACAAAATTCTAGCAAATTGAATGCAACAATGTGTTAAAAAGGTTATTCATCACGACCAAGTGGGGTTCATCCCAGGAGCACAAGAATGGTTCAACATACGCAAATCCATCAATGTGATACATCACATAAACAAAATAAAGGGCAAAAATCATATGATTATATCACATTATGCAGAATAAGCATTTGACAAGATACAAAATACATTTATGATTAAAACACTTAAAAAAATAGGTATAGAGCGAAAATACCTTAACATAATAAAGGCCATCTATGACAAGCCCTCAGCTAATCTCATAATTAATGGTGAAAAACTGAAGCCTTTGCTCTACGTTCAGGAACATGACAGGGCTGTCCCCTAATACCTCTGCTTTTCAACATAGTGTTTGAGGTCCTCGCCAGAGGAATCAGGCACCAGAAAGCAATAAAAGGCATCCAAATTGGGAATGAAGAAGTTAAATTGTCACTCTTTGCAGATGACATGATGCTATATATTCAAAACCCAAAGGCTCCACCAAAAAGCTATAAAAACAATCAACGAATACAGTAAAGGTACCGGCTACAAAATCAACGTAAAAAACTCTATTGCATTCCCATATACTAACAATGAAATCTCAGAAAGAGAAATTTAAAAAAACAATTCCTTTTGCAATTTCAGCAAAAAGAATAATGTACCTAGGAATAAACTTAACCAAGGATTTGAAAGACCTATATGCTGAAAACTACAAGACATTTTTAAAAGAAATTAAGACACAAAGAAATGGAAAGATATTCCATTCTCATGGATTGGCTGAATCAACATAGTTAAAATGGCCACATTACCCAAAGTAATATACAGATTTAATGCAATCCCCATCAAAATCCCAATGGTACTTTTTAAAGAAATAGAACAAAAAATCATCAGATTTGTTTGGAACCACAAAAGACCCCAAATAGCCAAAGCAATCTTAAGAGAAAAGAACAATACTGGAGGCGTCACACTTCCTGACTTTAGCTTGTACTACAGGGCAACAACAATCAAAACAGCATGGTATTGGCAGATAAACAGACACATAGACCAATGGAATAGAACTGAGAACCCAGAAATAAAACCACATAAATATGGACAGATAATTTTTGACAAAGAAGCTGAAAACATACAATGGAGAAAAGATAGCCTCTTCAATAAATGGTGCTGGGAGAATTGGAAAACTACGTGCAAAAGAATGAAACTGGACTGCTGTCTGTCACCATGTATCAAGATTAATTCAAAATGGATCAAAGACTTAAGCATAAGACCTGACACAATAAACTGCATAGAAGAAAACATAGGTACTAAACTTATGGACCTTGGGTTCAAAGAGCATTTTATGAATTTGACTGACTATATCAAACTTAAAAGCTTCTGCACAGCAAAAGAAATCATCGACAAAATAAAGAGGCAGCCAAGTGAATGGGAGAAGATTTTTGCAAACAGTGCCTCCGATAAGGGGCTAATATCCAAAATATACAAGGAACTCATGAAACTCAATAACAAGAAAACAAACAACGCAATTGAAAAATGGGTAGAAGACCTGAAGAGACATTTCTCCAAAGAGGATATACAAATGGCAAATAGACATATGAAAAAATGCTCAACGTCACTAATCATCAGAGAAATGCAAATAAAAACCACAATGAGATATCACCTCACCCCAGTTAGAATGGCTATCATCAACGAGACAAATAGTAACACATGTTGGAGAGGCTGTGGAAAAAACGGAACCCTCATACACTGCTGGTGGGAATGCAGACTGGTACATCCGCTATGGATGCAGTGTGGAGGTTCCTCAAAAAATTTCAAATAGAATTACCGTATGAACCAAAAATCCCTCTCCTAGGCATCTACCCAAAATATCTGAAAACATTTATACATAAAGACACGTGTGCTCCAATATTCATTGCAGCTTCATTTATGGTGGCCAAGACATAGAAACAACCAAAATGTCCTTCGATAGATGAATGGATAAAGAAGTTGTGGTATATATACACAATGGAATACCATTCGGTGGTAAGAAAAGATGAAATAGGACCATTTATGACATGGATGGATCTTTAGAATATAATGCTAAGCGAAATAAGTCACACAGAAAAAGCAGAGAACCCTATGATTTCACTGATATGTGGTATATAAAACAAAAACAAGCAAAGAAGAAGACCAACAAATGAGAAACAAAAACTCATAGACACAGACAATAGTTTAGTGGTTACCAGAGGGTAAAGGGGGAAGGGCGGTGGTAGATGAGGATAAAGGGGATCAAATATATGGTGATGGAAGGAGAACTGACTCTGGGTGCTGAACACACAATGGGATTTATGGATGATGTAATACAGAATTGTACACCTGAAATCTATTTAAGTTTACTAACAATTGTCACCCCAATAATCTTTAAGTAGAAAAAAAAATGGTAATAGTTATGTACCTATCAATAATCACTTTTAATGTAAATGGATTAAATGCTCGAATCAAAAGACATAGGGTGGTTGAGTGATTAAGATAATAAGATCCCTGCATGTGCTGTATACAAGAGACTCACCTCAGATCAAAAGACACACACAGGCTGAAAGTGAAGGGATGGAGTAAAACATTTAATGCAAATGGAAATTAGAAAAAATCTGAAATAGCAATCCTTATATCTGCCAAAGTAGACATTAAAATGAACAATATAATAAAAGACAAAGAACGGCACTACATAATAATAAAGGGATCAATCTAATAAGAGGATATAACCCTAGTAAACATCTACGCACCCAACATAGGCGCACTAAATATGTAAAACAGATATTGACTGACATAAAGACAGAGATCAACAATAACACTATCATAGTAGTGGACTTCTACACACCACTGACAACAAGGGACATATCCTCCAGATAGAAAATCAATATGGAAACAGCAGCCTTAAGTGACACATTAGATCAGTTGGATTCAATCGATATTTTTAGAGCATTTCAACACTAAGCTGCAGAATGCACATTCTTCTGGAGCACACATGGAACATTTTCCAAGATGAACCACATGTTAGGCAATAAACAAATCTCAATAAATTTAAGAAAATCGGAATTATATCAAGCATCTTCTCTGACCACAGTGCTGTGATGTTAGAAATCAATTAAAAGAAAAGAACTGGAAAACACACAGGTACGTGGAAGCTGAATAACATATTACTAAATAATGAATGGGTAAACAATGAGATAAAGGAAGAAATCAAAACATACCTCAAGACAAACGAAAATGAAAACACAACGGCCCAATGACTGCAGTGAAAGCAGTTGTAAGAGGGAAATTCATAGCAATGCAGGCCTACCTATAGAAACAAGAAAAATCTCATGTCAACAGTTTATCCTTACACCTAAGGAAAATGGAAAAAGTACAGCAAAATAAGCCCAAAGGGAGTACAAAGAAGGAGATAATAAAGATCAGAGTGGAAATAAATGAAAGAGAGTTGAAAAAAACAATACAAAATAACAATGAAACCAAGAGCTGGTTTTTTGAGAAGATAAACGAAATCACAAAACTTTAGCCACACTCATCACAAATGAGAGAGAGGACCCAAATTAATAAAATCAGAAATGAAAGAAGGGAAGTCACAACAGACACCACAGAAATACAAAAAAATTTAAGGAAATACTATGAGCAACTATATGCCAACAAATTAGACAATACAGATGAAATGGATAATTTTCTAGAAGCATACAACTTTATAAGGCTAACTCAAGAAGAAATGGGGGGGGGGGAGAAAAAAAAAGAAAACTTCAAAAAAAAGAAGAAACAGAAAATTTGAATAGGCTGATTACTACCATAGAAATCGAATCAGCAATCTACAAGTTCCCAATAAAAAACACCCTGGACCAGATGGCTTTACATGTGAATTTTACCAAACATTTAAAAAAGAATGATTACCTATTCTCCTAAAATTATTCCAAGAAATCCAGGAGGGAAGGCTCCCAAACTCTTTTTACGAGGCCACTATCACCTTGATCCCAAAATCAGACAATTGCAAAAAAAGAAAACTACAGGCCAATATCCCTAATGAACATAGATACAAAAATCCTCAACAAAATATTAGCAAACAAAATTCAGCAATACATTAAAAAGATCATACACTATGATCAAATGGGATTTATTCCTGGTTTGCAAGGTTGGTTCAATATCTCCAAATCCATTAATGTGATACACCCCATTAACAAAATGAAAAATAAAAATTATATGCTCCTATCAATAGATGCAGAAAACGCATTTGACAAAATCCAGCAGCCATTTATGATAAAAACTCCTAGTAAAGTGGGAATAGAGGGATCATATCTCAACATACTAAAGGCCATATATGAGAAACCCACAGCTAACATCATACTCAATGGGGAAAAGCTAAAACCATTCCCCTGAAGATCAGGAACAAGACAAGATTCTCCACTTTTATTCAACATGGTTCTGGATGTTCTAGCCACAGCAATCAGATGAGAAAAGGAAATAAAAGGCATCCAAATTCGAAAGGAGGAAGTAAAATTGTCATTATATGCAGATGACATGATATCATATAGAGAGAACCCCAAAGACTCCACCAAAAAACTATTAGAACTGATACATGGATTTAGTAAAGTAGCAGGATACATATATTCAGAAATCAGTAGCATTTGTGTACACCAATAATAAACTATCCAAAGGATAAATTAAGAAAATAGTCCCATTTACAATTGCTTCAAAAACTATAAAATACTTATGAATAAATTTAACCGGAGAAGTAAAAAACCTGTACTCAGAAAATTATAAGACACTGAAGAGAGAAATTAAAGAAGATACAAATAAATGGAAACACATACCATGCTCATGGATAGGAAGAATTAATATAGTTAACATATGCATACTGCCCAAGGTAAAATAGATATTCAACTCAATTCCTATCAAACTACCATGGACATTGTTCACAGAAATGGAACATATAATCCTAAAATTTATGTGGAACCATAAAAGACCCCGAATAGCCACGGCAATCTTGAGAAATAAGAACAAAGTGGGAGGTATCACGATACCTGACATCAAATCATACTACAAGGCTACAGTAATCAAAACAGCATGGCACTGGCATAAAAACACACATAGAAAGACACATAGATCAATGGAACAGAATAGAGAGCCCAGAAATAAATTCATGACTATATAGTCATTTGATCTATGACAATAGAAGCAAGAATTTACATTGAGATAAAGACATTCAATTAATGGTGCTGGGAAACCTGGACAGACACAAGCAAAAAAATGAAGCTGGACCACCTCCTTACACCATATACAAGAATAAATTCAAAATGGATTAAAGATGTAAGATCTGAAATCATCAAAACTCCTAGAAGAAAATATAGCAAGTAAATTTGCAGATATTACCCTTAGTAATAGTTTTACTGATATATCCCCTCAGACACGGGAAGTAAGAGAAAAAATAAATATATGGAATTACATCAAACTAGAAAGGTTTTAAACAGCAAAGGAGACCATCAAAAAAATAGGAATCCTACTGAAAGGGAGAAGATATTTATCAGTGATACATCTGATAAGGGGTTAATATCCAAAATTTATAAAAATCTCATTCAACTCAACACCAAACCACGAACAACTCAATTAAAAAATGGGCCGAGGACATGAAGAACCATTTTTCTAAAGAGGACATACAGATGGTAAACAGAGATATGAAAAAATGTTCAACCTCACTAATCATTAGAGAAATGCAAATAAAAACCACGAGATACCACCTTACTCCAGTCAGAATGGCTATCATCAATAAATCAACAAACAACAAGTTGCTAGTGAGGATGTAGAGAAAAGGGGTCCCTCGTGCACTGTTGGTAGGATTGCAGATTGGTGCAGCCACTATGGAAATCAATATGGAGGTATTTAAAAAAACTGGAAATGGAACTACCTTATGACCCAGCAATTCCATTCTTAGGTATCTATCCAGAGAAATCCAAAACACTCATTCAAAAAAATTTATGCACCCCTATGTTTACTGCAGTGCTATTCACAATAGCCAAGATGTGGAAACAACAGAAATGCCCATCGGTAGATGAGTGGATTAAGAAACTGGTACATTTATACAATGAAGTATTACTTGGCCATAAAGAAGAAGGAAATCTTAATCAATTGCAACGATATGGCTGGACCAAGAGAACATTATGCTAACTGAATAAGTCAGACAGAGAAAGACAAATACCGTATGATCTCACTTATATGTGGAATCTAAAGAACAGAATAAATGAACAAACTAATCAAAAACAATCTCAGACATATGGAGGAAAAACTGACTGTTGCTAGATGGGAGAGGGGTGGGGAGGAAGAAAAAGATGAGGGGATTAGAAAGCACAATCGGTAACCACAAGATTGCCACGGGGATATGAAAGACAGTTTGGGGAATACAATCAATAATGTAAAGATTTTGTAGGGTATCCAATGGACACGTGTCTCATTAGGGAGTCCACTTCATGGACGATGTAGGTGGCTGGCCACTGCAGTGTACACCTGAAACTGAAGCTGAATAATAACGAATATCAACTGTAATTTAAAATATATATAGCACAGGATGTAGAGTACAGCATAAGGAATAGAGTCAGTGGAACTGTAACAGCTATATACTATGTACAAGGGGGTAGTAGATTCGGGAAGGGGGATATCATTTTGTAAGGGGTATAAATATTTATTACACTGTTTTGTACAACGGAAACTAATTTAAAAAAAAAAAGAGATAGTGATTGAGATATTTCCAAAATTGATTAAGATGAACATCAAGCCACAGATCTAAGAAGCCCTATAGGGCCTAAGCAGGACAAATAAAAACAAGGCAACAAAAAATACTACAGAAACCAAAGACAACTGGTATTCATAGACCCAGAAATGATACTTAATTGGTTTAATCCTGTTATGCAGCAAAATTCCCAACGATGACAGAAAAAGTTAAATGACTCAAATTAGAGGTCACTAAAACTCAAATTGGTATCACCACCCCTCCTCCCTATCCCCAAAGTCACTGTCCCCAGGAAGGCTTCTTCTTGGCCTGGATTTAGGCTTCTTCTTTCCTCTATCGAGAATAACAACTCACAGAGCTGCTCCAAGGTCAACAGTCAGGTGCCTTAAAAAAAATAAAACAATAAAGTAAAATAAAATGCTGTTGCAATTACTCAAATCTCTCCCAGGAGGGGGCCAGACCTCTGATTTTAGCATGGGGTTCAAGAGTGGAGTCAGACAAGCTCCATCCAAATCCTAGCTCTGCCTCTTTTCCTACCTCTTCTGGGAAGTGGGGACAGTATCTGCCTTGGAAAGCAGTATGAGGATGAAATGGGTCATGGAATCAAAACCTATTCAGAGCCTCCTTGCACATGGAACTCATTAATGTAAGCATTTCTGTTGTCGTTCCCGATGTTGGGTGTTATGAGAGCAGTGGAAGTCAGCTCTGCAAGGACTAGCACAAGTCATGGTGATTCCACAGCTGAATCTGAGGAAAAGGGATGACACTTCACACTATTTTCTTCATTATAAGCTCAGTTGCTATGGGTGAACCAGGGGCAAGTCTGTGCCTGAATCGCCTCATGATTTACGTTAAGATAAATGTTGGGCAAACCATGAACATTAGACATGATTTTCTTCCCCATTTTTGAGTTTAAAAGGGACATATTTCTCCTGTTGAAAGCTGAATTTTCCCTTTAAGCGTGATGACTTTCGTTTTCGCCACTTTAAATGGGAATTATTCTTAAAAGGCACTGTATACTGCTTTTCGGAATTTAATTTGCTTTGGGGACTTATGGTTATTATGAATGTCATATATATGTCACACTAGCCTGAGCTGTATTTAACGTTCATATTAGCTATCTCTGAATTCGGTCTAATCTGTTGTCTGTGTGCTCCCATACTATCAGATGTCTCACCTCTGCTTTCACTGTAGCTGCCTGCTCTTCTCTCTACTTCTCAGTGGCACTGACTTTGATCTTTGTCAGGATGTTTTAGTTAAGACAAAAAATCCAAAGCAGGAAGTGAAGTTCAGGGGTAGGGTGGGCCTGGTGTAGCTTGGCCAGGCCTCCATACATGACCCTTGAACTCCATGTCTTCTGTACTGCTCCATTCCCAGGCAGGCCCATGGTGACTAAAAGGCTGTCCTGTCTTGTCCGGTGAATGCATGGGAAATAGCCCCTTTCCTGACGGCAACTTCGTGTCTGCTTCTCGGTGGCCCTAACAGTGTCGAAGGGCCAGTCCAGAACCTGTCACTTAGGCCAGGGACCATGATGCTGGGAATGACCATCACAAACTCCCTAGCAGCCAGGGTGGGTCCCTGACAAAATAGGGGACAGGATAGTCTCTAACATCAATCAGGATGGGTTTACCAGAGGGGCAGGAAAGACAACTTGACCTGTTAAAAGTCTATCTATAAGCCTCTCATGATGCCCCACTGGAAAAGGTATGGGTACAGACTATTCCGGTAAGAGAGCAGTCCTGCCATGACTTCCCACAGAACCCAGAGGTGCACAAGTGTGCCTTTTCCCAGTGAGTTGCCTTTCTGTGCATTCAGACGACCTCAGATGGGCATCTGGGAATTCCCTTTACCTCCCTCCCCACATCCCTGAGGCACAAGAACAAACACCATCCCTGGGAACAGCCATTCCCAGCTCCTGCTTTGGAGGCAGCAGAGGGTCCAGGCTTTGTGGGAGCTGACCAGGCCTTTCACATCCCACTTCTCACGGCACCACTTTAATGTGTCTTTCTCCTAAACTCCGTTTCTCTGTCTAGTGAAGGACATGGAAAACCTCATCCACCCACATCTAGAGTAGGACAAGCTGGTCTATGGGATGCCCCACAGGGCAGCCTGTGCTCTCCCTGTGTGTAGTCTGTGATGGCGATTCAGCTGCCCAGAGGGCTTTTTGCATCCTCATTCTCACCTATGTTCTGTATCAGCACTTGCCACCAGACTCTGTGTAATGACAGGAATGTTCTCATTCGTGTGTCCAACCTGGTAGCTACTAACCATGTGTGGCTACTGAGCACTTGAACTATGTCTACTGCCACTAGGGAACTGAATGTTCTATTTTATTCATTTTAAAATTTATAGCTAAATAGCCACATGTGACTAGTGTATTAGACGGCACAATAATCTAGACATAGGTAAATTTACCAAATAACAGTCTAAGAGAGGTGACCTCTTATTGTGTATTTCCTCCCTGTCAGATGATGGATTTTTAAAGTGTTCTCTTTTGGCTGGATAGGCCCCGTCCAGTTTTGTCCTGACGATATATTCAGCAACAAAGAACAGCATTCGATCAAAAACATCACTACAAACAGAAGAGAATGAACAAAATAAAGCTGTATTTGAAGTTGCCCTGCAGATCATTCTGAGTTCCTGGTCTGAATTGACATCTATGCCATTTCATAAATAGCACCATAACCACAGTCTGCCAAGTTCAGCATGAATGTGACAGGTGCAGATTGCAAGGCTGTTTGTGGCTAAGTGCTGCAACAACAGACCATCACGCCGTATATCTGTGTCCTGCGGCCACCTCGTTGGGGGTCACAGGCACACTCACCTAATTACATGAGAGGCCAGCACAGCTGTGGTATACAATAAGTGTTCAGCACCCCAGAGACCCCATGAACTCCTACACAGGTACAGGGCACTACAGACTGTGGGGTGAAGACAAGGACAAGCTTTCCCTGTCCTCCAGGACCTAGCCCAGCAGGCTACCTTCCCTTGCACTGCACACCATTGGCCTTGGCATGCCTGGCTAATAAATAAACACTTTGTGACCTGACGATGTACGTCATCTTGCTAACATTCAGAGGACTTAAGTCACATTGAAAGAGGGAGACTTGATTCAGAGCTCCAGGTCTCATCACTGGACCTCAATGGTTCTTAGGCCCCAACCGCAGAATGAAGGACAGGCAGAGTTTGCAAGGACCTAGTTCTAGCCAAATTACTGCTCTAAGTTACCTGAGTTTTCCTAGCTTCCCTGAACCACCCCACAGATTTGAGCATGTTGACCTCTTACCAAGAGGCATCCAAGGTAGGGATGGGAGATTTTTCCAGATCACATCTTGGAGAAACAGAACATGTGGCTGGACTAGCTTTAGAACTAAAAGGTGAGCACATTCATGCCATCATTTTAGGAGCTGGGTTTCATTATACACAAACCAAGGGAAGTAGAAATACACACACAGACACACACACACACACACACACACAAAATAAATAAATAAAAGCAGGCTGAAGTGTTCTCAAAAGAGCTGTGTTTAGACAGAGGTATAAACATTTCCAATTCAGATTTCCAGATATGCTAAGCATATATGATCCTCTCCATATATCCCTTACAAGTGAAGGCAGAAGAGTTTCATAACACTAAATCTTACAAAGAGCATGTACAAGCAAATCCATACATTTCACGTGTGTGCTTGCACATTATCCCTCTAAAATATAAAAGTATAAAAATAAAATATCTGCCTGTTGTATCTAGAAGCATGTGGAAAAAACATAACTGCTTCTAGCTCTCAGTCATCTGAGCAGGCGTATTTCACCAGGTTTTTCACCTTCCTGTGCCGTCTGGAGAGGACACAGAAACAGAGACCACAGGGACTTTTCATCCCAAGAAACCAAATTCAGGACAAGTAGAACAAATACTAACCACATCTGACAGCAGCCCTGCATAGCTTCTTCAATAGAAAGAAGGGAGGGATTTTAGCATGGGCTTCACATTAGGGGTGGTGTGGGTTATGCACTGAGAGGGACTGCTCTGGGACATCTAGGAATAAGCCATCTGAGAGCTGTGTTCTAGAAGGGTAAGTTAGGTGCTTGGGCTCAGGGTCTTGGTCAGAGCCATCACTGACCAGCAGCCCTCTTGTCTTTGTGCTTCAGGTAGGCGCTCAGTATTTCTGTGATGATGCTGGGGTCCTCCAGGGTGGTGGTGTCTCCCAGATCTTGAGCTCTGCCTGTGATTATCTTTCTCAGGAGCCTCCGCATGACTTTTCCAGACCGAGTTTTTGGAAGACGTTTCACTATCTGGTAAGGAAGGGGTGCAGTATTAGAATCTGGGTTGGCGCCCAGACTCCCAGCCAGCTTCTAACTACTCTGAAATAAGAAGGGCTCAGCCCCGGGTGTAGTGGGGCCCCTGATCTCTGCTTTCATCTTCCTACAATCTGGACCTGAAGCTATAATCAACCCAAAGTCCAGGATCAACTGTGAGTCATGCTGAAGCCTCCACCATGACAGGGATTACCTGTACCTGGGTTCACCTCCCTGCCGACACCTCTGCTTCTCCCATAAGCTACACTAGAGTAAGGGTCGCCAGGCAGCAACAGAACCAAGCAAGTGCCACAGCACCTTGTCTCCACTCCTTGGCCTGGGCCAGGGTTGGTTTTGTCTTAACATATGAGGTAAGAGCTACTTAAGGGGGAAAAACACATTGTCTTGCTTAGTATTTGAAAATTTAGCGTTTTACGTTTTAAACAGTCACAGCCCATTCAGTGTCAATGGGAATATATTAAGAGCTGAGTTTGGGCACTTTAATGGTGACTTGTCTTTTGAAAGAATTCAGTTCGTCTAAGGCAGGGGTGTCCAAACTGTGGCCCGTGGGCCAACTACGGCCCACAATCCATTGTTAATTGGCCCGCAGCAAATTCCAAAAATACATGTAGTATACTTAAATAAACCAAGTGAGGCAATACGTACTTCACCTCGAGTGAGTGGCCCGGCTCTTTGTATTTTACTGCATATGGCCCTTGGTAAAAAACATTGAAAAAAGTTTGGACACCCCTGGTCTAAGGGGTATTCAGGACTCCCTGAAACTCTGATCCCCAGAGCAACAGTTTGACCTATGCCACACCAAGTGAGGCCTCATAGGACCACTCCCAGACCAAGTAATGCCATGGGGGAAATGCTAACGAAGAAAGGAATGAAAAACTAACGGGGCTCAGAGGGTAGCCCCATTTTCCACAGAACTGACTCCAACACAGGCTCCCTCAGATAGGGTCTGGTGATATCTCCCTCACTAACACTGGGAAAAGTGTTCAGAAACGACACAGGAGCTGAAGAATTCTGGTATTTTTCCACACGTTTCTCTACTTACAATCCCTAATGTTCCTCTATTCCTGTAACTAGCCTCCATATGCAAAGTTAGAGAGCATATAATCTTGCCCAGCACTGCCCCCTGGACAGGCAAGCTGTGCAAATTTCTGATGCTGCATCTCCCTGCACCTCTCCCTCTCCCTCTGACAATGCAGCCATCCGCCACCCTCACCCACAACCCAGGAGACCAAACAGCTAGTGTCAGTTTTGCTATGATGCTAGCTGTGGGAAGCAGAAAAGGAGGAGCGAGATGAGAAGTGCAGTCGCACCTGAGATGGAAGTCCACTCACCAGAATCTGATCGGGCACAGCGTACTTGGCAATCTTAGTGGCCACTGTGGACCTCAGCTCGCTCATCACCATATCTGGGTCACCTGCATCATCTTTCAACACGATAAAGGCAAATGCAGCTGGAAGGAGAGCAAAGTTTTGGGATGGATTAGTCAGTGTTGTATATAAATCAGCGTAAGTCCAAACTTACCAAATCATATGTTGGTGACCTTGTAGCAGCTGGTCTCTTTAGTTGCAGCCCTCAAAATGCATTACCATTTTCATTCGAAGTAGAAGCCATGATTCTGTCAGTTCCACTGATTGTCCCAGATGGGTGAGCGTCCATGGTGGAGAGCTTGGCACCATGGTTCTGGTGTTGACTAGCTGTGCATATGACCTTGCACATGGGACTTAACCTCTCTAACTGTCCCTGCACCTGTGAAATAGCCCATCAAATGGGTTTATAGGAGATTTACTATCAGCTACCATGAGATTGTGCAAGGGAACATGGCACGTGGCACTAACCTGTGTGTGTATGTGTCTAGCACTGTAAGTACTAGCCACAGTGGATATCTAAATTTAAATTAAGTTGAAAATGCAGTTCCTCGGTCACATGAGCTATATATAGCTAGTGGCTACTATACTGACAGCACAGATGAGGGACAGCTCTGTCATGGCAGGAAGTCTCTTGGGCGTCACTGGCCAACCCATAATTTAGCATAGACACTACGTTTTGTCAGTATCCTACCATGTTCCAGAAAAGCTTTACAGTGGTTCCCACAGGTCTCTGAATACATTTCTTTTTAATCTACCTGGGATAATCATGTATATGGTATGACACTGGGATCTAATTCTGTTTTCTCCCCATATGAGTAGTCACTTATCCCAGCACCATCTTGGACAGTCTGTCCTTTCCCCACTGACCTGCAATGTTCCCCTCTCTCACACACGATGTTTCTACATATATGCAGCCCTCTTTATTACTCATTTGCCTGTTTATTCCTCACCAATTCCACTCCATCTAAATGAATTCTCCCTCCAGCACATATCACCTAACATACTATGTAGTTTCCTCATTGATCATGTTTACTGTTTTCTGTTTGTCTCTACCTTCTACTCTCTAACCCCTCCAGCATGTCAGCTTTGTGGAGCAGAGACTTCATGTCTTTCACTCACTATTGTGCCTCAACATTTAGAACTGTTCCCGGAACATAGTAGGTCCTCAATACATGTTTGTTAAATGCATCAATGAATGACTTTCCTGAATAAGTTACAATCTGTAGAAACCTAGAGCCTTTGCCTCCCCCTCCACCCCGCCTCCATTTCCACCTGACAAACTCTTACTCATCCCTCAAGACCCAGTTTAGCTACTTTGCACTTTGTAAAGCCTTTCCTTATTCTGTCCATGAATACAGCTGTGGCACTTGCTGTATGTGAACAGTTGTTGGTCCCCACCAATGTCCACCTCATTAAGTTGTGAGATCTTTGAGTGGAAGAGCTGTATTTTTCTCTCATCTTGGTATGTCCAATGCCAGGTAGTTTTGACCCACACCACAGGGGCTCAGAAGAAATGGGTAAAGCCGACACCTGAGCTGGCTGGGAAGGCCCACCGAATAAGGTCTGCTATGGATGTAACTATCGTTAATTAAAAATTTGAAACCACTAAAGCAACACACACTGATTACCAAAATTTAAAACACTACAAAAGTATATAAAATAAAACTACACCTCTCCTCCCTGCCTTTCTCCCCTAAAAATAATGCAGTATGATGGTTAGGAGAGAGCTGTGTGGGCTTGCTATCTATGTGTAAGTCACTTAACCATGCTGTGCCACAGTTTTCTATTTGTAAAATGGGGAGCTAACAGTACTCACCTCACAGCTGTGAGTCAGGATTAAACAGTGACAGCCCCTAAATAGAACCCACAATAGGCAGGTTTTCGGGGGCTGCTGGCTGCTGCCTCCAGACCCAAATTTTAAAGTTAACTTCTAGGTGTGTATACTACCATCTTTTGAACCCTAGTGGGATCACACCTGACATGCTGCCCTGAGTGTTTCCCCCTTGTCTCTAATCGGCGCATTTCCCTGACAGTCACTCGTATCTCTAATGAGATGATACTGAAATGAGCCTGGATTGTTGAGTTGTGAGCAGAGATGTGTCAGGAAAGCCTCAATGTGGGAGGAGGAGCTGGCTAAGAGCCAGGAGGAGGTACGCAAGGCTGAACTTGGGGACTGGTGAGACAGGTCAATAGCAAAAGCACAGCACATTGGCCAGATCGAGTACAGATCGAGGGGTGGGAACAAATAAATATACAACAGCTTTTGCAGATGGCTTTAGAGCTTACCAAGAACAATTAATGAGTTATTCATGATGCTCAAATTTGTAAGAAATCAGGAAAACGCGTATCATGATACCATAACTTACAAATTCTCTCAACCAGCCTGGCAGACATTACAAGGCCTGGCAATACCAGAGTTACTTAGGATACCAGTAAGTAGAGAGCTGCTGATGGGAGTGTGAAGTGGCCCGAGGCCTGTGAGAGTCACACAAGAGGACCTGTTCTCATCTCTGCCCATTTCTGATCCCTAACACCTCTCCCTCATATCTCAGTCTCCTGATAACAAAAGAAAGCAGCCTCATGAGTACATCCTTCTCAAGGCAACTGAACATGTTTTTCTTTAGAACACTGAAAATAAATGTTATATTTTACAGAGAAAGTGTTGAGTAAAAAAAACAGTAGCACACAAACTTGGAAGGGAAGTACAGGGGACATGTGAGATACAGTCAACACAGGATGTCCCTGATAACAGGAGGAAGAGCACCCAGTCCCAGGCTACACTGTGGGACAGTAGAGGTCGGTCTGCCCAGCAGTGCAGTGCAGTCAATGAGTGCTCAGGTCACACCAGGCCATGCATTTCAACACTCAGGTGGACTCTGCTCCTTCGTAGACCCACCCTCTTAGAAACTGGCAGACTTTGGAACAAAGTGTGTCCTCGGTAAAGAAGACAACTGATCAGTTGTTCTGTGTTCCTCCACATGTCACGGTGCAATGGGAATCACAGGTCAAATTCCTCCAAAAAGAGTCCCAGAGCAGCAAAAGAGCCTGCTCCAGGGCATACTCTGATCTGCCAGCATGGGTGCAGAGCTGGTACTGAATGCTGTGAGCACGGCAGGGCATTTCAACATAGGTCGTCTCTAATGGGGCCGCCAGGGGCACTGTGGACAGAGGAGCAAACTCCCCAAGCTCAGCGGGGACCAAACAGCTCAGGGCTGCTTGTGGATGAGTGTCATTAAAGGACAGTGGAGCTAGGGCATCTCTGAAATCTGACCCTAGTCTCACAGGCATGTTGTTCAGCCTCTTCACCCAAAATCTCCACTTGAAGGAGAAGAAAACCAACAGCTTCACCCATAAACACTCTGCCACCTATTTTCCAGATTCTGTTCTTTCTACAGAGGTTCCATGATGGGCACCAAGGCCAGAGATCAGAGGAGCTCCTTCCATGGTGCTCACCTTCTCCTTTGATGTTGTGCGGGTAGCCAATGACGGCGGTTTCCGGCACTGCGGGGTGACTAGACTGCACCAAACAGAACAGAAAGGTGAGAAGTGGAACACCTGACACAGCAAATTACATACAGCTCCCAATCTGAGGTCAACATGATCTGCACTCACCATCGCATCCTCGATCTCTGCTGTCCCCAGCCGGTGGCCGCTGATGTTGATGACATCGTCCATCCGCCCCGTGATCTGGTAATAGCCGTCCTCGGTTCGGTGAGCCCCATCTCCAGAGAAGTAGTAGCCTGCACCACAGTGTGGGAATTTAGCGCCAGTACCTCCGAACCAAGACCCAGCAGGGCTTCCATCCTTCCATAAGGGACACAATGGGACCCGTGTCCTAACCTCACTCTATAGAAGAAAGCTCTGAACCCTGCACTCTGCTGACTTCCTGCCTGCTGGCCCTCCTTCCAACCCCTCATAGAGACACTCTCTAGATGTGCTATTTGTCTGTATGCTAATGAAAGACAGATAGTTCTGAGACAGCAGAATGCAGTCAAGGTTGCAAATGTCTGGGGAGCAGAAGACGTAACAATGAGCACACTCAAGCTTCCCCCCAAATTAGTCTCACAAGCTTGAGACTGAATCCCAAAAGGCACACTGTTATATGTGTATAAACCTCCGACCCAATAACACAAAAGCAAACAGGGAAAAATAAAAAAAGTAAAACAGAAGAAAACATGCAGTGATCATGATAGTTTTCCAAGGTGGTTTCTTTTCTTTCCTAATAGCCTAAGGAGTGTGGACCACTGGCCATGTGCTTAGGGCTCTGCATGCTCTCCCACTTAACCCCATGATGTCCCTGAAGTGGGTCTTTTCCCATTTTAGACATAAAGTCAGGGAAGTAAAGGGGGGGGGCAGGACTCAAACTCATGCCTCAAAAATGCCTGTCCTTAACCTGCACTATGCTCATAGTCACCATTACCTTAGAAACCTTTTCTGAGAATAAGGTTCCAGCAGTGTGTATAAAGGCGCAACACGACCCACGTTAGCAGTTCACCTGGATAAGCCTTGAAGTAGGCATCCACGAATCTCTGGTGGTCTCCATAGATGGTCCTGGCCATGCCTGGCCAGGCTTGGGAGAGGCACAGAGCCCCAGATACATCGCCGCCCTCCATGACATTCCCCTGCAGACCCAGAAGACACAAGTGTGAGATAACAGGCAGATTCTGGTTGAGAAGTAAAAAATTGACAATCAGCATTATTCTCTTAACTTGGCTTGAGGCAGAAAAATGACAAGTGTGCCCCAAAGGAAATGTCCAGAGTTTTCTCCTCTGCAAGGAACTGGACTCGAGAGAGCTTCTGAGGAGAACCTAGGCTCCCCCCACGTAGTGATTTTATCCACTGTGTGTCTAAGAGAAGACTCCTCTGCAGTGAATGCTGCATGAAGACACAGGCCCTTCTGCCACCTACCAGATCCTGGGTATGTGTGACATGGGTGAGTGGGCAGAGGAGGACAGGAAGGTGGAAAGAAATGCTGGGGAGCTATGTAGGGTGTACAAGGAAGAGGGAGACACCTCTGTGAGGCTCTTACACACCTTCTCGTCCATGAGAACTGGGACAATGCCAAAGAAGGGCCTCATCGCCATGCCAGGGAGAATTTCTGCCCCTTCTTCTGAGGGCCGTGGTGCGATGCAGATGCCACCTGTTTCTATGGGGAGGATGGGGAAGAAACACCAATGGGCTTAGGGGTTATGTCATTAAGGATCTGGGACAGCCACACTGATGGGTGCTCTCCCAGAGTGGGAGGTGGGTGGGACTGCCCATTTGGAGCAAGGAAATGGCCCCCAGTGTCACAAGGACTTTTGTCTAAGGCAAAACTAGACTTGGACTCTGTTCTCTTCCACTGTGGAATGGAATGGGGCCCAGGTAGAGGACTCAGTCCTAGGTGCCATGGCTCCAAAGTACCCAGTGGGTGCTGCCTCTTCTCCTCCAAGGCCCCGTGTGTCCAGCCCTTGCTTTAGCAGGAAAGGTGGAGCCCACCTACTTGCACAGGAAGATGGAGGAGAGGAATTGCTTCTGGGCCAGTGCACATTCCACACAGACCAAACAACAAAAGCAGATGCCCACAAACTGTTTTCACATTATTTCTCTGGCACTTCCTTCTATCAGCCTGCATGGAAATACCTTATGAGATTCGGTTGTAATCTCAGTCCTGTGCCCTGCTGAATGGATCAGAACTGAGCTATTTGGAACATCCCACTTTCTGGCTTCTGGAAAGATGAGACCTCAACCACATCAGTGGCGGTCTCCTGCCCCAAATATCCTATTAAGTCATATAACCAAGAGAAGATGGGGCAAATCTAAACAAAGCGCCACAGAAAATTCCTTTTCCCACTGAAACTTAGATTTAGACTCATAGTCCCTTAAACAACAGGGCTCACCTTCATCACATGTACTTGCATTCAGAAAGTAGCCGCTATGAGGAAAGTGAACATTTAGCTGAGTACTTACTACATGTCAGGACTTGGGCAACATGCGTTAGTGGTATCAGCTCATTCCATCCTCAACCGGGGCCTAGAGAGAGTGCCCCCATTTTACAAATGAGGAAACTGTGACTCAGAGAAGTCATTACACATCCCAAGTCTTATCGCTGCAAAACAGCAGCCAGGCTCCACCCCTGAGCTTCCTCGCTCCTTATGCTAGGTTTTTGACAACCACATATGATGAGGCTGAGGCATTAGTGGTGTTGGATTGCATTTGCACAGTCTCACACTGGATCCCCCACATCTGGTGCTTAGCCATGTGTTCTCGGTGCTCTAATGTGAGAGCACAGTTCCCAAAGTATGCCCTGACTGCTCCTCCTCAGGGATGCTCTCACCTGTCTGCCACCAGGTGTCCACCAGTGTACATCTACTATCCCCCACCACCTTGTGGAGCCACTCCCAGGCCTCGTGGTTGATTGGTTCTCCCACTGAAACCACACACAAAAGAAAAAAGATATTAATAGACTTCAATAAACCTGAAACCAAAATAAATAGATTGTTAAGGGGAAAACAGCTCTATAATTTTCCTAAAGAACATAAAAGGAGGTTTGAAAAAGCAGTAAGATCTGTCATGTTATGGCCATCAAAGAAATACAAATTACAATGAGATATTTTCACCATTGGAGAGTTAAAAATAAGAATAAAAGAAAAAACCTGACAAGAATGTGGGGGAAACAATATCACATGTACCAGGTAATTTGGTATGGCAATTTGGGGGAGCAATTTGGGTATTTCTCTTAATATCTAAAAGTTCATACACCCAATATAACTATTTTTTTCTGAGTTTTAAAATGACTTTATTAAAGAATTATTAGGAAGGCAATGACACTTGATTTGTCATTAAAAAAAGTTCTGTTTCTTCATACTGAATAATAAAGGTAATGTAAGAGGCTACAGAGTTATAAGCCTCTTTCTACTGGACTCTCTGATAGTTTAGCATGGTGTAGTCATTTTTGCAGTCCTTGAATTAATAAAGTCTCTTCCATGTTTCTCTTTAAAAAGTGATAAATAAGAACAGAAGACGGCATTTAAAAAGGCCACTTTTCTATTCATTCTGTAGTACTGGAGCCAGTATTTTTACCATCACTGGCTACAATTTTCACTTTATCCACTTTAATCATTCTGTCACCTCTCTGAATTCAATACCATTCTATACAAAAGTCCATACATTATCACAGAATCTATATGTATTTAGAGAGCCCCTGGAACGGACTCTGTTCCCGACTCTCTGAGCCAATGTTGAATTTATAAGCCTTATCAAACTGTAGTAGTACTTGAAGGGCAAGGTGGGGGGGTGGTGACCTGTTTACACTGTATTAGCTCATCAAGGCTTTTCTGAAGACGGTTTTCCACAGTGGTATTTCTACATAACTGATATGCCATGGCTTAGGAGGAAGAAATTGTTTTGCTTATTCAATTTTGCATTGATCTCCGGCGGAGAAGGCACTTCCTGCTGTGAAGTAGACAGAAGCAGCACAGCCAGGAGCCCAGCAGGAGGGAACAGCCACATCCATGGCCACTGCAGAAAAACCCCAATACAACTACTTTAGACAACTGTTTGGGGCAGATTATACTAAAACTAAATATAAGTTTATTCTATTACTCAAAACTGTCACTCCTGACACACACGCCACAGAAACGAGTGCATATACACTGAAAGTGGACACATAGAAGGATGTTCACAGTGGCCAAAAACTAAACACTATCCATTAAGAGTGGAATGGAGAAAGTGTGCAGTATTCATGCAGTAGAATACCCTACAGCATGAAAATGAGTAAGCCACCAGTATGCCCAATAGGGACAAACCTCAGTCATGGCCCCAAGCAATTGCAGTAGGCACAAGAGTAACACATGCCACACAAGCCCATGTGTATATGAACTTCAAGAACAAGCAAATCAATCCACACTGAAAGTGACCAAGTAGTGGTCATGGCTGGGGGATCCTGACTGCTGGGATGAGACATAAGGGAACTTTCTGGAGCCTGGAAATTTCTATGGCTTGATCTGGGTGTGGATATATATATATATATATATATATATATATATATATATATATATATATATATATATGTATATGTATATATGTTTGTATATATACAAATAGTTCTCAAGCTGAACACCTGACATTCGTGCATTTCACTGTAATTTATACCTCAGTAGAAAGGGGGAAAGCGCTTATGCCATATAACTCTATTGCTGATTCTCAGTGTCTACCTGTTGTAATCTGAATGTGCATGTCCTCCAAATTCATGTTGAAATCCTAACCCCCAAAGATGATGGTATTAAGAAGTGGTGCCTTGGGAGGTGCTGAAGTCATGAGGGTGGACCCCTCAGGAAAGGGATTAGGGTTCTTATGAAAGAGGTCCCACAGCGCTCCCTCACCCTTCCACCATGTGAGGACACAGCAAGAAGGCACTGTCTTCTCGAATGCACAGGAACAGGGCCCTCACCAGAACTCAACCATGCCCATGCCTTTATTTTAGGCTTCCCAGCCTTCACAACCATGAGAGTTAAATTCCTGTAGTTATAAGCACCCCTAGTCTGTGGCATTTTGTTATAGCAGCCAGAACAGCTAAGACACTACTCTAATGAAACACCAACACCAGACTAGCACTCAGCTAGAACTCACAAGTTTAGACATACTGTTGCTAAATACTGAACTACTCTCATGCTGGTAGCTTCATGCTAAGGACCACCCACGACGCAGCAGCTAACCAACGCCTGTTATGGCTGGGGTCTCCCATGTTGGTCTCATGGGTGGCTGGGTGTTATGTATATTGCCCCTGCACTCACACATGCCCACAAGGAGGCAGGAAGATGCCACTGTGCAGCACTGGTTGATACTGGGAAAGTGCCAAGAGCCCCAACAGCCAACCACAGGGACATGACTACAAGGAGCACAGCAATCCCTACAGGAGGATGTGAGCACATTTTCAAACAAGGGAGCAGAACGACATGGAAAACTCTGCCTATTACTGAGTTAAAATAAACTTCACAGGATAATAGTGCAGTATAATCACGTTCATGTTAAATAAATCATCTCAGAGACCAGCTGTGTCTTTGCACAGGAATACTCATACAACTTTGAAGAAGGAACCCGAAGGTGCATAAGCAACAGGGTCCCCTGAAGCAGCACTCAGACAAGACATCAGCTTTCATTGCAAAGTACCAAGTTTTTCTTTTTACAGTAAGAATGTATCCATGTGTTGCTTATAAAATTGAAAGTTTAAAACAAAATTTAAAGAAATACATAAATTGGGGTAGAAGTCTTGAATGAGCTACACTTTGCAGACTGGTAAGATTAAGCAAAGTCAACACACCCAAAGCCTGGAGTGCTAAGAAGATTAATCAATCCATCTAGAATGGAGAGACGTCATCAAAATGGTGGCGTGAGGTGAGCCTCTGTAAAGCTCCCCTGGAATTTACAACTAATCAAACAACAATAACTCCACAAAGGACTCCCTGCACAGCAGACAGGCAAGATGAACAGGCCCACTACTGAATTCACCTAAAGGTGGGAAAATCACACGAGCGGGGGAAGAGGGAAAGGAGAAGTGCGGAAATGGGGCCGCAAGGGCACAGGACGCAGACATAGCACAGTGCTCCGAGCTCGCTGCATCCCGGAACTACCGCAGCTGCGGGAGAGGGAAGAACTCGGACTGCTAGGGCTCCGCTTATGGCCCACAGGGCTGAGGGGGCAGCATATAACACGGCTGAACCCAAAGCTCACGGCAGAGACATCAGAGAAAAGACTGAGGAAAGAAGGATGAAAACGGTGGTTTAAGCCCTCACTGCGGAGCAGAGAATGGAAGCCTTAGGCACTGAGACAAACAGCCCCCTCCCTGCCCTCCCAGAGCTTGCCCCGCCCCCACCTGCCCAGTGCTAGAAGCTGAACAGTGGCAGTGTCAGATCAAATGAACAGAATATTTGCTGCTCTGAGAACTGTGGACCACAGACACAGATTCGCAGCCCAACTAGTTCTGGCAAAGGGGAGGGAGCTGTGGAATCGGGAAGAGCTGTGGTGGTGGTCGGCCCCATTGCTCTGGGCCACCTATCACAACTCACCTCGCCCCTGGCCTCACCTATCTGGGTGGATTCCTGCAGGAGTAAACAGAACTGCTGAAACATATGGGCTCTGAATCTGGTGCAGAAAGAGCTTTGGAACTTCAAAAGCTCTCCGCATACCAACACGGAAACTGCGCCATGTGACCTAGGCAAACTATTAACAGAAGAGCAGTCGGTCTCCCACGGAATCGCCCCATTGTGTGAGAAGCTGGAATAGTGCAGAGAAAATATAGCACTACCGTGTGAGAGAGAGAGAAAAAAAGGCTGCAGTCAGAGAAAAAAAAACACATTCTACCAACAAGTACTGGAAAAAAAAAGAAAGACCTCTTCCTATCAGCCTATTGCAGAAGCCACTCCTGTAGATGTCTAGGAATAGAAATAATAAATCAGTAATTGCCATGAATAACCAAGGCAACAAGACAGCTCAGAAAAATAGTGAAGTCTCCAGAAAAGGAACTTAAAGATATGGAAATATGTGACTTAAATGACAGAGAATTCAACATTGCAGTTCTGAAAAAACTCAACAAGACACAAAAAAAACACAGAGAAGCAGTTTAATGAACTCAGAAACACAATCAAAGAACACCATGAGCATTTTAAAAAAGAGACTGAAATTCCAAAAAACAACCAAATAGAATTTCTGGAGATTAAGAACTCAATAGAAGAAATCAAGAATGAAATAACCAGCTTAGGCAGTAGAGTTGACTAGATGGAGGAAAGAATCAGTGACATTGAAGACAGAAACCTGGAAATTACACAGATGGAAGAAGAAAGAGACTTGAGACTTAAAAGAAATGAAAGAACTCTACAAGAACTTTCTGACTCCATCAGAAAGAGCAACATATGAATAATGGGCATACCAGAAGGAGAAGAAAGAGAGAAGGGAACAGAGAATATATTCAAACATATTGTCGATGAGAACTTCCCAAACTTGTGGACAGAACTGGATCCTCGAATCCAAAAAGGAAATAGAAACCTAATTACCTCAATCCCAACAGGCCTTCTCCAAGGCACATTGTATTGAAGCTGTCTAAAATCAATAACAAAGAAGGAATCCTCACGGCAGCCAGGGAAAAGAAGACAGTAACCTACAAAGGAAAGCCCATTAGATTATCATCAGATTTCTCAGTAGAAATTCTACAACCCAGGAGGGAGTGTAACAAATATTCAAACTATTGAAACAGAGAAATTATGAGCCAAGAATAATATACCCAGCAAAGATATCCTTCAGATATGAAGGAGGAATAAAGACCTTGCCAGACATACAGAAGCTGAGGGAATTTTCTAATACACGACCTGCTCTGTGAGAAATACTAAAGGAGGCTATTCGACCACTATCAACAGGGACAATTTGTGGCAAGCAAAACAAAAAGGGGGAGAGTAAAGGCCTGAACCGGAATATGGGAATACAGAAAGTAAGTCTGCTGAAGAAAATTGAGTGCTCTAAATATGAAACTTTCTTTTACATAAACTTAAAGAGTAACCACTCAAAAAAAATCCAGAACTGAAATATGTACTGTAATAAAAGAAGAAACAGTGGGAAACATCATAGAATACCACCACACAGAAATAATAGACAACAACAAAAAGGCAAAGAAACAATGGAGACACAGCCTTACCAGAAAACTAAAGATATGACAGGAAATCCCTACGTATCAATAATCACCCTAAATGTAAATGGACTGAACTCACCAATAAACAGGCACAGAGTAGTAAATTGGATCGAAAAACTAAACCCAACCATATCCTGTCTCCAAGAGACACATCTCAGATACAAGGACAAGCATAGACTCAAAGCGAAAGGGTGGAAATTGACACTCCAAGCAAATGGTACCCAGAGAAAATCAGGTGTAGCCATAATATCAAATGAAACACATTTCGGGGTGAAAAAGATAACAAGACACAAAGATGGACATTTCATAATGGTAAAGGGGACTGTACAAGAAGACATAACAGTCATCAATATTTATGCCCCCAGTCAAGGAGCACCGAAATACACCAAACAGCTACTAACAGAACTAAAGGGAGAAATTGACCAAAAAGAAATTATACAAAACAAAATTATAAACAAAATTTTGTTTATACTATAAACAAAATTATACACATCATTGACAGCTATGGATAGATCATCCAAACAGAAAATAATAACGAAATAGCAGCCCTAAAGAACACATTAGATGAAATGGACATCATTGACATATATAGAGCACTTCATCCTAAAACATCAAACTATGCATTCTTTTCTAATGTACAAGGAACATTCTCAAGGATAGACCATATATTGGGACACAAAATCAGCCTCAGCAAATTTAAGAAGATTGAAATCATACCAAGCATATTCTCTGATCACAAGGCTTTGAAATTGGATCAACTGCAAAAAGAAAGCAAGAAAAAACCCAAATACATGAAGATTAAACAACATACTTTTAAAGAACGACTGGGTCAAAGGAGAAATTAGAGGAGAGAACAAAAGATACATAGAAACAAATGACAATAAAAAAACATCCGACCAACTTTTTTGGGATACAGCGAAAGCAGTTTTAAGAGGGAAATTTATATCATTACAGGCCTATCTCAAGAAACAAGAAAAATCCCAAATAAATAACCTCATGTTACACCTTAAAGAACTAGAAAAGAAGAACAAGTGAAACCCAAGGTCAGTAGAAGAAAGGAAATAAAAATCAGAGCAGAACTAAATGAAATAGAGAACAAAAAGACAATAGAAAAAATTAATGTGACAAAGAGCTGGTTCTTTGAAAAGATTAACAAAATTGAGAAAACCCTTGGCTAGACTCACTAAGATAAAAAGAGAGAAGATACTAATTAACAAAATCAGAAACGAAAAAGGGGAAGTTTTCACGGATACCACAGAAATACAAAGGATCATCCAAGAATACGATGAAGGATATATGCCACCAAATTCAATAACTTAGAAGAAATGGACAAGTTCTTAGAAACATACAGCCTTCCAAGGCTGAACCATGAAGAACTGGAAAATCTAAACAGACCGATCACCAGTAACAAAATTGAATTAGTCATCCAAAACCTTCCCAAAAGCAAAAGTCCAGGACCAGATGGCTTCACTAGTGAATTCTACCAAACCTTCAAACAGGATCTAATACCAATCCTGCTCAAACTCTTCCAAAAAATTGAAGAAGAGACAGTACTCCCTAACTTATTTTATGAGGCCAACGTTACCCTGATGCCAAAACCTGGTAAGGACGACACAAAAAAAGAAAACTACAGACCAATATCTCTGATGATTACAGATGCAAAAATCCGAAACAAAATTCTAACAAATCGAATACAACAATGTATTAAAAAGGTTATTCAACACGACCAATTGCCGTTCATCCCTGGGGCACAATGATGGTTCAACATCCGCAAATCCATCAATGTGATACATCACATAAACAAAATGAAGGACAAAAATCATATGATTATATCAATTGATGCAGAAAAAGCATTTGACAAGATACAACATCCATTTATGATTAAAACACTCAATAAAATAAGTATAGAAGGAAAATACCTTAACATAATAAAGGCCATATACGACAAGCCCTCAGCTATCTCATAATTAATGGTGAAAAATTGAAGCCCTTCGCTCTACGTTCAGGAACATGACAGGCTGTCCCCTATCACCTCTGCTTTTCAACATAGTGTTGGAAGTGCTTGCCAGAGCAATCATGCAAGAGAAAGAAATAAAAGGCATCCAAAGTGGGAATGAAGAAGTTAAATTATCACTCTTTGCAGATGACATGATGCTATATATAGAAAACCCTAAAGACTCCACCAAAAAGCCATTAGAAACAATCAATGAATACAGTAACGTTGCTGGCTACAAAATCAACGTACAAAAGTCCACTGTATTCCTATATACTAACAATGAAATCTCAGAAAAAGAAATAACAAAAACAATTCCTTTTGCAATTGCAGCAAAAAGAATAAAATACCTAGGAATAAACTTAACCAAACTTCGCAAAAGCAATCTTAAGGAAAAAGAACAATAATGGAGGTATCACACTGCCTGACTTTAACTTGTACTACAGGGCTACAATAATCAAAACAGAATGGTATTGGCAGAAAAACAGACACATAGACCAATGGAATACAATTGGGAACCCAGAAATAAAACCACATATATATGGACAGAAAATTTTTGACAAAGAAGCTAAAAAGATACAGGGAGGAGAGACAGCCTCTTCAATAAATGGTGCTGGGAGAATTGGCTAGCCACGTGCAAAAGAATGAAACTGGACTGCTATCTGTCACCATGTACCAAAATTAATTCAAAATGGATCAAAGACTTAAGACCTGACACAATAAACTGCATAGAATAAACTGCATAGAAGAAAACATAGGTACTAAACTTATGGACCTGGGTTCAAAGAGCATTTTATGAATTTGACTCCAAAGGCAATGGAAGTAAAAGCTAAAATAAACAAATGGGACTATATGAAACTTAAAAGCTTCTGCACAGCAAAAGAAATCATCGACAAAATAAAGAGGCCACCAACTGAATGTGAGAAGATTTTTGCAAACAGTGCCTCCGATAAGGGGCTAATATCCAAAATATACAAGGAACTCATGAAGCTCAACAACAAAAAAACAAACAACCCAATTGAAAAATGGGCAGAGGACCTGAAGAGACATTTCTCCAAAAAGGACATACAAATGGCAAATAGACATATGAAAAAATGCTCAACATCACTAATCATCAGAAAAAGGCAAATGAAAACCACAATGAGATATCACCTCACCCCAGTCAGAATGGCTTTCATCAACAAGACAAATAATATCAAGTGTTGGAGAGGCTGTGGAGAAAAAGGAATCCTCGTACACTGTTGGTGGGAATGCAGACTGGTGCAGCCCTTATGGAAGGCAGTGTGGAGGTTCCTCAAAAAATTACGAATAGAATTACCATATGACCCAGCAATCCCTCTCCTGGGTATCTACCCAAAAAATCTGAAAACATTTATACATAAAGACACGTGTGCTCCAATGTTCATTGCAGCTTTGTTTACAGTGGCCAAGACATGGAAACAACCAAAACGTCCTTCAATACATGAATGGATAAAGAAGTTGTGGTATATATACACAATGGAATACTATTTAGCGGTAAGGAAAGGTGATATAGGAACATTTGTGACAACATGGATGGATCTTGAGAGTACAATGCTAAGCGAAGTAAGTCAGACAGAAAAAGCAGAGAACCCTATGATTTCACTGATATGTGGTATATAAACCAAAAGCAACAAAAGAAAAAGACAAACAAATGAGAAACCAAAACTCATAGACAAAGACAATAGTTTAGTGGTTATCAGAGGGTAAGGGGGGTGGGGGGAGGGAGATGAGGGTAAGTGGGTCAAATATATGGTGATGGAAGGAGAACTGACTCTGGGTGGTGAACACACAATGGGATTTATAGATGATGTAATACAGAATTGTACACCTGAAATCCATGTAATTTTACTAACAATTGTCACCCCAATAAATTTGAAAAAAATCCATCTAGAATGGTCCTGAGCTATGACTACAGCAAGAAGCGAGCACCAACCTGGCCCTGGCTAGGCTTGAAGCTTGCCGGTCTCTGGTGCTGTTCAGCACCCCGTGCAAGGCGTTACACGTTGGTTACTGCCAGCCTGTTAGCACTGCTTACTGATAACCTGGTCTTGGGGAAACCCTCCCAGGGCTCTACTATTAGCATTGGTTATGTGGCAGGAATATGCACCCCTCCCCCCAGACAGCAAAGTACCCAGAGCCCAGCTGAACCTCATGTGGGCTCCCTGGTACAGAGGGGTCCTTGCATGTGTCAGTGGTGCCTGATCCAAGACACCACGACCTTTACAGAGGGCCTGCACCTGGTCTTGGGGGACCCCTGGCTGAGGCAGCTTTCTGTGGAGACCAGCACCCCACTCTAATGCAGCTATTAGAGACCTGAAGTGCTCAGAGCATGCCCCTTGTCATTTTGGCCATTGTGAGTTTTCCTCAGCAACTGAATCCCATAAGTGCATCTGGCAAGTAACCTCTCTCTAGTCCTGTCTCCACTTAACTCCCTAGGTCCACTCAGGTGGCTTTGCAGATGACACCTGGAGAACCTGAGCTGTTTATGGCACTAGCCACCCCTCCACTTACTGTTGGTTCTGAGTGTAGGGATGCCTGGCCCAGAGTGTAGGGATATGTCACAGGTCCTCTCCATCCACACAGGGTCCCAGTCAGGAGTGTACAGGCCTGACCGCTATATAACCAACATGCCAAGAGACATATTTCAGACACTCCACCACCTAGAATGGAGCCCAATGTGCCTTTTGCTGCTCTCACCTAGAAAATTCAAAGTGCTTGGTCATCCAGACACAAACTGACACTGACCACCAGGCAGGACCCAAGCAGGGAGGAGGAGCTGGGTGCATGAAAACATGTCTTCTAGGTAGCGCTGCCTAGTAGCTTCTGCTCCAGAGAAGCCAGAGACGCAGGTAGAGCATCAGGGCAGCATCTGTTCCGGGGCTCAGCTTCCTAACAAGCAGTCAGCCCCCACCTGACCTGCTGTGCTTCCCTGCATGTGGACACAGCACTGCAGAAGACACAGATGACTGACTTCTGGGATCTCACTGCCTGGTGAGGTGGTCAACATGAGGACAGATATCCAGACTGGAGTCAGCTCGTCTGAGAACCCACAGCCCAAGGTCTAGAGAAGCCAAGGAAATCCCCAGGAGAAGCAGCACAGAGAGGAGCCTTGAGGGTAGGATCAGGATCCTGAGAGGTAGGAGAGAGCAGCAGGGCACTGTAGGCAAGAGGGGCAGGGCAAATCAGGGTGGGCCCTAAGTCCTGTACCAGCACTACATGCCCTAGTCACAGACAAATAATGCATGCACACCATCACCGAACTCCTTTTTCCATGGACACAACTGGCAGAAAGACACATCTCCAGGAATACCTGCCCCACGTGTTTCCTCCATGAAAAACCACCAAGCAGATCCGTGTATTCACCAAGTAGCAGGGAGGGCCTCCCGTCTTTCTTTCCCTCCTGACCACACCTGATAACATGTGTAAGGGGGGAAATGAAACGCATCAGGGAAAAGCAAAGAGAACAGAAAGGGCCTTCTAGTACCATCTGAACTAACCCCATGTCACCTTTCCCAGAAGCTTTCATGTGACTTGGCCACATCTATCAAAACTACAAATGGAGATAGATAACCTTTGATCTTGCATCTACCTTCCTGGAAATATTTAAAGTGAGAGCAGCGTACAGCACAGAATGATCTTTATTACAGTGCTTGGGAATAACTGGCGTCCAGAGTCAGGCAAATGCTAAGTGAACTGCAGTTGATTTTCATAGGGCAATCCGGTGCAGTCACCGAAGAAACGGGTCAGGCCTTACCTTACCAAGTTGGTGAGGATTCATAACAAGGATGAAGCAAAGAACCGAGGCACAGAAAGTGTCTAAAATGCTACGTCCCAGACTGGTAATGGCTGCAGAGTGGGGCTGACAGGCAGAGACCTCTATTTCCTACTCAGTGTGGCCTGGCATTGTTTGAATTCACCACAGACACGGTCATGTAGCTTTCATGACTAAAGTCATTAGAAAGCCTGCACTGGCTTTGACAGACGACACACACTTCCTCTCCAGCCACAGAGTAGCACTCACCTGACCCCAGGGTCCGCAGGGAGGAGCGGTCGTACTTCCTCACCCAGGTATCACCGTATTTCAGTAACAGCCGGACAGCTGTCGGAGCACCATAGAATTGATTGATCTTTAACCTCTGCACCGTCTCCCAATACCGACCTACAAAAAGGCCCCAATTCAGTCAGTCTGAGAGCCCACCAGACATTATCTACTTTAAAGTAATTTAGAGATCAGTGAACAGTACCGGGTACTGGGTATGTGTAAATTCCTGCATTGTTCACAAAAACAGGATTCAACATCTACCACTGGGATGGAAAGGGAGCCCTCTGGGAAAGGGCTTGCTGTGGCAGTCATTCCCCGGCACACCCCCGTCTACAGGCTGGTCCATCTGTAAACAGCCTTCGCCTGGCTCTGGACAGCTGCACCCACCCACGTGGTACACCCTACATGATATAGTGAGGAATTAGTTAAAAGGATGTTACTGTGAATTTAAAAGTCATCCCTTATAGCATTAGCATAGAACTTGTGTTCAGTGGCATTTAAATAGTCTCTACAGTGGTGACTGGTGCTTCCCCTAGAAGACTGCAGCCAGGCCACCACTGCCTGCACTCCAGGGACCAGGGAAACGGCCCAGCACAGGCTCACCTCATTTCCCATAATGTCCCAAAACTCACCACCACGGCTCTACACACAAGAAGCTGAGCTTCAAGGGATGAAGGGATGTGCCTGTAATCACACCTAAGACATGGCTCTTAATCCCTAGCTATGCCCTGTACACTTTCTACAGCACGGCCAGCCCACCGGGCGGCTGGATAGGCGGAAGGGGAGATGGCAAAGACAGTCTCCTCACATAACTGTCAGCACTGTGGGACGCTGGGGCAAGAGCACTCTAGCAGGGCTACCACCTTTCGATTACATTCAAACAAATACTTGGGGTCACTGTACTGAATGGGAAAAAGATGCCAAAGTGAGCAAGACATGGCCACGTCCTCCAAGTGAAATCAATTCATGGAGGTGGCTCTAGGCCATGCTTGATGCACTCTGATGAAAGAGCCCTGAAAGCACACTTAGCAGGCTGCAAGAAAGACCCCTCTGTCTGGGGCACGTGAGCAGGCTGGCAGTTGGTCTGGCCTTCAAAAAGGGCTGGATCTTGTCAGGTGGCCAGAGAGATGAGAGACACTGTGATAGGGGAAGGCCCAAGGCAGGCAGTTTAAGTTAGAGAATGCCAGAATCGATGGTTTTGAGACAGCTTCCAGTGCCAAATTCGACCCCCTTCTATTGCTCGTCTGATCTTATTGTGGACAAGGGTCCCAGCCCTGGCCCACGTGTCAGGGCTCAAGACTCTGCAGCTATGCCATGGGACCATAAACTACAGCCAGACCAAGCGAAGGCCTCCACTCCATCCTCCTATAAACCTCTCCTCCGTCCTTAAGGTCCCTCTCGGGGATCCTAGCTGGGTTCCCAGTCCTCACCAGGATCAGGGTAAACTGGGGTGCTCTCAAAAAGGATGCTGGTTGCTCCATTGCAGAGGGGCCCGTACACCACGTAGCTGTGTCCTGTAATCCAGCCGATGTCGGCCACACAGCCGAAGACGTCTCCCGGCCGGTAGTCAAACACAAGCTGCGCAAACAGGAGAGGCTGTCAGGAGACTGTCACCCCATGTTCCCACATGTCATTAAGAGTGTTCTATAACTGTGAGACACAGCTGCTCCAATGGCTTCCAAGAGCAGAGGAGTAAGTGCACTGTGGTGGTTTCATGCAGTCATAGCCATGAAAAGATGGAGCTACTGGTACATGCAACACATTGATTCTTGCAGAGGACAATGAAAGAAGCTAAATCCCAGAGTGTAGCCCCAACTCAACAAAGATGATCTGTATACAGAATGCACACTAAAGATGCTCTTGCTGGGGGACTGCCTGTAAGGGGCATGTCAGGACCTTCCAAGGGCTGAAGACGTCCTATGTCCTAATGTGGGTGGTGGCGTCATGTGTGCTCACAGGTAAAACTTCAGCTACGTAATTGTATGTATAAGGAAATCTTTCTGCATTGTTATACCATAATTTTTAAAATCCCTTAAAAACTACAAAAAATGAAAGTCAAAAAGACCAAGAAATACCTCAAGCATCATCAGCTAAGAGCCTGAGAGGTGAAACACAGGTATTTCTTTTGCATTCTTGCCAAAGGGTTCAACCTGAGCCTGATCCTATCTCTGGATCCAACTGTCCTTTGCAGGAAACATGGAGGACAGAGGGTAAACAGCTAGGTGCTACAACAAAGTATAAGGAAATGGAAGGGATGCAGGGAAACCTATAGGTTTAAAAAGGCTTAAAAGACATATTGAAAAAATGTCAATGGCAAGAGTAAGCTGCAGGACCTAGGGATGCATGTCTAGTTGACAACTGGAAGAAGGAAAACGCAAGGCAGGGATGCTGAAAAGTCAGGGTGTGGGGAGTAGACTGAGGGCAGATGGCTTCTGAAGGAGCTCCTGTGAGGCTGGAGACATTCCACCCCCTGAATTAAGTCGGTTTGCCTTATAATAATTCATTAAGCCACATATTTAACTTGGATCGTTTTCTATATCTGTGTTCTATTTTGAAGAAATTTTTTTTTAATTGGGGGGAGTGGCAAATGGCTCCAGTCTTCTGCTGCCAAAGACAAGCACTGAGATTCTCCAGAAGTTTCCAGACAGCATAGTGGTGGCCTGGACATGGCTAGAGTCCCATGGAGCAGTATCTGAGGTGAGGGAGGATTCTTTTAAGGAAGACTGAACTTTCATTGCCCTGGTGAATCAGGATGCCCACATTCCAAAACCCCACATCATTTGGGAACTGAATGGATTTTTAATACAACTTGGACCCAAACTGTCAAGTCTTTCAAAGGGCTGGAGACTGTCCCCCTGCAGTTCTTGGAGGGAGGGTAGGTACGAGGGGCCAGCCATTCTCCAAAAGGCCCAGGAGGCAGCCAGTGCCCTGACCCCACTACATACCTCCAGAATCAGTTTACACTCCCATCATCCCTTCAGTCAACCGTCCTCTTCCCTGAGAGAAACCAATAGACCTAACATCCTCTGCATGTGCACACATGCATGTGTGCAGAGAGACACTTACATAGATATATGTGCACACACACAAACACACTTTTCCTACAAAAGGCTGAAAGTTTCTATTCCTAATGCTTAAAAAAAAAAAACTACTCAATGTATTGAAAAAAATTCAAAAGATGGTCTTCTGTTCCTATATCCCACTTCTTTTGTTCATATAGACATTATCCTGGTAATACTCTGAAAACACAAAAAAATAAAGAATCTCTCACATTTATAGCTTCCCTAATGTTAATTTTATTATAAATTGATGGGAACAATTTGATTCATTCTGTCACTTTCTTGGTATTTGATGCCAGTGTTTCTATTTTCCAAAGTATTTTACTTACTTGACTTATCAATCTTTGCAACATCCCACCAAGAACTGAGGAAGGGTGAGGTTTTTCAGATCAGAACACTGAGGTCTAAAAAGGTTCTATGACATGCTCAAGGTCACCCAGCAGCCAGAAGGCACTGTCTTAATATGGATTTGTAGTAAGTATAATACACTGTCTGCTCAGCCTGGCTCTGTACTACACGTCTTTCTGCCTCACTTTTAACATCCTTAGTGTTGGGGTGGGAGTGGCCACTAGCAGGACCAGACATCTCCACTGGGAGACCCTGTGTATGCGCTGTCCAGCACCCACTCCTCATCTATTCTCATTCCATGAGGTTCTCCTCCCACGTGACCCAGGCTGGCCAATCAGCATATTCTACCCCCACCCCCACCTCTGACCACAGTGACTGGAATTGTCAGGGTTCTCTCTGGCCCCTGGAAGAGCCAAATTAAAAAATCAAAACCTATTGAGAACGTGGTGGGCACAGAAGTGGCCCGAGGCAGGGAAGATAGCACTACCCAGGACAATGTCTGAGCCCTGCTTAGATGGGCCTGAACTTTCCAATCAACTGACCAGACAGTTCCCTTTGCTGCTGGCATCTGCTGGAGCTTCATTTTGCTTTCTGCAACAGAGTGTCTGGTCTACAGATGGTATATTAAAATCTAATCCCACCTGGAAACTGTCAGCCACTTCCCGAGGCAATCAGGGATGCCACGATAAACTGCAATCTCCCACCCATATTTAAATGAGTACTGATTTCTAAACTCATTTAATGAAACAAGCAAACAAACAACAACAACAACAAAAAAAAAACGTGTCATATGGCTTGCTTTATAATCCCTAAAGGACTGTACACTGTAACATAATTCCCATGTACTAAATTTAAATTTCTTTACAAAAGCAAATCTTTTTAATTTTACTTTTAAAATATAGTCCAAGTGAGCAGAGCCTAGAAGCCACAATACTTTTAGGGGCACATGAAAATGTTTTACTTTCTTTTAAAATCAGAAGGAAAAATTGGTCTCTTAAGTAGAAGAAAATGTTTTAATACATGACAGTGATATATTCACCCTTATACTAACACAGTTGTAAAATAAAATTTTTAATATATATATATATATATATATTTTTTTATGGAGGAGGGGGCCAGGAAGGCCAAAGTGCCTAGGACCTGAGCATCAGAATGTGGCCCTACCCGTGAATGTGTCAGAGCTGGTGAGGGCCCCATTCCTGCAGGACTTCAAGCCAACAGACAACATAGGCATGGGTGCAAAGGACTAAAGGCCAGCAGTAAGACTCAACCTTGGGACGTGGACAGGAACACAGCCCACCCTGTCTACCCATTCCACAGGGCTGGTGCCACGACTCACAGCAGCCTAGCTCATCAGCACACTGTGGGAAAACATGAGCACCTCATACCCACGGGCACCACTTTATGGCAGGAGTGCTAGCCCTAAATCCAGCCCCACCAGTCCCCAGGCCCAGCCGCACCAGGGAGGTGAGCTTTGCGCACCCTCCAACCCCCACCAAAGCCATACCCTGTGTGTCAGGGCAGCATACAGCAGGTAGCCTGCCTGGGTATGCACGAGGCCCTTGGGCGAACCGGTGCTCCCGGAGGTGTACAGCGTGAAGAGCATGTCTTCACTGCCCATGCTCTCTGGGGCACAAACAGGGTCCTCCTTGGCCATTTCCTACAAGGAAGAAAACAAAAACAGCCCCACCCAGGGCAGTTAGCCTCTCCCCTCCATGCCGCTTCCCTGAGAACACCTCTGGCTGCTGTGAGACTCAGCAGACTGGATCAGAGCTCACCTCTGTCTTGCCCTAGTTCAATTCCAGATGCAGAGAGGACACAAAATAAAAAAATGAATCCAATCATTTCTGTTACATTAACTGTTTCACTATGTTTGTGGTATATGAATTCCATTTTCCTAACCAGGATATAAGCCCATCATATACCACAGGGAAACCTGGACACCTCGGGAAGACCCAGATTCAGAACCACAATCCAACAAGACTAAGATCTAGTTAACCAAAGAATAACCTCTCCTCCACAAACTGTGCAAAGTAAGGTGAACCCACCTGCTCAAGGGCAACATCCAGATCCCCCATGTGGACCTTGTTGTCCGTCCTGTGAGCCACCAGGACACGCTGGATGGTTGGGCAGTGTTTCACAGCTTCGTCCACTATCTTCTTCAGTTCCACCACGCGCCCTCCCCGGAGTCCTTGGTTAAAGGTGATAACCACCTTGCACTTGGCTAACAGAGATAACAGACATTTCTCATCAGTTTTCTCCCCACTTTAACCCTCACAGCCCAGACTGGCAGCCAAACATTCCAGGCCTAGGGCAGTGACAGAGAAAATCAATCTTGAGTAATAGAGTCAACAAAAAAGTGAGGGGTGTCCTGCTTTGCAATCTTTGTGCTGAGTGCAAAAGTACCAGGTATTTTTCTAGCTCTGAGGAGTAGCAGGAAGTAACTGGAGATAAGTTACTTTGAAGCTGAACTCTTCCAACCTTCTACCATTCCTTCCCACCTGCCCCGGGGACTTTCCCAGGTAACAGGGCATCACATCACCCCCAGGCACAGCCACCATGAAGCAGAAACTAAGAAAGCTGGGCAGCCAGAGACCAAGCCTCAATGTGTCCAGTGCAACCCCTTCACTATCCAGGGCCAAACTGCCAGAGAACAGAGACCACACCCTGGGTAGATGCCAGGAGCTGCAGGCCCACACCCTCACTTTCAGAGGAAGGCCCTCTAGGCTCCACACCTGCTCTTCAATGACCCAGCCAGACTCAGCCAGGCCCATGGCAGTGCCAGGCTGATCCGAGCTTCCATAATTAACCTAGGGGAATGCCCAGAGCAGGGAATCAGATATGGGCACAAACTAGGCCTCAGGACTACAAGCAAAGGAATGACCCTCCACAGTGTGCCCCAACTTGGATGACCTGGAAGGATCCAGGTTACAGTGGGTTTTTATATGGTTGCCTGATAAACACGAACTGGGACTTGAAGGAAACTGATCAGGCTGGGAGGTCTATGAGAAGAGCTAGGTAAAGCTGGGCTCCTTGAACTCTATGATCCTAACTTCCTCTTTATAAAACTCTATGGTTCTAACTTCCTGTCTCACTGCCTTAGGTATCCTCCATCTTACCCATACACACCGCCCTTTCTCTTTTCTTTTTCCTTTTCCCAAATAAATCCTTTTGGTGACGGACTATCTAGTCAATGTTACTGTTCAGTCGACAACTCTAAGGAAGAGCCTAGAACAAATATCCAGTTTAGTACTGACTGGTGGGGCCCCAGGCACAGCACTTGAATCTTTTAATCACTCTGCTCCAAGGGCTTCTTTAGGAGTCAGTCAGAGGCAGAAGTGCTGGGGAATTATCCCAACTCCAGCAGCCCTCAACCAATCACTCTCAAAGGCTGGTGTATAAACACCCCAACTCCTTCACCTCTGGGTCAGGGGTCATCCTGATGCATGTGGTTCCGTCATCTCCCAGGATTCCCCTATGGCACTAAGCTGTGATCACCCACTGTGGAAGCCGTTCTGGTTTCATTTCTCTTCCCAGACTCACTCCCATGGCCCTACAGCACTTTCCAGGACCACTTCCAAACTGAACTTCACCTCTCATCTCAGGGTCTGCTTCTGAAGGAGCACTAAGGCACCAATCTCCCTCAGCTTTTCAGATTGAAAAGCATATCTAGCAATATACCCACATTCTTTCTTCCTCCCAAGAGACCTAGAGGTGACATGGCCTTGGGGGCTACCTGAGAATTCTCTAGACAGGCCTTTGTAGCTGGATGACTCAGTAGGGTCATCCAGGACTCCGAGAGATACTCTAGACTGCCTGGGGTGCCAAGGGTAGTGACATCTTGCTCTGCGTACCAGGGGCCCTTGGTCATACGCACTTTTTGCACCTGAAGCCTTGGCAGTAACCCTAGAAACACAAATTCTGTTGGACAGAGCCTATCAGAGATTCTCCAGGTATATTCATCCTTATACCAACACAGTTGTAAAAAAGAGCTGGGATTGGTCCAGGTGAGCTCCATAAAGGGAAGGAAGAGAGATGACCCAGCAGGTGCAAAGGGAACCTTCTCAAGGACTACTCAGGAGAAAACATCAGCCTGGCTCATCTGACATGCTGGAACTGCATTACGTAGGTTTTAGCTCCTCCCCAGCCTCCCATGGCACACGCCTCACTCCTTGAGCACATTTATCCAAAGCCTCCACTCAGGGGGTTCTCAAGATCAGGAACCTGTGTACACAGGCCTGGTCCCTAGGAGGTACATGGAGAGCACATATCACGCTGTGGTTCTTCGTAAATGGCTGACAGGTACACGATGAGTTCATAGCATCAGGGCACAGGCAGGATCAACCTGATGCTTTGACTGGGAGGATTCCATTTATCTCCCTGGTTTTTGAGTAGGATCAGCATTTGTATTAGTTTTCTATGGTTTCCATAGCCAAGTACCATAAACTTAGTGACTCAGGACACTCATGTTTTAGCTTACAGTTCTGTAGTCCAGGTGAGCTCAGCAGGGTTCTGTCCTAAGAGTCTCAAGACCAAAATCAAGATGTCAGGGGGCTGGGCTCTTATCTGGAGGCTCTTGGGGAAAATCTGCTTCCAGACTCACTCAGGGTATTGGCAAAAACTCAGTTCCATGTGACTGTAGCACTGAGGTCCCAGTTCTTGCTGACTGATAGCCAGTGGTCATTCTCAACTTCACCTACATCCCCTGGCTCATGATCCCTGAGCAAAGGCAGGTCAAGTCCTTCTCACCCTTTGACCCTCTCTGACCTCCCCTTCTGCCACACGTTTTCTGCCTCTAGCCAGAGGAAGTTCTCTGTTTTTAAGGGCTTATGTGATTAGATTGGGTCCACCTGGATAATCTCCCCATTTTAAGGTACATCACATCTGTAAAACCCTTTTGCCATGTTAGGTAACATACTCACAAATTCTGGGAGATTAGGGAGTGGTAATCTGTGCCAGACATTATTCTGTCTTCGCTGCATCTCTCAGAGCTCTTCTCCTGACCTCCACCCTCCCCACCACTCCTCCCTCTCTCTCCACTCCTCACATGGCCTAAAGCAAGAGAAAAAAAAATAAAGGGAATAGGAGTGGTCAGAACCTGGAGGCCAGGCCAGGAGACTAGAACTCTAGAACAGTACTTACTACCTGAGGTGGCCAACCAGCTCAAGGTGAGACCATGGTGGCCATAATCATACTTCCACCCTCCCAGGGGCAGATTAAAGATAGCTGAAAATTCTGTGACCTGGTCTCACATGACTTTACATGGGAAGTGGCATCTAGGTTCCATCCCCTTGAATCTAAAACAGCCGCTGACTGAGTTGACCACTGAAGTATAGCTAAAATGATACTATGTGTATTCTGGCCCTGGCCGTTAGGACAACTGGCAATTTCCACTTCCTTCCTCCTGGAGCCATGCACCACCATGTAACAAGTCTGGCTACCTGAGCTTGCAACACTATGAGAAGCACAAGTTGATCATTGGAAAAACCACATGAAGAGAAAGCAACACCTGCAGTCCCCCACCATTCAAGCCAACCCAGCTTATATCCCAGCCATCATGGAACAGGGCAAGACATTCCCACTGTGCCCACCCGATTCCTGCCCCACAGAATCATGAAATACAACAATGATATTTATTGCCTTAAGCTACTGTTTTAAGCACTAAGTTTTGGAGTAGTTTATTACATACCAATAAACTACTCATTAATAATTATACAGCAATACAAAACCCAAGAGAACACAGACGCCTCTCACAACAGAGTTCCCCAGGAAAGGGACATCTGAATAGCTGGACAGAGGCTGAAGGATGTTGGGAAAGAGCCTTTGTATGGCAGAGTTCTAGAGAAAAGTTACAGGAGTATCCATATCACCTACTGAGGCACTCTGAGCCTCAGCCCCTGCTCTCCCATGGCCTGGTTGTTTAGGTTCTGAGCGCTGCACCAGCATTCAGCTATTAAATCCCAATATGCTAAATCCCCAGAGTCAACTGCTACTGTTTGTTTCCAAGAATCTTAAAAGAAACACTTTTTAACTATGGACATATCAGCAATAGAGGAAAAGAGCAGCCTAGAGTAATGATAAAAGCATGAGCTCTGGTGGCAGAATGCCTGCATTCAAACCCTGGCTCAGTCACTAACAATGTGACCTTGAGCAAGTTACTTAACCTCTCCACGCCTCATTTTCCTTGTCTTTAAAAATTGAATAGTAAATTTCCAAAAAAGAAAATTCCAGGACCAGACAGCATCACTGATTTCTACTAAACATTTAAAGGCAAATTAATATTAATGCTTCTCAAATTTCCAAAAATTGCAGAGGAATTGCTAGCTCATTCTATGTGGCCAGCATTACCCTGATACCAAAGCCAAACAGACACATCACAAGAAAACTACAGACCAATATCCCTATGAACTCTGATGTAAAAATCCTCAACACAAAATGCCAACAAAGTAGGATTTATTCCCAGAATGCAAGGATGGCTCAGTATATGAAAATCAATCAATGTAATATACCACACTAATAGAAGGAAGGACAAAAACTACATCTCAAATGATGCAGAAAAAGCACTTAACAAAATCCAACACTCTCATAATAAAAACACTTAATAAACTAGGAATAGAAGGGAAGTTCCTCAACCTGATAAAGGGCATCTGTGAAAACCAACAGGTAACATCATACTCAACGGTGAAAAACTGAAAGCTTTCCTCCCAAAGATCAAAAACAAAACAAGGACACTCATTTTCACTACTGCCATTCAACACTGTTACAGAAGTTCTAACCAGAGTAATTAGGAAAAATAAAAAAAGAAAGAAGCATCCAAATCATAAAGGAAAATGTAAAACATTCTCTGTTCATAGGTAACGTGATCTTATATGTAGAAAACCCTAAGGAATCCACAAAAGTTTATTATAAAGCTAATAAATTCTGCAGATTTTCAGAATACAAGATCAATCAGTTATATTTCTATATCTAGCAATGAATAATCCACAAAGGAAACTAATAAAACAATTCCATTTACAAAAGCTTCAAAACAATAAAATACTTAGGAATAAATTTAACCAAGCAGATGTAAGACTTGTACACTGAAACCACAAAACATTGCTGGAAAAAATTAAAGAGGATATAAATAAATGAAATGGCATCCCATGTTCATGAATTGGAAGATTTAATATTGTCAACATGGCAATACTCTTCAAACTGTTTTACAGATTTGGTGCAATCCCTGGCAAAATCCCAATAGGCTTTTTTGCAGAAATGGAAAAGTTGATCTTAAAAAGCATATGAAAATGCTAGAAACCCATAACAGCCAAAGCAATCTTAAAAAAGGAAAACAAAGTTGGAAGACTCATACTTCCAAATTTCAAAACTTACTACAAAACTACAGTATCTAGCATAAGGATAAACACATAGATCAAGAGAATAAAATAGAGAATTCAAAAATAAGTTCTCACAAATATGGTCAAATTACTTTTGACAAGGGTGCCAAGTCCATTCAATGGAGGAAAAAATAGTCTGTTCAAATGATGTTGGTGCCACTGGATATCCATAGGCCAAAGAGTTGAGTTGGACCATTACTTTATGTTATAAACAAAAAAAATAACTCAAAAATGGGTCAAAGATCTAAATGTGAAAGCTAAAACTATAAATCTCTTAGAAGAAAACACAGAAGCACATCTTTATGACACTGAATTTGGCAATGCATCTTTTAAAAATGCACCAAAAGCACAAACACAAGGAAAAATAGATGAACTGAACTGCATCACAATTTAAGACTTTTGTGCATCAAAGGATACTACTGAAAGGGTAAAAGACAACCCATAGGATGAAAAAAAATAATTGCAAATTACATATGTGTGTGTGTGTTTGTACACAAACACATATATATGGTTCCAGAAAAATGTATGCACATTTTAAGAAAGGAAAAATATGTACTAATTATAATACTCAGTATATACCAATAACAAAAGATGAATACAAGTCACATTTGACTTCTGAAATTACAAGAGGTGCTCAAAGTGATTACCATCAGTGTTCAGACACTTCTGATTACCGTGAACATAGATAACATCTCTTAAAATGTGTAAACATTTTTTTGGCACCCCCGGTATATATATATATATATATATATATATATATATATATATATATATATATATATATATACACACACATACATACATACAGACATACATATATATATATATTTACCATATATATATACATATATAGTCTAGTGTCCAGAATATATAAAGAACTCTTACAACAAAAAAACCGCCAATTAAAAAATGGACAAAGGACTTAAAAAGACATTTCTCCAAAGAAGACACACAAATGGACAACAAGCACATGAGAAGATGCTCAATGATATTACTCATAAGGAAAGTGAGTAATATCCACTTCAGGATACGACTTCATACCCATTAGAATGGCTATAATTAATTTAAAGGAAAATAACAAGTGTTGATGAGAATTTGGAGAAATTGGAACCCTAATACATTGCTGGTCAGAGTGTATGGAAAACAGTTTTGCATTTCTCAATACGTTAAACATAGAATTACAATTTAAGCCAGCAATTCCACACCTAGGTATATACCAAACAAAAAGAAAATTGAAAGCAGTGTTGTACACAAATGTTCACAGGAGCTCAACTCATCACAGCCAAAAAGTAGACACAACTGAAATGTCCACCAATAGATGGAGATACACAAAATGTGGTATATCCATACGGTGAAATATTTTTCAGCTATAAAAAATGAAGCACTGATACACACTACAACATGGATGAACCTTGAAAACATTATGCCGAGTGAAAGAAGCCAAGCACAAAAGGACAAACATTGTATGAATTCATTTAATTAAATATCCAAAACAGGCAAATAATAGAGACAGAAAACAGATTAATGGTTGCCAGAGGCCTGGTGGAGGCAGAAATGGAGAATGCCTGCTTAATGGGTATGAGGAGTCCATCTGCAGTGATGAAAAAGTTCTGGAACAGACAGTGATGATGGCTGGACAACATTGTGAATGTACTTAATACCACGGAATTGCACACTTTAAAATGGTTATAATGGTAATAAAAAAGGGAGAAATAGTAAGAATAGTATTTCAGACGATATTTATAAGGACTAAGTTAAATTAAAGGAGATAACCTTTGCAAAGTGCTTAAAACAGTGCCTCACACATGGTAAGTGCTACAGTTTAGAGAGAGAAAGAGAAAGGGTGGCAGCACCAGCCCTTGGAAGTGGAGGGAGAAATGGAGAAAAGGAGTAGAAAGGCTTACCAGCCTTTTCTAAATAGGGTGGTCAGCAGGGGTCTGAGAACTCCAAACTTTAGCTCTGTTCACTACCCATAGACAAGTCTTCGCTGAGACACAAAGAATTCCTGATGGCCCCCAGAAATTGACAACCTCCTTGGGGAGCCAGCTCAAGGACTCTCTAGAATCTCAATGGAGCCAGGTTCAGACTGCACACACATGGGGCACCATCCAAACACTGGGCCCTATGACACTAAAAAAGAGAAGGAGATGATATTGTTCTGCACACTGTCCAGAAAATTCTGACCCACCTGCTAACAGAAAACCTTAAAGATAAGTCGCAAGCTCTCACACCTGACTCTAGGACTCCGGAGATGGTCCCCATAGTTCTTCATGATGAAAGGCTTCCAGCTATTGACCTGTGGGACCTTCCCTGTACACCCCCAGCCTCATCTCACCCTATACGTTTCTTCCCTCCTCCTCTGGAGCTATGCCAGTCTCCTCCAGGCCCTCATACATACTGTGTTCCACCAACTCAGCCAGTACCTGTGCTATTCCCTCCACCTAGAAGCTTCCTCCCTTCTTCACCTGGGTAAACACACTTGGATCTCAGCTCATAGAACAAATGCTCATTCAGCGATGTGCCTGTCCCTGGTAGTATCTGTCATTTGTCTGTGTGACTTTTATTAATGTTTGTCTCCACTCTAATTCCCAGATGGTCAAGACCCAAGGAACAAGGACCAGTGGACCCTGGGTTCCTCCCTCTCTCCCCTGCCCACATGCTCACCATCATTGATCCTCCCAGCCAAGGACTCCGCACTGAAGCCAGCAAAGATAACTGTGTGGACAGCTCCGATCCTGGCACAGGCCAGCATTGCAGCCACGGCCAGTGGGGACACAGGCATATAGATGGCCACACGGTCCCCTCGTCGAACACCATGCCTCTTCAACGTGTTGGCCAGGCGGCATGTGGTCTCCAGCAGTTCCCTATGGCACAGAGAATCGAAGGCCATCAGAGATAGAGGAGGCCCAAAACACAGAAAAATCTGGAGTGGAATAATTCTGCAAACTGCAAGTACTGTACACCCAGTCAGTGCCTGGAGGACAGCAGACAACCAAATACTTATTGCATGGTAAGTTCTTTTACAGTAAACAATGTTTTTAACTGGTCTTGATAGCAACAAAGATTCACCGTCATGCTGCTGACGATAAAGTAGGTAAAATAACTATCCTTGCCTCCATTTAGAGCAGGGCTACTCAAAAACCCCAACCAGCCAAAGTCTAGATTCTCATATCCCTGAGACTCTTAAAAACGTTCACCTCCGAAATAAAGATTTCATAAGTAATAGTTAGTGGGGACAAGGCCCCAGTTTTTTCAATCAACACAGGCCAGTGGCACCAAGGCCCTTGCCAGGCAAGGTCCAGGCTCACTTTGGGCTTGGCCAAAGTGAGTTGGCAGGGAAGGTAGGCCACAGGACAGTCAACCTCCAAGCAGTGCCAAGGCAGGGTTGGGGGTTAATGAGAGCACCCCGTTTTTCTCCATGCTAGGTGCTGAATGGGCAGGGTGGGATGGAGATGGGCTGCGCCAGTGGCCCACTGTCCCACACCTCTCCCCTTGTGCAGTGATTCTGCCCTCCCCTCATGGGCTTATCATGAGTCTTGGCCTGCCAATCAGAACGCCGTATCTCCTTGAACAAGCTGATTGGCTTAGGGATTGCCACGTGAGCCAAACTGGCCCAAAGTCTAGGCAGTCAACTCTGGGAGCTGCCCACTTTTCTGGAATGGAGCAGGCAGTGGAGAAATGCAGCTGGAAGAGCAGAAGTAAGCTGGAGGCTCCTTTCCACCTTGCTCTAACACCTGGTCTAGCTGAATCTGGACTTTGCAATTAACCATCATCCATTTTTGCTGTACATGGTTTGATTTTAATTTATTATTTAACTTTTTTAAAAAAAAAACTAATCTGGAAGAATAGAATAAGGGGAAACCAAGGCCCTCCTCTCTCTGGTTGGTGCAGGCCACCAATGGAGCCAAACCCATGCCCTCTTCAGTGTTCCAAGAGGTCCCTAGTGGGGAAGTGGTGGCTGCTGCAGGCCAGAGGTGGGCCAGAGGTCAGACCCTCAAGCTCTGCAACGCCCCCTATAAGTGTGTTTGCATAGCTCCCCTCTGTTCCCAGGGTTGTCAAGGAATGGTCTCTAGGGAAAGGCAGAGCTTAACAAGAGGCTGCTCAGAAAAGTACAGTGGAATGGAAATGAAAGGTCCCCATCTCAGGCAGAAGCCTCAAGGGGTCTTATGTTTCTTCCCAAAGCCATCATGCAAGGAGACCAGATGAGAACCAGATCACAGACCCAGCCTGCACTTTACCTCACTTCTGCCGGCGACTCCTGCCCAGACTAGCTCCAGTGAACCTCTTCTGCGGGATTTCATCATTTCTCCTTAAAGCTTTCAAGAGGGCAAAGGCATCATTCAGTGGCACCCTACTCATCACTTACCTAAGTTTATGATGAAAGAAAGAGCCCCTCCCCAACATCCCCCAACACTAACTTCCGAGATTGTAAGGGCCAGAAACAATCCACTACTCCAGAGGAAGAGGCTGGGATGGCCTATGACAGTGCTGAAGAGGCAGCTCCTGTCAATCACACAGAAGAGTAACTCAAGTCCAGTACAGGCGCCATCTTCATAGCTCTAAGGACTTAAGCCTCCAGGCAGTGCAGGGGAGATAGAAGCTTGACTGTGTGCCGCACATCAATAGTGATGAAATCCAGTCATTCTGCAGACCAAAGGCAGCAGTTTGAAGTCAAGGAACACATGTGAATTGTCCGAACAGAGAGGCCTGCATTAGCTTTCTATAGCAGTTGCATTGGCATGGGGGCTTACCTTTCTCAGCTACCATACAATCACCTAAGAAACAGCAGGCACCACCCCCCTTATGTAACTGTCACAAGTATTAATGAGAAGCGTCACCCACCCAAGACCCTGCCAAACATTCAGTAGTTATTATCTTTTCCATCAAATATCTTTGTTTGAAATCATTTTCGAAAAATGACTAAAATTAGCTAACTCACGTTAGTGAATTCCTAAGATGTTAAACATTCCATTCTACATACCATGGGGGTGAGTGGGACATTAGACAAAGGAAATGAGAGGGAATGTTTCTTCCAAAAGCACAGCTCTGACTGGGGAAATAAAGGCACATGCATGAGAGTGTGAAGGGCATTCATCATCTCAGCTTAGTGGGACCCTGTTGAGGGCAGCAGGGAAAGCTTTCTGGAAAGGTTGGCTGTGTGGAGGAGGAGCAAGGCAACAAACAGGAAAGGAATGAGTGAATTTTCCCTAGAGGGGCAGAAGTTGCCTGGCAGTTGACCATAGCCCTGGGGAAGGGTTTAGAGACTACTTGAAGGCAAGCCATGTGTTCCCTGGAGGGTCAACGGGTCTCAACATGTGTCCCAGAGCTGGAGTTGGGGGTCCCACACCCCTATGGCTGCATTCAAAGGAGAAATTTCTAATAAAGAATTGGATCTAGGTAAATCTCCAAGCACACTCCCCTTTCTATTCAATCTGCCAAGGCTATAAACCTCAAGGTCGAAGGAATCCTTGAAGGACAGAGAGTGGAGCCTGGGGCTCAGAAATCTCGCTGCCACATTCCTGTCCACAGCAGTTCAGCCTCTGTTTAAACGTCACACTGCTGGAAGTCACCACCTCACAGGGCTGCCCCTTTGTATCATTTTAGTAGAGAAACAGTCTTCCTAAAATTGGACCAAGATTTGTAGCTATTCAAATTACACCCCTTGGTCCTAGCTCAGCTGTTTAACGCTGCCCTGAAGAAATCTAATGTCATTCAATGACAGCCCTTCAAATTCCTGACTACCCTTCACCACCTCATGAAGTCTTTTGTCTCCCAGGTTCTCTCTCGTCCAGCTCTCCAGGACCCCGCTCACACACTCTAGACACCTCCACATTACCACATGGACCCCCGTATTCCTATGGTGTCTGCCCAGAGCAGAATATAGGTATCCAGTCCCTTGACTTCAATTCTATTTAACCATGTAAATTAAGAGAACATTAATTTTTTAACATCTGACACAGGTGGCTCAAATTCAACAAGTTCCCACTAACCCACCTCTTATTCCCCAATACATGGAACAGCTCTTTAATCAGTGCTTTCCCATATCATGATCAGGGAATTATTTTTTAAAAGCAGACTTTCCATTTCCCTATTTAATTCTATCTCAATTTCTACTCATCTTTCCAGCTAATCCATTATTTTTCAAACTTGGATTTTTCATTTAAAATTTTTGCTTTTCATTAGCAATCTCCTCCATTGGAACATATGGTGAGCAAACCATATTTGATTAGGTCTTCAAATCATTGAAAAATAAATGTTATTCAAATGATCCGGTTATTCCAAGTACTCAAAGATTGTTCAAAAGCAAGTTTTTGGATATGTGTGACTTCTCAAAAACTTCCACAAATCAAAATGCTTCTGTTGATAATGCAGCCACTCAATGACCCGTACTTTGGGCTGTCACTGCAGGACACACTGGCTTCCTCCTCCTTACCTATGGGATCTTTCCAAGGGACAGTAACGTCCAACTTTCTGAGAAATGATCTCACTAAAATGAATTAGAGTTATATTTTCAAGTGCAAAGAGAAATATAACATTTTTTATTCAGATGCTAAGCAAGGTATCTAAGTTTGTCTGCAACGTAGACTCCTCCAGGACAAGCCTTCATTGTTGACATATGCAAATAATGTGTCCAAATACACAAATGTGGCCTTGTGTACATGGTGCTTAATACCAGTAAAATGCTGACTGGCCTTAGAGGAAGGAAAGAGACCTTCTTTTTTTTTTTGGAAAGAGACCTTCTATAGCCAACTCTTAAGCATCAACGGGGAATAATGTTTATCCAGTGCTAAAGACAAAATTTGACCATACGTATTTGTAACCAACATGACACCTGCCTAAACTCAGATGGTATAAACGCACCCCTGGCACAGCTCAGTCCAAAATGGGACACAGCTGGAAACAGAGTTCAGAAGAAAGAGAGGAAGAAATACAGTGGTATTTATTTATCTATCTTCAAATCAAAGCTGTTTTTTCATGGTTCTAATTTAAAGTATCTTTCCTTCCTAGGTGTTTCCTGATGGCAGCCCAGGGAAGTAAGGTAAGCCATGTGTGTGTGTTGTTGTATTTAAGAAATGAACAAATGAGGAATCCATGATTTGCTCACTTCCTACAATTAGTCTGGCTCTTAATGGTCATTAAATAGACACCAGCTATCAGACTTAACCTCCTTTATTGTCAGTCTATACTTGGGCAGAGACTTGGGGGTTATGTAATTGCCTTTTTTCCAGTGTCCGAAACTGAGCATAGCTCATTAAAGGTGCCATATAAATATTTGTTGGATGAATGGGAACAGCGGGTAAGCCTGAAGCAACAAGAGCCCGGCAGGCCCAGAGCAACTTGAGCTCAGGCTCTAACCATAAGTGCCTGTCCACTCTGCAGATGCCTTCCACCTTCCTGAGCCAAGCCAGGGCGAGGCTGGCCATCACCTCAGTGTCACACTAGCAGGAAAATGTTCTGCCTCTTTGAGAGAGCAAATGGGAAGGACCAACCTCACTGCTAAACCAACTCCCAACTACTTTTCTCTTCATTTTCGTCTGCCAACAAGGGAAGTAAGCCCAGGTAATTGCGTTGGTATGTGACTGTAAGGCCCATGACAGACACAAGCATTTCACAGAGAGTAACTCCTCTTCTCCAAGGCTGAGTGCTTATAGGGAAGAGGTCAACTCCTTGGTCTAGATGCAGAACCTGAAAAAACACTCATCTTTCCTCACTACGCTTCTCTAGAATTTGATATTCTCTTCAGCAAGCTATTTTTGGAAGATGAAGTTGGTAAGAAATGAAAGAACTGGCTTTGCAAAAGCAGAACATAGCAAGGGGACCTGTCTCACACAGGGAAAGCATACAAGACAGGGCAGAGCACAGAGACGACTCATGAATCACATCTTAGAACCAGGCCTCAGGACAAACTCCTTCCCTCCTGGCAGACTTCTCTGGCCCAGACATTACTGTAGCCATCAAATCTGATTTAACGGTGATGAAACTTGCTCACTCTGCTACTTACGACCACTGAGAGAATAGAAGCTCAGGAACTTCAGCTGTATGGATTCATAAACCAAGTAAACATTCCTCACACATCATTATTTGATTTTGTGACTATGACCTTTAGCACAGAGAAGCTGCAGTAAAATATAAAGCAGTAGCCACACTTAAACATAAAAAACTCCCAAAGCTATAATTTTCCAACAAAGGTCCCAGTCATACTTAGGGTTCACAGAACACAGTTCAGCTGAACTGCCACTGGTAACGCCAGGTCAGGCAGTGAATTTGGGACCACTAAAGCTTCAAGTTTTCTAAATTCCCTACAGAAAAATAACTGTATTTTCCTTGAGGCTATACTCTGTAGAAAATACTGGACTCAGAATTTCTCTCAGGAGAGTGTGTCATTGGAGGCCAAACAACCTCCGATCAGAGATGGGGTTCCCACTACAGCTCCCCATACACCTGGGTCCTTGGTTGTCGTATCTATAGAATGGCCTAATGAAAGGGCTCTCTACCAAGGTGGTTGTGAAGACTGCTATTATCTGAATGGTTGTGTCCCCCCAAATTCACACGTGGAAATTTTAACTCCCAAAAATGATGGTATTAGGATGTAGGGCTGTTGGAAGGTGATTAGGCAGAAGGGCGGAGCCTTCATGAAAGGGATTAGCGTCCTCATAAAAGAGACCCCACAGAGCCCCCTTGCCCCTTTCACCATGTGAGTACACAGCAAGAAGGCTATGATCCAGGAGGCAACCCCACCAGAATGTCAGCACGCTGGCGCCTTGATCTCAGACTTCCAGACTCCACAACTGTGAGAAATGAGTTTCTGTTGTTTATTAAGTTCCCAGTCTGCGGTATTTTGTTAAGACGGAACAGAGTTAAGACAAGGATCAAATATGAAGTCCCAAGCACAATTATTGCAAAAATTGGTAGAAAAAGAAATGTAATGAAAACTGGTGGTTCCTTAATAGAAAATGGGCACCTCAAGTGTCTGTTCTCAGGAGGGTGAACGAAAATGCCAGTTTGCTTTTATGTAAGTTGCGGGTATCTGTGTCATTGGCTCAGGGTGAATGAGCCTCAAAAGTGTACTTGAATGCCATGCATTAAGCGGTCACCTGCACAGCCCACCTGCTGTATCCCTATGGCAGGTACTGATGGGAAGTCCTCACTTTGGGGTGGGGGGTGGATCTGAGAAGAGTACGTCATCCACAGTTAGGGCTGTTACTGACCTGCAGGCTCCAGACACTCACCCATGACCTGCAGATCCAAGAGGCTGGAGGGAAAGCAGGCCCACCCCACCATGCTCTTCGTTCTCTACCCATCTGTCACCCATGTCAGTCTCCACCAGCAACCCCACCTTCTCCAGCCACATATGTCTCCCACTGTGAGCACAGGAACCTCCTCTCTAGGCCAGCTATGGCCACCATCAGGCCCACCATCTCCTACCTCCTCAGCATGGAGGAGATGGTGCCTTCCCTAGCCCCCATGTTACTATCCAGAATACTCTCCTCTTGCCTACTTACCCCTCCCTTCACATTTCCTTCCCATGGGATGACAATACTAACAGCTATTAAGTGAATGCCCTGTGCCCAGGATTGCTCTGAATCCTTCACACACCCATGTAACCCCACAACAGCATTTGGGGTATGAGCTATCATCATACCCCCTCCATTTTCCAGATGAGGAAACTGAGACACACAGACTTTCTCACAGCTATTCAACTGAAAGGGTTAGGCCTGGCTCCAACAGTCTTGTCTTAACCAGTTCCTCTGTAACCCTCAGTATCAGAACAGCTTGCTTTCTATTGCAAAGGTACCTCGACTTCACGATTTTGCCATCTGCCAACTCTATTACTATTTATGTAACATTTTGCAGAGTTGGGGTTCTTTTATTTTTTAAATTTATTGAGGTGACAATTGTTAGTGAAATTACATAGATTTCAGGTGTACAATTCTGAGGGTAAGGGGGATCAAATATATGGTGATGAAAGGAGAACGGACTCTGAGTGGTGAACACACAATGGGATTTATAGATGATGTAATACAGAAGAGTTGGTTTATTTTTATGTAATTTATTTTAACAATAAACTAAAGGCTCTGAACCTGAGGTTCACCCTACTCAAAAGGGTAGTTAGGGAAAATAGATGGATTGGCTCCAAGATGGTGGCTTAGGTAAACGCTATACCTGCTGCATCCCAGATTCACACCAAATTACAAATAAATTATACTGCAATAAACCTCAAGAATCATCTGAAAACTAGCTGAACAGAACCCCTATAACTAAGGAGATAAAGAAGAGGCCACATCAAGACTGATATGAGGTGGGGGGGACATGAGGCAGGCTAACCCCAGGTCAATGGATGGTGGTTGAATGCCAGGAAGGTCACCTCAAATGGCAGAGGTCCCCCCTGAAGAAAGAGGGGTCACAGTTCCATGCCAGGCCCCCCAACCGAGAGGTCTTGTACCGCGAAGAGAAGTTCCCACGGCATCTGTCAGTGAAGTTCAGCAACAACTCTGTCTGCTCTTCCTGGTGGGGCGGAGGGCAGCTGGAAACGCAGACGCCCTCTTGTAGAACCTCTTGTAGAGCACACAGACTCGCTCGCTTGTGGGCACTTCTCGTCTCTGGTGGAGTGGGGCAGCAGCTTGGGAGGCCCAGGGAAATGTGGGGAAGGACTATGTTGTGTGGCTGCAGAGCAGGAGCTGAAGGGACAGAAGCCATTGCTGTCCTTGTGTGGAGCCTGACACATGTTAAGCCATCTTTTCAGTGTTAAGCCCTCCCCCAAAGGGCCAAGTCTGGGACCTTGGACCACATTGGTCTGGTAAAATCCACGTGTGTGAACCACCTTGGTGACACCCTGGGTCCTCATTCTTGTGAACAACTGGTGCTACATCGCCCAGAACATTCTTGACTGCTGGGCTGCTGGCCCCACCCCACAGGCTGCAGAAGCCTTTTTGCAGTTGGCACACTGCCAGCAGTGGCCTTGGAAATGTCTGCTGGTGATGGTAAGCTAAGGCCTGCACCATAGTGGCTCTTGGGCAGTTTGGGGGAACCTGAAGCCCACAGGCCATGGCTGACTGTGGTGTTGTTGGGGCATTTTTGTGGGACAGTTGCAGGCCCAGCATCAGTAAGGGAGTCAAGACTGCATTGACTTTGTAGAAACCACCAACCACACCCCTTAACTCCCTGGAACCTCACCCTGACCACCTCCAGCTGCATTGCCAGGGCCACCTGGGCAACTGGGTGGTTGGCCCTGCCCCTCAAGCCACAGAGGATTTTTGCAGCAGTGGAGGGCTCACAATGTCCCGGGAAGATTTTGGTGGTGGAGAGTGACTCAAAACCTGTGCTACAGCAACTCTTAGGCAGCTCTCATGGATTTGTGAGCCTGAAGCAAGCAGTGGCTGGCTGTAGTGTTCGAACGGTATTTTGCAAAGTGGTCATGAGCCAGGCACTGCTCCAACGCAAGTGGTGTCTGACTGCAGTGTTTTCAGGGCACTGTGTAAAGAGGTTGCAAGTCAGGCAATGGAGTAAGAACTAAATCTGCATTAACTTTGGAAAAAACACCAGCCATACCTCGTGACTCCCTGGGACTCTGCCCCACCCAGCTAATGCTGCATCAGCAAGGGCACTCTGAACACTGGGTCAACCAGCTGAGCCCACACACCTAAGGAGATTCTTTCAATGGCTGGGCCTTGCAGGCAGCCAGTGGATGGCAATTGGCCTAGGGCGCACTGGGCCTTTTGCTAAGCTGCCTCAGACCCACTACTGGTTGCAGCAGGCCTCAGTTCAGTGAGGCCACCCCCACATACCTTCAGGTCCCACGCAGGCAGCAACCAACCATAAATTGCTTTGTAGCTCCTACCCAGATAGCCAAGGGCCTCTAACACGCAAGGCTTAAATTGCCCTGAACAGGAGTCCCTCCCAAGAGACACCAGAAACAACACACTCAGAGGCCAGCTTCAGACCATACCAGAATACCACCTGGCTAGCCCCATAAGCGGCACACCCAAAGGGGGTTCTCAACAGAAACAAGAGATTGTGGGGGCAAATCCTCCTCTGAGAGGTCAGCCCTCACACAGCAGCTCATGCAGTATGGGTGTAGCCAATCCTCAGTCAGTCAGCCCGGGAGTCAATTCCACCCACAGATGCACCAACAACAATTAGGCACATACCACACTCAAGGGACACTCCAGGAACACATGCACAGGAGATCAGGGAGACTTTGCCATTGGACTACACAGGACAAATACTATAAAAGGCCACCAACAAAAACTGATAGACATAGTTTTTACCTAATACCTAGAAGCAACTGCAGAGAGGCTGCCATAATAAGAAAACAAAAAACCATATCACAAACAAACAAACAAAAACAGGAGAAACCCCCAGAAATAGAACTAAATGAAATGGAGGCAACCGACTTACCAAAGACAGAGTTTATAAGAAGACTTAAGGAACTTAGTGAGATTTCAACAAAGAGATAGCAAGCATAAACAGGACAGAGAAACCATAAAAAAGAACCAGTCCGAAATAAAGAACACAATAATGGAAATGAAGAAAACACTAGAAGGAATCAACAGCAGACTAGATGAAGCAGAGGATCAAATCAGTGATTTAGAAGACAAGGTAGCAGAAAACACCCAATCGAACAATAAAAAGAAAAAAGAATAAAAAAACAATAAAAATAGTTTAATGGACCTGTGGGACAATATCAAACACAACATTAGTATCATATGTACCACAAGGAGAAGAGAGAGATCAAGGGATTGAGAATCTATTTGAAGAAATAATGACTAAAAACTTCCCTAACCTGGTAAAGGAAGTGGACATACAAACCCAGGAAGCACAGAGAATCCCAAACAAGATAAACCGAAACAAGCCTACAACAAGACACCTCATAGTTAAAATGACAAAGGTTAAAGTCAAAGAGAGAATCCTAAAAGTAGCAAGGGAAAGACAACTAGTTACCTACAAGAGAGCTCCCATAAGACTATCTGCTAATTTCTCAACAGAAAATTTGCAGGCCAGAAGGGAGTGGCAGGAAATATTCAAATTGATGAAAATCAAGGGCCTAAAACCAAGACTACTCTACTGAGCAGGTTATCATTGAAAATTGAAAGAGAAATAAAGAACTTCCCAGACAAGAAAAAGCTAAAAGAATTCATTACCACCAAGCCAGTATTACAAGAAATGTTAAAAGGACTTCTTTAAGCAGAAGAAAGGAGAAAACAAGCAAATGAAGATTAAAAAAAATATGAATAATGAAATGGCAATAACAATGTACCTATCAGTAATCACTTTAAATGGAAATGAATTAACTGCTCCAATCCAAGGACATAAGGTAGCTGAATGGATAAGAAAACAAGAGCCATGCATATGCTATCTACAAGAGACCTACTTCAGATTGAGAGACACACACAGACTGAAAGTACAGGGATGGAAAAAGATATTTCATGCAAATGGAAATGAGAAGAAAACTGAGGTAGCAATACTTACATTGGACAAAATACACTTCAAAATAAGACTATAAGAGACAAAAAACATTACATAATAATAAAGGAATCAATCAAACAAGAGGACATCACCCTAGTAAACATTTATGCAACCAACATAGGAGCACGTAAATATATAAAGCACACACAAATTGACTGATGTAAACGCAGAGATCAACAGTAACACAATCAGTAGGGGACTTTAACACTCCACTGACACCAATGGACAGATATTCTAGACAGAAAGTCAACATGGAAACATGGGTTTTAAATGACACTCTAAATCAAATGGATTTAATTGATATTTTTAGAGCATTTCACCCCAAAGCAGCAGAATATACATTCTTTTCAAGTGTACGTGGAACATTTTCCAAGATAGACCATATGTTAAGCCACAAAACAAGTCTCAGTAAATTTAAGAAGAATGAAATCATAACAAGCATCTTCTTTGATCACAATGGTATGAAATTAGAAATCAATTACAAGAAAAAAAACTGAAAAACACAGAAATACATGAAGGCTAACTAACGTGCTACTAAATAATGAATGGGTCAACAATGAGATCAATGAAGAAAGCAAAAAATACCTTGAGACACATGCAAATGAAAACACATGACCCCTAATCTACAGGACACAATGAAAGCAGTCCCAAGAGAGAAATGCATAGCAGTGCAGGCCTACCTAAAGAAACAAGAAAAATCTCAAATCAATATTGTATCTTTACACTTAAGGGAACTGGAAAAAGAACAGCAAAATAAGCCCAAAGTGAGTACAAAGAAGGAAATAATAAAGATCAGAGCGAGAATAAACCAAATATAGATTAAAAAAATACAAAAGCTCACACCAACATGAAACCAAGAGCTGTTTTTTTGAAAAGATAAACAAAATTGACAAACCTGTAACCAGACACATGATGAAAAATAGAGAGAAGATCCAAATGTACAAAATCAGAAATGAAAGAGGAGAAGTAACAACTGACACCACAGAAATACAAAAAAAAAAGTTAAGAAAATACTACAAGCAACTAGGCACCAACAAATTGGACAATCTGGAAGAAATGGATACATTCCTAGTACATACAATCTTCTAAGGCTTAATCTAGGAGAAACAGAAAATCTGACCAGACTTATTACTACCAACAAAATTGAGTTAATAATCAACAAGCTCCCAACAAACAAAAGTCCTCTACCAGATGGCTTCACAGGAGAATTTTACCAAACATTCAAAAACAGAACTAATACCTGTCTTCCTCAAATTATTCCAAAAAATCCAAGACAAGGGAAGGCTCCCAAACTCATTTTATGAAGCCATCATTACCCTGATTACAAAACCAAACAAACACATTACAAAAAAAAAAAAACTATAGGCAGATATCCCTTATGAACATAGATGCAAATATCCTCAACATCTTAGCAAACCAAATTCAGCAATACATTAAAAACTTCATACACCACGATCAAATGGGATTCATTCCTGGTATACAAGTTTGGTTCAATATCTGCAAATCAATTAACATGATACACCACACAAACAAAATGAAAAATAAAAATCATATGGTCACATCAATAGATGGAGAAAAAGCATTTGACAAAATCCAGCATCCATTCATGATAAATGCTCTCAGTAAAGTGGGAACAGAGGGACCATATCTCAACATAATAAAGGCCATATATGACAAACCCAGAGCGAATATCATACTCAATGGGGAAAAGCTAAAAGCATTCCCCTTAAGATCAGGAACAAGACAACGAAACCCAATATCACCACTTTTATTCAACACCGTACTACAAGTTCTAGCCAAAGCAATAGGACAAGGACAAGAAATGAAAGGTAACTAAATTGAAAGAGAGAAGTAAAGTTGTCATTATTTGCCAATGACGTGATACTATATATAGAGAACCCAAAAGATTCCACCAAAAAACTACAACTGATAAATGAATTTAGTAAAGTAACAGGATACAAAATTAATATATAGAAATCAATTGCATTTTTGTACACCAATCACAACTATCAGAAGAGAAATTTAGAAAATAATCTCATTTACAATTGCATCAAAAAATAAAATAAAATACTTAGGAATAATTTAACCAAGGAAGTAAAGACCTGTACTCAGAAAATTATAAGACATTGAAGAGAGAAATTAAAGAAGATACAAATAAATAGAAACATACCATCCCCATGAGTGGGAAGAATTTAAATAAAATGTCTGTACTACCCAAAGCAATCTATAGGTTCAATGCAATTTCTATCAAAACATCAATGGCATTTTTCACAGAACTAGAACAAATAATCCTAAAATTTATATGGAACAATAAAAGACTCCAAATTGCCATAGCAATCCTGAGAAAGAAGAATAAATCTGGAGGTATCATGCTACCTGATATCAAACTATACTTCAAGGCCATAGTAATCAAAACAGCATGTCTGATATTGGCATAAAAACAGACATAGATCAATAATAAAGAATAGAGAGCCCAGAAATAAATCCATACCTATGTGGTCATTTAATTTATGACAAAAAAAGCAAGAAATTACACTGGGTTAAAGACAGTGTATTCAATAAACAGTGCTGGGAAAACTGGACAGATACATGCAAAAAATGAAACTGGACCACCTTTTTACAACATATACAAGAATAAGCTCAAAATAAATTAACTCAAATGTAAGACCCAAAGCTATAAAACTCCTAGAAAAAAATATAGGAAGTAAACTCTCAGACATTACCCTTAATAATATTTTTACTTATATATCTCCTCAGGCAAGGGAAACCAAAGAAAGAATACACAAATGGAACCACATCAAACTAAAAAGTTTTTTCACAGCAAAGGAAACCATAAACAAAACAAAAAGACATCCTACTGAATGGGAAAAGATATTTGCCAATAATACATCTGATAAGGGGTTAATATCCAAAATTTATAAAAAACTCACACAACTCAACACACACTCTCTCTCACACACACACACACACACACACACACACACCCCAACCCAAATGAAAAATGGGCAGAGGACCTGAATAGACATTTCTCAAAAGAGGACGTCAGATTGCCAGTAGACTATGAAAAGATATTCGATGTTACTAATCATCAGAGAAATGCAAATAAAAACCATAATGAGAAACCACCTCATTCCTGTCAGAATGGCTATCATCAATAAATCAACAAACATCAAGCTTTGGTAAGGATGTGGAGAAAAGGGAACTCTTCTGCACTGTTGGTGGGGTTACAATTTGGTACACCCACTGTGGAAGATAGTATGGAGGCTCCTCAAAAAATTAAAAACAGAACTACCTTATGACCCAGCAATTCCCCTTCTGGGTATTTATCCAAAGAAATCCAAAACACTAATTTGAAAAAATATATGTATCGACTATGTTTACTGTGGCACTATTCACAATAGCCAAGATATGGAAACAACTGAAGTGCCCCTCAAGAGACGATTGGATAAAGAAATTGTGGTACATTTATACAATGGAGTATTACACTGCCATAAAAAAGAATGAAATCTTATCATTTGCAACAACATGGATGGACCTAAAGGACATTATGCTAAGTGAAATAAGTTAGACTGAGAAAGACAAATACCATATGATCTTAGTTATATGTGGAATGTAAAGAACAGATTAAACAACCAAACAAAAAAGAAACAGATTCATAGATACAGAGAACAAACTAATGGTTGCTAGATGGGAAGGGGTGGGGTTGGGTGAGAAAGGTGAAGGGATTAGGAAGTACAAATTGGTAGTCACAAAATAGTCATGGGGGGATGTGAAATACAATATGAGGAATATAACCAATGTTGTAAAGACTGTAGGGTGTCAGATGAGTACTGGATTTATCAGGGGGATCACTTCACAAATTATATAAATGCCTAACCACTGCGAAATACAACTGAAACCAATATAAAATAAAAAAGAAATAAGTCATAGGGATGTAATGTACAGCCTAGGGAATAAACTCAGTAATATTGTGATAGCATTGTACAGTGTTAGATGGTTGCTACCCTAATGGTGATCACTTCTTTAGGTATATAAATGTTGAATAACAATGGTGCACACCTGAAACTAATATACTATTATATGTTAGCTATATTTTAATAAAAATATTTTAAAAATAAAATGAATAAGAGGGAAATTAGGAAGAGAAGTGTTAAAAGCCTGCTAACGGTAGTTCTATGGAGCCTTTCTCATAATCAGGATGGAGGTTAACGGGGGAGAGGGTAGGACTGGGGGTAATGGTGGTCTTTTCCTTCATTATTCAGTGACCACTTGCCCCTGGGTACATCTCCATAGGCATGCCCAGGTCAAATGCCACATCCTGAGTCTTTTTCTCCTACTTTGACACACCCAAGCATACTATTGGCCTCTAGACAAATGGTGTGGAATGGGAATAAGGGTCAGATTTCAGTAAAGCTCTGTCCTATTCCCTAATTAACATGTAATTTCCACCTTGGCCCATTTCCCCTCAGACCTCAGCACTTGGCAGTCAGTCAGAGTCTTGTCTCCTAAAAAGTTCTTTCCTTTCCATACCCAAAACCCGGCTCATATTTCTGAGGGAGCATGGAGCCCATGCACTAAGAACCCCAGGAGCTCCTGCAGGCTGGAAGCCTGGACAAGGGACACTGACGGACTCCAGTCTGGAACCCAGCCCGGAAAACAGCTGGTGTCCTGGCAGGACATTTACCCACTGGCCAGCAGGCTTGTTTACCTCCCGGGGAAGCCACAGAACTGATGGCCTATACCTGGTAGAATTTTGGAGAAGTAGGTTTTAACTATCTGAAAATATGCACTTTTCCCTGTGGTTAAAGAAAAAAATGCCACAGGATATCGTTCAGGTCCTGCTCCAGGTTTATATGCCCATATGAGATCTGGTGGGTCTCTCTACACGGTTCCACACAAGTCCGCTGCGCCACAACAGCAACAACAAACATGAAGCAAGCAAAATCAAACAGAAAGTTTCAGACCAGACACAGGTGGGGGTGGCTCTATTTCTCAGGCTTTACAGTGAATCCACAAAGCCTTCCAAGTGAACACCCAGAGGAAAGTAAGCAGAGCCAGTTTGTTCTGGCAAACACAGCCACACCGGTGGGAATCCAAAGGGTGCAAAAAGGGTGTGACTATCTTGGGGCCAGCTTGCTTACCTGGACTCTTGGTCGTGGCTTGGAGAAACAGAAAACTGCTAAAAAAAAAAAAAAAGGGGGGGGGAGAGAAAAAAAAGGCTCATGTAACCCACCATTGTGTTAGCAAATGTTATTATTTTTTCAGAATTTTTTTTAATTCATTGCGGTGACAATTGTTAGTAAAATTACATAGATTTCAGGTGTACAATTCTGTATGACATCTTCTATAGATCCCATTGTGTTCACCATCCAGAGTAAGTTCTCCTTCTATCACCATATATTTGATCCCCCTTACCCTCATCTCCCACCCCTCACCCCCCTTACCCTCTGGTAACCACTAAACTATTGTCTGTGTCTATGAGTTTTTGTTTCTCATTTGTTTGTCTTGTTCTTTTGTTGTTTTTGCTTTATATACCACGTCAGTGAAATCATATGGGTCTCCGCTTTTCTGTCTGACTTATTTCGCTTAGCATTATAATCTCAAGATCCATCCATGTTGTCACAAATGTTCCTTTATCATCTTTTCTTACCACCGAATAGTATTCCATTGTGTATATATACCACAACTTCTTTATCCATTCATCTATCGAAGGACATTTTGGTTGTTTCCATGTCTTGGCCACCGTAAACAAAGCTGCAATGAACACTGGAGCACACGAGTCTTTATGTATAAACGTTTTCACATTTTTTGGGTAGATACCCAGGAGAGGGATTGCTGGGTCATATGGTAGTTCTATACGTAATTTTTTGAGGAACCTCCACACTGCCTTCCATAACAGCTGCACCAGTCTGCATTCCCACCACAACAGTGGATGCGGGTTCCTTTTTCTCCACAGCCTCTCCAACACTTGTTACTATTTGTCTTGTTGATGACAGCCATTCTGACTGGGGTGAGGTGATATCTCATTGTGGTTTTTATTTGCATTTCTCTGATGATTAGTGATGTTGAGCATTTTTTCGTATGTCTATTTGCCATTTGTAAGTCCTCTTTGGAGAAATGTCTCTTTAGGTCCTCAGCCTATTTTTCAATTGGGTTGTTTGGTTTTTACTGTTTTTTGTTTGTTTGTTTATTTGCTTGTTTGAGTTTCATGAGTTCCTTGTATATTGTGGATATTAGCCCCTTATCGGAGGCACTGTTTGAAAAAACCTTCCCCATTCAGTTTCTTGCCTCTCTATTTTGTCGATGGTTTCTTTTGCTATGTAGAAGCTTTTAAGTTTCATATAGTCTCATTTGTTTATTTTAGCTTTTACTTCCATTGCCTTTGGAGTCAAATTCATAAAATGCTCTTTGAACTCAAGGTCCATAAGTTTAGTACCTATGTTTTCTTCTATGCAGTTTATTGTGTCAGGTCTTATGCGTAAGTCTTTGGTCCATTTTGTATTAATTTTGGTACATGGTGACAGATAGCAGTCCAGTTTCATTCTTTTGCACGTGGCTATCCAATTCTCCCAGCTCCATTTATTGAAGAGGCTGTCTTTTCTCCAATGTATGTTTTTAGATTCTTTATCAAAAATTATCTGTCCATATTTATGTGGTTTTTATTTCTGGGTTCCCAATTCTATTCCATTGGTTATTGTTGTTATACAACAACCTAGCCAAATGTCCCTTCATGTCTTTCCTTAAGGAAAGAAGAGTTTGTGAAATTGTGCCTTTCTGGGACTCTGTTCCATCCTTTGTTTACACCTTATGTCTCTCTGTCTGGTCCCCAACAGATGGTTTGCAGCCAAAGACAGGTAAGATATCTCACAGGAGATACAACCTAAGCCAGGCGGAACCGAGTGGGGACCCCAAACGACCTGCCTTGGACAGGTATGGGAAGGGGCCTTGCCTCCCCTTCCCCCTGCTTGGGAAAGTCTATTGCCGGCTCTGGCTTTCCCCTTGCACCTGTTTCCACTTCTCTCAACAGAGTTGTTACAATGTGAAAGACTTGATCCTGAAAAGGTACATACTTTAGGTACAAAACATCCTGGGACCTTGTGCTTTAGCTGTTTACAGACAAAGGGTGATTGGAATAAACATTTTCTGTTATGAAGTCTGAGCCTCACAGACTGTAAGAAACAATGTTGCTTTCTTGTAGTTGCTTTCTTGTAGTTGTAGACCTATCAATAAAAACCTCCAGCCAGCTTTATTCTGGGCTCCAGCCCTCTGAGACTGAGAGACCACTGGCCTTCCGAGAGATTTAACTGCATTAAGTCTCTGGTTGTTTCTTGCTTAAAAACTTAACCCAAACCTCCCCTTCTCGCCTCCTTACTGCCCTTGTTGCGTGGGATGCGACAGTAGATGTGTCTGTTTTTCCGCCACTACCATGCTGTTTTGATTATTGTAGCCCTGTAGTACAAGCTAAAGTCAGGGAGTGTGATACCTCCAGCACTGTTCTTTTTTCTTAAGATTGCTTTGGCTATTCAGGGTCTTTTGTGGTTCCAAACAAATCTGATGATTTTTTGTTCTAGTTCTTTAAAAAATTCCATTGGGATTTTGATGGGGATTGCATTAAATCTGTATATTGCTTTGGGTAATATGGCCATTTTAACTATGTTGATTCTTCCAATCCATGAGCATGGAATGTCTTTCCATTTCTTTGTGTCTTCTTCAATTTCTATCCAAAATGTCTTATAGTTTTCAGCATATAGGTCCTTCACATCCTTGGTTAAGTTTATTCCTAGGTATTTTATTCTTTTTGCTGCAATTGCAAACGGAATTGTTTTTTGTTATTTCTTTTTCTGAGATTTCATTGTTGGTATATAGGAAAGCAATGGACTTTTGTACGTTGATTTTGTAGCCAGCAACTTTACTGTATTCATTGATTGTTTCTAATAGCTTTTTGGTGGAGTCTTTAGGGTTTTCTATATATAGCATCATGTCATCTGCAAAGAGTGATAATTTAACTTCTTCATTCCCAATTTGGATGCCTTTTATTTCTTTCTCTTGCCTGATTGCTCTGGCAAGGACTTTCAACACTATGTTGAAAACCAGAGGTGACAGCAGACAGCCCTGTCATGTTCCTGAATGTAGAGCAAAGGGCTTCAGCTTTTCACCATTAATTTTGATATTAGCTGAGGTCTTGTCATATATGGCCTTTAATATATTAAGGTATTCATTCCCGTTCTATACCTATTTTATTAAGTGTTTTAATCATAAATGGATGTTGTATCTTGTCAAATGCTTTTTCTGCATTAATTGATATAATGATATGATTTTTGTCCTTCATTTTGTTTATGTAATGTATCACATTGATGGATTTGCGGATGTTGAACCATTCTTGTGCCCTGTGCAGGAATCCCACTTGGTCGTGATGAATAATCTTTTTAATGCATTGTTGTATTTGATTTGCTATTATTTTGTTTAGGATTTTTGCATCTGTATTTATCAGAGATATTGGTCTGTAGTTTTCTTTTTTTGTGTTGTCCTTACCAGGTTTTGGTAGCAGGGTAATGTTGGCCTCATAAAATGAGTTAGAGAGTACTGTCTCTTCTTCAGTTTTGAAGAATGATTGGTATTAGATCCTCTTTGAAGGTTTGGTAGAAATCACTAGTGAAGCCATCTGGTCCCGGACTTGCTTTTGGGAAGGTTTTGGATGACTGATTCGATTTCGTTACTGGTGATCGGTCTGTTTAGATTTTCCAGTTCTTCATGGTTCAGCAATGGAAGGCTATATATTTCTAAGCACGTGTCCATTTCTTGTAGGTTATTGGATTTGGTGGCATATAGCCCTTCATAGTATTCTTGGATGATCCTTTGTATTTCTGTTGTGTCCGTGATAACTTCCCCATTTTCATTTCTATTTCTGTTAATTAGTGTCTTCTCTCTTTTTATCTTAGTGAGTCTAGCCAAGGGTTTGTCAATTTTGTTAATCTTTTCAAAGAACCAGCTCTTTGTCACATTTTTTTCTATTGTCTTTTTAGTTCTCTATTTCATTTAGTTCAGCTCTGATTTTTGTTATTTCCTTTCTTCTGCTGACCTTCGGTTTCACTTGTTCTTCTTTTTCTAGTTCTTTAAGTTGTAACATGAGATTACTTATTTGGGATTTTTCTTGCTTCTTGATATAGGCCTGTAATGATATAAATTTCCCTCTTAAAACTGCTTTAGCTGCATCCCAAAAAATTTGGTAGGATGTATTTTCATTGTCATGTGTTTCTATGTATCTTTCAATCTCTCCTCTAATTTCTTCTTTGACCCAGTCGTTCTTTAAAAGTATGTTGATTAATCTCCATGTATTTGTGTTTTTTCCTGGTTTCTTTTTGCAGTTGATATCCAATTTCAAAGCCTTGTGATGAGAGAATATGTTTGGTATGATTTCAATCTTCTTAAATTTGCTGAGGCTGATTTTATGTCCCAATATACGGTTTATCCTTGAGCATGTTCCATGTACACTCGAAAAGAATGTATAGTCTGATGTTTTAGGATGTAGTGCTCTATATATGTCAATTATGTCCATTTCATCTAATGTGTCATTTAGGGCTGCTATTTCGTTATTTACTTTCTGTTTGGATGATCTATCCATAGCTTTCAATGATTTATTTAAGTCCCCTAGTATAATTGTGTTTTGGTCAATTTCTCCCTTTAGTTCTGTTAGTAGTTGCTTGGTATATTTCAGTGCTCCCTGATTGGGGCATAAATATTGATGACTGTTATGTCTTCTTGTTGTATAGTCCACTTTACCATTATGTAATGTCCATCTTTGTCTCTCGTTATCTTTTTCACCCTGAAGTCTGTTTCATCTGATATCATTATGGCTACACCTGATTTTCTCTGGGTACCATTTGCTTGGAGTGTCAATTTCCACCCTTTCACTTTGAGTCTATGCTTATCCTTGTAGCTGAGATGTGTCTCTTGGAGACAGCATATGGTTGGGTTTACTTTTTTGATCCAATCTGCTACTCTGTGCCTTTTTATTGGTGAGTTCAGTCCATTTACATTTAGGGTAATTATTGATACGTGAGGATTTCCTGTCATTCTATCTTTAGTTTTCTGATAAGGCTGTGTCTCCATTGTTTCTTTGCCTTTTTGGTGTTGTCTATTATTTCTGTGTGGTGGTATTCCATGATGTTTCCCTCTGTTTCTTCTTTTATTATATTATATATTTCAGCACTGAACTAGGTCTGCGTCCTGTGCCCGCGCGGCTCCGTCTCTGCACTTCTCCCTTCCCTCCTCAGCCACTAGTGCGTTTCTCCCATCTTCAGGTGAATTCAGTAGTGGGCCTCTTCGTCTTGCCTGTCTGCTGTGTTGGGAGTCCTTTGTGGAGTTATTGTTGTTCGATTAGTTGTAAATTCCAGGGGAGCTTTACAGAGGCTCACCTCACGCCGCCATTTTGATGACATCTCAAGATTTCACTGAAGGAATTTTCTAATATACCACCTGCACTACAAGAAATACTAGAAGAGGCTATTCGACCACCATCGAGAGGGACAATGTGTGGCAACCAAAACATGAACAGGGGGAGAGTAAGGGCTTGAACCGTAATATGGGAATGGAGACAGGAGGCATGCTGAAGAAAATGGAATACTCTAAATATCAAATTTTCTTTTACATAAACTTAATGGTAACCACTCAAAAAAAATCCAGAACTGAAACATATACTATAATAAAAGAATGCTGGTCTAGCACACCCAGGGAGAAAGCCATCCCCTTGGTGCCTACCTGAGCTCTGAGAGAGGCAGTGTGGAGGGGTGCCTGATGTCCCTCCTGTTCCTCTGGACAGGGACTCATCACTGTGCACACACCCCCAAAAGAAAGTCCAGAAGAAACAAGCACAGAAGTCCCCCATGCAGGGGCTCAACCCAGAATGAAAACTACACTCAGCTCACAAGGGGGCACACACAATACAACCCCTGCCCTTCCTAGTGCAGCACTGATGACCAGCTCTGCTGCTCTGCATTTATAATGCTGGGAGTGACACAATGCACTGCCCCATGCCCACTAGTGTTGGAACAGCACGGGTCTCTACTAATCCCTAGTGACTGAAGGATGCTGAGGTCCATAAAGCTGGCCATGGTTAAAACATATTACAGCTTAATTAAACGACTCTGGGAGAGGCGCCTCCAGGCTGCAGGCTCAACTGCCTCCCACATCTGGACTCAGTTTGAAGTTTAAACCTCTCTTCAAAGAACTTCAGGCAAAAGATATGCTGGTTAAAAGCCTTGGTAAACACCCTCAGCATGGCACCCATAGCCTGCTTTTTCCTCTGTTTCTGGGTACCCATGCATACCTCATCGGATGAAGGCCCTATGTGCAGGGATAGCCATGACCAACCACAGGGCCTGTCTGCTGTACTCATTGCCTTGTGTCCATCCCCAGCTTGGACATTCCTGTCCCACGTCATGGGCTGTAGGCAGACAGTGGTCTTCACCTCATGAATCTACCTGAGACCCCACTACCACCTTCCTGAAGGAAAGAGATCTGTGTTTCTCCACATCTTATCCCCAAGAGTCTCTGGAATCTGCCAATTTGAACTACACGTGAAGGACAATCTTGTAAAACAGGCACCATGCTGGAGGAGCTCATGTGGACAATTGGAAAGAGTAACACTCAGGGTGCTATCTGGCCACAAAGCTTTCAGGAGCCATATAGGTTATCAGGCATCAGGGCCACAGGTCCAGCCTCAGGTGCAAGAAGGGCCCAGTGTTTGTAGACCTGCTGGTTCACTGAGAGAGCAGCTTCCTCGGGCCATCCATGAACACACCTCTGAAATCAGGCTGGGGAGGCCCTTGGGCCCTGGCTCCTGCCATAGGTCACAGGCTGCCCTGTTCCCATGGGGATGTGTGCAAACAATCCCAGGCTGATCCCTGCCAAGCAAAGCACTCCTGCCCCTTTGCTTCCTATCGGGAAGTGAGCATTACACTTCTGAAGGAGGAAGCTCAAAAAAACCACAGCCCATGAGGTTTTCCTCCCAGGCCTACCCGCATTGCTGAGGAACCCCCCCTCCTCTCAGCCTCAGCCCATCTGGCAGGGTGTGCCTCAAAACTGGTGCCAGCTGGTGTCACAGAGAGAAGGACCTGATGGGGCAAGAAGGGTGGGGACAAGATGAGGACTTGGAGGCCTCCCCAAGGTTCCCAAATCCAACCCTCCAGGCCTCCGCCACCCGAGGGAGGTAAGGTTACAAATACACATCAGTATTCAGAATAGCAGACACTTAAAGGCAACATGAGAGTGGAGCCACAGGCATGAGCTAAGTAATCATAAGGCAACACTAACAGAGCAAGAAGCAGGGCCATGTCTGCTACCTGGAGAATGTTTCCAGGACAGATCCTTGAACACTAAAAGCAGGTTGTGGAAACATGCCTTGGAGAATGAGGATGTTTAAAATGTATGTATGCAGGTACACATGGTGTATACACACACACATATATATCGATGGTGCCAAACAAATGTATATATATGACTTGTATTCATCTTTTGTTATCTGTATATATTGAGTATTACAATTTTAATAGCTTTTTTTCCTTTCTCAAAGTGTGTATACATTTTTTGGGCACCCTCTGTGTGTGTGTGTGTATATGTACATGTATATATACACATCCCCATAGGCATGTACATGAATGTCTGCCTAGACATATGGCAAACAGTGGCGATTCTTGCAAGTAGGATGGAGGTGTTACTAACAGTTGTTGGGGCAGGAACTGTTGGTTCATTGTCGTGCGGGGCGGCCTGCAGGGTCTCTGGTCCCGCTCCCCACATAAGAACGCAGGACATGGTGAGGCCAAAAAGGAACACCCACGGAGCCATAGGTAGGGGAGTCACACCACTATGGTCTCACTGGAGGCTGGATCCACACGATGTGCGACCTGCTGTCCGCTTTGCTGCCTGCCAACCGACCGACTCCACTCTCCAGCGCAGCCACGGCAGTTATATCAGTGGCCAATTGGCTAACCGGCCACAGCCGACGGTCAACCAGTCACAGCCGACGGCCATCTACTACCCGAGCCAGCACCTTTCCATGTGAGGCCGAGAGCCTGGAAACTGCTCTCTGGGGCTCTGTCCCCACATTCATGTTACAAACTCTATAATGATTCTTCAGAAATGTGCCAAGTCAAAAAAATTGATCAGACCCAGGAATGAAAGGCTATAGCTACCTGAGGAATGAGATAGGTTGCCCCAAACTTCAGACAGACAAGGAGGGTATGGTCCCCAGGAAAATGCACTGCCACCAGCACTTCAGCCTCTGAGAACCACAGCCCCACAGGGTTTCTGTAAAGGGCTCAAGCTATAAGTCTGGAACTTGGTCTTTGGGATTGTGACTGTCCTGGGCCAACTTGGGTGTCACCTCATGAGACACTGGGCAGGAAAGCCCTTTATTTTAGTGGCAGTTTATATGCAAGCAGGACAGCCAGCACCAGTGTCTAGGTGGCTTTCCTCTGAGACGAGACGAAGAAAATTTCATTTCAAAAACCAAAAAAGACCAGAAATATAATTAAGTAGCAGTAATTATAGACAACCTGTACACACACTTTTCTTTTTACTCAAACAGTAAATAGTAATAGTCATCTGGTGCAAAGACTGGCTGAAGTCTGTAAAACCATTCTGGGCTAAGTCTGTATATTTTTGGAGAGAGAATAATGTAAGGGTGAAATTCAGGGAATCAATAATGCAGTTAGACTTAGCTAATCTGCAGTTTGACTCACTGCACAGCTCGTTATCTAACCACCTATAATTAGACTCAGTTTTCAGTTTGATCCATCCTGATATTCATGTTTTCTCTTTGTTTCTACCCTCACTGATAAACTAAAGAACTCTGTTTGTTCCCTTTCTCGAGGTTACTCATACCTCATTAATTGACAACATCCTAACCTGAAAAGAGCAATTTCTTAATCCTCAGGTGCCGTAACACCTGACACCAGAATCCAATTTATGACTTCTTGCAGTATTTATTGATAATGCATTAAAGTCCCAGGTCATAATGGCCAAGCCTGAGTCTGGAATCCGGATGTCATGCAGGGTCTCTTGTCCGGCTCCCCACATAAGAACGGAGGGTATGGTGAGGCCAAAAAGGAACACCCACGGAGCCATAGATAGGGGAGACGTACCATTACATTCTCGCTAGCGGCTGGGTTGGAGATACAAAAGCAAACATCCACCAGTACCCAAACAAGGGGTCTTCCTGCACCCCAGTCTCACTGGCGGCCAGGCGAGACACAGGAAGTAGGATCCACACGATCCGCAATCTGCCGTCCGTGTTTCTGCCTGCCAACCAACCAACCAACCAACCAACACAGCCACGGCAGTTATATCAGTGGCTAATTGACTAACTGGTTACAGCTGATGGCCAATTAGTCACAGCTGATGGCTACCTACTACCCGACCCAGCACCTTTCCACATGAAGCCGAGAGCCTGGAAACTGCTCTCTGGGACTCTGTACCCACACTGGAGATAATATCATCTTCAAAAAGATCAGACCCCAGGAAAGGACGTCAGTCACCAGACCTGCTTGACCAACTCCCCCTTTCCTATATGAGAAAGCTAACCTGAAGTTAGTGCAGCTGTCCACTCTCAAACTCTGGATTCTGTCCTAGCAACACCCCATTCCCACCCCCTGCCAGTGTTTCTCTCATTGCTACCTGTGGCAGCTGTATTCTTTAACACTGCCATGGGCATTCTCTCTGCCTTAATTTTAATAAAACCTTTTCTCATTCTCCCACTTTGTAGAGTCTGTGAAAGCTTTCACTTTCTGCGAAGGACCAGGGGTTAATTCTATGCCACAAATAATAAATACTTTGCCTGTACTCATAAGTTTGTCCCTTCCCTGGGGCTACTCTGGTGCAATGGAACTTGTCATGCGGGGTCTCAGCTCCCACTTGCCACATAAGAACACAGGATGTGGTGAGGCCAAAAAGGAACACCCACAGAGCCATACATAGGGGAGTCATACCACTATATTCTTGCTGGCAGCTGGGTTGGAGATACTGGAAGCAGGAGCCACACGATCCGCAATCTGCCGTCTGCTTCTGTCATGCGGGAGACCCTGCTCACTGTGCCATGTGTCATGCGGGGCGGCCTGCGGGGTTTCAGTTCCCGCTCCCCACATAAGAACGCAGGATGTGGCTAAGCCAAAAAGGAACACCCACGGAGCCATAGATAGGGGAGTCATACCACTATAATCTCTCTGGCAGCTGGGCAAGACACACGCAGTAGTAGCCACACGATCTGCAGTCCACCATTCACTTCTCTGCCTGCCAACCAACCAACCAATCAACGCAGCCCCGCAGTTACATCAGTAGCCAATTGGCTAAGCGGTTACAGCTGACCGCCAACCAATCACAGTTGATGGTCATTCACTACGCAAGCTAGCACCTCCCCATGCGAGGCCGGGAGCCTGGAAACTGCTCTCTGGGACGCTGTCCCCACAAGCTAAAGTTGTTTTCAGCTTTAACACACTGGCTGCACTCCTGAAAACTCCCCCATGGTTTACAATTAGCCACACATCTCAACAGGCCTGACTGAGCCCACCTCAGACTGAACACTAACTAATTAGCTCTCACTTAGCATGTGCATGGGAGATGCCCAGCCAAGGGAATGTCACCCATCACTCGCCTGCCCACCCACCCAAGCCAGGGACTGGGCACGTCTGAGGCAGTGACGGAAGGAAATCAGTCCATGGCCGGACCCACTTTATCTCCAGCATTCAGTTGGTTAGTCCCTCCACCCCCACGCACAGAGTCTTAATCTTTTACTAAAGAATCACAAATACATCAGGTTGGGTCAATAATAGCAAAGAACAGTAGAGCCAGTTTGTATATTAGAACAGCGCTCCCCAGGGCAAGGGGGCACGGGGGCCCTGGGGAATCTGCCTCAGTCATCTGGGTGGGGCCCAAGGTTTAAAAGTACAGGCCCTAAGCTCGGCCAGCAGGAGACAGGTCGCTACAGTGGCTGGGACGACTGTGATGGACTGTGATGGCTGAGGGTGTTGGTGGTGGAAAGAGGGGAGGACGAATAGGGTGGTGCCCACTAGAAGCCGCAGCACATTAACAAACATCACTTTGCTGTACCCAAAAATCAACCTGAGCAGTTTTACCATCTTTGGTGAATTTGGTCTGTGATAAAACCCAATTTTGAGAAATAACCAGAAAACTAGGGGAGCCCAGTGCCCCGCCTCCCCACCAGTCACCTGAGTGGCAGGGAAGGCACTGCTATTCTTAGGACCCCAGATCTGGACCTGCTTCTGTGAACATTCCTCTTACCACATCCCCTCATTCTCACTGCCCCAGCCACGTGCCTCTTCTTTCTGTTCCTGGGTTACCTACCCTTACTCCCCCTCAGGGTCCTGGATGGGCCTCGGAAGTTCTTCCTCCATTTTTCTCATAGCTGCTTCTTTTTATCAATAAAACCTTGGCTTAAATGTCACCTCCTCAGAGAGGCCTTCTATGACTATTATAATCTAATGTGACCACCCAGCCACATTCTGTCATACATTGTGGGACTGTTACTGCAACATACCCAGCCTTTCCTGATACAGTGGCACACAATGAAACTTGTTGAATGATCAGAAAAGAAAAGCTATAAGCCACCCACTGGGAGAATAACTGCACTCATAACTCCTTGATGGGGAGTGGAGGTGATAATAAAGGATATACCACTTAGGTTCATAGTGGGTCTGAGATAGTGCTGTAAATGGCACTCGAGGCTTTAACAAAGGGAGTTTTACCCCAAAGGAAGGGAGACCCAATGTTCTGCAGTGACCAGCCACAGAGACCCCAAGCAGGGCAGTCCCCACAGGAGGCAGCATTTTCCAAGAAGCCAGTTAGTTCCTGGATGATGGATTCATTCAAACCCCCAACACATACACAAAATCCAAAAGGTCCAGAGGGGTGCATAGCACACAGAATATGTGAAGAATTTGTTTAAGGGATCAAAGAATATGAATGTCTGGTGTACCCCCTCTTTAAAAGACTTGGTTTTATTTTTTGTCAAACTCTCATAAGCGCACTAAAAGTAAGAGGCTGAGTGGGCTGATTTTAATTATGCCAGCATGTATTAAAGTTTTATTCAGCTTGCATTCATGTTTACTTTTCCTGGGCTGAGAGAACATTCTCAAAGCTGAAACATGTTCCCTGATACTCAGGCGACCCCTGCCGAGGACCAGACACACATGCTGTGCCAACAGCCTCCCCTATGTCTTGAACATTCACCATAGTTGTTCCCAAAGACCCAATTCTTTCTATGGGAATCTGAAGACACCGAGTATTGCCAAGTGAACAAGAAAGCCAGACCTCCTGGACAATTCTGCTTCTGGGAACGGCCCAGCGGAGGTGTCTGGTACCAGCATCTACTGCAAAGAGATGTGGAGGCCCAGGAGACACTGTGGGATGCCGAAATGCCTGCTGTCGGGGGCACACGGTACCTGTAGGTGATCCTCACTTCTGTTCCAGGCTCATCTCGCTCCCAGATCAAGGCGACACTCTCCGGGGACTTCCGAACATGCTGATCCAAGCAGTTGACTGCACAAAAACAGGTTTATTGACATTACACTTGCTTTTAGAGTCAGAATCAGGGGAGAGTCTGGTTTGCTGTGGCTTGCACTACTCTCTACTTCCCTCTCCAAACGTGGGGTTTCTACTTCCTTGCAAAAAGAAGGGTGATTGTCAGAGCCTGTGAAAACTTGATGATCACTACACAAATATGATCTCACAGGTGCAGGTTGATCCTGTGAATAGTCTGAAGCACGCACTTCTTGCCAGTAGTCCCAATCCCAGCCACATATTGGTGTGATCTAGGTGTCATCTAGGGCACCCAGGGCGACCCTGACCAAATTGATCTGGTGGTTTTCAAGGCTCCCTGGGTGGTACTAATGTGTAGCTGGGTCTAGACATTGCAGCCTGAGCTGCTGGAAATCATACTTAATGCAAATAGGACACCCTGATTCAACACACAGCTCATGCAAGGTAGAGATGTGGTAGAGATGCAGTCCAGGTCAAGGTGCCACATCTCTTCTCAGGCAACACCCTACAAACCAGCCTCTGCTCCATGGAGTGATACAATGATGGGGAAATGCCATGCTGATTTTCCAAAAGGCTCTGATCCCCTCCCGCTGCATTATCCAACCTCAGGTCACATGACTGCCTACAAAAACAGTTCAGTTTTGCTGGTTTACTGTAAACCTGAAGATTAGTAGGACCATGCTCATTTGCTGACATCCTGTGTTCACTACTCTTTTGATTTCAAGCTGACCTTACTTCTGGTTGGTTAATGCCAGAGCCCCTCACAACCAGCCCTCAAAGCCTGGCTTTCGTTGCTCACTTCTCCATCAGGGTGGGAAGTGAACACCACAAATAGCTATTGGATCTTCAGGCCACACCAATGTCCACGTATATAAATTTTTCTTTTCAGGACAGTTACTTATCTTCTCCAAATCAATCTCCTCCTATATAAATGGGCACTGCATTATCTATCATGTCTAACTCACAGGATAATAACCAGAAACAAATGAAAGCTTGAATGTTAAAGTGCTATTATATGAATACAAGGTACTATTACCAACTGATAAATACCATGCTATGAGCCACAGAGACTTTTAAATGGGATAACCATTGTGACAAAAGTCATGGGAGACACCAAAACGTCACGTGATTCTCATAATTCTTGAGAGGGTGAATTTACATGAAAATATTTACCTGCTTTAGCGCGCGCGCGCGCGTGTGTGTGTGTGTGTGTGTGTACTACATTTTTCCCTCTTGGGTTATTTTATCTATTATTTATTCTTATAATAAAAAAATCATTTCAATTTTACAGCTCCTAACAGATATATAAATTATATGTCAAAAAATTTAATAAAGATAAATGTCATGGAAAGTTACTAAGACTACTTACTGACACAGAAAACTTCTTTGAATTCTTATAAAAGAAATGCCTAAAAAACAGAAGAAAGAAAAAAAGAGAAACTGCAAGGGGCATGATGGCAGAATCTGGATTTACACAATTAAACCCAAAATCTGTGCGCGTACGTGTGTGTGTGTCAATCTGGTCCGAAGTTAAGAAATCAAGTTTTCACAAATAAAACCCTGGATTTCTAACTTCTCTTGAACAATCAGCAGATGAGGCCACACTCTCCTTGGGAGCTGAGATGGTAGCTACCCCTTAGCAGGGCCCTGACTGGTTCTGGAGGACCTCATCAATGGAAGGGAAAGCAGTGACTGGGAGGTTCACAGCAAGCCTTGGAGTGCCCAGATCCTTGAAGCTAAGGGCCGATACTGCAGAAAGGGTTGGAGGAGAAACAGAGTGGGTTACAGCTATGCACTGAGCAGGGAGGGCATTGCACATGAGTGTTCATTGGCCCCTGGCTGCTCCAGGCACTGGGGCACAGATGCAAACCCTTGGCCCCACCCCAGAGCTGCTCTGAGAAGACCCCAGGTGACAGGTGTACACGCTCTTATCAGAGAAGCCTGTTCCAACACACCTTCTCCCATCCTGAGTTGGACCTTCTGAGTCACTCTAGAAAGTGGCCAGCTTAGGTACAGTAGCTTAGAAAACAATTTCCAGGTGGTCCAGTGACTTGCCCAAGGCCCAGCCACGAAGCAGTAGTAAGGGCCTCAAAGCATGAGTAACACCTGTCCTGGGGCTCATCTGTCCACACCACTTGCTCCCACGGCAGCCATAGTGCCAGAACATGCTTCTCACCATGAGAATGACTGCCTGACGTCAAGCCTAGACCCTCAGTGCCTTGGTGCTTATCAGAGCATCTTGTTCCTCATTTATGCCAAGAGGGCAGATGTACAGAAGGTGGAGGGGAAAGATCTGCCAAGTGATGAACAGCAGCCAGGGGGTGGCTGGGTGGCCAGCAAGACCAGTTCTATGTCCTCTCTTCCTGGGGCAGATGAATAGCAGTAATTCAGGCAGTTCAGCACTGAGCCCCAGCTGCAGTGTCCCCTAGGTGCTTTCCTTGCATATGGGCAGTGCTGAACATGTGAACACCAAGGCCCCATGTGATCTATCTCTCCCCATTGGCAGTGCCAAGTCCGGAGAGCACCTTCCTGCCCCGAGACCTTTGCATGATTTCTCCTTGCCTGGGGCACACTATCCCATTCTACCCACTGCTGTCCTCACCTGGTGCCCACCTTCCTGCAGGTCCTGGCCTACACATTCTCACTCTCTCAGTGAGCACTTCACATCCCTTGAACCTTGTGCCCCTTTCTAACTCACCTGAGATGTTTGCACTTGCTGTCCCTCCATGGGCAGGGGCCAGATGTACTGTCCAGATGTTTGTACACATGCAGCCTAACCCAGAGCACAGAACAAACAGCTCCAGATGGCAAACAGACCATTCAAGTCCTCGAGCTGGAGGGCAACAATAGAGTCTAAATGGCACCAGGTTGGCCCTGCGCCCAGGGGAAAAACCAGACCTCTTCCTGTCTTCATGGCTTTGTTTCTCAAGATCATTTCTGTTGGTCTAAATTCACTAGAACCCCCAGAGGGCTTTTTAGCACACAGATATGAGCTCCCCGACCCACCCTCAACACACGTAACTCTAATAGAGCAGGTCTGGGTGGGCCTGAGCATTTCACCTCTAACAGATCCTGGAGATGCTGTTGCCACTGGTCCAGGACCACGCGCCCGCAGACAGAAGTGCATGCATAATAATGCACACGCATTCTACTTGGTATGTATATTCCAGACTCCAGAGGGCCTTCTTTTCCCTATGGGGACAGGAATGATCAAAGACACTTGCCAGCTTTGTAAGACATCTCGCGAAGCCCTCGCTCGATGGCAGCCTGGAGTCCCAGGTCAAACCCACCCTCCAGAGTCCTGCCCCTGTCTAGCCACTCACTAACAGGGAGACCCACTTGTTATTTAATCTAAATCTCACTTTCCTAATCTGCAGTGGGGGTAATGGTTCCTGACTCTGGGAGTGACAGTAGGAATTCAATGCCACTGGAGAGGTTCCTGTCACAGGGTCAGATGTTGTGGCAGTGTTCCCAAGGGAATACAGTTCATAGCTGTTATGGTTGACACTCAGATGACAGGCACCTAGAGAAAGCACAGTGCAGGGTCTGGGTGACAGTGGCCCTAAAATGCCATATATATGTGTATATGTATATGTATATATACATATATACGTATATATATATATATATGTATATAATATATGTGTGTATATATACATATACATATGTGTTGGCTTTTAACACATATGTATGTTCCTGCTATTGGCTCAATTGCAGGGAGAAAAAGAAAGAAGGGTGGGGGGAAGAAGGGGAGGATAAAAGCAAGGAATTCAAACGTTTTCCACCCAAAGAACTGGGCAGTGGGACAAGAAAATTCCATTTACAAGCATTTCCAAGAAGAGTTGGGCAAGGCCCCTGCATAATTTAAGACTCAGCTCAAACCCCACCTCTTAATTCAAGCCTTTTCCAAATTTTCCAGCACACAATGATCTCTCCCTCTCCATCATTCAGTGGCTCACATCATTTAACAGCTTATTCTGCCCAGTGGTCCATTTTGGGACACAATGTTGGCTCTGCTAAACCCTCCCCCATTTGAGTCACAAGGTCCATGAGTCACAAGGACAGGGACCATGTCCCAAAGATTCACGTATCATGGGAGTGGGATGGGTAGGTGACATCATAATTCTCCTTTATTTCCACATCTATACAATGGGACTACCAACTGAAACAGGGCCTGGTTGGGACCTCCACAAAAGAGGCCTTGTCTCTCCCTGGCCTAGAGCTTAACAATTGATCAACCCCCTCCCTGTGGTTTAAGTTTGGAATATCCCCTGTCCCAGTTCCCTACTTTAGATAATTACCCTGAAACTCATGCTTGCTTACTAGTCATAATGCCCCCCATGCTTGCCAATTACAATCTTTATGGCCTAGCATTTTTTACAGGTCACTGTCATCAGTGTTCCTGGGTTGGTGATCACATTGGAGAGCCATATTGCCAGAGGCTCCATGCAGACCCCTGAAACCATTACTGGAGGAATGCCCAGATTTTTCCCTTAAGTATCCCAAGGCTAGTCTGAGAATGTTAATGCAGTTTCTGGAGATGTTAACCTGCTGCCTTCTCAGATCACCGGTGCTCCGATAATAAACACTTATTCTAGGACCCAACTACTATGTCGGTCTATTGGCTGAGCAGCACAGGCAGCACAAGCCCCGGACTCGTTTGGCCTCTAGTTTCACAACCACTTCCCAGTGGTGTCACGATGATGAGATATCCATCATTTCACCTTAGTGCAGGTCTAACACGGAGCCTAACACAACTCTGTATATAGTTATGCAAACGTCTGTTGGTGGTTCATGGGTTCAGGGGTTTGTATTTAAAAAAATAAAAAGAAAAAAGAAAAGACTGCAAGAGGGTTATCATTTCCACTATAAAGATGGCACCCACTTACATAGGAATTTTCAAGAACTCCTGTCAGTTGTTCAAATACATCCCTCTCCTTCCCCTATTTTAAGTAAACCCACATAGAGAAATTCAATTTTAATCAAAAGAAACAAGGGAGTTAATATTCACAAAATGATTCACAATGGGTTTTCTTTAAATAGAAAATCTCCCTGGCACATTTTAAGAAATCACATCAGTCACAAAAGTTGTACTTGCCAACTTTCCAGAAGCATCTGCTTTTTAAAGTAAGTCATGCCTCTGACAACTGGGGAGAATTCAGTCTCTTCTGGAGGAACTTTATCCTAAGACCTGGGGTTACATTTCCATTTTGAGTTCCTTGGAAGACCTTAAACAAGTTACTTCAATCACTGAGAGATAAGTGAAGCACAGGAGTTTAGCATCTTGCTGTCGTCAGGGTGTCTGCCTTCTAAATTATTGGAGGCATGTCATAAAGAGGAAAAAGGTCCAGCCAAATGGTTCCCATTGTTGCAACTAATATTCCAAAAAGCATCCAGAAATCTCTGTGTTCAACGATTGGTTAAAAACAGTTTCTCTACAACCTTGCTTCAAAGTAAGAATACACACACTTTTTTGAAAAACAGACTGAGAATGTGGTGTTTAGAAAATAGAGTTTAGTTGTGTGTTTTGAAAGCAACACATGTCGTTACCCTCTGGTTCTGCATTTGCAACTTCCTGAGTTTATATGCTACACAGAAAAACATCTGTTGAGCCCTACGAAGGACACAACAAAATTTCAAAGACTGGAAAGAATTTCAGATCTTGGTTTTCCAAAGAACCTTTTGCAAAGCAGTTTTATGTAAAAGTAAGACCATGTTTCCCCAAAAATAAGACCTAGCCAGACCATCAGCTCTAATGCATCTTTCAGAGCAAAAATAATATGAATTAATATAAGACTCGGTCTTATTTTACTATAAGACCGGGTCTTAATATAAAATAATATAACACAACACAACACAACACAACACAATATACCAGTTATTATTATTAAGTTTTGCTCCAAAAGACATTAGAGCTGATTGTCCGGCTAGGTCTTATTTTCGGGGAAACACAGTAGTAGTAAATGACTGAAGGGGGTGGTGACTCTTCAATGCCCAGGGGGCCCTCTGACACCATGACCCACCTGGCCACCTGGCTACTATCCCAGAGCTCCAGGATGGGCTTTGACAGCCGTGTTGGCCTATATGCCCTCCTGACCTGTTTCCCTGTTATACCAGATGCAAACCCCTGTGGTCCTATTCAGAGGCAACACGGGACTCCCAGCAGCACTGCTGCAGGCCAGGTTCAAGGTCACCAACCCTTACCCCTTCCAAACCCCCACCCCCAAAGGATTCAATAATAAATAACAAACTGATTAGAGTGATTAGGTAAGAGTAACAGGCTAAACACTGTGCAGTTTTTCTCATTTAATGCTAACAACAGCCCTAGGTGTCCCCAGGCCATCCACTGCTGGTCAGAAGGCTAGCAGCTTCTGCCATGGTGTCTGTGACCTCTGGTCACTGATATTCTTTCGGTCCAGTCACCAAGTTTTGAGAAGCCCTGTGTAGCTGCTTTGGGCCACAGTTCCAGCTGAGCCCCACCTGAGTCATCCCAGTCCAGGTCCCAGACTTGTGAGTGAGAAGCAAGTAGATGACAACAGTCCCAGACATAGATCAATGGGGAGCAGAAGCAAGCCATCCCCGTGAGGCCCTGTCCAAAGTCCTGACCCACAGAACTGTGAGAGTAATACAAGGCTTGCGGCCAGTTTGATATGTAACAATAGTAACTAGAACACTGTCTTTATAGTACAGACAAGGAAACCCAAGCAAAGAAGAGTAAGAAGCAAGGATTCAGACCCAGGTGAGTTTCTCAAGACACATCCAGAAGCACTAAGCTGTATTGCACCACTTATCTACCATTTCTGTTTCTTTACTAGAGTCATCTCCACTAATCTCAATTCTGCCCATTTAGAAGTACCTTCATCTGCCCTAGTTTGGGGCATGTAGGTCAGTGGTTCTCAACCCTGTGTGTACTTGAGGAACACCTGGATCTTGTAAACACAGATAGCAGAGCCCCACTTTCAGGGTTTCTGATTCCAGGGATCTACGAGTAGGATAGAGCATTTCTAAAACGTTCCCAGGTTTCAAATGAGATGCTCATGCTGCTGGTCCGGAGACCACACTTTGAGAACTGCTGATACTGAAGAAGTAATGGGAGTTTCAAAAGTGACGCTCCTTTGGAACAAGCCATAATCACGCTGATTATCCGACAGACAGAACAGACCAAAACACCCCCACCATTCCACAGCTTTCTAGGAGGCTCCCAGGGTAGCTATAGCCTGTCCCGGCCTTATTCATACCATCACCTCTGTAGTCTGCAGACACTGGCAAAGGACAGAGATATTCCTGATAGATGAGAGGATGGACATACACATGTAAGGTCAGAAATTGCCTTTTTCCACAAAGCAGTTTCTGAAGCTCAATTTCTGGCAAAATAAGTGAAGGAAAAAGAGGCACTTCTGCTAGCTGATCACACGCTGACCCTGCCCAAGGGAGGTGAAAGAGGCTCTTGCTGTCTGCCGGGCAAAGTCTGTTCCCTGTAACTTATCTAAGAGTGAGAGGCTGTAAGTGTGCATGAGCCGACGCCGACCGATCATGCCAGCCTCAGGTTTCCCAAGTCCTGGTCAGCTTCCACAGGAGCTGCACATTTTCTGCCCTCTCCTGAGAGCTGCTCTCCTCCCATCAAGGACACATGCCATCAACACTAAGAGTTTGGTTTTTCCCCCCACTAATTCAAGGACACTTGTTGCTGACACAATTATAGAAAAAAAACACTTATCTAGTAAGTGACTCATTTTGATTAATCAGCAAAGTAGTATACTATATGAAAAAAAAATTGGTCCAAAGTTCCCTTAAAGTTTTTTTGTTTCAAAAATAACTGCAAGACACTACCTACAATTACGTTTCTAAACATAATAAATTAAAATCACTACTACTTATTAATCACCAGTAAGTGCTAGGTCTGTTCCACACCTCTGGCACTCTGTCCTTACAATCAGCCTAGCAGGTGGGTTTACTGCCCCCAGTTTTCAAACGAGACTTCTGTTCAGAGGAGTAGAGATGCTGGACCAGTAAATGGTAGAGTTGTGTGAAACACCAAATCCTACCTCCAAGTTCAGGTCTTGGCCAGGGTCCTGACCCTGTCATGAAGATCTGCAGGTCCTTCCCTGAAACACCCGGTAGACCCCATCCAACAGGGTACCCCATCTTCCCTGACAGCACAGCCCCCCTGAGAACCCCACCTGACTGCAAGTCCAGTCCTCTCCAGGCTGCCCACACTCAGGCCTACCCTGCCTGGCTGGCCACTGTCTCCTGTTTCTGCACCTTCTCTCCTTGCTGCCTGAGGGCACCACCACCCCAATCCCAAATCTTAACAAAACTGCAGAAAATTCAATCTCAGCAGATACCAGAGAATTGACTGGCTAGTGGAGCTGGTTTCTGGGATCTCAATCAGAACCAGGTGTAAAGCTGGCTCTGGGCCTTTGGGGGTTGACGCAGGGACAGCTGAAACAGAGTTGGGAGGCCCCACCATTCCCTCCTTTCTGCCCACAGGCCGTGCCTGGGAGCAAGGAGATAAGCGATTCCAGTTGCTGGCCGGGGGGTTTTCTCTCGTTCCCCCACCACCACAGCTCGGTTTGTTTACATGGGCAGAGAGGCAGGTAGCTGGTGTTGACAACAGCCAGATACTTTTCAGTTTTGCCTCCGGTCCGCGGGACAAGAGCAGGGAAGTCCCAACTAATGGGCACCCCGCACCCTCCACCCTGGCCCAGGTGTCGCCCAGGGCTCCCCGGGGCGGGGGAATCCTGTGTTTAAAAGTGAGAGCCTGCCTCTGGAGGAGCCAGCTGGGCCAAGGCCGGCAGCTTGGCGACTCGAGCTGACGCTGGGCCGGGTCTCCGGGAAAGATGGGGTCGAGGCGGGGGTTGCAGCTGGCGTGCAGGTTGGAGCCTCTGGAGCCCGGGATGACGTGGGCGGGGGTGACGAGGCCCCCGGGTCTGCGATCCGCCCCGGACCTCTGAACCGGCCAGGTTCTGAGTCCCCTGTGGACGCGTGATTTGGAGGCGCCCTGGGTCCCTGCAGCACACTCACCAGACACGTTTAGCTGGCCTCCCAAGAACCAGCCGATCTTTCCGCTGCTGAAGTCGCAGTCCCAAACGGTGTGGTATGGGGTGTCCCACACCAACGTGTCCCGCGCCAGCGGCCCCCAGAAGGCGGCGGGCTGCCGGGCCGCCTGCGCTCTTAGCGCGGGGTAAGAGGCTGGCTGCACAGCGGCCGGGGCGCTGCGCGGGGGTCCGGAGGCCACCGTGCGCAGTGCGCTGACCCCAAGAGGCCACCCCCGCGCTCCTGCGCGCCCAGGCAGGCTGCCCAGAAGCCGCCCGACGCCACAGCCCAGGCTGCGCGCCGCCATCTCTCCGCCGCCCCACGGTCTCTGGGCCCCCAGCCGGGAGGCAAACCCGAGGCCCCTCCGCTCTGCTCGGGCCCCGCCCCGTCTCCGCCCTCCCGCCACCACCCTTCCCGGCCTGAAGCTGCCTTCCGGAGTCCGCCGGGTCCACAGCCGCCCTCCGCGGAGAAGGAGGGGAAACGGCCCGGGGAGGGGCGCCGGGGAGCGGGGCGGAGCGCTGTTCCAGTCCCGGCGGGGCTGCGGGGCGCGCCCCTCGTTTGTGCTCGCGCACCGACCCGGGCGTCCAGCCGTTTTGGTTTCAGTTTGTGCGTCAAGTTCCGACAGCTGCGCGGCGCGGCGCAGCTAACAGCAGAGACACGTGCGTCGGAAGCGCAGGCTGGGCCAGGCTCCTGCAGCGGTCTCGGTGGAGGAAAGGAACCCACTCAGAACAGACGCGACTGATGCAGCGAAGCACACAGGTGGGTTCTAGGACCAAAGTTCGGTCGGTTCAGCATCTCAGGCTGAAATCAAAGTATTAATCCAGTTGTGTGCCCTCACCCGCCAGGCGGACCTGTGCCGCCTCCCCCACATACACAAGTAGCCCCAGTGGGCTAAATGGGCTAATCAGAGGAACTGTGGAACCGTGGCAGTTTTCTCCAGTTGCTCCAACCACCGTGGCCACTCTGACTTTTCTAGCTCTGTGACCTTGGGCAAGTTCCTAAACCTCTCTGTGCCTCGTTTTCCTTTTCTAGTGAAAAGGAGTATAATATCTCCCTCCCCTGCAGCAGTAAAGAATAAATGAGATCATGTCCGAAGCGTCTGGGAGGACAATAGTGGAGGCAGTGTTCTTGTTGTCAAGAAAAGATAGAAGGGAACTCAGAAACTAGTCCTAACCAGATTCTTAAGTATTTCAACAACCAAGAAGTAAACACATTATAAGAATGTAAACATGGGGGGAAGGGGATTTTTGAAGATTCAATGGTTCAATTCTTTGAGCTTGGGAAAGAGTCCACCTTCTTAGCTGTGAGATATGCAGAGGAAAAGTCCCTGCCATTCCAAGGAGCTTCTGTCGTCAGTCAGCCCCAGGCCATGTTGAACACCTACTTCCTGCCAAAGAAGAGAGGAATTTAAGGCTGGAGAACCAGTGATCATAGGAGAGCTAGCATTAGATATGTGCCCTGACCTGCATGAAGCGCTTGACCTGCAGTTTTTACTTAATTTAAAAATTATCTAGCGCTATCAACTCCGGCCCCTTATCAACCCCTGCTGGAATAAATGAGGAGACCAAACTAATCAATAGACTTACTAAATACAACATGGGCTGATGGAATAGCACCAGCATCCACACACACACACACACACACACTCCCCCTATTTGATATCGACTCACCACTTGGCCTGAATCCCCATTTTTATTAGAATATACAAAATTGCAAAGAGAGAAAGGCCATAACTGTGGCAGGGGGTTCCAAAGATGGCCACCAACACTGCATCCACTTATGTGTGTGAGAGGTGCACTCTATCAAGAGGAGGAGCCTGTCCTCTCCCCCCTTGAACCTAGCTGTAATGAGGGGTCTCAGCTCCTGCTCCCACACAAAATATGGTGAGGCCAAAGAAGAACAACAACAGAGCCACAAATAGGGAAGTCATACCACTATACTCTCGCCGGCAGCCGGTCGAGACACAGGAAGCAAACACCCACCTGCAGCCCAACAAGGGGTCTTCCTGCACCTCAGTCTCATTGGCTGTTGGGCGAGACACAGGAAGCAAATATCCGCCAGTTCCACTACATGGTGGTACGTGCCCAAGCAAATAGTCAAGTAGTCCATCAAATCAGGGATGGAAGGCAATTCCCCATAGTCCACAGTCATTTGCCAGGGCTGTGTGTTGGCCTCACAATGTGTGCCCTCTCCACAGGGCGAGGGCTCCAAGTTCTGGGGACAGAGTCCCAGGAGCAGTTTCCAATCTCAACCTCACATGGAAAGGTGCTGGCTCAGTTAGATGGCCAGCCATTGTGGCTAGTTGACCATCAGTTGTTAGCAGTTAGCCATTAGCCACTAATATAACTCCCGTGGCTGTGCTGGCCACGGGGTTGGTTGGCAGAAAAGCAGACAGCGGATTACAGATCGTGTGGCTCCTGCTTCCTGTATCTCCAACCCAGCCGCCAGTGAGAATATAGTGGTATGAGCCCCCTATCCATAGCTCCGTTGGTGTTCCTTTTTGGCCTTACCATATCCTGTGTAAAAGTCCCGCATCTGGGCTGTCTCAGCAAGAACTTCCCAGCCCACAGGGCCACAACAACCTTCTCTTTTTCTGGCTTATGCTGGTTGGGGAACCTTCCAAGTCTTCCCACCCCTCCACGGGGGTCCAGCTCTCCAACAGCTGCTCCTCCTGGTCTTCCTGAGACTGAGTGTTCATACACACAAACTGCTCCTCCGTCCTTTGGAGAGCTTCGGCCGGCACCGTACCCTGCTCGCTGCGCCATTTGTCATGCTGGGTGTGGGGACAGAGTCCCAGAGAGCAGTTTCCAGGCCTCACATAAAAAGTTGCTGGCTCAGGTAGTAGATGGCCATCAGCTGTGGCTAATTGACCATCAGCTGTAACCAGTTAGCCAATTAGCCACTGATATAACTGCTGTGGCTGCACTGGTTGGGGAGTCCAGTGAGTCGAGTCGGTGAATCGGTTGGTTGGCAGAGAGGCAATCGGAGGGTTGCAGGTCGTGTGACTCCAGTTTCCAGTGAGAGTATAGTGGTATGACTCCCCTACCTATGGCTCCATGGGTATTCCCTTTTTGGCCTCACCATGTCCTGCGTTCTTATGTGGGGAGCAGGACCAGAGACGCTGCAGGCCACCCTGCATGACAAATGGCGCAGCGAGTAGGGTCTCCCGTACGACACTGGGTTTCATGCAGGGTCTCTGGTCCCGCTCCCAACATAAGAACGCAAGACATGGTGAGGCCAAAAAGGAACATCCACGAAGCCACAGGTAAGGGAGTCATACCACTATAGAATCACTGGCAGCTGGTTGGAGACACAGGAAGCAGGAGCCACGTGATCCGCAACCCGCAGTCCACTTCTGTCTGCCAACCAACCTCACCTGCTAGCTGCAATCCACCGCGCCGACCGCAATCCACTCCCGCCAGCCCAGCCACCATCTTCTTGCTAGCCCCCCATTTGCCGCTAGCGTAGCCACAGCAGTTATATTAGTGGCCAATGGCTCACTGGTTACAGCTGACGGCCAACTAGCCACAGCTGACGGCCATCCAATCACAGTTGATGGCCATTTACTACCTGAGCCAGCACCTTTCCACGTGAGGCCAAGAGCCTGGAAAGTACACTCCTGGCTCTATCTACACCTACATCATTCCTTTTTCTGTTCTCTTCATTTCCCCATTTCTTCTTTTCAGTGACACGGAAAGGATATCTGTGGATCACAGCCCAGAACGAGGGGCTGTCAGCCTGACAAGGATGAACCCAAAGTAATGATGGGGAAAGAGTGTGGGTGGTGGTGGAGAGAGACAGACATCAGCTCAAATAACTGAAATCCAATGAAAAACCAAAATGAAAAAATCCATAATCAAAACCTTGAAGAAGGTTGGAGGAAGGAGAGAACCCGGTTGGCTGGCAGTCTGGGAGTGGCTTCACGAGAGTGGAGGGCTCACCTTCCCTTTCTGTTCCCATTTCCTGATGTCCACATGAACTCAGTGGTAATGATAACATGAGGGGAGGCTATGTAAGCTGCTTCAGCAGTTGGAGCTCCATGATTCCCATACAGCTGCACCACTGCTTTTGTCTCCATCTTGTAATGCTGCACACCAGATCCCTATGACCTTTGGGGTTCACCCAACAACACACAGCAAACCCAGGATGAGAGGATTCACCACAAAAGAGCAGGAAGAGATGGGAGGTGAAAGCCAGGACTGACTCCATATAGTGCTAGGCTGGCAGCCAGGTGTCCTCCTGGAGCTAGGGAACCCTTGTCTGAGGGCAGTGCCATGTGTGGAGCAGCCAGACCTCGCGATGGGATCCATTCTCCATGAATTCTAGCAGCATGCTAGCTAACTAAATTCCATCAACACCAAATTCTGTAAACTCTTAATTCACTCTAACCCTGCATGAGCATGAAAGGCTAGAGTGTCATCCATCCACAAACTCACAGAAAGGACTTCGGCTTTTGAATTCACATGTGGCCTCCATTAGATGCCCCACAGCCCACAGAAGTCGAGAGCATCATGCGTGAAGACAATGGCATCTCTTGTGACTGCTAGTCATTTGACCTGTAAGAACCAGTCCCCTAACTGCCGGGTGCACTGGGCCAAGGGGAGCCAATACCCCCAACGCCCATACCCTCTCCTTGGTCTCCTGAGTAGATGCTCTTGCTGAGGTGACAGTATGTCCTGCTCTCACTCGGGGCCTGCGCTAGCATTGTTAGTGGCAATCGCACAGATACATATAGGTCACTCCAAGGCCAAGTTGCAAGCACTTTGAGCCTTGGCCACATCACATGTGAATCAAACCCTGTCTTCATCAGCCTCTGAGGGCAGGAAACCAGAAGACCTGGACTAGACCCTCAGTTCTGGCCCAGCCCACAGTGGTGCAAGTCCTCCAATATCTCTAAGCCTCAATTTTCTCATCTGCAAAATGAACAAATGTGAGCTAAATTCTGAATCCTCTAGCTCTAAAATTCTAAGTGGTGCATCCGTCCCAAAAAGGGTATGTCAGACTGACTTAGTTTCGGAGTTCCTTCTGTTTCCCTAAATGAGTTTCTTTCGGTGTGGGCACTCCATGAATGTGCTTAAGGGCTGTTGTGCTTCAGCTTTGGAGATCTCAAGCCTGACCCTCTTCCCCATTCCTTGTCTTTGTTTCCAACTCATTAGACTGTCCACCACAGGTGGATGGGCACAGTCTCCCAGGCCAGGGACAACTGCTGTTTCTCACACAACTTTAGTGCCCAGGCTCACAGCTGAGTGAGGCAGGAAGGAACGTCTTGTGTGGTTTTCTTTTAAAGCTGGCACAACAGGAACTGACTTTATCTTGAACTTTGTTGCAACCAAGAATCCACAGTTTGACGGTTTTATGATCCAGTAGCTTCTGAGAATGGTTCTGACTGGGAAGGTTTGTATTTTGACTTGCATAAAATAAAAAATTTCGTGGGTGGCAGCTACGAAGGTGCTGTCAGCTGGCTCATGGAGTTTCCTTTAATGTGAGTTCAAATGACTAGTCACAGTGGGGAAGCGAGAGGAGAAGGATGCTTATACTCCACAGGGCAAAGGGGTGGGGTGGCTGAGTTCAACACTACTCAGAGAAACAGACTCAAAAGCCAAGACAGAGTCATCCGGAACAGCATGTGGATTTCCCACAAATACCAGAAAGGCCCAGTAGCCTCTTGTCCTCATGGTCCATCCTATGGGTTTATTGTCTGGCAGAAGCCTGTATGGTCCACTCACTCTTGAGCCCCAGGTCTCAATGCACGGCAGCAGCCTTCCCTGTCACCTTCGTGGTCTCAGTCCAGAGGATATCCTTGCTCAGATGCTTGTTTCACAATGATCATCCTTGTTGCTTGGCTCTTCCATAAGAGTCTATGAGAGTCTATAAGAGTCTTTGGGCAGATCTGAGCTATCAGACCCCCTTTTCCTGCCGCCAGATGGCAAAGTCAGCTATAACCACTGTTACTATCTCTTGCGTGTGGCCTCAGGAACTGTGGGCTTCCTCAGCCTCTCAGCTCTGTCGATCCAAGAGGGAGGATTTATGATAAGGGCATGACTTTGAGACAACGACCAACGCAGGGAAGGGGTTACACAGCAAATGTGCTGACCTACTGGAGGGACATAGCTTTCTCTGAGGCCAGCCTCGTGGGTCCCAAGGAGAGTAAACAGGGCCCCCCAAAAAACACTGTCTGGAGATCCAAGAGAATGTATATTGATTGAGCAGGAGCTCAATAAATGATTGCTTGATTGATTGACTGAATTGGTCAAATGCAAAGATGAGTGACAAAAAACAAAATAAATCTAGTATCAACCAAATTTCTTATATCACTGAATTTGAGAAATTTTAAAGCTAGCCAACACTGCCACCTGGCAATGGCTTCTACCTTTCTAATTATCTGGGGAACCTAATATTTGTAATCACAGGACAAGCCAACCAGAACATATTTACTTGCAATCATGTCATCAGCAAAGGAAGTCCAGGAGCATTTCCTGAATGATGAGTCCCCTTGGAATAGTCTGTTTCTTCTTTGTCTCTGTAGTGAATTAATCAGCAGTGACTGATTAGCAGTCCTGGACTCAAGGGATGGACACCCTGGTTAGAGACAGGAGAGATGTGTTACAAATGACAAATTCAATCAAGGTGGTAGACTGGGTGTATGAAATAACTGAAAAGATTCATTTCCAAATCTGTTAAGTTGTGAAAAGGTAAGGCCTTTGTTTCTTAATTCAGGCTGATATTTATTTTTTAAAAAGTACCATAAACTGGACAACTTAAACATAAATTTATTTCTCGCAGCTCTGGTGACTGGAAAGTCCAAGATCAAGGCACTGGCAGCTTCAGTGTCTGGTGAAGACTTGCTTCCAAGTTCATAGACAGTCTTTTCATTGTGTCTTCATGTGGCAGAAAGAGAGAGAGATCTCTCTGGGGTCTTTTATAAAGGCACTAACCCCATTCAGGGGACTCCACTCTCAAGACCTAATCACCTCCCACATGCCCCACACTAATGCCTCCTAATGTCATCTCACTGAGGGTTAGGATCTCAACATAGGAGTTTTGAGGGACACAGACATTCAGTCCTTAACACCTTGGTTGAAGAGAAATCCTGAGGAGGAATCCCTGGCAGATGGGGAGCAAACAAGGTGGAATTAAAGGAAGAAACTACAGCCCAAAACATGTAGAAGTTGGAAGTGACTTGGAGAAACCAGATGTGAGCAGCATGAACATACTCTGGGGAAACCATGAGGTGTTTGATTGAGAGTTGGAGAAGTGAGGGTAGAGGAAAGTAAAACCATGCAAAAGTTTGTGTCTAGATGGGATGACATAAGCCCCATGTAACTAGATATTTATAGAAACATATGCTGATATGTGTTTAAAATTTAAGGATAATTTTTAGAAAACTGGAAATAGAGTATGTAACCAAAACCATTGGGGTGGGAAATGGAACAATAGTTAGTCAGTAAAAAAAAAAAAAAACTGGAATAAGTGGAATGGGGAAGAGGCAGGCAAGGATGCTAAGTTGGAAAATTTAAAATAAGGTCAAGGGATATATTGAAGCATCATACCAGTAATAGCTATGAATTAATCAAAATTTCCCATTAAATAGAAATAGTAGCACATTGTCAAAGGATAGAACATTTGGAAGAGAGGATGCAAGATATGGCTGTGGAGGAACACTTGGTTCCATGATGTGATGGCTGCCAGACCTTCAATCTACACCTGGACCAGAACAAAGATTATTTCCTGTAAACCCCCTCAGAGACTATCTGATCATAATGGATACTTTCCTTCTGACATAAACCAGTACCTCTTCCTTATATCCTACAGTGTGCTGATTCCTGATGCTGGCAAGCATATAATGTATTTTCCCCATACCTGGGATGGGTCACACAACAATACCCCTATCCATTCTGCCCTACTCTATAGAATTCTTAGCTGTAGTCGCACAACAGCCTAGACCACTGTCCCTCCACGTCTTTCCCTAAGGAAAGAAGAGGCTGTGAGATTGTGCCTTTCTGGGATTCTGTTCCATCCTTGTGTTTACACATTATGTCTCTCTGTCTGGTCCCCAAAAGATGGTTTGCAGCCAAAAACGGGTAAGATATTTCATGGGAGATACAACCTAAGCCAGGCGGAACCGAGTGGGGACCCCTAATGAGCTACCTTAGAAGAATAAGGGAAGGGGCTTTGCTTCCCCTTCCCCCTGCCTGGAAAAGTCTGTTGCGCGCCCTGGCTTTTCCCTTGCAGCTGTTTATGAGAGAAGTCATGAGAACAACAAAGATCAGTTCTCTCCACTTATCTCAACGGAGCTGTTACAATATGAGAGACTTGACCCTGAGAAGGTACAGACCTTAGGTAAGACATCATGGGACCTTGTGCTTCGGCTGTTTGAAGGTTAAAATAATTGGCTTGGGATGTTTCTATAACATGATAAGTGAGTCTCACAGACCGTGCCAAAAACACTGTTACTCCCTTGTATACTTATCAATAAAAGCCTCCAGTTGGCTTTATTCAGGGCTCCAGTCCTCTGAGACTCAGAGACCCCTGGCCTTCTGAGAGATTTAACAGTATTAAGTCTCTGTTTGTTTCTTTCTTAAAAACTTAACCCAAACTGCCCCTTCTCACCTCCTCACTGCCCTGTTGTGCGGGACACGACATCTGGCGCCCAACATGGGGTGGCACGAGAAGGGAAGGACGACTAAGAGTCGTAAGGATCTGCAGACGCGGTGAAGGGACTCCAAGAATCCGCCACAACAGCTACCTGGGGTAAGGAGGTAGTTTATGGACTTGGAGAATTTAACTAGGGTAACGAAGAAGTTAGAAAGAAACAACTAACACTTTCTTGTGTAAGAGTGTGATTGTGTGAGTGAATGCCTATAGCTCCACCGTCCTTTAGGACTACGGAGTTTGCTTGGGCTCGTAACCGGGGTTCCGTAATGCGTCATAGGGCAAAACGGCGATTTAGCATCTCGCCAACCAGGGTTGGGGTTTATACAACCACGCCTTAGTCAAGATGTGTTCTAAGTCCCCACGAGGGGAACCGAGCATCAGAGTGGAATTGGAGTGAAAGTCCTTCTCTTTCCTTTCCTGTTTAAATACTAACATGGGTAATGCAGAAAGCAAGTACAGACCTTATATCTGCCTGCTTCAGCAGCTTCTTAAGAAGGGAAAGCACAAAATCCCAGAAAAAAAAGATTAGAGGAACTCCTCAAAGTAATTGAGATTCATTGTTCCTGGTTTCCAAACCTTGGGACACTTGATATAGATAAGTGGGAAGAAGTAGGTCAAAGTCTTCGTGAAGTACATTCTAACGGAGTGTCCTTGCCCAGTTCAATCTGGGAAACGTTCCAACTAATCCACTCAGTTTTGGAACCACTCCAAACAGACTTAGAGGAAGAGAGAGAAAAAGATGGCATAGACCAGTTTAAAAAGACAAAAGAAGGGTCCGAGACGGCATCCTCTCTCATTCCTAAAAATCTATATCCAAATCCAGAGGAAGGTTTTGAGGACGATTGTCTCTCTCCTCCGTCTCCTTGGCTACCTCCGCCACCTTCTTGTTTAAGACAAACTTGGAGGCTTTCCAAACCAGCTAAACAAAACAATAATCCCTTTCTCTGTAAAAGTATCCCTCAGACAACTAAGGAGGGTATACGCTCTTCATTATCAATTATAGAGCATGGCATACATCAAGCTAGACTCGAAGGAGACATAGATGTCCTTAATTTTCCAGTGATCTTTAGACAGGCTGAAGCCCCTAATGCAGACCATCCTGAAGGGATCCATAAGGCGGTTTATAAGCCTTTCCCCTTTAAGTTGCTAAAAGAAGTAAAACAAGAAGTTTTACAATTTGGAGTCACTTCTCCTTATACCGTTGGCCTTGTTAAAAATATTGCTGATGGTAATCGGATGATTCCCGCTGATTGGCATGCTTTAACAAAAACTTGTCTGACTCCCTCTCAATACCTCCAATTTAAAATTTAGTGGATTGATGGTACAGAAACACAGGAGAGGCAAAATCAGGTTCGTAATATAAATATTTCTGCTGACCAGCTATTAGGGAAGAGACTTTGGGCTGAGATCCATGATCAGCTAGATATGGAAGAATTAGCTGTCAGACAATTAAAACAAATTTGTCTAATAGCATGGGAAAAGATTGAGATAGAGGGCAAAACTTCCGCCTCTTTTCAAAAGATATTACAAGGCCCACAGGAACCTTATTCAGATTTCCTTGTACGTTTGCAAGAAGCCATCAATAAACAAATCAGTAACTCTGCTGCCGCAGATATCATCTTACAAATTATGGCTTTTGAGAATGCAAACAAAGATTGTAAACGTGCCATTGGCACACAAAAGGGAAAAACTGATGCTATGGGATATCTTAGGCTGTGTCAGGAAGTGGGATCAGAAGGCCATAAAGCTGCTATGTTAGCTAATGCCATTACAGGGGCAATTCAGAGAAAAGATAAGTTTTCTGGTACTTGCCATAATTATGGCAAGCCAGGACATACTAAAAAGAATTGCAGAATTAAGAAAAAAAGCGGCTCATTGCTGCAAAGTCCTTCTCCTCCCCAGGGTCCTATACAACCCGGGGTTTGTCCTCAGTGTAAAAAAGGAAACCATTGGTCCTCTGAATGCCAATCTAAATATCATAAAGATGGGGCCCCGCTTCAGGGAAACGAGAAGCCCGGCCAGCCCCAGGCCCAGACAATAACCGGGGCATCTGTGAGTCAGGCGGCACCTCCAAATTACCAGATGGTGCCTCCTTCTCAAAATTATCTGTTCAACAATTAACTCCTGCCACTGAAGAAAGTGCTGCAGTGGATGTTTGTACAGCTCAAGATATACTGCTACTTCCAGGGGAAACCCCCCTTCGTGTGCCCACAGGAATAATTGGACCAATCTCTCAAAATACAGTTGGACTTCTCCTTGGTCGCTCAAACTTAACATAGATCCAGATTTCAAGGGAGAAATTCAAATTGTTATGTATTCCTCAGTCCCTTGGTCTGCTAAAATGGGAGAGCGAGTTGCACAGCTTCTTTTGCTCCCTTATATACCCCCTAAAAAGAGGGGAACCCAAAAAAGAACTGGAGGATTTGGAAGTACAGGATCAGCAGGTACTTTTCTGGCAGAAAAAATTTCTGACATCCGCCCAGTCTGTCAAATTAAGATTCATAACAAAAAATTCTCAGGATTAATGGACACTGGTGCGGACATCTCTATAATAAATTCTCAAGATTGGCCAGCTAATTGGCAAGTACAACCATCTAACATTAATGTTGTAGGGATAGGCGAGGCTTCAGGACTGCTTCAAAGCACCTGCATTCTCCTTTGCCTCGGGCCAGAAGGACAGAAAGTATTTTTACGGCCTTATATCGCTGATATTCCAATCAGTTTGTGGGGTAGAGATCTGCTTTCTCAATGGGGAACAGAGATCTGGATAACCCCAGGACAATGTAGCTCTCAGAGCCAAAAAATGATAAATCAGATGGGTTTCCTACCAGGACAAGGCTTAGGAAAGTTTAATCAGAGAATTACTCAGCCTATTCAGCCGACATTTCAGACTGGACATAAAGGATTGGGATTTAATTCACAAAATCATAAGCCTTTTTGTTAGGGGCCACTGTCACGGAGCTAAAAACTCCCTTGGCTCTTAAGTGGAATAGTGACAAGCCTCACTGGATTGAATAGTGGCCCCTTTCAAAAGAAAAACTAGAGGCTTTAACTGAATTAGTACAGATCCAATTAAAACAAGATCATATAGAACCTTCAAATAGCCCTTAGAATTCTCCTGTTTTTGTCATAAAAAAGAGATCAGGAAAGTGGAGAATGCTCACTGACTTATGAACAATTAATGCTTTGATTGAGCCTATGGGTCCGCTACAGCTTGGACTCCCCCAACCATCCATGATTCCCAAAAATTGGCCTTTGGTAGTAATAGATTTGCAAGATTGTTTTTATACTATCCCTTTACATCCTCTAGACTGCCCTCGATTTGCATTTTCAGTGCCCTCTCTAAATAATAGACAGCCTAGTAAAAGATATCAATGGAAAGTGCTTCCTCAGGGAATGCTTAATAGTCCCACCATTTGTCAGTTTTTTGTAGCCAGAACTATTTCCCCAGTCAAAAACAAATTTCCAGGTTGTTACATCATTCATTACATGGATGACATTCTCTGTGCTGCTTCTACTACAGAGACTTTAGCAGATTGTGTTAAGTTGCTTCAAGGACAACTTGAGTTGGCAGGTCTCCATATTGCTCCTGATAAGATTCAAACCGCGAGTCCTGTAAAATATCTTGGAACTATTGTTGACAGACAAACGATTAGGCCTCAAACGGTACAAATCAGAAGAGACCAAATCTCTACATTAAATGATTTACAAAAATTGTTGGGAGATATTAATTGGCTTCGTCCCACTCTGGGAATCCCCACCTATGCGCTCAGTAATTTATTTGGCCTTTTACAGGGTCCCTCTCAATTAGATAGTCCCCGTACCCTGACTCCTCAGGCCAATAAAAAACTACAATTAGTTGAACAAAAAATTCAAGAAGCTCAAATTCAGCGCATAGATCCATCTCAACCTTTACAAATTTTAATTTTCCCTACTCCCCATTCACCTACAGCGGTGATAACTCAACAAAATGACTTGGTGGAGTGGCTGTTTCTACCTAATAATTTTGTCAAATCACTCCCAACTTATTTGGAATTAATTTCAGAGCTTGTTTCACGAGCTCGTACTAGAGTTCTTCAGTTAAACGGAATCGAAGCTGATAAGATAGTAGTCCCATTTAAAAAACAACAAATTATACACTTAAATACCCATTCTGAAATCTGGCAAGTTGCTATTTGTGGATATTTTGGAATTATTGATAATCACTATCCAAAAAATAAATTGTTTCAATTCCTTCTAAAGACCAGTTGGATTCTCCCTAAGAGATTAAGTCCAGCTCCAATTTCAAAAGCTGTAACAGTTTTTACTGATGGGTCTAGTAATGGCAGGGCAGCGATAGTGAGTGAAATAAATCAACAAGTCATTCAAACTAATTGCACCTCTGCACAGAGAGCAGAGTTAGTTGCTGTGCTAACTGCCTTACAGGATTATACTGAACCTTTAAATATTGTCTCTGATTCAGCATATGTAGTTCACACAGTAAAAAACATTGAGACGGCGTTACTGTCTAATAACTCAAACCCATCTCTCCAATTTCTTTTTAATCAGCTTCAACAGGTTGTCAGAAACCGACAACATCCATTCTTCATTACTCATATATGCGCCCACACCTCCCTACCGGGACCACTGATGCGTGGCAGTGCTGTTGCTGATTCATTGATTGCTAATGTTCTAACTACTGAGGCAACTGAGTTTCATTCTTTAACCCATACAAATGCTGCTGGCCTTCGAGCTCGTTTTCCTATTACTTACAAACAGGCCAGATATATAGTTCAAACCTGCCCAACCTGCCAAATTCTTAATGCTTCTCAAGAGTGCCCTAAAGGGGTTAATCCCCGAGGACTAGTTCCTAATGCAATCTGGCAAATGGATGTAACTCATGTCACTTCCTTTGGACGTTTATCTTTTGTTCATGTCACGGTGGATACATCTTCTGGTTTCATCTCGGCCACCGCTCAAAGCGGCGAAAATGCTAGCCACTGTTGCAGACATTTGCTTATCTGCTTCTCCATTATGGGCCTCCCTCAAGCCATTAAAAGAGACAACGGCCCAGCTTACACTAGTAACAAGTTTTAAAAATTTTGTGAACAGTGGAAAATTAATCATACCACAGGGATTCCTTATAATCCCCAAGGACAAGCTATTGTAGAACGTGCTAATTGTACTCTCAAAAAACAACTTCAAAAACAAAAGGGAGGAGACAATCCTCCACAAGTACAACTGGCCAAAGCCATGTTTACTTTAAATTTTTTGAATTCTTCTGGCTCTAACAATAATACAGAGCCACACCTTGGGCGCACAGCTGCAGAAAGACATTTTAACAATCTCCATAGTCCTAAGGCTTTGAAGGATGTGCCCATTTGGTGGAAACATATTCAGACTAATCAATGGCAGTTAGGGACTTTGCTAACATGGGGACGAGGTTTTGCCTGTGTCTCTCCAGGACCAAAAGAACGTCCTTTGTGGGTGCCTAGTCGGTGCATCAAACCATACTGTGGACCTCGCACCCCAGTTCAGAGTGATAATCACTCGCCTGACAAAATCATCACCGACCACCAGTGTGAGTCTACAGAGGGACTGGCACCTCTGGCCTCATTGCTTCATGGGACCCCGTTATCAGCCACCGGCTCCCGAGATGCCGCTCCAGCCCCGTCGGCAGCTGCCTGTGGTGACTCCACTTCCATCACCTGATAGGAAACAGCGCGACGCCTGTAGCCGTCCTGCTCCGGTGCCTGCTGCTTCATCTTCAACTAAGGCTCCTAACCTGAATGCTACCACACTCCTTACTTGGAGACAACGTGAAAAGTTGTCCCGAGAGACTAATAAAAATTTAATTAAAAAATATTCCTGTCGTGCGGGGCGTCCAGCGGAGTCTCAGCTCCCGCTCCCCACATAAGAACACAGGACATGGTGAGGCCAAAAAGGAACACCCACAAAGCCATAAGTAGGGGAGTCATATCATTATATTCTCACTGGCGGCATCCACCTCTCTGCAATCCGCTCTTGCTAGCCCACATTTTTCTTCTAGCGTAGCCACAGCCGTTATATTAGTGGCCAATGGCTTATGGGTTACAGCTGACGGCCAACTAGCCACAGCTGCTGGCCATCTGATCACAGTTGGTGGCCATTTACTACCCGAGCCAGCACCTTTCTATTGTGAGGCCGAGAGCCTGGAAACTGTTTTTTGGGGTTTTGTCCCCACAATTACCCAAAACAGATACCAACATGTTGGTTTCCAGGGTAGCTATTCTTTACACTGTGACTTGCCTTCCAATGAGTTTATGCTGATAATTTTACCAATTGGGCTTATGTTCCTAACCCTCCATTGTTAACACCTGTGACTTGGAATGATGATCCTCCTTTAATTTAATTAATGATAGCTCCTGGTTTCCCGGACCTGAGGATCAAAGAGGCCCCATGTTCCCTGATAAAGAAGGCCGAGAGTTTATACTCTCTGGTCACACTGCCTTAGGTTTAGATCAAAATCAAATTTGGAATGGAAATTACACTAAAGATATTGGTAATCAATATACCTTTAAGTTTGAAAAAACACATGTTTAATTTACAAGTTTGTCTTAAAACTCCTTTTGTTTTTCTGATGGGAAGGTTCACAATTGATTCAACCTTTTAAAAAGTTGAATGCCATCTGTGGGGGCAGAGCCCCAGAGAGCGGTTTCCAGGCTCTCGGCCTCATGTGGAGAGGTGCTGGCTCGGATAGTGGATGGCCGTCAGCTGTGGCTGGTTGGCCATCAGCTGTAGCCATTGAGCCATTGGCCATTGATATAATTGCCGCGGCTATGAAGGGGAGCCGAGGAGAGTGAAGGAGGAGACTGAAGGAGAGTAAGGAGAGTCGAGGAGAGTTGGTCGGTTGGCAGGAAAGCAGACAGCAGGTCGCACGTCGTGTAAACCCAGCCTCCAGTGAGACCACAGTGGTATGACTTCCCTACCTATGGCTCCGTGGGTGTTCCTTTTTGGCCTCACCATGTCCTGCGTTCTTATGTGGGGAGTGGGAGCAGAGACCCCGCAGGCCGCCCCGCCGGACACCCCGCACGACACCATCAGTGTTGTTTGTTCACTTACATGGATTCTTCAATTTATAATTCCTCCCAGGATCAGATAATGATCTTGAGGAGAAGACGGGGTCTATGGATTCCTTTCCAAGCCCCTCGAGTGTGGGAGGGCTCTCCCACTGTTCATATTGTTCTTCAACTGCTTCATAAGATTTTACATAGAACTAAAAGATTTGTAGGATCGCTGATTACTGCTATTATGGATATTATTGCTATAACCACTGTCGCTGCTGTTTCTGGTGTTGCTCTACATCAAACTGTTCAAACTACAGAATTTGTACAAAAATGGCATAAAAATGCTAGTAAATCTTGGAATCAACAAATCAAAATAGATCAACAAATTACTATTAGATTAACAGATTTAAAAACCACTGTTGTATTTCTTGGTGATCAAGTAAAATATCTTCGCAATATGAATACCTTAAAATGTGATTGGAATATATCCACTTACTGTGTAACCCCATTTTCTTATAATCAAACTCATACCCCTTGTTCTAAGGTGCGAGCCCATCTCCTGGGACATATGCCTAATCTCACTGTGGACATTTTCCAATTACAACAAGAAGTTGACCAGATGTCCAGCGCCAAGCTTCGGCTCCTCCCTGGAGAAGAGACACTTTCTGTGGCTGCAGAAGGGCTTTCCAATTTAAACCTTGTTAAATGGATAAAAATTTTGGGTGGAGGTTTTGCTGGGGTTATTGCTATTTTGTTTATCATTCTTTGTTTATTTTACTTAGTCCTTAGATGTGAACAAATAGCCCTCCGATGGGCTATAAATGAAGAAACTGCACGGTCTGTGTCTCTCATATTTCAAAAACAAAAAAGGGGGAGATGTAGTCACACAATAGCCTAGACCACTGTCCCTCCATGTCTTTCCTTAAGGAAAGAAGAGTCTGTGAGATTGTGCCTTTCTGGGACTCTGTTCCATCCTTGTGTTTACACATTATGTCTCTCTGTCTGGTCCCCAAAAGATGGTTTGCAGCCAAAGACGGGTAAGATATCTCACAGGAGATACAACCTAAGCCAGGCGGAACCGAGTGGGGACCCCTAATGAGCTACCTTAGAAGAATAAGGGAAGGGGCCTTGCCTCCCTTTCCCGCTGCCTGGAAAAGTCTGTTGTGCACCCTGGCTTTTCCCTTGTAGCTGTTTATGAGAGAAGTCATGAGAACAATAAAGATCAGTTCTCTCCACTTATCTCAACGGAGCTGTTACAATATGAGAGACTTGACCCTGAGAAGGTACAGACCTTAGATAAGACATCATGGGACCTTGTGCTTCAGCTGTTTGAAGGTTAAAATAATTGGCTTGGGATGTTTCTATAACGTGATAAGTGAGTCTCACAGACCATGCCAAAAACACTGCTACTCCCTTGTATACTTATCAATAAAAGCCTCCAGTTGGCTTTATTTGGGGCTCCAGTCCTCTGAGACTGAGAGACCCCTGGCCTTCTGAGAGATTTAACAGTATTAAGTCTCTGGTTGTTTCTTTCTTAAAAACTTAACCCAAACCACCCCTTCTCGCCTCCTCACTGCCCTTGTTGCGCGGGACACGACACTTAGCACCTGTCAAGCAGCTTAGAAGATATTCACTTTGTTTTACAGCTGCCCAAGACACACCACATATATAAGTTTCCTTTAATAAACTCTGTTAATTGCCAAACTGGAATCACAGTCTCTTTTTTTAGTTTTTCCCTGCCCTCCATTTCAGGGGGTACATTTTCAGTCTCCATCCTTTTCTCTGGATCTGCGTGTATGAACATATGTGGTATGAAACACACACACACACACACACACACACACACACACACACATTTGGAGTTCCAGAAGGAGAAAATGGAAAGAGGCAATATTCAGTGGAAGGATCCAAAATGGCAGAGTAGATAGACACTGTGCTTGCCTCCTCCAGTGATCACATTAAAATTACAACTGAATTATAGAACTATCAACCTAGAAAACCATGTGAAATCTAGCTGAACAGAAGTTTTATAACTAAAGACAAAAAGAAGACATGTTGAGACTTGTAGGAGGGATAGAAATGGAAAAGGCTGCCCCCAAACCTGTGTAGCAGTTGAGAATCGGGAGGGATATATCTCAGCTGCAGAGGCCCCCCTCATAGGAGCAAGGGATCCCAGTCCCACACCAGGCTCCCCAGCCCAGAGTGTCAGTGCCAGGAAGAGGAGCCCCTACATCTGGCTGTGAAAAACACTGGGTGGGACTGAAGGCTGCGGGAAACCCATACTTCCTCATAAAGGGCGCTTACACAGACTCGCTCGCAGTCACTCACACTGGGCTATGGCAGAGGAACAGTGACTAGGGAGGCATCAGAGACGTACAGGGAGAAACTTGAGTTGTGTGGCTTCAGGACAGGGACTGGAGGGACAGTTGCTAATTTCCTTGTATAGAGTCCTCCTTCTGAGCAGCCAGCAGGCTGGCACCACGTTTCCTGTGTTAAGGTTTCCACCACATAGCCAAAAATGAATCTGAATTGTCCTAGTGAGCTCTGCTTGCTCCACCCTGGTGACTCCCTTTGAACCCACCAAACCTAACTTGCCCAACATTGGAGGCATTTTCTTGGTGAGAAGACAGCCCCAACCACAGTACACTCTTTCTTGGACAACTTTCCAGGTTCTGTGGGCCCCAGACAGGTGGGCACTGGCCTTGGTGTGCTCTACAACTGTTGCTGAGTACTTCCAGACTCAGCACTGGCACCAAACCAGGATCTACATTAACATTGTGAACACTACTTGTCTCACCCTGGTGACTCCCTGAGACCCCACCTCATCCAGGTCACTACCACAGGAGGCTCTATGAGCAACTGAGCCTTATGGGAACAGGCACTTGGAAACAGAACTTGGGGTACCCTGGGCTTTTTGCAAAGCTACCAGGTCCAGTACTAGAGGCAGCCATCCTCAGCTTGCAGTGTGGCCCCTCCCACACACCTCCAGGTCCAGCAGCAACCAACTGAAGATTGCTTTGCAGCTCCTACCAGGTTACAGACAGTGAGTGACCTGGGCCTGCGTCAGTTCCCCTCCCAAGAGGCCTCAGAACAAGCATACATGGAGGTCATCTTCAGACCACAGTAGAGCACCACGCAATTAGCCCCATAAGTGGCACACCCAAAGGGCAGTCTCAACAGGTACCAGAGCCTGCTGGGGCAAATCCTGCTCTGCCCAACACAACAGCCCATAAGCTATGGATGTAGTCAAACCCTACAGCCAGTCAGCCTGTGGGTCAATCCCACCCACTGACATGCCAATAGTGAACAAAACTCAACTATAACAGGAAGGCACACACAGCCCACACAAGGGACACTCCTTGTATTTCTGTCCATTGTTGCTATGAACTTCCTTGCACTTCCAGGTCTCACAGGTGAAAGTACCACGTAATTTCCCAGAAGGATCCAAACCTCAGTGTCTGAGAAACTCCAGACAGAAAACAAGAGATAACCAATGCGGTGGCCAGACTTGCAAAGCTGGTTGCTGAAATTGGAGTAAAAGATGTTCCAGAAGATGTCACATGGAGCACAAGAGTATCCCCATCAGAAGTTTCTTCAAGTTTCTTCATTGCATTATTTGGTAAAATTAATGGATTTCTATTCTCCTCCCCGACACAAATACACTCCCTTGCAATATTGGGCTTCAACTGGTCATTATGGAACCCCTGGCCCTTCAGGGGCTCCCTACTCAGGACATTAAAAGAGATCTCAGAATCTCCTGACTTCCCCACTGAAATGCATCCCCAGTCCCTTTACTCAAAATTCGATGCAACTTTTGGGCAAAACTGACAGTGTGTTTAAGAAAGAAAGAGAAAAGAGGTAATATAGGTGGTCTTCAGTGGAAGGGAATGAAAGAGAAGTCCCAAAATGGTAATATGAGACTGAACAAATGGCCCAAAGTGTGGCTAATGAGACAATTACGTGAATGAAGACATTTCAAAAATGAGCAAAGAGAAGACCATGGCTGGTGATTTAGAGGGTGAGTTGGAGGGTGAGTTGGAGGGAAAAGTGTAGAAAAACATAGAAATTTCTCTACAGAAAAATGTTCAAGCTGTGAATTCTGATACTAACCTACCAGTCAAGGCAAAAGCTTGCCACATGCTTGCCAAGAGGTGGAAACCGGATATGCTGTGTTTGTTTGTTTAAGACAGCCAGTCTTGATGAATTTTTAAGAAGGGGGTGGTCCCAAAAATGTTGGGACAATGTCATGGGTATCTACACTTCATTCCTGACATATTTGTGTAGAAGTAGTTTTAATATGTACCTTTAACAAGTACCTTTAATATGGAGAAATGTTTCTGTAAGAGCAGCTTTCTGCATTTGGAACATGGACCTAGATGTCATGAATATGGTTTTATTCTCATCAACTAGGTAACAGATATGAGAAAAAATATATAATACACTTGGGCGATCAATGTTATAAAGTTGTTGAAAACTTTGCATACTTGGGGAGCTCAGCAAGTGGGGTGTCTGGTAACAGGGATCATTAGTGATGACAAAGGGAAATTGGCATGCTTATTTAGACAGAACACAGCTTCATGAGAACTTTTTCAGAGCAGCCAACTTCAGCAGTATTAGCAGGTGTGGCTGAAGGTGATCATGCACCAAAACAGAGTTTGAATGAGCCTGTGTCCTCTATGATAATGTTATAAATTGATGCCAGGATGAGCAGAAGTTTAAATTGGAAACTAGTTTTACAACAATTTTTAGAGAGATAGGTCTTGCAAGAGCTGCCAGAGAAATTACTCTCTCCATGACAAAAACCCTTGGTCCCATTCCTAAGATTCCAAAAACATTTGCAGCCCCCTCTCAGCTTCCAAAGTGAGGCCAGAAGAATCTCAAAGCAATTTCAAAATCAATGGCCCAGAGTTAATGAACTGCCATTACATGCCCAACATGACCTTGACAATATGGAAATACAGAGTGGAAAGAAGGCAAGTCTCTCTACCTTCTAAGTACTTATTATGTGGATTCCTAGGACATCAACTGGAGAGTTTGTAAATACTGAGAAGATGGAAGATGACTTTCTCCTAGACAGAAAGAATTCTTTCCTAAAGCATGCACAGACTTTTCAACCTATTTTGCCTACTCAAAGAATTTTGAAAAACAATTTGTGTGCCTACTTACCTCCAGAATATGTGCCTTCCAATAATGTTTTCCTTACTTTAAAAAATTGTATCAAATTATTGAAAATTAAAGCTCAAATAATGAGTTTTAACTCATTCAAACCATTAAAAACTCAAATAACGCAGAAGGATATATAGAGATTACTATGAGTCTCTGCCTTCCTATCTCCCCTCACTCCAGCCTTTCTATTCAGAGTTAACCTTTTAATCCTTTAGGTGATCACTTCAGTAGTATTCCTGTCAAAAATGTATAACTTGAAATCTAATCATAAAGGAACATTAGATGCAAACTGAGGAGACGTTCTGTAACATAATTAATCTGTTTTCTTCAAAAATGTCAATGTCATGAAAGACAAAGAAAGGATAAGAAATGTTCCAACTAAAGAAACATGACAACTACCTAGAATACGAGTCTAGACTGGAACCTATATGGAAGAAGAAAATTGTTTTAAAGGACATTCTTGAGTCAATTGTTAAAACTGGAATATGAATGGTGGGCTGGATAAAAGTATTGTATTCAGACACAACACAAGAGTCACCTTTGGAGCACACGCAGAGGAGAAGAATGAAGTAGTGCAAGTCAAATATAAAGGACACATGCTACATAAGATAATCCAGCAAGAATTCAGAACTCTAGGGAATCTACCCAATACATCCAAGCAAACACAGAGAGTCAGCCAGAATGGGGAAACAAAGAAACATGTGCCAAACAAAAGAACAGAAGAAACCTCCAGAAGTGTAACCAAATGAAACAGAGGTAACCAACCTATCAGAGACAGAGTTCAGAACACTGGTGATAAGAATGTTTAAGGACTTCGATAGATGAATGGATAAAGAAGTTGTGGTATATATACACCATGGAATACCATTCGGTGGTAAGAAAAGATGATATAGGAACATTTGTGAAAACATGGATGGACCTTGTGAGTATAATGCTAAGCGAAATAAGTCAGACAGAAAAAGAAGAGAACCATATGATTTCACTGACATGTGGTATATAAACCAAAAACAAGAAAAGAACAAGACAAACAAATGAGAAACAAAAACTCATAGACACAGACAATAGTTTAGTGGTTACCAGAGGGTAAGGGACATGGGGGGAGGCAGATGAGGGTAAGGGGGATCAAATATATGGTGATGGAAGGAGAACTGACTCTGGGTGGTGAACACACAATGGGATTTATAGATGATGTAATACAGAATTGTACACATGAAATCTATGTAATTTTACTAACAATTGTCACCCCAATAAATAAAAAAAAAAGAATGTTTGAGGAGCTTAGAGACAACATAAAGAAGGATGTAAAAAACATAACAAACAACCACTTAGAACTAAAGAACACAATTACCGAAATTAAGAACTCACTTGAAGGATTTACCCGCAGGTTAGATGAAGCAGAGGATTGAATCAGCGACTTAGAAGACAAGTTAGCAGAGATCACCCAAACAGAACAACACAAAGAAAAAAGAATAAAAAACAATGAAGATGGTTTAAGAGACCACTGGGAAAACATCAAGCGCAACAACATGCGCATCATAGGAGTACCAGAAGGCAAAGAGAAGAAACAAGGTATTGAGAACATATTTGAAGTAATAATGTTCGAAAACTTCCCTAACCTGGTGAAGGAAACCAACATACAAGCCTAGGAAGTGCAGAGTTCCAACGAGGATAAACCCAAAAAGGTCCACACCAAGACACATTACACTTAAAATGGCAAAGCTTAAAGACAAAAAGAGAATCCTAAAAGCAGCAAGAGAAAGACTGAGGGTTACATACAAGGGAACTCCCATAAGACTATCAAATGACTTTTCCACAGAAACGTTGAAGACCAGGAGGGAGTGGCAGGAGACACTCAAAGTGATGAAAAACAAAGGCCTAAAACCTAGACTGCTTTATTCAGCAAGGCTATCATTTAAAGTTGATGGAGAGATAAAGAGCTTCCCAGAAAAGAATAAGCTAAAGGAATTTATTACCACCAAGACAACATTGCAAGAAATACTAAAAGGACTTCTGTAAATAAAAGAAAGATGAAAACAAACAAACTACAAATTTAAAAATGGCAATAACTATGTGCTTATCAATAATCACTTTAAACACAAATGGAAGAAATGCTCCAATCACGAGACATAGGGTGGCTGACTGGATAAGAAAGCAAGACCCTTGTATATGCCGTATACAAGAGACTCACCTCAGATCAAAAGACACACACAGGCTGAAAGTGAAGGGTTGGATTAAGATATTTTATGCAAATGGAAATGAGAAAAAAGCTGGAGTTGCAATACTTATATCTGATAAAATAGACTTCAAAATGAAGAACATATTAAAAGATAAAGATGGGATAAGGAAACAAGACCCTTGTATATGCTGTATACAAGAGACTCATTTCAGATCAAAAGACACACACAGGCTGAAAGTGAAGGGTTGGAGTTTCATGCAAATGGAAGCAAAAAAAAAGCTGGAGTTGCAATACTTATATCTGACAAAATAGACTTTAAAATGAAGAACATATTAAAAGACAAAGATGGGCACTATATAATAATAAAGGGATCAATCCGACAAGAGGACATAACCCTAGTAAACATCTATGCACCTAACATAGGAGCACCTAAATATATAAAACAGGTACTGATGGACATAAAGACAGAGATCAACAGCAACACTATCATAGTAGGGGACTTCAACACACCTCTGACAACAAGGGACAGGTCCTCCAGACAGAAAATCAATATGGAAACAACAGCCTTAAATGATACTTTGGAGCAGTTGGATTTAATTGATATTTTCAGAGCATTTCACCCCAATGCTGCAGAATACACATTCTTCTCAAGTGCACATGGAACATTTTCTAAGATAGATCATATGTTAGGACATAAGACAAGCCTTGATAAATTTAAGAAAATTGAAATCATACCAATTGTCTTCTCTGACCACAGTGCTATGAAATCAGAAATGAACTACAGGGGAAAAAAACCAGGAAGATACACCAATTCATGGAGGCTGAATAACATGTTGCTAAATAATGAATGGGTCAAGCAGCAGATCAAAGAAGAAATCAAAAGATATCTTGAGACAAATGAGAAAGAGAACACGATGACCCAAAATCTATGGGATGCTGCGAAAGCAGTCCTAAGAGGGAAGTTCATAGCACTGCAGGCCTACCTAAAGAAACAAGAATCATCACTAATTGACAGTTTATCTTCACACTTAAGGGATCTGGAAAAAGAACAGCAAAATAAACCCAAAGGGAGCACAAGGAAGGAGATAATAAGGATCAGAGCAGAAATAAATGAAATAGAGACCAGAAAAACAATACAAAAGATCAATGAATCCAAGAGTTGGTTCTTAGAGAAGATAAACAAAATTGACAAACCTTTAGCCAGACTCATTAAAAAAAGGAGAGAGAGGACCCAAATTAATAAAATCAGAAATGAAAGAGGAGAAGTGACAACAGACACCACAGAAATACAAAAAATTGTAAGAAATTACTATGAGCAACTATATGCCAACAAATTTGACAACCTTGAAGAAATGGACAATTTTCTAGAGGTGCACAACCTTCCAAGGCTAACTCAAGAAGAAACAGAAAGCCTGAACAGTCTGATTACCACCAGGGAAATTGAATCAGTAATCAAGAATCTCCCAACAAACAAAAGCCCTGGACCAGATGGCTTTACAGGTGAATTTTTCAAAACATTCAAAAAAGCATTATCACCTATTCTCCTCAAGCTCTTCCAAAAATTCAGAAGGAAGGAAGACTCCCAAACACTTTTTACGAAGCCACTATCACCCTGATCCCAAAAGCAGACAAAGACACCACAAAAAAAAGAAAACTACAGGCCGATATCTCTAATGAACATAGATGCAAAAATTCTCTACAAAATATTAGCAAACAGAATTCAGCAATACATTAAAAAGATCATACACCATGATCAAGTGGGATTCATCCCTGGTATGCAGGGGTGGTTCAACATCCGCAAATCAATTAATGTGATACACCACATTAACAAAATGAAAAATAAAAATCACATGATCATATCAATAGATGCAGAAAAAGCATTTGATAAAATACAGCAACCTTTTATGATAAAAACCCTTAAGAAAGTGGGAATAGAGGGATCATATCTTAACATAATAAAGGCCTTATATGACAAACCCACAGCTAACATCATACTCAATGGGGAAAAGCTAAAACCATTCCCCCTAAGATCAGGAACTAGACAAGGTTGCCCACTTTCCCCACTTCTATTCAACATAGTGCTGGAAGTTCTAGCCACAGCAATCAGACAAGAGAAAGAAATAAAAGGCATCTAAATTGGTAAGGAGGAAGTAAAATTATCATTATATGCAGATGATATGATACTATATAGAGAGAACCCTAAAGACTCCACCAAGAAACTATTAGAACTGATAGATGAATTTAGTAAAGTAGCAGGATATAAAATTAATATTCGGAAATCAGTTGCATTTGTATATACCAATGATAAAATAGCAAAAGGAGAAATTAAAAAAACAATTCCATTTACAATTGCTCCAAAGACTATAAAATATCTGGGAATAAATCTAACCAAAGATGTAAAGGATCTGTACTCAGAAAATTATACAACACTGAAGAAAGAAATGAAAGAAGACATAAATAGATGGAAACACATTCCATGTTCATGGATAGGAAGAATTAATATAGTTAAAATGTCCATACTGCCTAAGGCAATATACATATTCAACGCAATTCCTATCAAACTACCAACGACGTTTTTCACAGAAATAGAACATATAATCCTAAAATTTATATGGGACCATAAAAGACCCCGGATAGCCTCAGCAATCTTGAGAAATAAGAACAAAGTGGGAGGTATAACGATACCTGATTTCAAACTATACTACAAGGCCTACAGTAATCAAAACAACATGGTACTGGCATAAAAATAGATACATAGATCAATGGAACAGAATAGAGAGTCCAGACGTAAATCCATGCCTATATGCCCATCTAATCTACGACAATGGAAGCAAGAATATACGATGGGGTAAAGATAGTCTGTTCAATAAGTGGTGTTGGGAAACCTGGACGGACACATGCAAGAAAATGAAGCTGGACCACCTCCTTACACCATATACAAAAACAAATTCAAAATGGCTTAAAGACTTAAATGTAAGATCTGAAACCATAAAATATCTAGAAGAAAATATAGGAAGAAACTTCATGGACATTACCCGGAGTGAGATTTTCACTGATATATCCCCTCGCGCGAGCGAAGTAAGAGAAAAAATAAACATGTGGGATTACATCAAACTAAAAAGTTTTTTCACAGCAAAGGAAACCATCAATAAAACAAAAAGGGATCCTACTCTATGGGAAAAGATATTTGCCAATGATATATCTGATAAGGGATTAATATCACAAATCTATAAAAAACTTACTCAACTCAACTCCAAAAAAACAAACAACCCAATTAAAAAATGGGCAGAGGACTTGGGGAGACATTTCTCTAAAAAGGACATACAGAAGGCAAGAAGACATATGAAGAAATGCTCAACCTCACTAACCATCAGAGAAATGCAAATAAAAACCACAATGAGATACCACCTCACTCCAGTCAAAATGGCTATTATCAATAAATCAACAAACAACAAATGCTGGCGCGGATGTGGAGAAAAGGGAACGCTAGTGCACTGTTGGTGGGACTGCAGATTAGTGCAGCCACTATGGAAAACAGTATGGAGGTATCTCAGGAATCTGAAAATGGAACTACCCTATGATCCAGTAATTCCACTCCTAGGCATCTACCCGGAGAAATCCAAAACTCCAATTCAAAAATCTGTATGCACTCCTATGTTTATTGCAGCACTTTACACAATAGCCAAGATATGGAAACAACCAAAATGCCCATCGGTAGATGACTGGATTAAGAAGCTGTGGTACATTTATACAATGGAGTATTACGCAGCCATAAAGAAGAAAGAAATCTTATCATTTGCAGCAACATGGATGGATCTAGAGAACATTATGTTAAGTGAAATAAGTCAGAAAGAGAAAGACAAGTACCATATGATCTCACTTATATATGGAATCTAAAGAAAAGACTATGTGAATGAACTAATCAGAGTCAGTTTTGGGGACGCAGAGAAAAAACCGAGAGTGGTTAGATGGGTGTGTGGGAGGGGGTTGGGGATAAGGGGAAAGGTGAAGGGATTTGGAAGCAGCTGGTAACCACAAGATGGCCTCAGGGTTTTTCTTTTGAAAATTAATTTGGGGAAGGTATTCTATAATGTTGTAAAGATTTTGTTGGGTATCCGATGGACATGCGTCCTATTTGGGAGACCACCTCAGGGATACTGTGGATACCTGATCATGGCATTGTACATCAGAAGCTAAACATTAATGAATGCCAACTATAATTTTATATATATAATGTGATGGTTCAGTGTGAGGTCGGAGGGATAGTGGATGGGGGGAGGGGGGTTCACAGTATGAGGGATATAAATGATGAACGTCTAAGTATTACCTTGTTTTGTACACCTGAAACTAATAAATAAATTAATTAATTAAAAAATAAATAAATAAATGCATGATGGGAAACATTAAAAAAAAAAAAAAAAAGAAAATTATAAGACACTGAAGAAAGAAATGAAAGAGGATATAAATCGATGGAAACACATTTCATGTTCATGGATAGGAAGAATTAATATAGTTAAAATGTCCATACTGCCTAAGGCAATATACATATTCTACGCAATTTCTATCAAACTACCAACGACGTTTTTCACAGAAATAGAACATGTAATTTTAAAATTTATGTGAAACCATAAAAGACCCCGGATAGCCTCAGCAATCTTGAGAAATAAGAACAAAGTGGGAAGTATAATGATACCTGACATCAAATTATACTACAAGGCTACAGTAATCAAAACAGCATGATACTCACATAAGAAACAGACACATAGATCAGTGGAACAGAATAGAGTCCAGAAATAAATCCATGCCTATATGGCCATTTAACCTACAACAATGGAAGCAAGAATGTACGGCGGGGTAAAGACAGTCTATTCAATATATGGTGCTGGGAAACCTGGACAGACACATGCAAAAAAATGAAGCTGGACCACCTCCTTACAACATATACAAAAATAAATTCAAAATGGCTTAAAGACTTAAATATAAGATCTGAAACAATAAAATACCTTAAAGAAAATTTAGGAAGAAACGTCACAGACATTACCCATAGTAAGATTTTTACTGATATGTCCCCTCGCACGAGGGAAGAAAGAGAAAAAATAAACATGTGGGATTACATCCAACTAAAAAGTTATTCACAGCAAAGGAAACCATCAATAAAACAAAAAGTGACCCTACTGAATGGGAAAAGATATTTGCCAATGATATATCTGATAAGAGTTTAATATCACAAATCTATTAAAAAAACTCACTCAACTCAACTTCAAAAAAACAAACAACCCAATTAAAAAATGGCAGAGGACTTGAAGAGAAATTTTTCTAAAAAGGACATACAAATGGCAAATAGACATATGAAAAAATGCTCAACATCACTAATCATCAGAGAAATGCAAATAAAATCCACAATGAGATCTCACCTCACCCCAGTCAAAAGGCCTATCATCAATAAATCAACAAACAACAAGTGCTGGCGCGGATGTGGAGAAAAGGGAACGCTTGTGCACTGTTGGTGGGATTGCAGATTTGTGCAGCCACTATGGAAAATAGCATGGAGGTATGTCAAAGATCTGAGAATGGAACTACCTTATGATCCATCAATTCCACTCCTAGGTATCTATCCAGAGTAATCCAAAACTCCAATTCAAAAATCTGTATGCACTTTTATGATTATTGCAGCACTATACACAATAGAGAAGACATGGAAACAACCGAAATGCCCATCGGTAGATGACTGGATTAAGAAGCTGTGGTACATTTATACAATGGAGTATTACGCAGCCATAAAGAAGAAAGAAATCTTATCATTTGCAACAACATGGATGGATCTAGAGAACATTATGTTAAGTGAAATAAGTCAGAAAGAGAAAGACAAGTACCATATGATCTCACTTATATGTGGAATCTAAAGAAGAGAACATGTGAATGAACTGATCAGAGACAGTTTTGAGGACACAAAGAAAAAACCGAGAGTTGTTAGATGGGCGGGGGCGGGGGGGGCGTTGGGGATAAGGGGAAAGGTGAAGGGATTGGGAGGCGGCTGGTGGCCGCAAGATGGCCTCAGGGTTTTCTGGAAATTAATTTGGGGAACTTATTCAATAATGTTGTAGGGGTTTTGTTGGGTATCCGATGGACATGTGTCCTATTTGGGAGACCACCTCAGGGATGGTGTGCATGCCTGATCGTGGCGTTGTGCACCAGAGGCTAAACATTAATGAATGCCAACTATAATTTTATGTGTGTGATGTGATGGCTGGGTGTAAGGTCGGAGGGATGGTGGGTGGGGGGAGGGGGGTTCACAGTGTGGGGGATGTAGATGGTGGGCGTCTAAGTATTACCTTGTCTTGTACACCTGAAACTAATAAAAAAATAAAAAAATAATAAAAAAAAGACATGGAAACAACCAAAATGTCCATTGGTAGATGACTGGATTAAGAAACTGTGGTACATTTATACAGTGGAGTATTACGCAGCCATAAAGAAGAAAGAAATCTTACCATTTGCAACAACATGGATAGACCTAAAGAACATTATATTAAGTGAAATAAGTCAGACAGACAAAGACAAATACCATATGATCTCACTTATATGCGGAATCTAAAGAAAAGAATAAGTGAATGAACTAATCAGAAACAGTTTTGGAGACAAAGAGGAAAAACTGAGGGTTGCTAGATGGACGGGGAGGTGGCGATAAGGGGGAAGGTGAGGGGATTAGAAAACAGTCGGTAACCACAAGATGACCGCGGGGTTTTGATAACTAATTTGGGGAATGTGATCAATAATGTTGTAAAGATTTTGTAGGGTATCCAATGGACACGTGTCACATTTGGGAGACCACCTCAGGGATGATGTAGATCCCTGATCACTGCACTGTACACCTGAAGCTGAACAATAATGAATGCCAACTATAATTATATATATATATATGTATATATATGTGTGTATGTATATACTTACAAGAAGTGGAGTACAGCATTAGAAATGGAGACAGTGGAAATGCAATGGCTCGGTGCGATGTCAGAGGGATAGTGGATGGGGGGAGGGGGGTTCACACAGTGTGAGGGATATAAATGCTAAACGTCTAAGTATTACTTTGTCTTGTGCCCCTGAAACTAATTAAAAAAAAAAAAAAGAGTTGCCCAGGGAAATTAAGTGCTTTGTCCCAAGTCTCACACCATGAGAGAGCCACTGGACTGCAGGTCTCCTGATTCCCACATAGGGCCCCTTCCAGTGCACTAGGGAAGAAGTCATAGGGCACAATGGAGAAATGAGTTGTGTCATAGAGAGCCTGATAGCACTCTCTACTGTTCTATGTGTTAGCTGAAAGACAAGGTTATTTTTCTTAATGTTGACTTCAGTTGACTCATGTTTTTGAACTAGAAGGAGAGAAATCTTAGCTTGTAAAATGTCACAGAAGATGATGTTTCTTTTTGAGGGGTACGTTTGGTAGATTGTATTTCACTATTGAGTAAGCACAGTGTTACTTCTGGTACATTCCAGAAGTAGTAGTGTTGATAAATTATACTGCTGTGCTTGTAGCCACTCTCTAGCATTATTTTCAGTCAACACGTTGGCTTACATAATAAGAGAAATGGGAGTAGGGAAAGAAGGGGAGACATACAACTAATCCTAAATGTGTCAAGAATCTTCTGGAATTTATTAGGTTCAAGAAGTTTCCTTAAAGATCCATTTAAGATCATTTCAAAGATAAATGGAGCATAGATAGCCATGCCTCAGAGATTGTTCTTGAATTGGATCACCATAATTTGGTGCTGGTCTGAAAGACATTCAGCATAATTTTCAAATGAAAATAATGTTTTACACAGAAGTAATATATGCCAAGTGTTTTTTTTAACAAGAAAATGATTCATAAAAGTATTTAGAAAGAAGAAAATTAAAATAATCCATAATCTCTCCATGCCAAGATAACCAGTTAAAATTTGGTATATTCCCTTCAAGACTTTTTTCCGTATATGTATGTGTGTGCATTTGGTGTGAATTTGCAAACAATTACTTAAATACAAATTCTTTTTTTTAATTCTTTTTTTATTTATTTATTACTTTCAGGTGTACAAGACAAGGTAATACTTAGACGTTCATCATTTATATCCCTCACACTGTGGACCCCCCTACCCCCTTCCACTATCCTTCCAACCTCGCACTGAGCCATCACATTATATATATAAAATTATAGTTGGCATTCATTATTGTTTAGCTTCCAGTGTACAGTGGCATGATCAGGCATCTACAGTATTCCGGAGGTGGTCTCCCAAGTGGGACACGTGTTCATCAGATACCCAACAAAATCTTTACAACATTATTGAATACGTTCCCCAAATTAGTTTTCAAAAACCCTGAGGCCATCTTGTGGCTAAAGACTGTTTCCTAACCCCTTCACCTTCCCCCTTATCCCCACCCCACCGCCCATCTAACAACTCTCAGTTTTTCCTCTTTGCCCCCAAAACTCTTTCCGATTAGTTCATTCACTTATTCTTTTCTTTAGATTCCGCATATAAGTGAGATCATATGGTACTAGTCTTTCTCTTTCTGACTTATTTCACTTAATATAATGTATATTGTCCTGTTCAAGAATAACTTTAATTGCTTTTTGCTTGTGAGTAGGTGGGTTTAACTCCTAGGCTAACTAGTTGTGAGACTTGGTTCTGCCCACCGCAGGGTGTTCTGCTGGGTGAGGGTTGACCACTTAAATGAGGTTTGGCCTCTATGGGCTCTTGTGCCTTCAGAGAACTCCCTCTGGGTGTGTGACTTGTAGGTCAAACCCGGTGGTACTCTGGTTTGGTCTAGAGTTGACTTCTGGATATGTTGAATCTTGTGCCTCTTAAGCTGGCCCCTAGTAGGGCAGTTTCAGAACAAAGCAAATTACCAAGTACAACAACAACAACAAAGAAAAAAAATCAAGTACATTCACATGTAAAAAACAACTGACAACCGCCACTTAACACAGGCAAAGATATCAAAGAAATAAAGACAAAACAAAGCTAAACAAAACAAACAAACCAAACAAACCAACAAAAAACAAACAAAAACAAAGCAAAAAACAAAAAACAAAACAAAAGAAAACAAAAGAAAAGAAACAAAAGAAGTAGAAAAGAAAAAAAAACAACAAAAAAAAACAAAAAGAAGAAAAAATAAGAAACAAAGCAAAGCAAAACAAGAAGCAGCACCAGTCTTGGCTTAAGCCCACCAGGTAATCTCCAGGTTGTCCTCTGCTGTGCCAAAGAGTCCCCTGCCTATTGCGCAGGCAGCACTGGTCACCTGGTGCCCGGAGTGAATTTGGGACTGTAGATTTAAATGCGAGGGGCTGAGGGGTCTGGATGACAGTTTTTAGAGAGTCAGTGAAGTTTCTGCCCTTGCCTGCACAAATGCACGCTGAGAGTAGCTCCACCAGCCCTGTACCCAGTACTCCTGAGACTTAGGACACTTCCTCCGTGTGTGTGTGGGGGCGGGGGGTGGGGGAAGGAGATTTTTGAGCTGCTGAAAGCCAGAAGCTGCCTCTGCCCCTTACTGCTGATCTCAGGGAGTGCCTCCACAGTTGCACTTGCCCCGCCCCAGGCCAGCCAGAAAGGGTGGGTGTTGGGGATTGAGGGGTCTTCTCTCTCCCAGGCCAGCCGTGTCACACTCCTCCTGCAGGCCCAAAAAGGTGCTGGCTGGTGGGGGAAGAGTCTCCTCTCTCCTCGTCCAGGGAAAATCCCACTCCTCCCAGCCTCTTCCGTGGGTCAGAGCTGGCTGCCAATCTTCCCAGCGCCTGAGCACAGAGGCTCCTCTGTAATCTGACACTACTCCTCAGTTCAGGGGTCAGTTTGTCTCTGGAAGGGTGGGGGTAGGATTGGAAGAGTGGGGTGAGGGGCCCAGGAGTGGAGTCTGTGTTCTTTGTCTGCCCTAGGGCCCACCAGCTGCTCGCCCCGACGGGAGCAATCAGCTGTGGGACGCAGGGAAACAGCCCACCTCCTGGCTTTTGTGTTCCCTGTTCCGCCCTGGGCTCCCGCGCTGCTGCTGCTGCTGCTGCTGCTGTAGGCCTGCTGTAGGGCCATGGCTCTACTGTGCGGGGAGGGGGGAGCAAGCGGTGCGTTTCCTCTCGTCTACCTCGCTTCTCCCTCGCTCGCCCAATTAGCACACCCCTAAGCAAACCTTCCGCGAGTGTTTAGCTGTTCTCCTGGCTTCTGTGCTCTCCATTGCACCCTTGGGCTCCTGCACTTCCCTGGAGCCACAGGCGCTGCCTCGCTGCTGCTGTCGTTCACGTGCTGCTGGGCTGTGACTCCACTGGGGGAGTGCGCGTCCCAACTTCACGCCCCTCTCTCCTCCCCCGCTCACCCAACTAGCGTACCCCTAAGCAAACCTTCCACAAGTCTCTTAACCGTTCTCCTGGCTTTTGTGTTCTCCGTTCCTCCCTGGGTCCCACGAGTCCCTCTAAATACAAATTCTTGAGTTAATTGGTAAAACTGGAATGTGAATGGTGGCTGGATAAAAGTTTTGTATTCAGATTTAGAATATTGTATTGTTTTAGATTCATAATATTGTAATCAGTACTGTGTTGTATTAGATAAAAGCTTTGTATTCAAATCAGAATACTGTATTTATTCAATATGAAATATATCTAATTAATACTACATTGTATTAGATAAAAGTGTGTATTCAGTTTTAGAATACTATATTCTGTTGAAGTTTAGAATATTATATTTAGATTTAAATTAAAGCATTGTATTCAGATTTTCTGAAATTGAAAACTACTCATGTTATGTAAGAGAATGACCTATTCTTGGGAAGAACACACATTATTAAGAGATAAAGGAGCAGGTATAGCCACTATGAAAAACAGTGTGGAAGTTCTTCAAAAAATTAAAAATGAAACTACCCCATGATCCAGCAATCCCACTTCTGGGTGTATATTCGAAGGAGATAAAATCACTATCTTTAAGAGATCTCTGCACTCCTATATTCACTGCAGCATTATTCACAATAGCTAAGACATGGAAACAACATAACAGCTGTATGGACAAAGAAAGTGTTATGCACACACACAATGAAATGTTATTCAGCCATAAGAAAGAAGGAAATTTTGCCATTTGCAACATGGATGGACTTTGAGAGCATTATGCTAATGAAATAAGTCAGATGAGAAAGACAAACACTGTATGATCTCATATGTGCAATCTACAAACATCTAACTCATGGAAGCAGACAGTAGAATGGTGTTTGCCAGAGGAAGAGGGTGGGGGAAATAGGGAGATGTTGGCCAAAGGGCACAAACTTTCATTTATCAGATAAATAAGTTATGGGGATCTAGTGTATAGCATGGTGATTACAGCAACACTGTAATGTATACTTGAAAGTTGCTGTGAGACTAGAGCTTTAATTTTTTCACCATAACAACAACAAAAAACTATAGTTCTGTGAGGTGAAAGATGTGTTAACTAACCTTGCTATGGTAAACACGTCACAATATATATGTGTATCAAATCATTACATTGTACACCTTAAACTTATACAATAGTATACGTCAATTATATCTCAGCAAAGCTGTAAAAAGATAAAGGGGCAGGTTATGAATGCAACTTCCTCTCAAATGGTTCAGAAAAATATATAAATCTATACATATATGTATATATAGTGTAGTTAGAGAGATAGATAATAGATAGACAGATGGAAAGGAGGGTGGCTGTGGCTTGGTGAACCAAGCTGAAAACAGACCCACAAAATTGTAAGAAAAATGGAATGATTGTTTCAAGCCACAGTTTGGGGGTAACAAAAGCATATCCTAAACCCAAACATCTGAAAGCTTGATAGTTTTGCCTGTCATATTTATGTCTAATCTACCTGTAACTGTTCTCCTGTAACTTGTGACATCAAGGTCCATTTTCGTTTTTTCCCATACAGGTAAACAATTGTCCCAATAACATATCAAAAAATCAACCCTTTCCTTGGTGGTAAGACTCACCGCCTCTGTATCCACACATACGTGTGGTTCCTGCTCTTTATTCTGATGTATTTGTCTGTACCTTCCCCAAGCCAATACTCTAAAGGCTTAATTATTACAGCTCTATCAAAATATTGATATGTGATAGAGCAAGTCGTCCATCTTCTTCTTCAAGGGATTTTGGCTCTTCTGCTCTGAGTCTTATAAATCAGCTAGCAAGTTCATTTAATTTTTCTGTAGCCCAGTTTCTCACTAGCTGTGAGAGTTGGAAAAGACAACTAATATGGACATGATTTCTAGACCAGAGAACGATAGAGTTTTAATTTATTGCAGTTATACTGCTAAACTGAAGGAAACAATGTGGATTGCTGTCACTTGTTCTTCTGTCGTTTCTGAAAGTACCTCTTGAATTCATGAATGTTTCTTGGCATTGATGTGCTGCCTCCCGTTACTGACTAGCACCTGGGAGAGTGACACTTGTTCACATTAGGGATCCTTTGAAATTGGCCTTGTGAAAATTGTAACTTTTAAAAGTCTCGTTTTGAAAAGGCACCCTTGTATACTGCTGGTGGGAATGTAAATTGGTACAGCCACTACGGAAAACAGTATGAAGATGACTTTAAAAATTAAGAATAAAGCTACTATATAACCCAGCAACCCCTCTTTTATGTATCTATCTGAAATTTTTGAAAACATTCATAAAGATATATGTACCCCTGTGTTCATTGTAGCATTATTTACAGTGGCCAAGACGTGGAAACAACCAAAGTGTGCTCCAGTCGTCCCAGTGATGTCCCTGACCTGCTGAAAGGCCCCATCTCTGGATTCAAGTTGCACAAGAACAGTTTTCCTGTATTGGGCACATCTTGCTAAGCTCCTGGTGCTTGCACAACCTAGAGCAATGCAACTGGCACATCTGGTCCTCCCCTTAGGGTGGCATTCTGCTGTGTTCTTAGAGTTCTTAAATGTTATTTACAGAGCGCATTCCAACAGGTTATTAGTCCATGATTTACTTAGTTGATCCCATATTGTTAAATTATAATGATGATAGGTATTCTTACTTGTCTTGATATTAATGGGAATGCCAGTAATAATATCAGTAGTCAACATCTATTTTTCTCTTTTTCTGCTAGAAACTGAGCTAATTACATGACATGTCCTCTCATTTAAACTTCAGCAGTGTTCTCTTGTTATCCCTATTTTATGATTGACAAAACTGAGATGTCAGAGACCTCATCCAAGGTAACAAAGCTAAAAGGTGACAGAGACACCTCAAAGACTGTGCTCTTATATACGCACACATATGTATATATACATTATAAAATTTTAGGATGCTGTTTTGAAATAAGTTGCCTTATGTTAAGAAAGCATCCTTTTATTTCTGCTTTTTAAGGTTTTTTTTAAAGAAATGGGATTTATTGAACGCTTTTCAACATCTATTGAGATAAGCTCTTTTGTTTGTGTGAGCTGTTAATAAAATGTATAAATAATTTCCTTTTACAACATTTAATTATCTTTACATTTCTGGGGCAGATTTTCTGTAGTCCATCATTTTCAGTATACTGTTGAATTCTAAACATTGGTACCTTAATTAGGAATTTCATATTTCCATTAATGAAGCTAACTAGAGAGTTTTCAGGGGAGGGATTGTTAGGTTTGGGAACCAACGTTATGTTAGGGTTAGAAACCTTTCCATTTCTATGTTCTCATGTACCATAAGAATGAACTCTTCCTTGAAACCCTTAAGAATTCACATGTAACTCCATCTAAATCCAGAACTATTTTATAGTATAATTGCTTTCTTGGTTATTGATCTTTCATATTTCATACTTATTCTGTAGTCAATGTTAGTAATATGTATTTTTCAAGAAAGTATATCCATTTGTAGGAGAGTTTTAAAAAATATTAGTACACATTTCAGTTGTGAATAGTACTTTTTTATACATTTAAAATTATATTACTGTAATGTCCTACTCCCTTTCTCTTTGCCTCTTCCTGTTTTCTCCTTTATCTTTACAATATTGCGTCGAAACTTTTCTATTATTTGTAAATTTTTTTATGTAGAAGCAGTTAAAGATTCTTCATAAAATTTCATTTTTATTCTGCTTTATATTTTAGTTTATTTCCATTTGTGTCTTATTTATTTATTTATTTAGGAGTTTTTCACTCAGCAACACTTCATGAACCTCTTTCCACATAAATATGCCTTATTATTATCATTTTTAGTGGTTGTATAATATTTTATAAGTGTGATATATGTAAGCTGCACAGGTCACTAGCTCCCTTCCCCAAACTCAGCCCTGATAAACCAAGGAAGAAGGGTGGAAGCGAGATTCTAAGGAATGGACACAAAGAAATGTGTGAGAGTCAGCAGGGAGGCAAAATGTGGTCCAGAACAAGGATGGCCACATAGCTCAGAGCCTGCTCTACTGCCTTGAGACAGGATAACTAGAGCAATAACTTCTAGAGTTCTTTCCCAACAACTGTTCTTTCACCATCCAGTCTCAGGCTTCAGCTATGATCTCCATTAGCCAGAGTGAATAAAAGAAGGTAAGGCTCTTTGTTTTGTTTTTACAGTAAAAATAGGTGCCATTTAATATTCACAACAGTATGGAACTAGGATGAAAAAAATAAGCCAAAGGAAAAGAGACCCTGTTTTCTCATCGAGAGAGATGAGAGAACCAGGCTCAGCCTGACAGATGACTGCACCAACTTCCAGCAGAAACCCTTGCAAGCAGTGTTTCCCCACTTTCCTTTCAAGCTCTGCCTTCTTCATGAATCTCTGCATTTCCCCTCAGCTAGACATAAGCTGTCTCTGTACTCTGAACTCTAAAAGGTGAGTTAGATACAGTTATTGCCCATTGGAGTTTACAAAATAACATGTTAGACTCTGCAGCCTGAAGAAATAAATGCTTTAGATGTTCCAACATTAAAAGGGGACACTTGTCAGCGGATCAATGACAATATGGAGATGTGTAAGTGTGCACCTTCCACATTGAGAGGAAAACACATTTATTTTTACATAATAAGTGGCAAAAGAAATACAGGAAAGGAAATAGTCATGAAATCCAAGTCACTAAAATGCTTTAAAACATAAATTTTAAGACCAAGAAACCTGGTCTGAACTTAAAACACTGTTTGTAGATAATCAACTATTGTTTGAATATGGCCCCATGTTATTAATATTTTAGAAAGGAAGGGGAAAGTATGGCTTTCTTTGTTTTATGAGTTCCAATACACATAGCCTATTAAATGACATTCAGAAGAATATAAAATTATTGCCTAATGAAAAAATTGAAATGTCCGAAGCCAAATTCAAGATAAAGATAATATAATTCATTTATATGTCTCCATGGGGTCTTCACTATTTATGAAAACACCTGATTCTCAGGAGATTAAGTATTTTTATATTTTCGAATTCAGAGTAAAGACATCAGACCTAACCTATTAATTGTCACAGTATATTGAACCAAATCACAAATGATGCCCAGCAGTGAAAATGCTGTTTGAACTAAAATCTTCCCTCCTCAAGTTCTACAGAAGAGAATAAAAATTTTACACCAAATTAACTGGTTCAAGTGTCTTTAAGGAGTAGTTTCCATTCTAGAACAAAATGGAGTTTTCCCTAACTTACCCATTCATCTTCTTAAAGCACATGGCATTGCATTTTATCCTGATGCTAGGAAGACAATCTGACTGAGATGATTCGTCCTGGACAACTTTTGTCTTTTGAAAAAGCCAAAATGTAGAATACACACATTTCCAACCTTTGAGAGTGGGACCTGTGGGCCTCATAAGACTCCCACCTTCCCAGGGTGGAGCCCCTTCAGCCCTTCAGAAGTTGAGCATCCTCAAACACCAGTCCCCTGGTGTTCTTTCTTAGTCTACTGCCATGTGGAACTGGAGAGGTCAATGGTCACATCTTCCAAGTTGTTCTTAGGGCTGGCTTCATTGGAGACTCTCTGGGGTCTTGCCTGACTTGGACTAGAACCTTCCTTGAGGTGTTCAGGGCCCCAGAGTCCAGCCAGCTTTTCTTCATTTCCTGGTTTCCTTATCATAACTGGATTTTTTATGCATCCCTTTCAACAAAGAAAAATGAAATAATAAAAATAGATATCTATAAATTCAGCAATTAAACAAATTTACTCAATGTTATTGTTTTCTAATAACCATTAAAATTGCCCTTGTCAGTACCTCTCTCTGGGTCCTCAAGAGAGTCATGTAGTTCCCATGGTTAGGGGTTGAAAACTGTTGTGTGCCAGCCAGGTGTAGCCAGCAAATCTGCCTTGTTTGGAGGACATGGTAATTTTTAAATTTTTATTTTTAAATTGTTGCCAACATTTAAAAATCAGATTATATTTCAAAAGTGAAATCTCCAACTTCTCTCAAAAGTCAGAACGTCTGGCAATACTGGGCCTAGTTTCTTGTACAGCCATGAACCCATGGATGCCAGTAGGCACCCCTCCCACACACACACCTGTTCCTGTAAGTTCAAAGGGGTGGGCTTGGTTTCCCACTGAACATTCTCTCTTAGTCTCTTCAAGAGGGCAAAATCAAGACTGTATTTACAGTTAGTATCTCTAGTCTCAGTATAGTATCTGATCAATAGGGGCTCAAAAAATGTTTGCTGGACAAAATCCCTCTTCCTCTCAAACTTAAAATGCCACCACCAGCCCCCTAACTTTAATCTCCAACCCTTCCCAGGGTGCTGTCCTGATTCATTCCTCTAAGCTGTGATCCCTGCCCCTTGGTCTCTGGTAACAGCAAATAGACCACTAAGCGTGGTGCTACCTCAGAACACCCAGCCCCAAGGCTTGGGCCTCACCAGTGTAGACAGTTCTAGCACCAAAAATCTAAGGGAAAGAGGTCACAGTTGGACTAGAGATTCAAGATGGCAGAGAAGATAAATGCTGTGCTTGCCTCATCCTGTGAACACATCTAAATTACAACTAAATTATAAAACTATCTGAAGTCTAGATGAACAGAAGTTTTATAACTAAGGATATAAAGAAGAAGCCATGTCAAGACTGGTAGGAGGGGCAGAAATGCAAAATGGGCTGGTCCCACACCCACCTTTGCTAGCTAGACCGGGCTGGACCCTGCCTCACCTAACTCTCGTACTGAAGGAGGCTTTATCAGTGGCTGAACCTTATGGGAGTTGGGAAGTGGAAGCAAGCTTCAAAGTGTCCTGGCTTTTTGTGGAGTTACCCCAGACCTAGTACTGGTGGCAGTTGTCCTCGGTTCCCAGTGTGGCCTCTCCCATGTGTCTCCAGATATAGCACAGGCAGCAACTAACCATGGGTCACTTTGTAGCTCCTATCAGGTATACTCCAGCTGGTCACAGGCAGTGGCTGACCTGGGCCTACACCAGAGTTCCTACTAAGAGGCTCCAGAACAAACATACTTGGAAGTTGGTTTCAGACCACAGCAAAGCACCACCATATTTGCCCCACAAGTGGCACACACAAAGGGCAATCTCAACAGGCACCAGAGTCTTCTGGGAGGAATGACACTCCATATGGTAAGCCACCCACACAGCTGCCCCTAAGCTGTGGATGTTGCCCAACCCCACAGCCAATCAGCCCACTGCCAATAGCAATCAAGGCTCAACTATAACAGGAGGGTACACAGAACCCACACAAGGGACACTCCTGGAGCAGCCAGCACAGGTGACCAGGGAAACTGTGCCACTGGGCCCCACAGGGCACCTAGTACATAAGGCCAACCAGCAAAACTGGGAGACAGAGCAGGTCTACCTAATACATAGAAACAAATACAGAGAGGTGGCCAAAATGAGGAAACAAAGAAATACATCCAAAATGAAAGAACAGGAGAAAATTTCAGAAAAGGAACTAAATGAAATAGAGGCAAACAACCTACCAAAGACAGAGTTCAAAATACTGGTTATAAGGATGTTCAAGGAACTTAGTGAAAACTTCAACAAAGAGATAGCATGCATAAAAAAGACATAGAAACCATGAAGAAGAACCAGTCAGAAGTGAAGAATACAATAACTGAAATGAAGGATGCACTAGAAAAAATCACCAGCAGATTAGATAAAGCAGAGGATTGAATCAGCAATTTGGAAGACAAGGTAGCAGAAAATGCCTAATCATAACAGCAAAAGGAAAAAAGAATTCTTTAAAGTGAAGATAGCTTAAGAGACCACTTGGAGACCATCAAGTGTAACAACATTTGCATCATAGGGGTACCGGAAGAAGAGAGAAAGCAAGAGATTAAGAATATATTTGAAGAAATAGTGCCTGGCAAAGGAAATAGCCATACAAGCCCAGGAAGTGCAGGTCTCAAACAAGATGAACTCAAACAGGCCCACACCAAGACACACTGTAATTAAAATTCCAAAGGTTGGGCCAGCCCGGTGGCTCAGGCAGTTGGAGCTCTGCTCCTAATTCCAAAGGCTGCCAGTTCGATTCCCACATGGGCCAGTGGGCTCTCAACCACAAATTTGCCAGTTGGATTCTTCAACTCCCACAAGGGATGGTGAGCTCCGCCTCCTGCAACTAAGATTGAACATGGCACGTGTAGCTGAGCTGCTGCTGAGCTGCCGCTGAGTTCCCGGATGGCTCAGTTGGTTGGAGCGCATCCTCTCTACCACAAGGTTGCCGGTTCGACTCCCGCAAGGGATGGTGGGCTGCACCCCCTGCAACTAATATTGGCAACTGAACCTGGAGCAGAGCTGCGCCCTCCACAACTAAGATTGAAAGGACAACAACTTGACTTGGAAAAAGACCTGGAAGTACACACTGTTCCCCAATAAAGTCCTGATCCCCTTCCCCAATAAAATCTTTTTTTTTAAATTGCAAAGGTTAAAGACAAAAAAAGCAGAAAGAGAAAGGCAACTAGTAACTTATAAGGGAGCTCCCATAAGATTGTTAGCTGATTTCTCAACAGAAATTTTGCAGGCTAGAAGGGATTAGCACAAAATATTCAGTGTGATGAAAAGAAAAGACCTACAATGAAGATTACCCAGAAAAGATATCATTTAGAATCAAAAGACAGATAAACAGCTTCCCAGACAAGAAAAAGCTAAAGTCATCACCACCACACCAGTATTACAAGGAATATTAGAGGGACTTCTTTATGACGGGGACGGGGGAGATAAAAAAATATGAATAATAAAATGGCAATAAATACATATATATCAATAATTACTTTCAATGTAAATGGATTAAATGCTCCAATCAAAAACAGGGTGGCTCAATGGATAAGAAGACGAAAACATTACATATGCTGCCTACAAGAGACTCACTACAGGTTGAAAGACACACACTAAAAGCAAAGGGATGGAAGAGTTATTTCATGAAAATGGAAATAGAAAAACAAAAAAGCTGGGTAGCAATACTTATACCAGACAAAATAGACTTTAAAACAAAGGCTACAAGAAGAGACAAAAAAGGACCCAGTAATCCCACTTCTGGGTATTTATCCAAAGAAACCCAAAATGGTACTTCAAGGGGACCTGTGCATCCATATGTTCATTGCAGCATTGTTTACAATGGCCAAGATGTAGAGGCAGCCTAGGTGTCCATCAATGGATGAATGGATAAAGATGAAGTGGTACATACATACAATGGAATATTGTTCGGCCATGGAAGGGAATGGGTTCTTTCCATCTGTGGTGGCATGAATGGACCTGGAGGGTATTATGCTGAGTGGAGTACATCAAAGAAAGACAGATGCAATGTGATTTTACCTATATGTGGAATCTAAAGAACAAAACAAACAAACAAAACAGGAACACACTCATATATACAGAGAACATTTTGATGGTTGCCAGATGGGAGAAGAGTTGAGGGGAGTGGGTGAAAAAAGGGGAAGGGACGAAGAAGTACAAACTGGTTATTGCAAAGTAGTCATGTAGGGTACAGCACAGGAATATAGTCAATCATATTGCAATAACTATGCATGGTGTCAGATGGGTACTAGTTTTATCAGGGTGATAGATGGGAGCGGGGCTGAGGAACAGGATGAAATAGATAAAGGGATTGAGAAGTACAAATCTGTAGTTATAAAATGGTCATGGGGATGTAAAGTAAAGCATAGGCAATATAGTCAATAATATGGTAATAGCTATGTACAGGGCCAGCTGAGTACTAGACTAGTCAGGGGGATCACTTCTTAAATTATACAAATGTCTAACCACTATGCTGTACACCTGAAATTAATATAAAATAATATTGAATGTTAACTGTAATTAAAAAATGGGAAGAAAGGTGAAGGGGAATGAGGTTCAAATTTCCAGGTGTAAAACAAATAAGTCATGGAGTTATAATGTACAGCATGGGGAATATAGTCAATAATATTGTGACAGCACAGTATGGCCTTGATGGTTGGTGATCACTTCTTTAGGCATATAGATGTTGAACACCTATGGTGTATACCTGGAACTGATATAATGTAGTATGTTAGCTATATTTTTTAATAAAAATCTTAAAAATAAATAAATAAAATCTAAGAGAAACAAAATGTATGTAGCAGATTCTTTTTTTTAATATTTTTAATTGGGGAAGGGGAACAGGACTTTATTGGGGAACAGTGTGTATTTCCAGGACTTTTTTTCCAAGTCAAGTTGTTGTCCTTTCAATCTTAGTTATGGAGGGTGCCATTCAGCTTCAAGTTGTTGTCCTTTCAGTCTTAGTTGTGGAGGGTGCAGCTCAGCTCCAGGTCCAGTTGCCGTTACTAGTTGCAGGAGGCGCTGCCCACCATCCCTTGTGGGAGTCAAGGAATTGAACTGGCAACCTGTGGTTGAGAGCCCACTGGCCCATGTGGGAGTCGAACCGGGAGCCTTCGGAGTTAGAAGCATGGAGCTCTAACCGCCTGAGCCACCGGGCCGGACCGTGGCAGATTCTTAATAGTAGAACTAGTACCAGAAACTGGACCTCCTGACTTCAGTATGAGGGGGGTACATCATCTCCAGGTTTCACTGCTTACTCTGCACTATCCTGTTTCCTATTGTCATAAGCTGTAAATTTTAGTTTTCAAAAATTCTAATAGGACTCAACATTTTGCAAATCTACTTCACATAATGCAAGTATGTGAAACGGAAGTACTAAAACCAAGGCCTGATGTGACCTTTCTACACACTGTCTACACAGTTCCAATGAAAAATAAGGCAACTGATCAAACCGTTTAATTAATGAAAAATTTACTGTGATATTCTGGGCCTGAATCTGAGTAAATTCACACTGCTTTGCTTTACAAATGTCTGCCTGATGTAGAGATACCACCCCCAACTTCTGCTGCCCCCGTGCTCACTGCAGGTCCCTCTTCCTTACCAAGGAGCCAGGGTGCACGGGAACTCACCAGGCCCCCATCGGTGGACTTGAGGACAGAGTCAGGCAGTGTCACACCATGGCCCCATAGAGCCCATACTGGGCCATCACGCTGCTGCCTCCCCAATGCTTTTCTCGCTTTCACCCTTGGCCCTTCGATTTTGAAACCAGACCTGGTGTGAGGCAGAAGGAGACACTGTGACAAGGATGCCTGAAGGTGTTTCTGAACAAGGAGTTCTAAAATGGGCCAACTATCCTTCCTCATAGAACGTAGACCTTTTGGGAATTGTATCCACCATTTACTCAAGACTCACAGAGACTCATCATTGTGGGTGTGACCAATTTCCACTGAGTTTTTCCACGAAATTGGAATGACAAAAATAAAATCAAAGTATTCTTTCCCACATTGTGTGAAAGAGTCAACTGTAATGCTTCCTGGTTTTTCTCACAGAGTGTAAAGAGTTCATGCAGTCAATGGCCCCTTCTAATCTCAGGTTTTTGGGTTGCTAGTAACATTTCTCATGGAAAACATTATCTTAATAAAGAAATACTATGTAATATTGTTTAGCTGTTTAAAGCGTAAGTTAGGGGCATAACTTCTGACATAGAGAAATGTCCAAGATGTATTGTCAAGCAAAAAGGCTAAGAAGTATAACATAATACCTTTTTATAAAATAAAATAGAATTCTATATGTATGTGAGGATATATATATATATATATATATATATATATATATATATATATATACACACACACATATATATGTATATGTTTCATTCAGGGCGAGATATATGCTATATGATGTGGAAACTGTGCAAAAAGTCCACATCAGGCTATTTACACCGGTTTCTTGAAGTTTTATACTAGAGATATGGTCACTTTCTTTCATTGATATGTCTTTATATAATTTTTAATTGCAGCCCACAATATTGTGACTATACTTTTATTTTTATTTTTTACTTTTTTTTCATTTTTTAAAAAATTTATTGGGGTGACAATTGTTAGTGAAATTACATAGATTTCAGGTGTACAACTCTGTATTACATCATCTATAAATCCCATTGTGTGTTCACCACCCAGAGTCAGTTCTCCTTCCATCACCATATATTTGATCCCCCTTACCCTCATCTCCCACCCCCGACCCCCTTTACCCTCTGGTAACCACTAAACTATTGTCTGTGTCTATGAGTTTTTGTTTCTCATTTGTGTGTTGTGTTCTTTTGTTGTTTTAGGTTTATATACCACATATCAGTGAAATCATAGAGTTTTCTGCTTTTTCTCTCTGACTTATTTCACTTAGCATTATACTCTCAAGATCCATCCATGTTGTCACAAATGTTCCTATATCATTTTTTCTTACCGCCGAATAGTATTCCATTGTGTATATATACCACAACTTCTTTATCCATTCATCTATTGAAGGACATTTTGGTTGTTTCAATGTCTGGGCCACCATAAACAAAGCTGCAATGAACATTGGAGCACACGTGTCTTTATGTATACATGTTTTCAAAATTTGGGTAGATACCAAGGAGAGGGATTGCTGGGTCATATGGTAATTCTATTCGTAATTTTTTGAGGAACCTCCACACTGCATTCCTTAACAGCTGCACCAGTCTGCATTCCCACCAACAGTGTATGGGGGTACCTTTTTCTCCATAGCCTCTCCAACATTTGTTACTTTTGTCTTGTTGATGATAGCCATTCTGACTGGGGTGAGGTGATATCTCATTCTGGTTTTTATTGGCATTTCTCTGATGATTAGCGATGTTGAGCATTTTTTCATATGTCTATTTGCCATTTGTAAGTCCTCTTTGGAGAAATGTCTCTTCAGGTCCTCTGCCCATTTTCAACTGGGTTGTTTGTTTTTTTGTTGTTGAGTTTCATGAGTTCCTTATATATTTTGGATATTAACCCTTTATTGGAGGCACTGTTTGCAAAAATCTTCTCCCATTCAGTCGGTTGCCTCTTTATTTTGTTGATGGTTTCTTTTGCTGTGCAGAGCTTTTAAGTTTCCTATAGTCCCATTCGTTTATTTTAGCTTTTACTTCCATTGCCTTTGGAGTCAAATTCATAAAATGCTCTTTGAACCCAAGGTCCATAAGTTTAGTACCTATGTTTTCTTCTATGCAGTTTATTGTGTCAGGTCTTATGCTTAAGTCTTTGACCCATTTTGAATTAATTTTCGTACAGGGTGACAGATAACAGTCCAGTTTCATTCTTTTGCACGTGGCTATCCAATTCTCCCAGCACCATTTATTGAAGAGGTTGTCTTTCCTCCATTGTATTTCCTACGTTATTTGTCAAAAATTATCTGTCCATATTTATGTGGTTTTATTTCTGGGCTCTCAATTCTATTCCATTGGTCTATGTGTCTGTTTTTCTGCCAATACCATGCTGTTTTGATTATTGTAGCCCTGTAGTACAAGATAAAAACAGGGAGTGTGAGACCTCCAGTATTGTTCTTTTTCTTAAGATTGCTTAGTCTTTTCGCAGTCTTTAGTGGTTCCAAACAAATCTGATGATTTTTTTTGTTCTATTTCTTTAAAAAATGCCAATGGGATTTTGATGGGGATTGCATTAAACCTGTATATTGCTTTGGGTAATACGGCCATTTTAACTATGTTGATTCTTCCAATCCATGAGCACGGAATGTCTCCATTTCTTTGTGTCTTCCTCAGTTTCTTTAAAAAATGTCTTATACTTTTCAGCATATAGGTCCTTCACATAGGTCCTTGGTTAAGTTTATTCCTAGGTATTTTATTCTTTTTGCTGAAATTGCAAAGGTAATTGTTTTTTGTATTTCTTTTCCTGAGATTTCATTTTTAGTAATAGGAATGCAATGGATTTTTGTACGTTGATTTTGTAGCCAGCAACTTTACTGTATTCGTTGACTGTTTCTAATAGCTTTTTGGTGGAGTCTTTAGGGTTTTCTATATATAGCATCATGTCATCTGCAAAGAGTGATAATTTAACTTCTTCATTCCCAATTTGGATGCCTTTTACTTCTTTCTCTTGCCTGATTGCTCTGGCAAGGACTTACAGCACCATGTTGGAAAGCAGAGGTGATAGGGGAACAGCCCTGTCGTGTTCCTGAATGTAGAGCAAAGGGCTTCAGTTTTTCACCATTAATTATGAGATTAGCTGAGGGTTTGTCATATATGACCTTTATTATGTTAAGGTATTTTCCTTCTATACCTATTTTATTAAGTGTTTTAATCATAAATGGATGTTGTATCTTGTCAAATGCTTTTTCTGCATCAATTGACATAATCATATGATTTTTGTCCTTTATTTTGTTTATGTGATGGATCACATTGATGGATTTGTGGATGTTGAACCATCCTTGTGCCCCAGGGATGAACCCCACTTGGTCGTGGTGAATAATCTTTTTGATGCATTGTTGTATTCGATTTGCTAGAATTTTGTTTAGGATTTTTGCATCTGTATTCATCAGAGATATTGGTCTGTAGTTTTCTTTTTTTTGTGTTGTCCTTACCAGGTTTTGGTATCAGGGTAATGTTGGCCTCATGAAATAAGTTAGGGAGTACTATCTCCTCTTCAATTTTTTGGAAGAGTTTGAGCAGGATTGGTATTAGATCTTCTTTGAAGGTTTGGTAGAATTCACTCGTGAAGCCATCTGGTCCCGGACTTTTGATTTTGGGAAGGTTGTGGATGACTGATTCAATTTCGTTACTGGTGATTGGTCTGTTTAGATTTTCCAGTTCTTCATGGTTCAGCCTTGGAAGGCTACATGTTTCTAAGAACTTGTGCATTTCTTCTAGATTATTGAATTTGGTGGTATATAGTCCTTCGTAGTATTCTTGCATGATCCTTTGTATTTCTGTGGTGTCCCTGATAACTTTCCCTTTTTCATATCTGACTTTGTAAATTAGTGTCTTCTCTCTTCTTATCTAATGAGTCTAGCCAAGGGTTTGTCAATTTTGTTAATCTTTTCAAAGAACCACCTTTGTCAGATTAATTTTTTCTATTGTGTTTTTGTTCTCTATTTCATTTAGTTCTACTCTGATTTTTGTTATTTCCTTTCTTCTGCTGACCTTGGGTTTCACTTGTTCTTCTTTTTCTAGTTCTTTAAGGTGTAACATGAGGTTATAAATTTGGGATTTTCATTGTTTCTTGAGATAGGCCTGTAATGATATAAATTTCCCTCTTAAAACTACTTTCGCTGCATCCCAAAAATTTTGGTAGGATGTATTTTCATTGTCATTTGTTTCTATGTATCTTTTGATCTCTCCTCTAATTTCTTCTTTGACCCAGTCATTCTTTAAATGTATGTTGTTTAATCTCCATGTATTTGTGTTTTTTCCTGCTTTCTTTTTGCAGTTGATATCCAATTTCAAAGCTTGTGATCAGAGAATATGCTTGGTATGATTTCAATCTTCTTAAATTTGCTGAGGTTGAATTTATGTCCCAATATATAGTCTATCCTTGAGAATGTTCCATGTACACTCGAAAAGAATGTAGAGTCTGACATTTTAGGATGAAGTGCTGTATATATGTCAATTATGTCTATTTCATCTAATGTGTCATTCAGGGGTGCATTTCGTTATTTATTTTCTGTTTGGATGATCTATCAATAGCTGTCAATGATTTATTTAGGTCCCCTAGTATAATTGTGTTTTGGTCAATTTCTCTCTTTAGTTCTGTTAGTACTTGCTTGGTATATTTCGGTGCTCCCTGATTGGGGCCATAAATACTGATGACTTTTATGTCTTCTTGTTGTATAGTCCCCTTTACCATTATGAAATATCCATCTTTGTCTCTAGTTATCTTTTTCACCCTGAAGTGTGTTTCATCTAATATCATTATGGCTACACCTGATTTTCTCTGGGTACCATTTGCTTGGAGTGCCAATTTCCACCCTTTCACTTTGAGTCTATGCTTGTCCTTGTAGCTGAGATGTGTCTCTTGGAGACAGCATATGGTTGGGTTTAGTTTTTTGATCCAATCTGCTACTCTGTGCCTTTCTATTGGTGTGTTCAGTCCATTCACATTTAGGGTGATTATTGATACGTGAGGATTTCCTGTCATTCTGTCTTTAGTTTTCTGATAAGGCTGTGTCTGCATTGTTTCTTTGTCATTTTGTTGTTGTCCATTATTTCTGTGTGGCGGTATTGTATGATGTTTCCCTCTGTTTCTTCTTTTATTACAGTATATATTTCAGATTTGGATGTTTTTTGAGTGGGTACCCTTAAGTTTATGTAAAAGAAAGTTTGATATTCAGAGTATTCCATTTTCTTCAGCACGCTTACTTTCTCCATTCTTACATTCCAGTTCAGGCCTTTACTCTCCCCCTTTTTATGTTTTGGTTGCCACAAATTGTCCCTGTAGATGGTGGTCAAATAGCCTCCTTTAGTATTTCTTGTAGTGCAGGTCGTGTATTAGAAAATTCCCTCAGCTTCTGTATGTCTGGAAAGGTCTTTATTCCTCCTTCATATCTAAAGATATCTTTGCTGGATATATTAGTCTTGGCTCATGATTTCTCTTTTAACAGTTTGAATATTTGGTTCCACTCCCTCCTGGCTTGTAGATTTTCTGCTGAAAAATCTGATGATAATCTAATGGGCTTTCCTTGGTAGGTTACCGTCTTCTTTTCCTGGCTGCCTTGAGGATTCTTTCTTTGTCGTTGATTTTAGATATCTTCAATACAATGTGCCTTGGAGAAGACCTTTGGGATTGAGGTAATTAGGTGTTCTATTTGCTTCTTGGATTCGAGGATCCAGTTCTGTCCACATGTTTGGGAAGTTCTCATCAACAATTTGTTTGAATATATTCTCTGTTCCCTTCTGTCTTTCTTCTCCTTCTGGTATACCCATTATTCGTATATTGCTCTTTCTGATGGAGTCAGAAAGTTCTTGTAGAGTTCTTTCATTTCTTTTAAGTCTCAAGTCTCTTTCTTCTTCCATCTGTGTAATTTCCAGGTTTCTATATTCGATGTCACTGATTCTTTCCTCCATCTGGTCAACTCTACTACCGAAGCTGGTTATTTCGTTCTTAATTTCTTCTATTGAGTTCTTAATATCCAGAAATTGTACTTGGTTCATTTTTAATATTTCAATCTCTTTCATAAAATTCTCATGTTGTTCTTTGATTGCAGTTCTGAGTTCATTAAATTGCATTTCTGTTTTCTTGCATCTCGTTGAGTTTTTTCAGAACTGCAGTCTTGAATTCTCTGTCATTTAAGTCACATATTGCCATATCTTTAAGTTCCTTTTCTGGAGACTTTTTCTTTCTGAGCTGTCTTTTTGTCTTGGTTATTAATGGCAATTACTGATTTATTATTTCTCTTCCTAGACAGCTACAGGAGTGGCTTCTGCAACAGGTTGATAGGAAGAGGTCTTTCTTTTGTTTGCGAATACTTGTTGATAGAATGTTTTATTTTCATTCCGACTGCAGCCTTTTTTTTCCTCTCTCACACGGTAGTGCTATGTTTTCTCTGCACTATTCCAGCGTCTCACACAATGGGGGGATTTTCTGGGAGATGGGCTTCTCCTCTGTTAACAGTTCACCTGGGTCATATGGCGCCACATCCCTGTGAAAGTGCGGAGAGCTTTTGAAGTTCCAAAGCTCTTTCTGCAGCAGGTCAGAGCCCGTGTATTTCAGAAGTTCTGTTTACTCCTGCAGGGATCCACCCAGATAGGTGGGGCCAGGCGCTGCGTAAGTTGTGAGAGGTGGCCCAGAGCAATGGCAGCCACCACCACCACAGCCGGTTCCGTGTCCACAGCTCCCTCCCCTTTGCCAAAACTAGTTGGGCTGCGAATCTGTGTGTTCGGTCCACAGTTCTCAGAACAGCAAATATTCTGTTCTTTTGATCTGACACTGCTATTTTATCGCTTCTAGCACCGGGCAGGTGGGGGTGGGGCGAGCTCTGGGAGGGTAGGGAGGGGGTGGCTAGTCTCCGTGCCTAAGGCTTCCGTTCTCTGCTCCGCAGTGAGGGCTTGAACCACCGTTTTCAGCCTTCTTCCCTCAGTCTTTTCTCCGAGGTCTCTACCGTGAGCTTTGGGTTCAGCCGTGCTATATGCTGCCCCCTCAGCCCCGTGGGCCGTAAGCGGAGCCCTAGCAGTCCGAGTTCTTCCCTCTCCCGCAGCTGCGGTAGTTCCAGTATTCAGAGAGCTCGGAGCACTGAGCTAGGTCTGTGTCCTGTGCCCACTTGGCTCCGTCTCCGCACTTCTCCCTTCCCTCCTCCCCCGCTCGCCGATTCTCCCATGTGTAGGTGAATTCAGTAGTGGGCCTGTTCGTCTTGCCTGTCCGCTGTGCAGGGAGTCCTTTGTGGAGTTACTGTTGTTTGATTAGTTGTAAATTCCATGGGAGCTTTACAGAGGCTCATCTCATGCTGCCATTTTGATGACGTCCTAATATTGTGATTTTAAAGAATGATTTAATAAAAGAAAGAAAAAAGGATACTGAGGATATCCTCTTGCAATAAACATAAAGGAAGGCTCTAGCACTGTGGTGCCTGCAGCTGAGTGACCCTCAGTTTGCCTGTGCAGGGGAATGTATTGAGGTAGCTGTGGGTTATTCACTGTATGTGGGATTAACATGTTCTCTGGTGTCTTAGGAAAGGAGAAGGGAACCCCAGATACCTGTATTCAGTCTTCAGAAAGCTCAGTTTTCATGGCCAGCATTTCCCGGGCATCCACATCGGGGTAGTGGGCCTTGCTGAATGCCTTCTCTACCTCTTCCAGCTGCTGGGTGTTGAAGACAGTCCTGCAAGGCGGCCCAAACACACATGGGCCTATGTCCACAGGAGGTTGGAAGACTTCCCAGCTTAGGGACCCTGTGCCTACTTTCCCCGCTGTCCACACCCCAAAGGGCCACCTCATGATAACTGGATACCACACCTCTGAATGATTAGCCTCGGAAAGTCCAGAAGTTTGGTTCAAATAAGACAGAGTTCTTCAGCATTTTATTTCTCCTCAAAGAATTTCATCAACTCATTCTAAGAAGACCCATTTTAAAGGCCCACAAAATTGTGTCGTTTAAATGCAAAGATTGTCCTCCAGCTGTAGTCGCACAACAGCCTAGCCAAATGTCCCTTCATGTCTTTCCTTAAGGAAAGAAGAGTTTGTGAGATTGTGCCTTTCTGGGACTCTGTTCCATTCTTGTATTTACACTTTATGTCTCTCTGTCTGGTCCCCAAAAGATGGTTTGCAGCCAAAGACGGGTAAGATATCTCACGGGAGATACAACCTAAGCCAGGCGGAACCGAGTGGGGACCCCCAATGAGCTGCCTTGGACAGGTATGGGAAGGGGCCTTGCCTCCCCTTCCCCCTGCTTGGGAAAGTCTATTGCTGGCTTTGGCTTTCCCCTTGCACCTGTTTCCACTTCTCTCAACAGAGTTGTTACAATGTGAAAGATATGATCTTGAAAAGGTACATGCTTTAAGTAAAAACATATTGGGAACTTGTGCTTCCGCTGTTTAAAGACAAAGGGTAATTGGAATAAACATTTTCTGTTATGAAGTCTGAGCCTCACAGACTGTGTAAGAAAAAATATTGCTTTCTTGTCTTTGTAGATGTATCAATAAAAACCTCCAGCCAGCTTTATTCTGGGCTCCAGCCCTCTGAGACTGAGAGACCCCTGGCCTTTGGAGAGATTTAACTGCATTAAGTCTCTGTTTGTTTCTTGCTTAATAACTTAACCCAAACCGCCCCTTCCTCGCACCCTCACTGCCCTGTTGCGCGGGCCACAACATCCAGCTTCTTGGCAATTATAGAATTATGTTCCTTAATGATTATTGTGCCCTTCCTGCTGCCAACCTGGAGGCTACTGGGCCTGCCCTAATACAGGACCACACACTCTCAGATGCTGTGTCCCGAGGAGGAAAGGTCAGAAGGATGGCCGGGGCCTGTACCTGTGCCGCCGCTTCTTCCTCTTGCCAGGGGGGTAGGGGACACCTTCAGGTCACTCCTGTCTTCACATGGGCTGTACTTATCTGCTGACACAAGGAGAAAGAGAGGACTTTAAAGGTGACCATATTTTTCACTTTATTTTCTGGATTTTAATATGATGGTTGAATTATGAACCTGTTGAAGAATGTGAGTAGTATTTAGCCATACAAGCGAGCATTTTTTAAAATTTTTTTAAATTAAATTTATTGGGGTGACAATTGTTAGTAAATTTACATAGATTTCAGGTGTACAATTCTGTATTACATCATCTATAAATCCCATTGTGTGTTCACCACCCAGAGTCAGTTGTCCTTCCATCACCATATATTTGATCCCCCTTACCCTCATCTCTCACCCCCCATCCCCTTACCCTCTGGTAACCACTAAATTATTGTCTGTGTCTATGAGTTTTTCTTTCTCATTTGTTTGTCTTGTTTTTGGTTTATATACCACATATCAGTGAAATCATAGGGTTCTCTGCTTTTTCTGTCTGACTTATTTCACTTAGCATTATACTCTCAAGATCCATCCATGTTGTCACAAATGTTCCTATCTCATCTTTTTTTACTGCCGAATAGTATTCCATGGTGTATATATACCACAACTTCTTTATCCATTCATCTATCGAAGGACATTTTGGTTGTTTCCATGTCTTGGCCACCGTAAACAAAGCTGCAATGAACATTGGAGCACATGTGTACAAGCGAGCATTTTTAACACTATAATCCAGGCACTGTGCTCAGCCTTGTCCATGGATTATTGCAATTATTCTTCATAAAATAAAAGAACTCCAAGATAACTGCTATTAATATTCTATTTTGACAGATGAGGAAACTGAGGCACAGAGAGATTAAGCAATTTGTCCAAGATTACACAGGTAGTAAATGAGGAAGGTGGGATTCAAAGCACAGACTGTGTGAAGCCAGAACTACTTGGCCACTAATTGCATTTCCTATACCCACTCAGTTCCCAAATTCATCCACTTCCTCTGGATGAATCTTAATCTTAAGATTATCTTAATCAGCACACCAACATTTCTCAAAGGAGGGTTGAGGTTTGTGACATCAGAACACTTGTCAGACCTGCTGTGTCAGTGCTGAATCTCTGGAGGTCGGGTCCAGAAACTCATTCGTGACAAATGTGCTCAGATTCTTGGATGCACTTGAAAAAAATATTAAGAACCCCACTATACTTTACTTTTGATGTCCATTATATCAAAAGATCCAGGTAGAAAGGAAGGTTACATGATAAAACTATTGTCAGATTCATTGTTAAAAAGCATTTTTGTCTCAAAATATTGAAAATGAATTAAAGGAAAATTAATAAAATAATGTTAGTTTTACTCCAACATCCATTAGCTCATCAGAAAACTGCTTTGATTATAATATTATAATAATGCTGTCCAGTCTGGTACCGTTGGACACATAACATTATTGAACACATGAAATGAGGTTGGTTCAAATTGAGACCTGCTGTAAATGTAAAATAGTCGGTGGATTTAGAAGACTTAGCACCACCAAAAGTAAAATATTAATAATTTTTATATTCATTACATGTAAATATTTTGTATGTATTGGATTAAATAAAATACAGTATTTAAATTAATTTCACTTGTTTTAGTTTTCCTTTTTAATGTGGCTTTGGGAAATTTTCATTATACTTCTACACATATTTCTATTGGATAGCGTTGCTCGTGATCTTCCCTTACAGACTGAGATTTAGTTGCATTTTGCTTTTCCTTTTATCAGTGCTCACAGAGGAAAGATCCTATCCTCTGAAAGTGGTTTCTGCCTTTTCAGCGAAACAACTAATAGAAGGCTCATTTTGTTTTACAAAAAGACTCATGAAATAAAGTCCGTTTAGAGCTGAGCAAAAGCTCACTTGCCTATTGCCTTTCTTTTATTATCAGTGGATACCCAATATACTCTTTACCTGGGCTGTCTGGATGCTCAGTTCTAGGTTCTACTACATAGTTTCTCTCAGTCCACATTTTCTTGTGTAATTCTCTGTTTCCCTCACACACACTCGAAACGTGTCAATTTCTTGGCCTTTGTCTTTCACAGAATTTTAATGATTCCTTCTCTTTCCCCATAATCCGCCTCTACGTCTTTGAGGAAATAGGTGAGCTGGAACAAAACGCAAAGCATAACTACAATAAAATTGGCAAGGTTGCTTCCTTTCTCCGCCTGGGGAGGAGGAGGGCGATGGCAGGAGAGAACCGTGGTACTCGGGCTCCCTTTCAGCACCCGGAGAGGCGTACAGTCCCAGGGGTCCGGGCCCTCGCTCTTCAAAAACCGGTAAACCCTTCAATTAATTCAGTAAATGTTTGAGCGCCCACGGGGTGCCGGGTTCTGGGATGCTGGTGAAGGAGACCGGCCCAGGCCTTCCCGACCTCTGCCGTTCCCGGAGGCCGAGACTCGGCGGGGCGCTGGGGAAAGGTCCTCAGAAGACCGCTGCTGGGTTGACGAGATCCCCGGGGTAGATCCAGAACCAGGTCCACCCACTGCTGCGACCAGAACCGCGCGGAGAGGGAAGAGACATGGGGCGCGGTGTAAAGATACGACTCCCCCGGACCCGGCCAGGTTCTAGGATCTGGCCTTCCCTTAGCTCTGGGATGCTGCGGGGTGGGGACACAGTGGGACCACGCTCCGTTACTCTTGCGCGGCCCAAACCGGAGGGAACGGGTAGGGGCGGGATGAGCAGGCCTGTTTACCGGACGTGGAGATGCTCTCGCCGCGCTTCTGGCCGCCACGCAGGGGCAGCGGGTGACGGAGGGCTAGCAGGGCCACGGGCTCAGGCCCCCGGGAGGCAGGCAGGGCGCGTCGGCTAGGAGCAGACAGGGCGCCGGAGCGGCCGCAGGGAGCTGCGCACCGAGGCCGCAGAGGAGGCGACACCCAGCGGAAGGGCCCCGCGCCCGGGGGGACACCAAGCCCTGCACCTCCGCTCCCAGCCAGGGTCCAGCAGGTGGTGATGGCGAAGCCCCGGGGGTGCGGGCCGGTCGGAGAATCACCCGGCATCAGAGCCCCGATCCTAGCGCGCCCGTGGGAAAGCGCATCTCGGCGGGTCATCGTTTCTCAGTCGGCGAGGCTTGACCCTCTGTCAATCACCTTTGCAGAAGGGGCTCAGCTCGGAGGACGCTTTATAAAGTGGGAGACCTGGAGGGCTCCAATCAGCTGGCGCCGACGCGTCATCCCTCGAACCCTGAGAGATGAGGAGGCCGCCAATTCCCCTCCCTTCGGAAGCCACCCTCACAGCTGCAGTCCCCTCAATCACCTCTGTTAAAACGGGATTGTAATGGTGGCACTCAATCTCCTATTTTGAGACTTGGTTCTCTGGTATAATTTAACAAGTGTAATTTAGCTTGGGACTTTTTGAAAGCTTTCTTTACTTCCTGTACATTTACTCTGCAGACCAGCTTCAATGTTTTTATTTACTTCGGCCCAGTGCAGACCCTGAGACTTGGGAGAGGTTTTGTATCTGTGTGGGATCCACTTCTAGCTCCAGCTTAAATCTACATAGCATATAAAAGGTTGCCATAATCCACTTAACTGCACCTTCTCCCACCCCCAACTACAGGCCAAAGCAGTTTACATCCTGGTTAGAAAATATAAAACTTAAGACCAAACAAATACTCAACGGAGTAGTTTGTAGTAGTCTCCAGCAGAGTCTGCCCAGCTGACCCTTCTCTTACTTTAATAAACCTTTCTTCTATATTTTTACCTGACTCGCGAATTCTCTCACAGCCGGCAAGCGAGCAGATACAACAACCTCCTTTCCCTCTCCTCTCCAGCTGGCCCCCTGCCCATCCCCATCCCTGTTTTCCGTGTGGAGGAAAGCAGGGAGGGGACAACAACTCCCCTATCTGCCCGTCCCTCTGAAAGCCACAGGTTTCAGTCCCACGCTGGTTTTCCCTTCCTTTCCAGATTCTCTAGGTGGGGGTCCCGCTCAGCGCTGCCCCGCTGCCCCGAAGCTTCGCTCCACCATCCGGCTCCATTCACAGCCACACTCCCATTACTACCATTGATATGTCCCCTTCCAGCCTTCCAACTCCACCTGGAGCCAAGGAGGCCTTTCCTGAAAATCCCCAAGAAGAAAACAGTGGAAAATGTTTATTTAATCAATGCCCACTCCACCTCCAGCCAAACCTACCCCCCCAGTGTGCTTGGGGGTCGTAAAACTCATAGGAACTGGGGGAAGGGATAAAAATAAAGACAGGCAGAAAAAAGTGGAGTGACTCTGCTAGAAAGATGGAAATGAAGCCAGGTTTAGCAAACTAAGTTACAGGAGATTCAGTGAAATTTGAATTTTAGATAAACAATGAATAATGTTTTAGTATGAGCATGTGCCAGAATTTTATCTGGCAACCCTAAATGGGGTGGTGGGGAGTAAATTGGAAAATAGGGTCTGTCTACTGGGACCAAGCGCTCTTCACTGAGGCTAACAAATTTTATTGTCAGTTTATGATTATTCAAAGAAAGGCTGTTTTTCATGTGAAACAACCATATGTGTTAAAGTTGGCGCCAAACACAGCATGTGGATAAGCCTCTCCTGGCTCACACGCGCAAAATTTGAGCCCACCCCACCCGAATCACTGCAAGGCCTGACCCTACCCTTCTCAAACATAGACCTTGGGAAGCAATATATCTCTTCAGTTCCACTCCCTGAGGGCCTAGCTGTCCGAGGTCACCTCGAGAGGGAGGCGGCAACTCTGCGAGCCCAGCGGGGGTGAGGCGCGGCTCGCTAGACGCCTGCGGGAGCTGGAGCCCAGCAAAGTGCGTCACCAGCTCGCCGAGCCTTCAGGTGGTTCTCTGGTAAACATACAAATTAAACTCGGGGCTTCCAAAAAAGATAACTACAAAAGACTGCGCACTAACTCTCCAACATGAGAGTCTTTGAGGGAAGACTCAAATCTCCCCTCACAAGCTGTTCCCAGGATTAGCAAAACAATAACTTTCCTTTGGGATAATTGTCTTTTGAATTGCTCGGGGTCGTGGTCGGGGGCGGCTTTAGACTTAGGCGTCGCTTTCGGCTCCGTCAGGAATTTCTCCCCAAATTTATCCCTGGGTTTAGGGAAGGTGTTGGGGGTACAGAATCCACTCAAGGTGCTCTGACTCTTTGCCCGGCAGAGTAGTCCTTTGCAAATCAGAATGTGGAGCCACACCGTTAAGGAAGACACCTAGGGATCCACACGTTTGCAGAACGAATCCGGGGGAGGCAAGCAGGACCACCGCCCCTCAGGTGTCCCAACTCGAGGCACGCTCTGCAGGTGGCTCCTGGGGCTAGCGCGGACGCTCGCGCGGCCCGTGGAGCCTGGAATACTGACAGCGTCCCCTCGCTTGGGCAGGGATCTTGGAGTCTATCTCCCTTAACCTCTGCCAGAGGAGGCAGGAGATCACCGAGAGGACAGACCCGCAAGTAGATGGCCAAGGACCCAGAGGTACCAAAAGGCCTGGCGGGAGGATCCCAACTTGGGCTACCCCACACGGTGACCGCCGCACAGTGCCAAGAACTCTTCGGAAGGATCTTACAAAACTAATTTTGCAGCTAAGAGTAACTGAGGTTTATTAATCTGCTCACACCGGACACGGAGAGAGAAACCGGGAAAGGGAAGCAGAGGGGGGGCGGGGGAGGGGGAGGGGGGAGCAGGGAGAAAGCCTGGGTTGGAGCCCTAAAGGGACTCTGCATTTCTTGGGTAGAAGCGTCCCTAACGTCTCCTCCGGCCTCACCTGCAGGAGGGGCCCTCTGGACCAACGTTGGGGGAAGAGAGCAGCGCCAGAGGGCAGTGTCACTGCTCCCTCTTCCTCCTCCCCCCCCACTAATCCGTGCCCCCACTCCCACCCCCAGCAGCTACCGGGGATCGAGGGTCCGCTCTGGACTCTGCGGGATTCGCTCGGAGCCCGGGCTCCTGAGCATGAGGGGGCAGCGGCACTAGCCCGGGTGCAGGAGACTTGGTGAGAGCAAGCGGGCCCGAGTCCATCCCCACTCTGAGCTTCCATGGAGCTCTCTGGTGGGCGCCGGTCTACGCGGGGGACGCCGGCGTTTGGGGAACTCCCGCACGCCCTAGCGGGTGGAGGGTAGGCGGCTCTCAGCGCCTCCTCCACACACAAATCTGCAGCCCTTGCCAGAGCCCTCTCAAGCGTCCCGGCCCTGGGTCACCCCCGCCTTCAGTCTTTTTTGGAACCCTACGTCCGTAAAGAGTCCGTATCTGCTGTCACCAGTCAGCGTTATCCTGAATTTAACTAATCAGTAAAGGTTTCTCTACGCATCATTTTCCAGAGAAGGTTTCCAGCCCCTCTCCGTGGCCAAACACGAATGTGAGCTCCACTTCCCCAGGCCCTCAGCGTCCCAGCTCTTCACGGCGCCAGGCTGAGACTGGACCAGGCTCAACAGAGGAGACCTATGCCGGGGTCTTTGGAGCCGCCCTTGGCCGGCTGTCAGCGTGGAGTACAGGCACTAAGGAGCGGGATGCGTGCGGGAGTGTCTTCTATGGCTCCATCTTCCCCTGACTGCCTGTCTGCCTCGGTGAATTGCTAAGCGGTCAGCCGGCCCCCTTCACCAGCAAGTTTTGGCTGAGCAGCTGCTGGGCCCTGGCCTTGTGTCAGAGGTAGGAGATCCCCGATGATGGCCTGGTCCCTGCTCCCAGAAAAGCGCCGTCTAACAAGAAGCAAGAGAGGCACTCTACATACAGTTTACTCAGAGAGGGGAAGTGAGTAGAGCACCAAGGAAACCAAGGGAGGAGTCTCCAGCTGCTAGGGTTCAGAGTGGCAAGTAAGCATCTTGGGTAGGTTTTGCAGAGGTGTGAAGAAAGGACCAAAGGACAAAACAAAACAAAATGTTAAAGGCAGGAAGACTCAATAAAGCCTGACCTGTCACCTTTGTTGAGAGAGTGGGGTGTGACTAGTAACTTCAAAACAGTTTAAATTTGATACAACAGGCAGGCCCAGCCATCTTCATTTTCCTCCCCTTCCACTGCCTTTAGTGCTACGCCACAGAACTCATTGTTTCCTGCTTTGCCTCAGAAGCATTTTTTATTGTGATATATATATATATATATATATATATATATATATATATATATATATAATGGAATTTATCATTTCAACCTTTTTTAAGTTCAGTTCAGTGGCATAAATTCAGTACATTCACATTTTTGTGCCCATCACTACGTATACCATGTTTCCCGGAAAATAAGACCTAGCCAATCATCACCTCTAATGCATCTTTTGTAGCAAAAAGTAATGTAAGACCAGGTCTTATTTTAATATAAGACCGGGTCAATATAATATAATATAATATAATATAATATAATATAATATAATATAATGTAATATAATATAATATACCGGGTCTTATATTAATTTTTGCTCCAAAAGACACATTAGAGCTGATGGTCCAGCTGGGTCTTATTTTCGGGGAAATGGTATCTCCAGAACTTTTTCATATTCCCAAATTGAATCTCTGTGACCATTAAACAGTAAATCTCCTGTCTTCCCCCAGCACCTGGAACCACTATTCTACTTTCTGTCTGTATGAATTTGACTACTTTAGGTACCTTATGTAAGTGGAATATTTGTCCTGTATGACTGGCTTATTTCACTTAGCATAGTGTCTTCTAGGTTTATCCATGTTGTAGCATTTGTCAGAGTTTTCCTCCTTTTTAAAACTGAATAATATTATATGAATATACCACATTTTCTTTATTCATTCATCTATGGATAGACATTTGAGCTGTTTCTACCTCTTGACTACTGTGAATAATGCTGTAGTAAACACGGGTGTGCAATAATCTCAAGATCCTGCTTTCAGTTCTTTTGGAGATATACCTAGAAATAAGATTGTTGGATCATATAGTAATTGTATTTTTAGTTTTTTTAATGGAAACTCCATACTTTAAAAGTTAATTTAATTGAATACATGAGACTATCCCAGTTCTTTCAAGTGAACTCAGTGAGTGGGGGATAGTTTTCTAGAAAGGCCCCAGGAAAGGTAGTAACCCTTATGTTCTTCCCCAGGGCACCCTTCAGACCTCCCCACCTGGCTACCTGACGTCACTGCAGATGTTTAATAGGACCTACAAGCTCTATTCCTACAGGTGTGTCTTTGAGAGAGAGGATGGAGAGGTTGACCACCCAGGCAGGTAGCTCAGCTAGCACTGCTCCGCCTCCTCCTTGCCTCTGACTCCTTCCTTATGGAGTGAACTACACGTTCAATCACAGACAAACTAGGTCGGGGGAAACCCCCTGCTGTGGACCCACCTGCAGCCACTGCCTCCTCTTCCCTGTTGCTCCTTCTTCCGCCTCCCTTCTTCCTTCATTTTTCAGTTTTCCTGAAGTAGAATTGCATTTCTTCTTTTGTTGTTATTCTATATTCTGCTTTGGAGGAGGTTTTTGAAGAAGTGGGGAAGAGCCCGTGGATTGTGCAGGAATATTCTGGGTCATCTATTTGCCACATCGTGCCTTCAGTAAATTCTTTCTGTAAAGCACATGTGCACCATAAAGATCAGGGTCGTGTCTGTTGCGTTCACCAGTGTCCATGGCTAGACAAGCTCCTGTCAAGTAGGCCTTCATTTGTTGAACTAATTAGCTGAATGCCCTAACTTCCACAAAGGGAGTCTTCTAGAAGCAGAAAAGCCTGCTGCCTTGCCACAAGTTTCCTTCCTTTCCCACTCGTTTTAGATCCAGGCCAGGTGAATGTACTGGAATCAGAGTTGAGGATGGCAGCCAACACTTGCTGTGGCAGGCCATCCCCTCACCAAGGACTTTCTTTTCCACAGCTACCTGGGGGCTCGGATTGATGTCAGCATGGCTGGCGATTCTGGGCGGCATAGAGGGGAAACCTGGTGAGTGGAATGCAGTGTCGAGAGCCCTCCTTGCTCAGCAGGCTTGAGGAGTCTTTTGGGAGAAGTGCCCCTTCTTTTCCCCATGCCTCCACTGCCATAGCAGCTTGCCAGCCCCTGGCCTACTCACCCTGCCGGCAGGACTCAGGGAGCCCAGAAGGGATGTTGTGTGGAAAGATGTGTCCCAGATCTTGTTGGTGGCACCCAGATGGGGACACAAGCTAATGTGTTTTAACTGTGTACATTCTAAGTTACATTTTAAAAGAAAGATACTAGTGAAGTCATTTATGAAACACTGAGCTGGGAGATTTTAGTACAGTCGTCACCTATATTTTGCTTATTTTTAAGGATTTGAAGAGAGCCTTATTTTTCAGCAGTACAGGAGGGGGCCATGAGGAGGTGATTCTGGGCTGTTGCCATGGGACTGGCGGACTTGGTTTCTCATTCACCATGATTCTCGCCGTCTTCTTGTGCTCTATCATAAAACATGGGCTTGGCCCTTCCTCCAGACGTGGTGTTGGAATGGAGATGAAGCTTGTGTCTGGTCAGGTTATTACAGTCTCATTTACTCCCAGACCTTTTCTGCTCCCTCTTGATGGGCCTGGCTGAGGAGAAGCCTGTCATTGGCTGGCAGTGCACTTGAATTCTTAGGAGAACTTAGGGGATCACTGTGTCCCGATTCTGGAGTGGGTGGTCTCTGCTCTGAGGCCGGCATCTCCCCGTCCTGTAAACATCAGCTGGGGCCCCAAAGGCCTTGACCCATGCCTCCAGTTCAGATGTATGCATGTGAGCCCACGTATGTTCTCCAGCCACACACCCTTCCCTAGGCCCTGCCTCTCAGTGCCCCCTTCTCCCAGCCCAGCACTTCTGCTCACCTCTTCCAAGGGCCTGGTTGTTCTGACAGGGTAGAAATGTTCAACTGAAATTTTTGTTTTCCATGTACGCCCTATTTCTGTTCATTTTTTTCAAGTCCTGGTGTTTAACTTCATAATGATATCCCTTTGTTGCAAACCAGAAATAGACTCACATCTCAGAAACACATGTGACCTTCACTCTGGGGCCAGAAAACACCTATTTAGTCAATGAGAAGAAGTCAAGCACCTGTTTGTCCATCTGAGGCTGGCCTCAGAATCCCATCAGCTCCTGCACCCTCCCCTCTCAACAGAACAGCTGGGAGGCTACTGGTATTCTTGTCAGGCCACACAAGTGCCCCATTGGTCAACATGGGGTTGTGACACCCACCAAGAGGGGTGTGCCCCAGAGGATAAGTTTCCCTGTTGTGTAATCTGTTGTTGTACAACAGATTACCCACCAAAGTGAGTGGTTGCAAACAGCAAACAGCAATACTTTTATTATTGTATCTCATAAGTCTATAAGCTTTAACTGGGTGGCACCTCTACTGGAGTCCCTGTGGTCCCATATGGTGGCATTTAGAGCAGCTGAGCTTCATGTCTGTGCCTCAGCGCTTCTCCACATGGCCTCTTCCCCAGCAGTGCAGTATGGACTTCTCCTTGGCAACTCAGAGCAAGAAAGACTGCCTAAAGTCACAGGACATCGTATCCTTCGCATTTAATTGGTAAAGCAGGGCTAGGCCAGAATCCAGGGCAGGGACAGGGACCCAGTTCTCGGTAGGACATCAGCACACACATCCTCAAGAGGTAGCATCATATGGTCAGCCTTGGAGGCCAATCAGCATATTTCCTTTGCTGATTATGGGGTCCCAGCTTTTGTGGAGCAGTACAGATTTGTGGTGTGGTGGCACTTGGTAGCATTGTCCTGGCCCTGCTTCAGTCTATAAAATTGGGGGATGGTGGCTCCCCTCTGATTAGGGTCCTTGTGACAATTCACTGAACAGCACTTGGTCTGTTGCCTGGAACCCAAAGCCCCTGAATGAATGACAACTGGAAGTGGCCATATTCCCAGGGCAGACGAGGCTCTGTTACAGCCTCTGAGATAAAAGCTACAGCTGACCTAGAATGTTTCCACGAGTCAGGCCTCACCTGGCAGAAAGGAAGTGTGTTTCCTTAATCCTCCAGTTACTTCAGTAGTAGCCTAAAATACTCTGCCATAACACTCCTTTCAGTGGAATCGTATCTCTCAGCTCTATGCAATGCCATAGTCTTACAGTGACAATGTGCTTTTTTCTTTTTATTTCAGCAGAGGATGAAAAGGAGTTGGTCAGCCTTTGTTTGTCTCCCAATTTCAAAGGAGAGTGGGAACATGCTGAAATAACATAGTATTTCCGGACAGAAGTCAGGTACCGTGAATTTATCCTTCATTGGTGGTTTATATGGGCTAACAAGGGCAGCTTGCCCCTTCCAAGGATCTCTGAGAAGCAGGGAGACTGTCACCAAACCTCCTTCACAGACAAGCCAGCACTTGACCATGAAATGGAGGTGCTCTATGAACCTCATCAGGGCTCTGGGAGGCCCTTGCCAGCCCACTGGGATCCACCAGCTCCTGCAAAGTCTCTTTACAAGGCTTCCTTGTCTGTTGCCAAATGCTTTCTTCCAAAGGGCCAGATTTTTCAACAAGCCCCCAGTGAGGAAGGACCTGAACATCCTAAGGCTCTAAGACAATCAGCAAGCCTGTTTCTGAACAAAGACCCGTCACCCAGTGCTGCCATCAGGAGGAGGCTGCTCCAGGCTACAGAGTCCCTGAAGCCCCGTGACAGGGTCTTGCCAACCTGGCCCCTCTCACTGCACATGATCTCTGTTGCTCTGTGCATTTCTAGTGTCTTCTAAAAGAAGTACTGAAATATTGTTCCCGGGCTGGACACATGGGAGGTTTGTCTGCCTTTGGTGACAGAGCTATTTCTCCTCACAACACTTCTGACACCAAATATGTGGGTTTTCCACAGCAACCATTTCTCCAAATGATTAAGTCATTAGCCATTGATGATTAAGTCAGTGCTAGTCCCTTACCCCTTAACAGCCCCCACCCTGTAGCCATCTAGGAACCCTCCAGGAGTCACCTCATTAGCATAAACTCAGGTTTGCTTAAAAGGGTCTTCAGGACTTTATTGGGGAACAGTGTGTACTTCCAGGACTTTTCCAAGTCAAGTTGTTGTCCTTTCAGTCTTAGTTGTGGAGGGCGCAGCTCAGCTCCAGGTCCAGTTGCCGTTGCTAGTTGCAGGGGGCACAGCCCACCATCCCTTGCGGGACTCCAGGAATTGAACTGGCAACCTTGTGGTTGAGAGCCCACTGGCCCACGTGGGAATGGAACCGGCAGCCTTTGGAGTTAGCTCTAACAGCCTGAGTCACTGGGCCAGCCCTTAAAAGGGCCTTATAAATAACAGAAGATGCTCCTTTCACCCCCATCACTCAGGATCTTACAAGGAATTTAGAAGCTCTGTGTCAAACAGGAACAAAAACTAAACATGTTTCTTGTTATCCAATGACCACACAGGTCATTATAAATCAGCCACTTGTGCACATGCCATGTGTTAGGCCCTGCTGCAGCTACTGGGCACAGCAGTGCAGTGCAGACAGATGTGCCCAGGCGGAAGGGGAGGAGTCCGGCAGTGTACCACATGAGAAAGTGCTTTGAAGAAAATTAGAATGGAAGGAGGAGAGGGGCTACCAAGGGAGAGAGATTGCAGTTTTAGAGAAGATAGGCAGGGCAAACTTCCTGGGGTAATATTTGAGATAAGATTTGAAGAGATGTGGAATGAGCCACACGGATCTAAAGGAGCAGTTATCCAAGCTGAGGAGGCAACACACGCACAGGTCCTGAGGCAGCTTCTGTGTTTAAGGAACAAGGAGGAAGTAGTTTGATCACATGGGGGAGAGTAGAGGGAGATTGGGTCTGGAGGGCAAGGGTGTGGCTCTGGGCCGTGCAGAAATGGATGGAGCTACCCTTGGATGGAGGAACAGGCTTAGGGGCAGGAAGAGAGGCGGCTGCGGCCAGGAATGGGCTGTGGGACACCCACATCCCTTAACTCTGGGGTCTGTGAGCTTGCTCAGCTGCCTGCTGGGCCTCAGTTTTCTCATCTGTGACAAGGAGAATGCAGGCCATACCTCCAAGGTGGCTGATGAGATGGAGTAAAACACTGCATGTTTAGAGCTCAGCACAGGGCTGGCAGAGGGCAAGTGTGGAATAACAGTGCAAAGCCCACTGGGCTGTGAAAGGATAACTGCACAGGGCCTAGCTGGAGGCTGGTGTCCTTCAGAGTCAGGAGCCATGCTCTCCAGCCACTTTCGTTATCAGGTTTCTCTCCCTTGATCTGGACTTGCAGTGCCATGGCTCCTGAAAGGTGCTGTTGCCATGTGGTGCTGGTGAGCACCCAACTTGGGGTGGGGTCTGTGTAGGTAGGCTTCTGCTCCCGCCTCACCCTCCAGGTCAGGGTATCAAGTCACCTGGAAAGGCTCCCAAAGACTGCGGCCCGGGTCCTCAGAGCCCAGTAACCTCTGTAAGAGTAGGTTAGCATAAGAAAGGAAGCCATTTTCTGGATGACCTTAACAGGGTGTGGACCAGATGTTCTGTTTAAAAAGAGCTTATCTTGTTAACTGCCGACTGGGTGGGGTACAAGCCAGCTTATCTTGTCAAATCCCCAGAATGTGGAACAAGCCCATGATATGTATACTCTTTGAAGCTATGGAAAATTACTGGATGCTTTAAAGATGCTATATAAACCCTTGGCTTTGAGTGCTCGGGGTCCTTGTTGAAACGCGCTGCGTCGGGCAGATACTTGGACCCCAGCTAGCTGGAAATAAACCTCGCTGTGTGACTTGCATTATCGCGTGTGTCCTCTGTCCAATTGAGGGGTGGTCGATTCTAGACCTTAACACCTCTCACCCTGCTTTTATTTTGCCCAGCAGTGAACCTACACCAGCTGTGTGCCAGCAGAGTGCCGGATATCCTTCAAAATAAAGTGCACAGAACGGAAGAAGTGAAGGATGTGCATTTTTATGCTTTTTCCTACTATTACGACCTTGCAGCAAATGTCGGCCTCATAGGTAAGGGTGGGCTGGGCCAGGAACTTGGGTATGGATTCCCTGGGCAGAGGGCCTGTGTCAGGGAGTCTTTTGCGACATAGCCATGAGGCTGCCTGGCCCTGGCAGGCACCCAAGCTGGCTTCGGGAGGGGTCAGCCCACTCCACTGGTCACGCTCATGAGCTTATGGGGTTTCTCTGACTCCTCCTCCACACCCCAGAGTGAGGTTAGGACAGGGGGTGATACTTGAGTTTGCCACGGCTTGTGGTAGTCAGACCAAGGGTGAAAATGCTTGAGGGTGTGAAGTCACTTACAGTGGGCCATGACCAGAAATCTTGTTAATGAAATAATTGGGTAGATCAGAATGTGTTGCCTGTGGTTAAGATAAGAGCACTAATGTAAATAAAAAGCTTTCCAGAAGAAACTGATATCAGGTTCAGCTCCTGGGGACCCAAGGCCTCCAGCTGCACTCTCTGAGCCGCCTGCTGTCAGAACCCAGTGTGGAAGGCAGCCCACGGAGATGAGGGTAGTCTGGGTAGAAGGGGACCTCTCATCCCTGTCTCTGGCATAGAGGAACATCCCTGGTGCCCCCTGAAGCCAACCCCATGGCTGCTGGGCCTGAGGGGCTCCTGAGAGATCCATGTAGCTGGAGTAAGGGCATACTCATGCACACTTCCTGACCATGCTGCCAGCTGTAGACATCACAATTCCCAGGGCCCACCACACCCCAACTTTGCCTGGCAGCCTGCTGCTGGAGAACTCACCTCAGCATCCCCTCCTCAATGGGCCCCTTACCCTGGCTGCAGGCTGTCCTTTCTCTAGGAGACCTACATCTTCTCAGATGACCTCAAGAGATGCTGGGTGTTCAGAAGAGCTCTTCTAACCCTCTCTTGTGGTCACAGGTAGCTCTGAAAGAACCGCTTGGGTCTGTGTTCAGAAATGGTATCTACCTTTAACGATGATATTTGCTAACTTACCAATAAACGCCCAAAATCAAGGAGCAGTCACGAGATTGTCTTTCAACACATTGAGTAGCTTTCTCATAACAGACATAAGTATGTGGGACACCTGGGGACCTTCTGTTGAACGTAGAGGTTTTGGGGGGCATTGAAGCAACCGGTTGCTGTCCCTGAGAGTTGGAGACACAGCCCTTAGTGCGTCCCTCCCCGGAAATGGCACAGAGGCTTGAGACCATGCCCTCCTGGAGAGCCACACAGAGGTTTTGCCCATTTGTTCTAAGACCTAACAAACCACTCCTCAATTTTTTTTATATATAGAATTTTTTTTCACATTCAGGAAATTGATACCAGAAATCCCATTGCTGAGCTCAGGGCATAGCTTTAAGAAACGTTGCCAGTTTACTTTTTTACATTTAAAATTAAGAGTTTGCTCCGTGTGCATCCAGGGATCCTGGTGAGGTTTCCTCTGGGAGCCCTTCTCAGGTGTCTGATGTGCTGACCACCCCCATGGTCCTGCATGGAACAACTGCCCATCCTAAGCACGTCAGTCACCTCAGAAACCATGCTTGGCTGCCACGGCCCTGCTTGCAGCCAGACTTGCAGTCATTCCTTAAACACAGCCCCTTGCCTGCCCTCCAGGCTCTCCAGGTGCCAACCTCAGAGCCTCAGTGGCTTTGAGACTCCTGCAGTGCTGATCCAGACTGGACATTTGGTCTTGTCCCACAGATATGGAGACAGGAGGCAGCCTAGTTATCAGAGTCTGTGAAATTGCAGCTAACTACGGTGAGCGATGGCTGTGCTTACCTGGGTGAGAAGGGCTGGGGCACGGTGGCAGGGACATTGTCCTAGCTGTGAGAGACATGCTGCAGGGGTCCTTGGCTCCTTCAGGTTCGGTGACAATTGTGAATTTACTGGGACATTTTTAGGGGAAATCACTCTTAGGGTTATTTGAGTTACAGTGTAAAGGCATCAAGAAAAGTGAAATCAAGGGAGTCTATTCCTCACAATCCAAAGACTAAAAATAGGCCCTTTTCTGGCTGGGGACATTAAGGCTCTGTCCCCCATCACCTGTGTCCATACAAGACATAGCGAACTTGTGGTCTGGGCCCAGCATGGTGACTCCAACTGCACTCTCAACTCCGTACTCCCACACCTCTAAATGCTCGCCTGGTTGACAGAATCAGGAACAAAACCCAAGAATTCTAGTGCCAGTGCCTGAGTCAGAAGCACTGCAGCATGTCTGTCACAGCTGGGACAGTGTCCCTGCCGCCGTGCCCCAGCCCTTCTCACCCAGGTAAGCACAGCCTGGCATGTGAGGAATGAATAGCTGTTTCCCTGGGATGGTACAGGTGTTGACCTAGCAGTCCTGGGCCGTCCCTCCCTCCTCATCACCTCACACTCACTCCAGCTGACTGGGATGTGAAGTGAAGACTTGTCATAAATATTCTGCTTTTTGGTTGCCATTCCCAATTATAGGTCCAAAGAGTTAACCTTTGTATGTTTTTCCATAGAAAGTCCTTCTTCCTTACCCCCCAAAATGGCTTTTAAGCTTATCACTTCTGAATTTGTCTCATGGACACTGGGTGTCCATGACTCTTCAATAGGAAAAGGTTCCTAGCAGAATTCTGCGAAGGCTATTGGTAGGTTTACCCATCCCCTGCAAGAATAAGAGTGGATTGTTCTGAGCCAGCTTTGTTGCTGTTTTCATTCCCCAAAAAGCTCAGGTCCATACCTGGGAGAGGTGTCCAGGGTCACTGGTGCAGAGATGTGGCTTTCTACCCATGACTCCAAGACAGGAGGCCCAGCCTGGTAGAGACTGGGCTGGCCTTGAGGCCCTGTCTCACAGTTTGCTCTTGGCAGGTTGCTGCCCTGCTCTGAGCTGCAGACTTGTTTATATTAGTAGTGAGGACCTGGGGTTGGCACAGAGCCTGGTGCAGGGTCTGCACGCACCCACTCCACCCCCACCCCCAGGGAGTGAACCACTGGGAACCTGAGTGGGGACCTGCTGTCGCATCCCTAGTGTGCCGGACAGCGGAGACCCAACCACAGAGCAACCCCTTCGTGTGTTATGGATCTTACCTATATTAGCTTGATGCTCTAAGAATTCGGCTTCCCAAGGAACAAAGTGATAAAAGTAAGGATTTGCCTCTTCGGTGTTCGCGTGCTCTTCATGGCCAGAGGGGCTGGAACACTGCCTCCTGCCTCCCAACCAGGCTGGCCTTTCACCCATGTACATGGTCCTCTCTCCCCCTCCCTTTGTCTTTTCCAGCTCACTCGGAAAATCGACAATGTTGAGACCAGCTGGGACCTGGGAGCCATTTTTCATTACATCGACTCCATAAATGGACAGAAGAATTGGGCCATGTAGTGGCTGAACTGCCCTCTGTCCTCAGACAGTCCCTTTGGGATCCCTTGATGTGTTGGGAGGAGGCCACAGCTTGGGCCGAGATCCCACCTTTGCGGGCCTGCCCCTGGGCTGGCAGAGGGCTGGGACCCGGCTCAGGCCCAGCACCTCCTCCTACATGCCTCAGTTCTAGGTGGGCAGTAAACCATACAGGGAAAGGGCACATGCAGAGGCCAGGACAACACAACGCCACTCTTCCCATGATCCCTATCTGCAGGGTTGGGCAACTGTGACATGCGTCCCTGTGACTGGAGCCTTGTTTTGTGTCCCTACCCCTGTCTACCCCCCTATCTCAGGGCAGACTTCCACACCTTCTCCCCAAGAGTCGGTGGTAAGTTGTGCAGGGTGTCCTAGCTCCTCTCAGGGTAACCCAAGTGGGAACCATTGTGCCCTTTGAAAGGGTGGGTCACGTGGGACGCTCTGAAATATGGACTTGAATATGTTTGTTCCTCTTTGGGTGTGGACAAGTAAAGTCATCCAGAGGTCTGTTTCCTCAGTCCTTGGGGGGCTCGGGGTTCGCTGATGTAGTTGACACTGAGTAGGAGGAAGGGCTTGGGGAAGTACTTCTTCATGGCCCTCATGTGCCCCAGCACGTCAAGAAAGCCTGAATGTGAGTCTTTACTGCTGTAAAATATTTATGGCTGTACTGCGTGAGTGACGCGACGTCTCTGCTGTGCAGTGCTGAGTGCTTGTGTGGCCACTGTGTTCTGAGCCCCAGTGAATGTATTGCTGCCATGAACCATGTGCAGCTGAGCAGTGTCAGGAGACACAACCCGCCTCTGGTCAGCTGTCACCGCAGTCCCCAGAACTGCCTTCTCGGAATTGCCCTCCCATGGCTCTTGCCTCTTAAGCTCCACAGGATGCTGACTCAGCCCTCCAATGTTGGCGTGGCAAGCTCCTTTGAGGGGAGATGTGGGCCATGCACTTTGTGCAAGTGTGTTCCCAGGTTCACAGTCATTGTGCGGTGAATGCGCAGTATGCAAGCTAAGCTGAACCTGTATGTTCCACTCAGAATAAAGGCTTACAAGAGTTACTGCTCCTCTGTTACTCTTCTCAGTGAGCATTAGCGATGTTCATCCACCAAGCACTGGTGGAAAAGCACTGAGTTCCCTGTTCACTAAAGTTTAAACAGAAAACTGTCCAAGTGGGGTGATAAGTGATGGCACAATTAAGGCCAGTCACTATATCTTGTGAGGAGACCACAGCAGAAGGACATAGAGAAGCCCCCACATCTCCTGTCAGTGACTGACTGAAGCTATTCTAGGGTCTGGCCAGGGAGCCCCTTGTCTTCCCCGGGGGTTTCTCAGAGCACAGCTCCCCCTCCTCTCTGTGACTGACCCACAGCACGTGCCAGTTAAGGCTTCACATATATCACCTCCAGCAGCATGGTGGTCTCAACAGAGTGCCGAGACCCAGGGAGCAGTGTGTAGAGTGAGGACCTGACTTTAATGTAGATCAGTTGGAAAGGGGTCACATGTCAAGCAAAGATTGGTTGGACTCCTCATCCCGAGAGATAGGTGCTCACAGCCCCCATGCCTCTCTCAGGACCTGATGGGAGGGAGCACAATGTCTGGCCCCTGGACTTCCTAAGGCCACAGCAGGACCAGAGCAGACATAACTGCTAAATAATCCCACGTGGTAGAGGCCTATGGGGAGAGAAAAGGCCTCTGCAGAAAAAAAGGAAGGATAATTTTGCTCCTTATCTCCAGAGCCTTAAATTCCCAGTGGACAGAGACAAAAGAGGGATCCAAATGTACGAGGTGTGATCAAAGAATATAGTGAATGCTGCTGCCAAGTGCCATCTAACAGAAAGGCAGGGACCTTCAATATGGGAAGCAATGCATCGAAACTTAGTAACAGTGCGTGTGACAAGTTTCAGCTCGTTTGGTGCAGTCAGCCAGGTGTGAGGTACGGTTGAGAGAAGGTGTGTTTTAAACTGTGCCATAAATCATGGATCACGAACAACGCATTAACATGAAATGGGCAAATGGTTTCATCCTCCACGATGACAATACATGTCACACATTACTTCTGGTATGGGAATTTCTGTGAAATAAAAACATTACAGTGTGTCCTTATCCACCTTATTCACTGGATCAGGCACTGTGTGACTTCTGGCTCTTCCCCAAAGTTAAAATGACCATGAAAGGTAAACGTTTGGAATCGATTCAGGACATTGAGGCAGCCATGACAGCGCAACTAAAGACGACTTCCAGAACTGCTTCAGAAAGTGGTAAGAATGATGGGATAAGTGTGTTCGAAGCAAGGGTGAGTATTTTGAGGGGGATTAATGGCAATGTGTCTTTTACTGTAATAATTTTTTCTATTTAAATATTCACCGTATTGTTTCATCACACCTCCCAAGCTTTTCACATTTGAGAAGCTCTGTGCCTACAGAACACTCCCCCTTTCCTGAGTGTGCTCATCTGGTCTGAGTGGGTGAGCATTACTACTACAACTCCAACGCTGGAGGGGGGCCACCAGGATGCAAAGCACTGACAAAAATTAGTCAGCTCTCTTCTTCCCAGTGGTTTCCCCAGAACATAACCCCTGCAGCAATGGTCTGGAGCTCTACATGTGACCCAAGTAGGAAAAGACAATGCAGGACAGATGCTTCCCCCAAGTAAAAAGCCACATTAAGACTAAAGCTTGGAAGTTGTCGCTTGACAAGCACATGAAAATGATTTCTCCCCGGCACCTCACCACCCCTGCCTTAGTAGGGTCTCCCCAGCCTCTTCCTTCCACAATATCTAGCAATTTGAATTTAAAAACTCCAGAGAAGGGATGGCGGGTTAGCTCATTTGGTTAGAGCATGGTGCTGATAACACCAAGGTTGCTGGTTCGATCCCCGCATGGACCACTGTGAGCTGCACCCTACTTAAAAAAAAAAATAAAGAACTCCAGAGGAAAAGAATTAAAGATGCATGAAGATAAAAGTAAAAATGTATTTGGTCCATTTATAGGTTAGTGATCCCACATCTGAAAAAGTGTAAACAACTGGAACTTTCCCAGAAGATTGCCAAATAAGTCATGGAATATTTTTAAACCCAGAAAAATACGCAAGTCACGTCACTCTGAGTGTCTTTTGTGTTTATTAAAGTAGTTTTTTTTAACTGCATATGCACATCCTCACACGTAAAAGATGCAAATGGGATACAATGAGAATTTTGTTCCCATGTGTTCCACCTTGAAAAGGATGTGTGCATCTGGAGAGTCTGGTCTTCTTTGCACATCCCACATGCTACCTCCTGCCCATGTGTCTCAAACCTTTCTGTGTGCACTTAGAGCAATCACGCCTGCAGGTGCATGTGAGCTGCCTTGTCCTTCAGTGGCTGGTGCCAACCCCATGTTTGGATGACAGGACCTCAAAGCATCAAGTTTCCAGTCCTACATCCATGTGCATGAGCAGTCCTGACCTTGCCAGATCCAAGAGCAGAACATTTGTTTCAAGGTACTTCTTAGAAGCATCTCTCAATAAATAATTTAAAATCTATGTTAAACTGCAGCTTAAATGATGAGGGAAATGAATGGATCAATATAAATTAGAAAATAATGGAATTAAATGAATTCTTACTCCCTAACATAAAATGTACCCTCTGATATTCAAAATACCTCAGCTTGAGATGACAATTACTCTTCATCTTCACAGGATTGTTTCATTCAGTATCTTGAGAAAATAGAAAAAGTGCCAATAGGCTCTCTTAGGTAAAGTCATTGAGACATCCTACTTGGAGAATTTGTATTGCTTGAGTTCTGGGGTCAGATTTTGAGAAGTTGTATGGACTTGGAGGTCTATTTTTGTCCTGCCCTACTGAAGAGAAGGATGGGAGTCTCAAGAATGAGATAAAGTGGTCAAAATGGCAGCTTTACCTATCCAAAGAACCATTACTGTTCTAGGCAAGCGGAGATTATGAAAAACCTGCGAAGGTAGGGGGCTCTTGTGGGAGTAGAGTCCTTAAAAACCTACGCTTTTTCCAAAAAAAAGTTTTGAGATTGCTAGAAGAATTTAGGAAAAGGCTTGCTTAAACACTCCCAAAGGTTTACTTGCTGTTCTTACCCCAATCACACAGAAGAGAAACAAATTCACCTAGCCAAGACATATGGAATCACATCTTGAAGTCTCGGTTGACTTTTTATTGAGGTATAATTGACATATAGCATATTGGTTTCAGGTAAGTAACATCATGATGTGATATTTGTATATACTGAGAGATGATCACCACAAGAAATCCATCTAATGCCAGTCCCTATACATAGTTACAATTTTTTTCTTGTGATGAGGACTTTTAAGATTTACTTTTTTAGCAATTTTCAAATGTACAGTATTATTAACTACAGTCACCATGCTGGAAATTATATTCCCATGATTTGTAACTGCAAGGTTGTACCTTTTGACCCCCGTTAGCCATTTCACTCCCTGCCCCCCCTCCCACCTGTGGCAACCAACAATTTGTTCTCTGTATCTATGATCATGGTTTTTTGGTTTTTATTTTTTCTATATTTCACATACATATAAGTGAGATCATACAGTATTTGTCTTTATCTGACTTACTTCGCTTAGCATAATGCCCTCAAGGTCCATTCACGTTATCATAAATTGCAATTTTTCATTTTTTTAATGGCTGAATGTATTCGTGTGTGTGTGTGTGTGTACCTATATATCACATGTTCTTTATCCAGTCATCTGTCGGTGAATACGGGTTGTTTCCTTATCTTGGCTATTATAAATTATGCTGCAGTGAACATGGGAAGTGCATATATCTTTTTGAATTAGTGTTTTCATTTTCTTTGGATAAATACCCAGAAGTGGAGTTGCTGGGTTATGTCCTACTTTTAATTTGTTGAGGAACCTCCACACTCTTTTCCATACTGGCTGCACCAGTTTACACTCCCACCAGCAATGCACAAGGGTTCCCTTTTATCCACATCCTCTCCAGCACGTGTTATTTCTCGTCTTCTTGATAATAGCCATTCTACCAGGTGTGAGGGGTATCTTGTGCCTGTTGACCACTTGTATGTCTTCTTTGGAAAAATATCTATTCAGATCCTCTCCCCATTTTTAAAATCAGATTAGGTATTAGGTATTTTTTTTTTTTGCTATTGAATTCTGTGAGTTCTTTATATATTTTGCATATTAAAACCTTATCAAATATATGGTTTGCAAATATTTCTCCCTTTCAGTATGTTGCCTTTTCATTTTCTTGATGATTTCCTTTGTTATGAGGGCAGGAATGTGTTAAACTGTGACCATATTGATTTCTGGTCAAGATGGTAGAGTAGGTAAATGCTGTGCTTACCTTCTCTCATGACCACATCAAAATTACTACTAAACTACAGAACAACCATTATTGAGAATTGCCTGAAGTCTAGCTGAACCAAAATCCTATGACTCAGGATATATAGAAGAAGCCACATAGAAACTGATAGAAGGGGCAGAGACACAGAACAGGTCCCACCCCCAAGTGTGGTGATTAAAAATCAGAAGGGATATCTCAGGGTCAGAGGATTGGGTGGGGGGGAGGTCAAAGCCCCACACTAGGCTCCTCAACCTAGGGTTCTAGTGCCAGGAAGAGTCCCCATAACTTCTGGCTTGAAAAACAGCAGTGACAGTGGCTGAGTGAGATGGAGGTAACTACACTCCCAGGTGTTCCTCTTAAAGGGCAATTGCATAGACTTACTCACTTGCTCTGAGGTCAGTGCTGGAGCAGCAGCTTGAAAGGTGCCAGGGACATATAGGGAGGAACTGAATTGTCTGGCTTTAAAACGAGGGCTGGAGGGGCAGCTTTCTCCCAGCTAGAAGTTCTGGCAGAAGCCATTGTTCCTTTGTTGATCTCTACCCCACCAAGGTAAAGATGCAGGCAGCGGCCATATCTGAGTCTCCATCAACCCAACTAATGTCATTCATCCCGACCTGGTGATTCACTGACACCCCACTCCACCCACATTGTGGGCCCACCCAAGCCACTTCCAGTGGCTTTCCGTACAAATGGCCTATTTTGAATCATGCTGCAGACGTTCCTAAAATCTTTCAAAGGTTCACAAACCCTAAAACAGCATCTGGCCTTGGCATGCCACGTATCTCTTGCTAAGCAACCCCAAGATCAACATCAACCGTAGCTGGCCTCAGTTCACAGTTTAGCTTCTCCCAGGCACCTCCAAGCCCAGCACAAGTGGCAACCATCTTCAGGTCATTTTGTAGGTCATGCAAAGTGACCCTGGGCAAGGCAAAGGCAGTGGATGACCTTGGCTTGCACCAGAGACCCTCCCAAGAGGCCCCAGAATGAGCTTCAGACAACAACAGAACCACCATCTAACCACCTCCCCAAAGGACACACCCAATGGGTGGACTTGGCAGACACCAGAGCCCTGCTAAAGTGAATCCTGCTCCATGGGGTCAGCCCCAGCATAACAGCTTCTCCCTTGTAGTCATGGCCAGTCCTCAGAGCCAATCAGCTTGAAGGTCAATTCCTCCCATTGACTTGCCGACAGCAATTAAGATGCAACTACAGCAGGAGGACACACACAGCCCATATAAGGGACACACCTGGAGCACCCGGCTCAGGTGACCAGGGAGACTGGATCCCACAGGACACCTAGCACATAAGGCCACTCTACTAAGACCAGGAGACATAGCAGCTCTACCTAATACATAGAAACAAGCACAGGGAAGCAGCTAAAATGGGACAAACATATTCCAAGTGAAAGATGAGAACAAAGCTCCAGAAAAAGAACTAAACAAAATGGAGACAAGCACTCTACCAGAAGCAGAGTTCAAAACACTGGTTATGAGGATGCTCAGTGATTTCAGTGAGAACTTCAATAAAGAGCTAGGAAACAAAAATGGAGACAGAAAACATAATTAAGAACCAGTCAGACATGAAGAATACAATAACTCATATGAAGAGTACATGAGAGAGAATCAACAGTGGATTACATGAAGCAGAGGATGGAATCAGCAATTTGAAAGATAAGGTAGCAGAACACTAAATCACAACAGGAAAAACAAAAAAGAATTGAAAAGCCATTATCGTTTATCATACATTAATGCAGGCTGTGCAGAGACTGAGACTTTCTCACTGTGAGCTTAACATATCCCCTGGAGAGGCAAACAGGACTGCCTGGGGACTGCAACCTTCTGTTCCATGTGATGCCAAGAAGTGTCTGTTGAGAGATAGGAGCAATACTGAGGAGCCCTGATTCTTTAAGTGCTAATTTCCTCACAGCGCCTGACCTTGACTTTGTAGAAGATAGCAGGTGCAAGTGTGCCTATTAGACTTGCTCTCCTCATACCTGGTTCTCTGAGCCCTCCAGGCTGATGGTTTTCCCTCTCCCTTGGATGAAACCATGGTCCCCCAGGTCACTCTGATGCAGCAGAAAATCCAGTCTAATAACCAACTCTAGAGTAATCATCAAAACAGTCCAATCCCTGCCAAAGTCGGGGAATGCTGTTTGCTTAGAGGACATCAGGGTGGTGGCGCTGGGGTGTGAGCAGCTTCCTTTCTCTGTAGGATGTACACCACTCCGTCGCTCACCAACTCCTATTTCTGCTGCCTTCCATTCTGGGGAAAGTGGGAAGGGCCTGAGTAAAGTGGCCATGCGGTGGACATCCCAAACTGACTCTTGCAACTTGGTTTTAGGACTCACCTCAAGTCACATAACAAGTAACAGACCAGATGAACATGAGACAGTGCCTTACCTGAACATATCCAAAAACCCTAAATGCATACTGGGGAACTCGATGGTGCACCTGATAGGGTTCTTCCAAGAACAGGATCCTGGGTGCTGGGGTAGAAAGGTTGTCTGGAGCAAAAAGTCCCATATTTGCACAATGAAAAGAATGTCCTGAAAGTTAGGCAGTTGGAATTCTGGATTTGGGGCTTTGGGATTCCTGCTTGTAACAAGCCCTACAGAGAGTTCTTGTCATCAAGTTTGATAAACTGCCTTAGCTATTATCTGCACCTCTATATGCTGGGTCAGAGGTGTCTTTCCTATATTACTATTGTCAATGAAAAACATCCAGCTCAGAGAAAGCTGATACGAGTTTAAGCCAAACTAACAACAATTGCTGAGAAGCAAAATTTCAACAGATTGAGAAAATGCTCCGCGAAATGGTGGTTTGCAGCTCATTTTGTACATAGAATCAAAGGAGGAGGGTTACATGAAATCCATTGGTGATAGATTAAGGGGGTGGGAGAAAGCAAAGCAGGGGAAATCTCTGGGATTGGATAAAAGTAAATTGGAGAGACAGGTACTTCTTTCACATAGGTGGGTACAGGATAGTTAATAGTTCCCATAGAGATGTTAACCAAGAGACAAGAGTAATAATGAGGGATTCTGTACCTTCCTGCTTTGGTCCACAAAAAGGGATTACTGACATTCCAAGGATATCATCTAGGTGCAAAAAGACAATAGACAGGCCCACTTAAAGGCACAGATTAACTTTATGAAAGAAGCTAAAGATGTGACTTCCCGACATGGCCCACTTAGTTATGAAATTTTTTATGCTCACGCCATCTCATGTGGTTATTTTCAGTCTCCTGAGCTTGCCCGGTTTAATATGTGGCCCCTTTTCAATCCACACTATGGTATATATATAGTATACTACATTATGTTACTGTAAGTTATATTGTGTCCTTCTCAGACCATTGAATCAGAAGGCACATAGTATTGGTTTGTCCCCTTATTGGTGCTGCTAGGTTGGACCACTTCGTGAGGCTGGATTCTCTCTCCATTGTAAAATGCCTTTTTTCCTTTATAACTAATAAGGTAATCTGTGGGGTGGTCCTCTGAGACGATGACTATCCTATTCCCCTAAAGCTTTTTGTCCAATAGTTCTAGCATCTACTCCTATATTTACTTGGCATTTTCTGTAAAGAAGAGCTTCCGTTTTTCCTTTTCAGCTTGCTTTTATTTCCGTTTAGTATCATTCTGGTCTCATGGAATTTTTTTTTTAACATCAATGTGTTAAAAAACATTAACGTTTACCTTCCCCAGTGAAGGGAGAGCCCCAATTTCACAATGTCTTTCTAGCAGGTGGTCTTCATTCTACTGAGCTTTATAATTATCAACCTCTCAAAAATAACGCTTTTGTTATTTGCCTCCTTGTTTCTAAAGGCCAGGTCTGTGTTCATTTGCAAACATTTAATTGACTAGCACAGATCAGCCAGGGACGTTACTTGGATCCCAGACAGTTTTTACCCTTGGTGCATGCAGTTTTACAAAGGGCTGGTGATGCTTCTGAGTCAATCACTTAACCAATATTTATTTATCCTTATGATCAATAAGACACTCATCAGACCCTCAAGGAACTATACCTAGCCCACCAAAAATGTCTGTTTTCCACACCCAATTTCTTCTAACTCCCACAGCATTTCATTCCACACATAAGACATCTTTCATCTGTGTTTTTGAGGCAGAGGACTAGCTACAGATAGTCTTAAATACCTGCTTAAAAGAACTTTAAAGGTAATTTATTATCTTCAACAAACCACAATAGCTCACTACAACAGTAACTGAACCTGGACCAATATCTATCATTTCTTAGTAAACAATTTTTTTAAATGGTCTCCCAAAAAGAGAAGAAAGCGATTATAGAAAACCAGTCAGTCTGTAACAAGGTGGCTTGAGTGGCCTCATAACCGTCTTCTCAACAGGGCAGGAGAAAAGGTGGACCTTGCCTGATCACAGCTGAGCCAGGCTGTTAGAAGAAAAATTCTTTTTCTTGGAGGGCCAAACCTGAGCCCGCTTTCTTTCCATGTTGCCTGTTCTGAAGCCCTAAAATTATCTTCCAAGATGGAAGATAAGATCCAGATTCCTCACCAGGACTGACATGGCTCCTTGACCTGTCTTCCCCGCCTCTGGTCTGAATTCACCTTGGTTGTATAGGGGAAAAAAATATGGTTTTTTTCTACCCATCTCAAATTCTCCATCTTGGGCCCTGTAAATTCCATTGGCCAAAGACAGATTAATGAGAGAAAAACAAACAAGTTTATTAGCATGTTCATTATGCGTACTGTGAACAGAAAAGGGGCCACATGTTAAACCTGACAAGGTCAGGAGACTGAAAATAACTACACAGGATGGTGTGAACATAAAAATTCCTAACTAAGTGGCCATGCGGCAGGAAGTCACATCTTTAGTCTGATAAGGTCAATCTTTACCTTAAGTGAGCCTGTCTGTTGTCTTTTTGCACCTAAAACGACATCCTTGGAATGCCAGTAATCCCTTGTTCTGGACCAGAGCAGGAAACTACAGAATCCCTTATTATTCTTGTCCCCTGGTTACCATCTCTATGTGCTGTAAAATGCTATTAACTATCCTGCACCCACCTATGTAAGAGAAGTACCTGTCTCTCCAATATATTTTTATACAATTCCAGAAATTTCCCCACTTTGCTTTCTCCCACCCACTTAATCTTTCACCAGTGAATTTCATGTAACCCTCCTCTTTTGCTTCTATATATAAAATAAGCTGCAAACCGCCATTTTGCAGAGCATTTTCTCAATCTGTTGAGCCTTCCTTCCCAGAAATTGTTATCAGCTTGGCTCAAATAAACTTACAAGATTTTTCTTAGGCTGGATGTTTTCTCGTCGACAATACACAGAGGACTACCCAGAGATGAGTAACTAAAAGGGGTGGTTAGAACTTAGGTTTATATATCATCTTAGGCTAAAACAAAGGAAAAGCAGTTTGGGTCTTTTGGGCAAGGAAGACAAGTTAAGGGAAGGTGACCAGGAAAAGTATGGTAAACAGGTTAAGTTTGAAGAAAAAATTTTTTAAATGTATTTTTCAATTACAGTTGACATACAATATTATATTAGTTTTAAGTGTACAATATAGAGGTTAAACATTGATAAGTCTAGTACCCATCTGACATCCTATGTAGTTATTACAATATTATTTACTATTGGTCAAGTTTTACTGGCTGACTTAAGTTGGGAGAGGGAAACATCTCCACAAATGTAAATTTCCTTTATAAATGTAAATTTCCTTTACAAAAGGAAAACTTCTATCCTGATTTTGGAGCTTTTCCTGCTTCTGCTGTTTCTCAGTGGCCTTTAGCTTAAAATAATTTATATGCCAAAGCGGCATTTTTTGGGGTGGCATATTCTGGTAGCCCTCAGGTGCTCTCTGTTTCACCTTCACTGGGCTATCTGTTCTGTGAACTATCTAAATGGGTGCCCATCTGAGGGTCTTTGCATTTGCCATTCCCCCAGGTTCATTCACTCATTAATATTTTGGGTTCTAAATTCAAATATCACCTCCCTTCACTAGCAATTCAACCTGCTTTTTTTCATAGCACTTATACTCATCTCAAAATTATTTATCTGAAAATGGCTGAGATGCTCATGCGTTTCACTTATCCATTCCACTGATATTAGTGGTTGTAGGAAGTGAGGGAACACAATGGTGAAAAGGCTGCTACCTGCTTCAACCGTACACATTATGAAGATTCAAGACTCTACTAAATGACACGATAGAGGAAGGACCACGGGGTCCTCAGGAGAAAGAAATTACATCTGGGTGGGAGGATCGTGGAAAATTTCATAAAACAAGTATAGCCATTGTCGGCCATAAAACATCCAGCCTAAGTGAAAACTTATAAGAATTTATTTGAGCCAAACTGACAATTGCCAGGAAGCAAAGTCTCAATGGATTGAGAAAATGTTCCAGAAAATGGCTGTTGTGGAACTTATTTTAAACATTAGACTCAAAGGAGTGGGGGTATTACATGAAATCTATTGGTTGTAGATTAAGAGGGTGGGAGAAAGCAAAGTGGCGAAATCTCCGGGACTGGAGAAAAAGTAAAATGAAGAGACACACTTGTTTTTACATTGGTGAGTACAGGATAGTTAATAGTTTTATAGCAAATAGAGATAGTATTTGGGGACTAAAATAACAATGAGGGATTAGTTTTCTGTTCTAGAGTGGTGGGTTGTGCCCCCTGGGGTCCGGAAAGGTATTACTCTTACATTCCAAGGGTATGTTATGTGGACTGAAAAGGGGCCACATATTAAAACTGACAAGCTCGGGAGACTGAAAATAACTACATAATATGGCATGAGCACAAAAAATTTCTTAACTAAGTGGGCCATGGCAGAAAGTCACATCTTTAGCTTCCTCCATAAAGTTAATCTGTGCCTTTAAGTGGACCTGTTTATTGTCTTTTTGGACCTAAAGTACTTCTTTGGAATGTCAGTAATCCTTTTTCCAGACCAGAGCTGGAAACTGCAAAATTCCTCATTATGCTTGTCTCCTGATTACCATCTCTATGTGCTGTAAAAAGTGAACTGTTAACTATTCTGTACCCACCTATGTAAAAGAAGTACCTGTCTCTCCAATTTACTTTTATCCAAACCCAGAGATTTTCCCAGTCTGCTTTCTCCCACCTCCTTAATATATCACCAATGGATTTCATGCAACCTTCCTCCTTTGATTTTATGTATAAAATAAGCTGTAAACCACCATTTCGCGGACCATTTTCTCAATCCGTTGAGACTTTGCTTCCTGGCAATTGTCGTCAGTTTGGCTCGAATAAACTCTTATAAATTTTCCTTAGGCTAGATGTTTTTTCATTAACAGTTATCTTAGATGCAAAAAGACAACAAATAGGCTCATTTAAGGTAAACATGGACTTTTGTCCAGGAAGCTATAGGCCAAGGATAAGACTTCCCGCTGTGGCCCACTTAAGTTAGGAATTTTTATGTTCACGCCATCCTATGGGTTATTTTCAATCTCCCGAGCTTGTGAGGTTTAACATGTGGCCGCTTTTCCGTCCACAGCATGAAGGATGGACTGGGGACTTAAATTTTTTTTAACTAGAAGTAACAAAGGAAACTAAAAGTCAATTCCAGTAAGAGAGAATGAGACAGGTTAGTATGTTACTGGTAGATGGGGGCGGGGGGGGGGGGCTGGTGGAATAAACAAAAAAGCAGCCATATCCTGAAACTCCAGGTCCTGGAATGTCTCCTTCACTCCAGGACAGAGATATGAGAATATACCTTGAGGTTAACAGATAATCTCAAATCCCTTCTGGCTGGACAAAGGAGCAGATCTGATAGATAGGAACAGGTTATTTTGTTAATCCCTTCAGGATCGGCAAACAGGACAAACCTAATAGATGAATTCCATTAGAAGGCCCAGCCCCTTTCCCTAAGCAGGCAAAGGAAGGTATGAAAGTAAGAACTTTTGCCTCAGTCACTGGGCATCCCCATTCGGGATCCCCTTCCCGCTTGGGAGCTCTGACCTTTTGCTTTCAATAAACTATCTTCTTTTAAAACTGCCTCTCCTGGGTCCGTGTTTCCATTCTTCAGTCTTACGAGACACAATCCCAGCACTCATGCACTCAAAAGTCCCCTACATCATTTGGGGACTCACAGAGAAATATTCCTACATCAAGAACACATAGTCCTTAAATCAGCAATCATTAACATAGTCTATGGCCTCTAATTTTTCTTATATTTATTCTAATTATAGAAGAAATATTATAGAAAAAACAGGAACTACAAAACATAAGGAAAATAATTAATTCCCTGGATTCTGTCATTCAGTAATAACCAGTGAGACAGGTTAGTATGTTGGCTAGGTGAGTGTTTGGGGGGGTCCCTGGTGAAATAAACAAAAGCAGCCATATCCTGAAACTCCAGATCCTGGAATGTCTCCTTTACTTCAGGACAGAGACATGAGACTATACCTTGAGGCTAATAGATAATCTCAAATACCTTCTGGCCGGACAAAGGAGCAGATCTGATAGATAGGGATGGGTTAGTTCATTAATCCCTTCAGGATGAGCAAACAGGACAAACCTGATAGATGAATTCAATTAGAAGGCCCAGCCCCCTTCTCCTAGCAGGCAAGGGAAGGTATAAAAGAGCTTTTGCCTCAGTCACTGGGCACCCCCCCATTCGGGACCCCCTCCTGCTCTGGAGATGCAACCTCTTCTCCTGCTTCTAATAAACTATCCTCTTTTTTAAAACTTTTTGCCTGTGGGGACAAAACCCCAAAAAACAGTTTCCAGGCTCTGGGCCTCACATAGAAAGGTGCTGGCTCGGGTAGTAAATGGCCATCAACTGTGATCAGATGCCAGCAGCTGTGGCTAGTTGGCCGTCAGCTGTAACCCGTAAGCCATTGGCCACTAATATAACGGCTGTGGCTACGCTAGCAGAGAGGGAATGGGGGCTAGCAAGAAGATGGTGGCTGGCAAGCGTGGACTGCTGTTAGGCAGATTATGTAGATCCTGCTTCCTGTGTCTCCAGCCCAGCCGCCAGTGAGAATATATTGGTTTGACTCCCCTATCTATGGCTCCGTGGGTGTTCCTTTTTGGCCTTATCATGTCCTGCGTTCTTGGGCGGGGAGTGGGAGCTGAGACCCTGCACGACAAATGGCGCAGCGAGCAGGGTCCCCTGCGTGACACTGTTAAGGTCTAGAATCGACCGCCCCTCAATTGGACAGAGGACACACGCGATAATGCAAGTCACACAGCGAGGTTTATTTCCAGCTAGCTGGGGTCCAAGTATCTGCCCGACGCAGCGGGTTTCAACAAGGACCCCGAGCACTCAAAGCCAAGGGTTTATATAGCATCTTTAAAGCATCTAGTAATTTTCCATAGCTTCAAAGAGTATACATATCATGGGCTTGTTCCACATTCTGGGGATTTGACAAGATAAGCTGGCTTGTACCCCACCCAGTCAGCAGTTAACAAGATAAGCTCTTTTCAAACAGGGCATCTGGTCCACACCCTGTTAAGGTCATCCAGAAAATGGCTTCCTTTCTTATGCTAACCTACTCTTACAACACATGGCGTAGTCGGCAGGATATGGTGCCGGCCAAAGCTCTCCGAAGGGCAGTGGAGCAGTTTGTGCGTAAGAAAGCTCAGTCTGAGGAAGACCAGGAGGAGCAGCTGCCGGAGAGCTCGATTCCCGTGGAGGGGTGGAAAGATGTGATGGTTCCCCAACCAGCAGAGGCCGGAGAAAGCGGAGAAAGCGGAGGTTGTTGCTGCTCTGTGAGCTGGGAACTGCTTGCTGAGGCAGCCCGAATGCAGGACTTTTCGTCCCAGGAGGAAACGCTTGCTGAGTCCTCCGTGGGAGATGAGGGTGAGGTCAAAGTCATCCCTCACCCCCAGGACAGCCCTGGAGAATGACTATGGACTATGGGGAATTGCCTTCCATCCCTAATTTATTGGACACTTGACTGTTTGGGAACATACCACCATGTAGTGGGACTGGCGAGAATGTTTGCTTTTTGTGTCTTGACTGGCCGCCATTGATAATATGTAAGCACCTTGATGTGAGCCGCTGTTGTTCCAGCACAGTACCCCGAGAGGCCCAGAGAGAGAGTGGCAGTGCCCTGAGGCCCTGGCTGTGTCCAGGAAGTCTGGCTGTGTCCAGAGAGTGGCAGTGCCCTGAGAGCCCTGGCTGTGTCCAGGAAGTCTGGCTGTGTCCAGAGAGAGTGGCAGTGCCCTGAGAGGCCCTGGCTGAGTCCAGGAAGTCTGGCTGTGTCCAGAGAGAGTGGCAGTGCCCTGAGAGGCCCTGGCTGAGTCCAGGAAGTCTGGCTGTGTAGAGAGAGTGGCAGTGCCCTGAGAGGCCCTGGCTGTGTCCAGGAAGTCTGGCTGTGTCCAGAGAGAGTGGCAGTGCCCTGAGAAACTCTGGCTGTGCCCGGGGAGACAGGTGGTACCCTAAGAAGCCCAGGAAGTCTGGCTGTGCCCAGAAGCACTGGGGTGGTGCCCTGAGAAATCCTGGCTGTGCCCGGGGAGACAGGTGGTACCCTAAGAAGCCCAGGAAGTCTGGCTGTGCCCAGAAGTACTGTGGTGGTCCCCTGAGAAATCCTGGCTGTGCCCGGGGAGACTGGTGGTACCCTAAGAAGCCCAGGATGTCTGGCTGTGCCCAGAAGTACTGGTGGTGCCCGGAGAAACCCTGGCTGTGCCCAGAGAGCCTGGCTGTGTCCAGGATATTGCATTCACCTCCAGGCTCCTTGCACAGGGCCCCTCGCAGAAGACGCTTGTCGCGTAGATTGTGAGGCGAGACCCTGTAGGGGTGGAGTGTGGGGACAAAACCCCAAAAAACAGTTTCCAGGCTCTCGGCCTCACATAGAAAGGTGCTGACTCGGGTAGTAAATGGCCATCAACTGTGATCAGATGCCAGCAGCTGTGGCTAGTTGGCCGTCAGCTGTAACCCGTAAGCCATTGGCCACTAATATAACGGCTGTGGCTACGCTAGCAGAGAGGGAATGGGGGCTAGCAAGAAGATGGTGGCTGGCGAGCGTGGACTGCTGTTAGGCAGATTATGTAGATCCTGCTTCCTGTGTCTCCAGCCTAACCGCCAGCGAGAATATATTGGTTTGACTCCCCTATCTATGGCTCCGTGGGTGTTCCTTTTTGGCCTTATCATGTCCTGCGTTCTTGGGCGGGGAGTGGGAGCTGAGACCCTGCACGACAAATGGCGCAGCGAGCAGGGTCTCCTGCACGACATTGCCTCTCCTGGGTCTGTGTGTCCATTCTTTGGCTTCAGGAGACAGGATCCCGGCCCACACCCAGAAACTGCCAGCAGATCCAACATCATTTACGTCTTTTGGGGACTCAGAGGCAAATATTCCTACATCACCAGTGCTTATGTTTTGGTATAAACCTGTTTCCAACACGGTTGCCACATATGGTTATTCAGTTTAAATTTAACTGGAATGAAATTAAAACATCACTCTCATTTCTGTATCACATCCTTCTTATTTCTGTCTTTTCATTTATCATCGCTGTATTCTTTACACCTTCCTAGTTATGAAAATTGTCATTCCCTTTAGCAACACAATGTTTTATGGTATTAACTTTGAGTAAACAGAAGTTGTGCAGGCTTTTTCCAGTGGAGCAAAATGTGGCCTGGGCGTCAATCTTGGTGGTTTCCCTTACTAGCTGTGTGAGCTTAGGCAAGCCTTTTAACTTTTCTGCAGTTCTGCTTTTGCATCTCAAGTTGGAGTCAGAGAAGGCTTTTTGTGGGGATTAAGAGTTAATACATGTACAGAGCACAGTAAAGATCAATAAACATTAACTCTCCCATTCCTTGCCCAGTGTGCTTCATTGCTGGGCAGTTGAAACTTTACCAGGTTTTAAGTATAATGTATAGCACAGCAGAAAACATCTTTGTACAACTTGTTTTTTGTAGGACACAATCATTTTTACAAGTCTTCTCATGAATTGCCAGATAACTCTCAGAGAGATTGCATCAGTCTGCACATCCTCTACGCAAGCTGGGGAGCATTGCTGAGACCTTCACAGTCCTGCCATCCATGTGAATTAAATTCATCTTGCTGGCTTAAATCCTGGGGGAATAGTTAATGCAAGAGAGAATTTAAGAGCTGGAGCAGGTGGGTATGTGCAGTGTGGGGCATAGAGGGCATTCCAGATTTATTGTCCCTTGAGAAGTCTGCAGCTGTAAGAAGTTCCAAGTAAGAAGATAACTTTAGAAGCATAATACCAGGAAACCTCCTTGCACCTGGACTTTTATGACATCTCCTGTGGGTAATTTTGACCTCCTTGTAAGTTGAGAACCTTTGCAGCTGACAAGACTAGGGCCACCAGGTGAACCCCAGCAGTCCCACTAAATCTGGTTTACTAACCCACTGCAATGAGGGAGCAGGCACGTGGGGGAATAGAGGAAAAGGGCGTGTAGATGAAACTTACATGAAGCAATGTTCCCAACGTCTCAGAGCAAGGCAGTGCTGTTTCCAAAATAGGCCCAGGCCCTGTTTCCTTGGGAACAACTATGTTAAGCAGACATGGGACATTCTGTCCAGATACCCCTTATCCGAAGCTCACACTGGGTGGAATGGGTGGAATCTATGTCTCTGCCAGTGACACAGACCCTCTGCCACAGAGAGGTGTGTCCCTCTTCCCAACTAAATTTAAAGGGCAAAGTGTCTGAGGCCCTGTGATTTAAGGAACAAGGTTTCTCGGTGGTTAAGGAAGTGGTGGTCCCTCAGAGAACTGGAGTTATCGTGACACTTCAGGTCCACAGCGTGCCTTGAGGACAGTTGACTCCTATTAACTAGTGATGGGGAAACTGACCTTAAAATGATTCCCTGCCACGTGGAACTGAGCTAAAATGGTGGCCCCAGTGGAGAGAGAGGTCCCCAGCCTAAGCCCCAGCCCACTTCCGCATCACCCCCTCCAAGCCACACCTTGAGCCAATCACCAGATGACACCTACCCCTTCCCCGACTCAAGGAAGTCCCCAACCCATAAAAACCTGCTCAAAACTTTGCTAGGGACTGTCTTTTGGGAAGGATCCCGCTTAGCCCGCCGGGTGTAATAGAGCTGTGTTCTCCCTGATGTCTGCGTGCCGCTTGAGTTTCTCGGTCCTTGCCGCTTTTCTTCAACATTAGCAATGTTGGTCAGCCCAGCCTGAGGATCACAGGCAAGTTGGCACTTTTTCAGTATAAACTAAGTTTTACTTTCTTAGCTGGTGTGGACAGAAAAAGGGCCACATATTAAACCTGCGAAGCTCAGGAGACTGAAAATAACCACCTAAGATGGTGTAAGCATAAAAAATTTCATAACTAAATGGGCCATGGTGGGAAGTCACATCTTTAGCTTCCTTCGTAAAGTTAATCTGTGCACTTAAGTGGGCCTGTGGGCCTGTCTATTATTTTTCTGCATGTAAAATGACATCCTTGGAATGTCAGTAATCCCTTTATCCGGACCAGAGCAGGAAAGTACAGAATCCCTCATTATTATTCTTGTCCCTTGATTAACATCTCTATGTGAACTATTAACTATCCTGTACCGCTTATGTGAAAGAAGTACCCTCCTTTGATTCTATGTACAAAATAAGCTGCAAACTGCCATTTTGCGAAGCATTTTCTCAATCCGTTGAGATTTGGGTTCTGGGCATATGTCGTCAGTTTGGCCCAAATAAACTCTTATAAGCTTTCTTTTAGGCTAGATGTTTTTCCTCGACACTGGTATTTTCAGAGCCACCCCTACCTCAAGAGGGACTGGGCCCACTAGGCATGGGTGACTGCCTTTGAAGTGTGTGCTCTGTTTCCCTTAACTTCTGCACCCCAGTACCCAGGACACTCCGGTCTGGGGGCAGCTGATCACTGTAAGAGTAGGTTAGCATAAGAAAGAAAACCATTTTCTGGATGACCTTAACAGGGTGTGGACCAGATGTCCTGTTTGAAGAGAGCTTATTTTGTTAACTACCGACTGGGTGGGGTACAAACCAGCTTATCTTGTCAAATCCCCAGAATGTGGAACAAGCCCATGATATGTATACTCTTTGAAGCTATGGAAAATTACTGGATGCTTTAAAGATGCTATATAAACCCTTGGCTTTGAGTGCTCGGGGTCCTTGTTGAAACCCGCTGCATCGGGCAGATACTCGGACCCCAGCTAGCTGGAAATAAACCTCGCTGTGTGACTTGCATTATCGTGTGTGTCCTCTGTCCAATTGAGGGGTGGTCGATTCTAGACCTTAACAGTCACCTAGGGCGAGAGGGTCGCTGGCCCCAGAAATCCCAAAAGTCAGGTGAGAGTGGGGGCAGCGTCCTTCCCATTTGCCCTAGGGGGACAAGGACTAACATGACCGCAGCTTTGATTCCCAAGTCGTCCAGCTCCTGCAGTTGCCTCCCACTTCTGCGGGACTTGGCCAACTTGGGGCCAGATCTGCTCTAGGCTGGCCAAGGGCGCATCACTTCAGCTTCCTCATCTACGAAATAGGTATCCAACGGCAGCTTCCATTGATTAAAGCCACGCCTAGCCGCCCCATCTCTCCGGGACCCCCCCCCACTGCCCAGCCTCACTGTTGGTCCTGCCTGGGGCGCAGGCAGGGTCCCTGCAGCCAGAGCTACCTCAGCATCTTCGGGGTTCCCCGTTTCTTTCCTCCTCCTCCCCCTCCCCGTTTCTTTCCTCCTCCCCCTCCCCCTCTCTTTCCTCCCCCCCTTACCCATCCCCCTCTCTTTCCTCCCCTCCCCGTCTCTTTCCTCCTCCCCGTCTCTTTCCTCCTCCCCCTCCCCGTCTCTTTCCTCCTCCTCCTCCTCCCCCTCCCCGACTCTTTCCTCCTCTTCCCCCTCCCCGTCTCTTTCCTCCTCCCCTTCCCCCTCCCCCTCCCCGACTCTTTCCTCCCCTTCCCCCTCCCCGTCTCTTTCCTCCTCTTCCCCCTCCCCGTCCCCCTCTTCCTCCTCCTCCCCCTCCCCCTCCCCGACTCTTTCCTCCCCTTCCCCCTCCCCGTCTCTTTCCTCCTCCTCCTCCTCCCCCTCCCCGACTCTTTCCTCCCCTTCCCCCTCCCCGTCTCTTTCCTCCTCCTCCTCCCCCTCCCCGACTCTTTCCTCTTCTTCCCCCTCCCCGTCTCTTTCCCCCTCCCCTTCCCCCTCCCCCTCCCCGACTCTTTCCTCCCCTTCCCCCTCCCCGTCTCTTTCCTCCTCCTCCTCCTCCCCCTCCCCGACTCTTTCCTCCTCTTCCCCCTCCCCGTCTCTTTCCTCCTCCCCTTCCCCCTCCCCCTCCCCGACTCTTTCCTCCCCTTCCCCCTCCCCGTCTCTTTCCTCCTCCTCCTCCTCCCCCTCCCCGACTCTTTCCTCCTCTTCCCCTTCCCCCTCCCCGTCCCCCTCTTCCTCCTCCTCCTCCTCCCCCTCCCCGACTCTTTCCTCCTCTTCCCCCTCCCCGTCTCTTTCCTCCTCTTCCCCTTCCCCCTCCCCGACTCTTTCCTCCCCTTCCCCCTCCCCGTCTCTTTCCTCCTCCTCCTCCTCCCCCTCCCCGACTCTTTCCTCCTCTTCCCCTTCCCCCTCCCCGTCCCCCTCTTCCTCCTCCTCCTCCTCCCCCTCCCCGACTCTTTCCTCCTCTTCCCCCTCCCCGTCTCTTTCCTCCTCTTCCCCCTCCCCGACTCTTTCCTCCTCCTCCTCCTCCCCCTCCCCGACTCTTTCCTCCTCTTCCCCTTCCCCCTCCCCGACTCTTTCCTCCCCTTCCCCCTCCCCGTCTCTTTCCTCCTCCTCCTCCTCCCCCTCCCCGACTCTTTCCTCCTCTTCCCCTTCCCCCTCCCCGTCCCCCTCTTCCTCCTCCTCCTCCTCCCCCTCCCCGACTCTTTCCTCCTCTTCCCCCTCCCCGTCTCTTTCCTCCTCTTCCCCCTCCCCGACTCTTTCCTCCTCTTCCCCTTCCCCCTCCCCGTCCCCCTCTTCCTCCTCCTCCTCTGTCGGCGCGATGGCGAAGCCGGTGACAGATAGCTAGAAACGGAAGCAGATAAGGGTGCGTGGGATTGCGGGGCTGGGCGACGTGTCCGAGGGGAGGAAAGGCTTCCGCGGGCACCGGCACTTCACACGCGCCGTGACCACTTCGCGCCGCCGCACACGCTGCGCCACCGCCCGGTGGGCCGCGGGATCCCGCGCGGCTGCACGACTCCGAGCGCGACCCTCGGGTGAGGCGGCGCCGGAGGCCCAGTCCCAGGCCGGGGGCTCTGCGCTCGTCCTGCAGCGCCCGCGGCCCCACCCCGACAAACGGAAGTCCTTTGTGCCGGGTCTCCCGAGCCACATGCCCCGAGAAGCGACAGAAAGCGTTGCACCGCTCCCAAGAAAGAGGCACGTAGGGCCAATGCCTGCGGAATGTTCCTAAGTTGAGCACGGTCACCCCGTCCGCTCCCACGGCGCATCGGGGATCCACACGCTGTTCTCTCGCGGCGGAAAGGAGCTTCGCGTGGGGCTCCTGACCCCCGCCTCGCCCCCACCGCCTTTCCCTGGGGGGCAGCGAGCTTCACGCCGCTGGCCCGGTACTTCCCGCCGCGCCACCGGGGCGCAGAGCAGATTCTGGCTGTCCCCTCCATCCGTGGCAGACGAGGCCCCAGGGGATCTGGTCTTTGGCACCCTCTGCTCAGTGCGGAGCCTGCAGGACACTTGCCCTAGGATTCTGGCCTTTGCAAACCTCCGCTGCCCCCGGAATTCCTGAGCCGTGGATCCTGGCGGAATTTTATGTTGTCACCGGCTGTGTGCTTCCGTGATGACTGCAGAGTCGGGGCTTCCTCTTACCTCGGGCCCCACCTTTGTTTTTCTGCAGCAGCGTGTGGGAGAAAAGGAGACTGGAACCAGGCCTGGGTCGTTTATGAGTTGGCAGGGGGTGAACTGTAATTTGCAGGAAATTATGGGGATTTTTTTCTGTCTAGACAGCGATTAGAGGAAAATCCTTGGAGATGCTTTCTAAAGCAGGAGGGGTCAGAAGCTCAGGAAAAAGCCCGGAAAGAAGGCTGTAAGGTCCACACCTTCCTTGAACAACTCTACTTACCATAAGGTTCACGGAGACTAAGTAATTGTTACTTTTTACGTTTTGCAAAAATTTATGTTTAAGGTAGGAAAATACAAGATACACAAAAGAAAAGTCACTGATGGTCTCTATTACTCTTATCTATATTGAAATATAGGTGTATGTCCTTTCAGATCTTTTTCTACTCCTAAATATATATATATATATATATATATATATATATATATATATATATATATATATATATATATTACACACACATTTCTAAAAAGTATGTTGCATATACAGTTTTGTGGCTTTTCTGTTTTATTCAGTATTTGCAACTTTTTCAACAGCTCCATGTTAGTAAACATACTTCTCCAATATCATTGGTAGTTTTCAGTTTGATAAGTGTATCATAGGCGGGACCAGCCCCCTGCAGCCAGTAGAATTTTGTTCTTTCTGCTATCCTAAGGTAGAGTGAAAACCGGCAAGGAAAGGACACACTTGCGGGCCTGAAAGACAGTTTGCAAAGATTTGACTTGCAGTGTACACCTGCGCACGGGGCAGTTGCTTTGTTGGCAGTATTTTAGAGTATTTTCACAGGGCATTAAGAAATGTTTAATAATTGCTAAGCATGAGGTTGATTGCTTTTTCAAACTTATTCTGGGGCACTCTTTTTTTCTAAAAGAAATGGTAAAAGGACAGATTTGTTGAAATACCAACTAGGCTTCTTCATATTTAGTATGCAACACAGCAGAAAGAAGTGGCACCAAATGGCTAGAACAGGTTATTACAAGAAAGGCTTGGGATGACTGCCTGGGAAGCTGGCCAGGAGGCGGCGCCTCCCCTAGAACTCCCTGCCGAATGCAGAGCTCTGCTTTACAACATCCGTTTTATCGTCCAAGTAGCAGATGCATGGCTTTGACGGCACAGTCAAGAGCGTTTCCCGGGAGCTGGAGCAGGACACACCCCAACCCCTTAGGACTTCCCTTAGAGTCTATGTATGTTTAGGTCCTCAAAAGGCCAGTGATGGGCTCAGGGATTATCGAAATGACATTTCATGAACAGAATTAATCCCTTTAACCTAACAGGTTTGCTGATCCACGGCGAGTGGTCTGAGTTTTGATTGTCTGCTGTGATGGCCATAGGTAGAAACCTTTTTCTTTTAAAGAAACCACACAGCCTGTAAATGAAATGCCTGTTCTGGACAGAAAGGCCATTTTAAAAAGGAGAATTGGAATTTAAGGGCTTCAGTCTGGCTAATTCATGTTGAAAATAAGCTCATCTCCTTTTTCTGCATGTTTGCTTATAATGGAAACAAGCCTCACAAGGGTCAGAGCCCAGGGCTCCCAATAAAAATCCTGCAGAGCCACAACCTCAGCCTTGGGAATAGCCTCAGGGACTTGTACCATCACACTTCAGACTGGGGTTGCCTGCCTATCAATTCTTAATAAATTAGAGTGTTTTTATTATTTTTGTCTTTTAAACAATTATGCAAGTCCTTATGCTTCCTGGAAGAAAAATTAGAAAATACAGATAAACCAAAAGAAAAAAATTAACTGTAATCTCACCATCTAGTAATAACATTATACATGCTACAAACATTTTGTGTTCGTCATTTTTCCTATACTAGTAGAAATATTTGTTTTTATTACACTAAATAGTATTGTGCTGTACCTATTGTTTCACAACTCTTTTAGTACTTTGTATTGGTAACAGCAGAAACAATTGAAACTCAGTACTGGGAGGCAGGTTCTTCAAGCAGCCTGCCTGGCAAATCAGCAAATCTAAAAATCTGGCTAAAATTGAGAGGTGTGTGCTTGGCAGGAGGCAGCACTTAGTTCTAAAGACTGTTCAGGGATTCTTTGAAGTGATGGTAAGGTCGGAACTCCACTCTAAACTCAGGAATGGCATAGAACTGGGTGGTGAGAGATGGCTCACTTGAATCAAGTTCCTTTAGTTCTGGCTTTGCAGTTCAGCCTATGCAAACATGGACTTCATTTGACTTCTTAAACTTTCTTGGCTTCAGTTTTTTTATCTTTAAAATTAGGGGGTTTGAGTTAGGTAATCTATTTCTGAGGTCCCTTGCCATTCTAAAACATGGTTTTGTGTTTGCTTATAAAATGTTTCCATATTACATTGACATTCCATCTCCATCCAAAAAGAATTTCAGAATGCATGAGCAAGGTCTGACACAAAAGCTTCAAATTAATAGATGATCTATCTCAAAGAGAAAATTGGGGGGCCGGCCCAGTGGCTCAGGCGGTTGGAGCTCCATGCTCCTAACTCCGAAGGCTGCCGGTTCGATTCCCACATGGGCCAGCGGGCTCTCAACAACAAAAAAAAAGGCAAAAAAAAAAAAGAGAGAAAATTGGGGCAAGACAGTGAGGGTAGGAAAATAGTTTTAATTCAGGATACAAAGTCAGGAGACAAAATGGAAACATTAGGTCTAGCAACCAAAGCAAATGGCAGATCATACCCAATGATGGGAGTCATGGAATCTCTGCGATACCTTCTATGGCGGGTAGGTATGAAACTTCTTCTGTGGGTCTCTAAAGCAGATGTACAGTGTGGACAGCTGACCTAACAGCATCCGTGCAATGAGTGGATGGAATACCAGTTTACTATGTAGCTGGCTTATTGCATCCCTTCAGTGACCATGTGGAATAGCCAGTTTACTATATAACTGGACTTCTGCATCCCAGCAGTTAGTGGATGGAATTGTCAGTTTATTATATAACTGGCCTACATCACCCCTGCAGTGGGTGGATGGAATAGTCAGTTTACTATATAACCACCTACTTTATCCCTGCAGTGATTGAAATAACGTTTCCTATGGCCCTTTTTTATAAATTCATGGCATAATCTCAATGGTAGATTAAGGAAAAGGAGCTCTACCAGGGGGTCTAAACTGCGATCTTAAATATTTCTAGTTTGTATTTATTATAATGAATACAAATACTTTTTTGGTTTGGCTGGACCTGGGAGTTAAAGGAAGATAATCTACAGCAGTGTTTTGTAGCCTTCACTGCCCACAGCCCCCACTTCTGAGATTTTGTTTTAATTCATGCTCAGACCAGGCACTGGAATCTTGTTAACACACCCAGTTATGATGTGTTTCTACCTGTGTGTGTGAAGTTGACCTTGTATCCCATGGGCTGGCTTCCCTGACAGCATATAGCACAAAGTTATTTTCTCTGATTAGAAGCTGATGATGGGCAGATGTTTTGTGTTGCTGATTACCCTGAGAGCTTGCCAAGTGGAAGGTAGGTGAAGCCATCATTTTATGAGATTAAGAAATCTCACTGAACATGTGCCATGATTTTTTGTAGAAGACAGTTTGGCCTCTTCTCTTTCAGGTTGTGATGGTTAATATTCTTTTTCAACTTGGCTGGACCACAGTGCCCAAATATTTAGTCCAAAATTATTCTGGATGTTCCTGTGATGGTGTTTTTGGGATGAGATGAACATTTAAATCAGTGTACTTTAAGTAAAGCAGTTACCCTCCCTAATATAGGTGGGCCTCCAATCAGTTGAAGGCCTCAATAGAACAAGGACTAAACCATCACAACTCCCCAGTAAGAAGAAATTTTGCCAGCAGACTCTTTGGTCTCTAAATGCAGCTCTCCCCCACGTCTCCAGTCTGCTAGCCAACCCCATTGGATTTTAGTCTCCGACCTCCACAATGACACGAGCTAGTTCCTTAAAATAAATCTCTATGTACATGTCTGTCTTGTTCTGTTTTTCTAGAGAACTCTGACTGACACACAGGTGCTGTGGATGGCTGCAAGGACCTTTTGTATCTTTATGAAATATTGTAACTGACCTCATTTCGGGATCCCAGTTCTTTTAAAATTATTTTTTAAAACTTTATTTTGCATGATTTCAGACTTCAAAGGTTGCAAGAATAATACATAGAATTCCCATATACTCTTCATCCAGATTCCCCAAACATTAAACATTTTAACACATTTGTTATTTTTTTCTATATATGTGTATAAATAAATATATTTTTTTCTCTGAACCATTTGAAAGTAAGTTGCAGACCTGATGCTCCTAAAACTTATGTGTGCTTCCTCAAATCAGGGAAACTCTTTTACACAACCCCAGTGCACGATTAAACTTCTCAATGACATGTGCTATCTTCCACAGATGTCAGCTTTGCCAGGTGTCCTACTAATAAATACTAATAAGAAAACTGAAAGAACTTTATAAGTCTTTTTAGATTATACCTAATTTTCATTAAGCAGAGCAAGACTTTAAGCCGTTTAGAAACCCACACAGTCGAAGACATGAAGCAAATAAACAGCAGGCGATAGGTTTTTTTTCCGTACCTCTTACAGAATGAGGTTCTTAGGATACAGTGAAAGGGAGAACACAGGAGTTTAGAAAGGTAATTGGGCCACAGAAGGCTTTGGTTCATGGTGCCTTCAGTAGAGTCTTCTTGGATAGGAATTATGTGTAATTTCAGTTTTAGCTGAGTGTTTTTCTCAGCCTTGAAACATTGTTGAAAATGAAAGGTGAAAGTAGCTCTGTTTAAAAAACTGAGTAGTACCCCACTAGTTATAAGTATATTTTGACATAGCCCAGATAACTCATAGAAATTGCTTAGGCCATGGCTTATCTCTCAGTGATAAGGAGACTGTCTCAGGGAGACTGTCTCCGATTGTCTCTGGGACATTAGTGAGTAGACATTTTGTAGAGCTTAATGGCTGAAGGCAGAGGATTGTAAAAATGTGATGTCACGGGGTAAAACATAAATTTGTTTCCTGCAGAACTAAATGGTCTCTAAAGTCCCTTTAAGTTCTCAAATTCCGTAATTTTATTATATTTTACATTTTCCAGGTTGAGTTTGAGCAAAGGTTCTGTGTTCTAGACCTAGGTACTGCTACCTAAAATAAAAAAGGAAATAATGATCCACGATGAGACAAAATTTACTAGTTACCTGCAGAAAGCCAAGATTCCCTGGCATTTAATTCTAAAAGAAAGTGCTTAAGTGGGACTTCACAGGTTGGGGTTAAGAGGTGTGGGAGGCAATGTTAGGTCAATATTGTTACACAACGTAGTGGTGGTTTTATAAAGCTGTTCTTGGTGTGACCCTCCAAAAAGCTCCTCAAATGCAGCACAGTGGACAATGTGGCATGTCCATAGAGGCAAGGGTGAACCTTGGCTGTCTGTCAGGCAGGAGGACTGCTCCCCTCCTATCCGGGCTGGACTGGGGAGAGTGGCGGGAGGGAGGTGGCCCGTGTGTTTGGAGAGGATGGGAGCACACCAGAGCTAGCTAGTGCAATGCTGTGCCTCTGTGTCGAGTCAGTGGTCAGTGTCCCTGTGTCATGTCAGGGCCAACTTTGCCTTGTCCAGCAGCAAGACAACAGTCGGCCATGGGAGCTACTCTATTCCCACTTAGCCACGGTGAGATGACAGCTGGTGTGTTAAGACCAGTGCTGGCGGTGGGGGCGGGGATGTGAAGGTGCGGAACGACAAAGGGGCAGAGACAGAATCTAATAGACAAGAGGAGCATTGGTTGCATTTTCTTGGCACAGGATGACATGTCTGGCCAGGTCTGCCTGTAGTAGAATCATGTTCTTGGTGAAAGGAATTGCCCAGTCTTTGTTTTGTTATTCTGAGTATTGGAAAAGTTCTTTCTTTCCTTTTCCTGCTGGGTGTTCAGATCCTTGTGTTAAAAAAAAGCTCAAAAAACCTTTTAGGAGAGGGAAAAAAAATGGGAGATCTCTCAGAGTCCAACTCAGTCTCACTGTGAAGAGGAAAACTAGGCTCTATCTACTGATATTAAACTCCATTTCCACAGAGTTCATTAATGCCTAAGACGTCTTTGGAAAATTACTATATTGCATAATATTTGTGTTGATCTTCTTTTCATCTATTTCTGCTGAAGAGCTTTTATGCTTTTCTCTCATGTTACCTGTTGGTATAGGCTTTGTGTCTAATAAATAAACCCAACTAAAAAAATTAAGCCTGTCCCTAAGCCATTTTAACCCTTGTTATAGTAATGTTACAAGGGACCATACAAGAAAGATCAAAGGCCCACTTCAACGCCCCAGAGGGCAGGCCCCCCAAGAGCTGCTGTACAGAGGTTAAAGGATCCCTGTTGTTCTCGGGCTAAAGCAGGTGCATGTCTGATTCTCGAACCAGCACTCCCTGAGCTGGGAGGCCCTACACAAGGTTGTACAAAGGGTAGCTGAGGAGGCTGGATGGGCTACAGGGGTGGAGCGAGGCTGGACTTGGCCTGGATGGCCTAGGGCCTGCAGCAGCAGAGGCCACCAAGAAGCTGGCTGTTTTCAGGCAAGTCCCCTAGTCTGTGCCTGCAACTGGCTTTTTTCCAGAACTGCCAACTCTTCCTGGTTATCTGGCCTGGTGAGAGAACCAATGTTGCATGAGTCCAAGCCTAGCCCTGTATTGAACCCCGAGGTAGGTGTGTTCTGAGAGAGGTGCAGTGACCCATATCATACCACTGGCTGTGGTAGGTATCAGGATTGGACCCCAGTCTGCACAGTTCAAAGTCTGTGCATCTTCTTGGCCTTCTTCAGTTTTATGGTTTTTACTCTGAACCATCTTAAGGGAACTGGGGAAAACAAGATCAACTTATTTGCAGAAAACCTAAAAGTTCTTCAAACAAATCACACACACACACACAAACAACAGAAAAAAACCAGCCACAGTCCCAGATTTCAGAACTCCATCTCAGCAGCCCTGCAGCCATGCCTGGCTTAGAGCAGACACAGTCAGTCTTTTCTGAGTGGTGGTGTTCAGAGGCCTGGATGCCATGGTGCTCTGCTCCCTTCTTATGCAGAGGTGCAGTAGGAGACTGCCCAGAGCTACTTGCAGAATAAATAAACTGCTGAAGCCTTGATATCTGCGATCAACATGGGAAGAAAATGAAAGAGATTCAAAAGTTTCAAGTCTTGGCCCAACATTTTATGCTTTGCTATCCCTCCCTTACAAAAAGAGATAAGCTGTTGGAAGAACAACTGTCGGGCAACACAGGCAGTGAGCGAATGAGAAGGGGTGGTGAAGGGTTAAGAAAGTAAGAAACAGATCAAGAAAGTTATGAAACAGGGACCAAGGGTCTCATAGCCTCAAAGGACTGAGAGCCCTGAATCCGGCCACCTTGTGGCTTTTATTGATGTACACACAAGAAAGTAACATTGTTTTCTCCAAGGTCTGTGAATTTCACACATTATACTAAGAAACTGCTTGGAACTAATTACCCCTGCATGCAAGAAGATGAACCCTCAGTTTCAGGATGTACCTCCCCAAGGGACAAACTTTTATGCTGAAACTTACTGAAATGGATAGATGGAGAACTGATGTTATTACACCATTGAATCTCTTCCCAAGCAGGTTGTGGTCAGCCACAAAGGCAGAAGCTCTCCTTAACCGGGGAAAGGTGGGGGGGGGGGTCTATGCCCACCTCTATCAACCCTGTGGGTTCTCCTGTTGGTCCCCACTTGATTGTGCTTGGCTTGAGTTGTGCCCCCAGTGGGGAATCTTATCGTCATTGGCTAACCAGCCATCCTCCTGGGCCAAACAGGGAGATATAAGGTGTAAGAACAAAGGTGAAGCAAAGTCCCTGAAAGGATTAGTCTCACAGACTCTCCTTTCTTTAGGGGTAGGTACAAGGGAACAGACTGGTAGGCTACTGTGTGACAACAAACAACACTTTTTTTTCACAGTGCTAGTTAAAAGTTAGAAATTTTAGCAGAAAGATCAAACTAAAGTTTAAAATACATATTTATGAAGTCAAATAAAAACATCTTGATCATATTCCTGACCTTCCAATTTTTTATGAAACCTCTTGGGGAGAACCCCAAAAGTATGTGTGTGTGGGAGGAACAAGCCTTTGTTTGTGTAGGAAAAAGGAAATGATTGTACTCACACTTTTCTCAGACAGCTGGATTTTGTTGGGCTCTGTATTCTCACACTGGTTACTAAGGCCTGTCTGGAGGGAATGGAGATGCAGTGCTATGGAAACCCCATATAATAATACATCAGTTCAAGTGTAGGGTAAATAAAGCCAAGCTGATGAAAAGTCAGGAAAATGTAGTGGACCATGAGCAGTAGTGACTGCCGTGGTAGGATTTGCGGATTCATTCATTACACTATGTGTTTGTGAATTAAAGTGCATTGGAATTTGTATATGTAGTAGTTTAGAAACTATACATTCAAATAATCAAAGTTTAAAAAGGCAAAGACTGAACTCTGAGTTTTTAAATATGTGTGCATGTTCTTTCAATTTGTAGATTTAAATATGGAAAGTTTTCTTAAATTACATATGATAAATTTTTAACGTTATATTCAGTTATTTTTAAGGGACACTGATGCAGATGTTAAGTATCTTTTGTACTCAGTATTGATATTTTTCTCTTCAATTCTTTTCATATTTTCCCATTTTTTTCACTTTTCCTTAGCCAGGTTTTTGTTTTCAGCTTTGCCTTTGTTTTGTATTCAGTGGTAGCTCCACTTCTATGGTGGTTTTATTTCTTATTTTCTTTCTTTCCCATGCTTGGTCAGGTCCTTTCGTTACCTTATCAGTGTTTCTTTACTTCTTGGATGAGTCTGTATTTACAAATTTCATTTGCCCCTTGGCAAATGCTGGGTGCTCTTTGCCCATCATGTTTCCCCGTCTATCTTCCTATTTTTATTTTCAGGATGTAGATCCTGAGCTTCGTCTCTTGGAGTGGAAGGAATTCTTCCTGAGCCAGCTGTTTGCAGCTGGATAACGGGGCAGGGACCTGATGTGTGCAGCCTAGAGGAAGCAGCTCCTTCTTAGTTCCCAGGTTTGTGATTGTGTGTGTGTTAGTGTGTGCATACAAATGTGTGAGTGAGTGTGCACGTGTGTGAATGCACTGTATGTGTGAGCGTACACATGTGAGTGTACATGAACACGTGTATGTGAGTGTACAAGTGTGAATGGTTGTGCAAGTGAGTGCATGTGTGCATGCATGTGAGGTTGCATGTGCACATGTGAGTGTGTGTGCATGTGTGTGCACACGTGTATGTTTGCTTGTGTGTGCATATGCGTGAGTGTGCCCATGTGAGTGTGAAGCGCTTTATCCTTTCCCTATCTTCAGAAAGCAGATACCAGCAGTGGACAGTTACCTGTGTCCCTATGTTCTGCTTCGTGGCAAAGTGGAATGAGGCACTGCTTTCTAGTTTCGTTTTACCAGCCCTGACTTGCCACCTTTGTTTTTTTTCTTTATTTCTTTTTTTTACTCTTGTGGCTACCCAATGGAACAGCTTTTATTTTGAGTCATGACAAATAATAAAGTTTTTAGCTTCTTTTCAGTTCTACAGATTTAAAGTCATTGAACTAAACATTTTTAAGGTTACTGAAAATCTCTGAATTATGTCTCCACATAATTAGTCTCCACAAAGAAACAGAATCAATGTAGTTTATGTAAATTATTGTCACCTTTTTATATTCCTATTTTTTCTTCATAAGTAGAATGAATTTTAATTCTAAAATTATAATTCATGAAATTTACATTTATTTATTAAGCAAATATTTAATTTAGAAAACAAATTGATGTATATCAAATAAAAAAAACATAGAATATCATGAGACAGTTAAATATTCATGGTAATTACAGATTTGAAATGTGGTTTCCCTTTCAAAGATCAGTGTATCTAGACTGTTTAACCCACTAAATTATCATCTGAATATCTAGAAACCCAAAACAAAAGATCATATTTAAAAAGGAAATAATAGTTCCAAAGTGACTTCCCTTCATTTCAAAAACAGTTTTTCTAAAATGTTAAGTAGAAATGGTAAATACATATAGAAAATACACTTCATACCTTAACTTGAAAAAAATCTTTACTTACATACAGAACTAAAATGAATCCATGCAGATTTTTAAAAATGACAACTATTTTATCCTTTTGTCTTCTTTATTAATATATATTTTTAATATGTTCAAAAAAGTAATGCTTTCAAAATATATAACATTTAAAGCAAGATCATTTTTATCAGTAATTTCTCTTAAAGGCGGGGGAAAAGAAACTTACAGCATAACCCTACAGAGAAACAACTCAAACTATGAAGTAAAGAACAATCATGGTGTTCTCAAAGTATAAATGTGTGACTTTAAAATAGCAGGCTGCTTAATTAATCCAGACAGTAAGGAAAGCAGGATGAGGCAGGAAATAACAGCTGGGACTAAGCAAAATAAACTGCTAAGAAGATATTCTACCTTGTCTTCATTTCTCTTTTGACTTCTCATGAAATATAAAGGTAAAGAAAGACTCCTCATTCCCAGTGCAGAGCCAATAAAGAATAAAATGGAAAAACTTATCCCTCACTATCCACTAACATTTTACCTATAAAAATGAGAAGAAACGTATCTACCTCTGTTTTCTTATAGTCAGTGAGTTTTAGGTAGAAGGCGGCAAAGGCATTTTTATTCCACCATTTTTACAACTGGAAATATTTTATTTTATAAACATTTATTTTACTGCAATCTGTCAAACTTTTGTACTGTGGTTTTTTTTTGTAACAGTTTTAAAGAGATAAAATTCACATACAAAACAATTCACCCATTCAAAGTATATAATTTAAAGGTTTCAGTATATTCAGAGTTGTACAGCCATCACCACCATCAATTTTAGAACATTTTCATTACTGCCCCCAAAAAACCTCATACCTGTTAACTATCACCCACTCAAACTCCCTGTCTTCCTAGCCCTGGGCAACTACTAATCTACTTTCTGTTTCTATAGGTTTACCTATATTCCATACAATATGTGGTCTTTTGTGACTGGCTTCTTTCATTTAGTGTAATGTTTTCTAGGTTCATTCTTGTAGCATGTGATTCCTTTTTATGGCTGAACTATATTCCATTGTATGGATACACCACAGTTTATTTATTCATTTATCAATTGATGGACATTTGAGTTGTTTCCACTTTTTGGCTATTATGTACAAGTTTATGAATAGACAGAGGTTTTCATTTCTTTTGGATATATGCCCACGAGTGGAATTGCTGAGCCAAGTGGTAACTGTTTAAGGGGAACTGCCAGATTATTTTCCAGAGGAACTGCACCATTTTACAATCCCATCAGCAGTGTAGGAGAGTTCTGATTTTTTCACATTCTAGCTAACATTTGTTATTATCTCATGACTTTATGATTATAGCATCCTAGTGGATGTGAAGTGGCATCTCATTGTGGTTTTCATTTGTATTTCCCTTATGATTGATGATGTTAGGCATCATCACATGTGCTTATTGGCAATTTTTATTTTCTTTGGAGAAATGTCTGTTTAGACCCTTTGCCTAACCAAGCATTGATTGGGTTGTCTTTTTATTATTGAGTTGTATATGTATTTTAGATACAAATTTCTTTATCACTTATGTGATTTGTGAATATTTTCTCCCATTCTGTGGGTTATCTTTTTTTACTTTCTTAATGGTATCAAATGTTTTTAATTTTGATAAAGTCCATGTCATTTATTTTTTGTTACTTGTGCTTTTGATGTCATATCAAAAGAAACCATTGCCTAATCCAAGGTCATGTAGATTTACTTCTATGTTTTCTTCTAAAAGTTTTATAATTTTGGCTTTTACATTTAGGTCTTTGAACCAATTTGAATTCTTGTCTGTGGTGTGAGGTAGGGATCCAACCTCATTCTTTTGTGGGTGCATATCCAGAGGTCTCAGCACCATTTGTTAAAGAGACTGTTCTTTCCCATTGAACTTTCTGTTCACCCTTGTTGAAAATCAGTTGACCATAAATGTCAGCGCTTATTTCTGGACTCTCTGTTTTATTCCATTGTTTTACATGTCCATCTTAATGCTGTTACCACACAGTGTTGATGAATGTTGTTATGTAGTAAGATTTGAGAATAAGAAGTATGAGTCTTCCAACTTTGTTCTTCTTTTTCAAGATTGTTTTGATTATTCCAGGTTCCTTGCATTTCCATCTGAATATTAGAATCAGCTTGTCAATCTGCAAGGGAGTGAGCTGGAATTTTAACAGGGTTTAGGTGTTGAATCTATAGATCTGTTTTGGGAGTATTGCCATCTTAACAATGTTAAGCCATCCTGTTCACTCACATGGGATGTCTTTTCATTTACTTAGGTGTCTCTTTCTAGTGTGTTTTGGAAATTGGGAGCCCTTTTGAACCCCACCCACCCTTTGAGACTGCTTCTTGGTTCTGAGGAGAATGGTTTAAAATGTACTACATTAACATGTAATGTAATGGTATGAATGTTGTAAAAACCCAAGTGGTGACACTGCTGAAACAGCTGTTGTCTGGTGGATGGCCATTGGGTTTCTCAAAATGTTTCTGGTCAGCTGCTTGTCAAAATTCTAAGCAGGGTATAAAAAAAGAGACTTTAAGAGTATCACTGCATGGAACATGGATTTCAAAGCTGATCATGAAGCAGTCAGGGCCCCTCTTGCTTAGTTAGGCTGCCCTCCACTTGCATTCCAGTAAAGATTACAGGCCTCAGGAACCCTCCTTGCTGTCCAAGGAGAATGAATCTAGGTCTTTTCTCTCTCTGCATTCTGCAACCCACAGCGAAATAGATTTTAAAAATGTGTTCTGGAAATTTTAACCCACAGGAAGTATAGAACTATGGGAGAGTGAGTACTCTCATCTGAATCCAAGATGCGCACTCACACATCATGACGTATACGCACACCCTCACAGAGTGTGAGCCTGGTTTTGTTTTATAACTCCTTGTTTAGAAGCAAAATTAGTTGTAAGAGAATTGCAAAGATAATATAGAGTACCTGTGTGCCCTTTACTCAGTTTCTCCTAATGTTAATATCTTGTATGACCATAGCACAGTTATCAAAACAAAGATATCAGTGCTGGCTTAGCATTTTCTTCAAATTTTACCAGTTTTTTCTCTAATGTTTTTCTTTCTTCCTGGATCTAATTCAAGATCCTCATTGCATTTAGTTGTCATGTATTTTTAGTCTCCTCATATCTACAGTGGTTTACTGATCTTTTCTTATCCTTCATGATTTTGACAAATCTGGTGAGTACTGGTCAGGCATTTCATAGAATATTCCTCAGTTTGGGCTCATCTGATGTTTTCTCACAATTATTCTGGGGTTAGGGACTTTGGAAAAGAATACTGCAGAGGCAAATTCCCCTTCATATCACAGTGTATCACCATGAGTTGGTACTGGTGAGTTAACCTGAATCACTTGGAGAACGTGGCTTGAGCCAGGTTTCTCCATTGTGAAGTTACAATTTTCCCTTTCTAGACTATTTATCAGAAGGGACTTACTAAGTCCATTCCACCCTCAAGGGGAGAAGCATTGAGTAACACCTCCTAGAGAGAAATATATCACAAAATTTTTGGAAATTTGTTAAAACCACCATGGTAATTTGGGGGAGATACTTGGAGGCTATGCAGATATCCCATTAGTCCTTAAAGCTCTGCCCACTGTTTTCAGTGTTTGGCGTTGGCTATTATCTGTAGCAGTTATCACTGTGGTGTTCCTGTGGTGATTTTCTGTTCCTCTCATCTACATTTATTAATTGGAATTCTTTTGTAAAGACAATATTTCCCTCCGATTTGTTTTTTCCAGGCCTTACTTTTGATGGCACAGCAGGAGGCAATATGGAGCTCTGTGTAAGAGCAGGACTCTGAGCTACCAGCCAGTGTTGGATCTCAGGTCTGCCACTACCATACCCACCTATTGGGTGGTTGTGAGGAGTAAGTGGTACTGGGCAATGGAAGTTCTTAGAACTCTGCTCAGTGCCCAGTACATGTGGGTAGTTATCTTCCTTGTTTACATGCAGCTGTCACAGATACCAGTCCCCCAAAGCAGCAAACAGACAGCAGGTAAAACCCACACTTGTGCTTGATAGAAATGGATGTGTCCATTTATTCATCCTGTCATGTTGACTATGCTGTTTATTGAGTACTTAACATGGATAGAAGCTGTTAATACCTAAAAATACTTCCACACCTTACAGGACTGTTTTATCCCTTGGTAGAAATGTGCAGAGGTCATTTGAGCAAAGGCACCCAGATAGAAAGATGCCAAGCCAAGCTCAGACCTGGCTCTGTCTGGTTCTGAGAGCTTTGTTCTCAACCATCAGAAGGAGACTAGTTAGTATACCTCTGAGGATTCCAGAAGGGCAATGATCAGAGGCTGTGCTTTAGAAGGGTCCTCCAGTGTGGCTTAATGGATAAGAAAACGAGAACTATACATACACTGCCTATAAGAGACTTTCTTCAGATAGAAAGAAATGTGCAGAATGAAAATAAAGGGAAGAAAAAAGATTTCATGCAAATGGAAAGGGAAATAAAGCTGGGTTAGCAATACTTATGTCAGGCAAAATAGACTTTAAAATAAAGGATATAACAAGAGACAAAGGCAGTGAGAAGGCAGGGTTATGTGGGGTTAGAGGCCAGTCTCTGCAAAGCAAAGTGGTCCTTAGAGTGCGCTTTAATTCTAGAGCATCAAACCATAGCTAAGTAAGGCGGTCAAGACCACATCAGTGAAGAGCGTAATCTCAAAATGCAGTCTTACTGTCCTCCACTAAGTGAGGTGGTTGTTTCCTGTCATTTGGCATTTCCAAATGGAAGGCATAACTATTCACCTTGAGTGGAGAATAGGTTTATTTGTTTTTTTAAACACAATTTGGGGTCTCAAAGTCACAGATAAAACAAGACTGTGGTTAGGATTGAGTTGTGTAACTTGACAGTAGTACAGTCTACATGAAATTGTTGATGACTAGGGTGATAGAAATGCTCTGTATTTTGAGGGGCTTTGCAGTTGTCAGAACTCATCAGTGGTACCCTCAAGATTTATGCATTTCACCATATATATATTAACCTAAAAAATAAACACATGATGAACTGCATGCTGAAGTATTCAGGGGAGGAGGGCAACTTACTTTGAAACGCATCCAAAAATTAATGGATCAATGGATGGATATGCGATAAATCAACTCTAAGTTAATAGTTATAGAACCTGGGTGGTGGGTACGTGGGTGTTCACTGCCAATTCTTTTAACACTTCTGTATGTTTGAAAATGTTCATAATGAAATATTGGCAAAGAAAATTATGGCTAAAAGTAAAATAAAACTTAAAACAGATTTGTACCCATTGCTTAATTTATAGAAATACTTTTTTACATTAAAAGGAATGCAGCTTTCCTCCTGGTACGTTTTGGAGAATTTTATTCACAGTTCTTCATGTGTGTTTGTTTGTCAGATGTAGTCCAGCCCTTGTACACACATCTTTTCTTTTTTAAGCAACGATTGCAGATTTTTATTTTCTATTTTGGAGTTTTCTGGGTTTTTTTATTAAAATATAGTTAGCATACAATATTATATTAATTTCAGGTGTACAACATAGTGATTTAACTTTATAAATGTGATCACCATGGTAAGTCTGGTAACCACCGTCTGTCTCCATGCAGTTATTAAAATGTTATTAACTGCATTTTATGTGCTGTACATTACATCCCCATTGACTTATTTATATTGTAACTGGAGGTTATAAAATAACCTTTATTCCCTTTCACCTTTTTTATCCATCTTCCTATCCCCTACCCCCTTGGCAACCATCAATTCATTCTCTGTATCTATGTGTTTGTTTGTTTTATTTTGTTTGCTCGTGTTTTTTTTTTTTTTTTAGATTCCACCTATAAGTGAAACCATATGTATTTGTCTTTCTCTGACTGACTTATTTCACTTAGCATAATGCCCTAAGTCCATCCATGTTGTTGCAAATGACAAGGTCTTATTCTATATTATTACTGAGCAATATTCCATTATGGATATATACTGTGTTTCCCCGAAAATAAGACCTAGCCAAACAATCAGCTCTAATGTGTCTTTTGGAGCAAAAATTAATAAAGACTGGGTTTATGATACGATATATGATATGATATGATATGATATGATATGATATGATACCGGGTCTTATATTAATTTTTGCTCCAAAAGATGCATTAGAGACCCTAGAGAGGAGAAAAATGGCGGCGTGAGGTGAGCCTCTGTAAAGCTCCCCTGGAATTTACAACGAATCGGACAACAATAACTCCACAAAGGACTCCTTGCACAGCAGACAGGCAAGACGAAGAGGCCGACTACTGAATTCACCTCCAGGTGGGTGAATCGCGCGAGCGGGGGAGGAGGGAGAGGAGAAGTGCGGAGACGGAGCCGCGTGGGCGCAGGACAAAGACCTAGCTCAGTGCTCGGAGCCCGCTGCTCCCGAATCCTCCGCAGCTGCGGGAGAGGGAAGGACTCGGACTGCTAGGGCTCCGCTTACGGCCCACAGGGCTGAGGGGGCAGCATACAAAACCGCTGAACCCAACGCTCGCTCACGGCAGACCTCGGAGCAAAGACTGAGGGAAGAGGGCTGAAATCAGTGGTTTAAGCCCTCACTGCCGAGCGGAGAACGGAAGCCTTAGGCACGGAGACTAGCCACCCCCTCCCTACCCTCCCAGAGCTCGCCCCACCCCCACCTGCCCGGTGCTAGAAGCGATAAAGTAGCAGTGTCAGATCAAAGGACAGAATATTTGCTGCTCTGAGAACTGTGGACCGCAGACACAGATTCGCAGCTCAACTAGTTCCGGCAAAGGGGAGGGAGCTGTGGAAGCAGGACTGGCTGTGGTGGTGGTCGCCGCCATTGCTCTGGGCCACCTCTCACAACTCACCCCGCCCCTGGCCCCACCTATCTGGGCGGATCCCTGCAGGAGTAAACAGAACTGCTGAAACAAACGGGCTCTGAATCTGGTGCAGAAAGAGCTTTGGAACTCCAAAAGCTCTTCGCATACCTATCAACCTGTTGCAGAAGACACTCCTGTAGATGTCTAGGAAGAGAAATAGTAAATCAGTGATTGCCATGAATAACCAAGGCAACAAGATAGCTCAGAAAGAAAGTGAAAAGTCTCCAGAAAAGGAACTTAGAGATATGGACCTTTGTGATTTAAATGACAGAGAATTCAAGATCGCAATTCTGAAAAAACTGTACGAGATGCAAGAAAACACAGAAAGGCAGTTTAATGAACGCAGAAACACAATCAAAGAACACCATGAGCATTTTACAAAAGAGATTGAAATCTTGAAAAAGAACCAAATAGAATTTCTGGAGATTAAGAACTCAATAGAAGAAATTAACAATAAAATATCCAGCTTAGGTAGTAGAGTTGACCAGATGGAGGAAAGAATCAGTGACATCGAAGATAGGAACCTGGAATTTACTCAGAGGGAAGAAGAAAGAGACTTGAGACTTAAAAGAAATGAAAGAACTCTACAAGAACTTTCTGACTCCATCAGAAAGAGCAATATAAGAATAATGGGCATACCAGAAGGAGAAGAAAGAGGGAAGGGAACAGAGAATATATTCAAACAAATCGTCGATGAGAACTTCCCAAACTTGTGGAAAGAACTGGATCCTCGAATCCAAGAAGCAAATAGAACACCTAATTACCTCAATCCCAACAGGCCTTCACCAAGGCACATTGTATTGAAGCTGTCTAAAATCAATGACAAAAAAAGAATCCTCAAGGCAGCCAGGGAAAAGAAGACGGTAACTTACAAAGGAAAGCCCATTAGATTATCATCAGATTTTTCAGCAGAAACTCTACAAGCTAGGAGGGAATGGAACCAAATATTCAAACTATTGAAAGAGAGAAATCATGAGCCAAGAATAATATATCCAGCAAAGATCTCCTTTAGATATGAAGGAGGAATAAAGACCTTTCCAGACATCCAGAAGCTGAGGGAATTTTCTAATACACGACCTGCACTACAAGAAATACTAAAGGAGGCTATTAGACCACCATCAACAGGGACAACTTGTGGCAACTGAAACATAAAAAGGGGGAGCGTAAAGGCCTGAACTGGAATATGGGAATAGAGAAAGTAAGCGTACTGAAGAAACTGGAATACTCTAAATATCAAACTTTCTTTTACATAAACTCAAGGGTAACCACTCAAAAAACATCCAAATCTGAAATATATACTGTAATAAAAGAAGAAACAGAGGGAAACATCATAGAATACCACTACACAGAAATAACAGACAACAACAAAAAGGCAAAGAAACAATGGAGACACAGCCTTACCAGAAAACTAAAGACAGAATGACAGGAAATCCTCACATATCAATAATCACCCTAAATGTAAATGGACTGAACTCACCAATAAAGAGACACAGAGTAGCAGATTGGATCAAAAAACTAAACCCAACCATATGCTGCCTACAAGAGACACATCTCAGCTACAAGGACAAGCATAGACTCAAAGTGAAAGGGTGGAAATTGGCACTCCAAGCAAATGGTACCCAGAGAAAATCAGGTGTAGCCATAATGATTTCCGATGAAACAGACTTCAGGGTGAAAAAGATAACGAGACAAAGATGGACATTTCATAATGGTAAAGGGGACTATACAACAAGAAGACATAACAGTCATCAATATTTATGCCCCCAATCAGGGAGCGCCGAAATATACCAAGCAACTACTAACAGAACTCAAGGGAGAAATTGACCAAAACACAATTATACTAGGGGACTTAAATACATCATTGACAGCTATGGATAGATCATCCAAACAGAAGATAAATAACGAAATCGCAGCCCTAAATGACACATTAGATGAATTGGACATAATTGACATATATAGAGCACTTCATCCTAAAACATCAGACTATACATTCTTTTCTAGTGTACATGGAACATTCTCAAGGATAGACCATATATTGGGACACAAAATCAGCCTCAGCAAATTTAAGAAGATTGAAATCATACCAAGCATATTCTCTGATCACAAAGCTTTGAAATTGGATATCAACTGCAAAAAGAAAGCAGGAAAAAACACAAATACATGGAGATTAAACAACATACTTTTAAAGAACGACTGGGTCAAAGAAGAAATTAGAGGAGAGCTCAAAAGATACATAGAAACAAATGACAATGAAAATACATCCTACCAAAATTTTTGGGATGCCGCGAAAGCAGTTTTAAGAGGGAAATTTATATCATTACAGGCCTATCTCAAGAAACAAGAAAAATCCCAAATAAATAATCTCATGTTACACCTTAAAAAACTAGAAAAAGAAGAACAAGCGAAACCCAAGGTCAGCAGAAGAAAGGAAATAACAAAAATCAGAGCAGAACTAAATGAAATAAAGAACAAAAAGACAATAGAAAAAATTAATGTGACAAAAAGCTGGTTCTTTGAAAAGATTAACAAAATCGACAAACCCTTGGCTAGACTCACTAAGATAAAAAGAGAGAAGACACTAATTAACAAAATCAGAAATGAAAAAGGGGAAGTTATCACGGACACCACAGAAATAAAAAGGATTATCCAAGAATACTATGAAGGACTATATGCCACCAAATTTAATAACTTAGAAGAAATGGACAAGTTCTTAGAAACATATAGCCTTTCAAGGCTGAATCATGAAGAACTGGAAAATCTTAACAGGCCGATCACCAGTAACGAAATTGAATCAGTCATCAAAAACCTTCCCAAAATCAAAAGTCCTGGACCAGATGGCTTCACCAGTGAATTCTACCAAACCTTCAAAGAGGATCTAATACCAATCCTGCTCAAACTCTTCCAAAAAATTGAAGAAGAGTCAGTACTCCCTAACTCATTTTATGAGGCCAACATTACCCTGATACCAAAACCTGGTAAGGACAACACAAAAAAAGAAAACTACAGACCTATATCTCTGATGAATACAGATGCTAAAATCCTAAACAAAATTCTAGCAAATCGAATACAACAATGCATTAAAAAGATTATTCATCACGACCAAGTTGGGTTCATCCCCGGGGCACAAGGATGGTTCAACATTCGCAAATCCATCAATGTGATACATCACATAAACAAAATAAAGGACAAAAATCATATGATTCTATCAATTGATGCAGAAAAAGCATTTGATAAGATACAACATCCATTTATGATTAAAACACTTACTAAAATTGGTATAGAAGGAAAATACCTCAACATAATAAAGGTCATATACGACAAGCCCTCAGCTAATCTCATAATTAATGGTGAAAAGCTGAAGCCCTTTGCTCTACGTTCAGGAACACGACAAGGTTGTCCCCTATCACCTCTGCTTTTCAACATAGTGTTGGAAGTCCTCGCCAGAGCTATCAGGCAAGAGAAAGAAATAAAAGGCATCCAAATTGGGAATGAAGAAGTTAAATTATCACTCTTTGCAGATGACATGATGCTATATATAGAAAACCCTAAAGACTCCACCAAAAAGCTATCAGAAACAATCAATGAACACAGTAAAGTTGCTGGCTACAAAATCAACGTACAAAAGTCCATTGCTTTCCTATATACCAACAATGAAATCTCAGAAAAAGAGATACAAAAAACAATTCCTTTTGCAATTGCAGCAAAAAGAATAAAATACCTAGGAATAAACTTAACCAAGGATGTGAAGGATTTATATGCTGAAAACTATAAGACATTTTTGAAAGAAATTGAAGAAGACACAAAGAAATGGAAAGACATTCCGTGCTCATGGATTGGAAGAATCAACATAGTTAAAATGGCCATATTACCCAAAGCCATATACAGATTTAATGCAATCCCCATTAAAGTCCCAATGGCATTTTTTAAAGAAATAGAACAAAAAATCATCAGATTTGTTTGGAACCACAAAAGACCCCGAATAGCCAAAGCAATATTAAAAAAAAAGAACAATACTGGAGGTATCACACTCCCTGATTTTTGCTTGTACTACAGGGCTACAATAATCAAAACAGCTTGGTATTGGCGGAAAAACAGACACATAGACCAATGGAATAGAATTGAGAACCCAGAAATAAAACCACATAAATATGGACAGATAATTTTTGACAAAGAAGCTAAAAACATACAATGGACGAAAGACAGCCTCTTCAATAAATGGTGCTGGCAGAATTGGATAGCTACGTGCAAAAGAATGAAACTGGACTTCTATCTGTCACCATGTACCAAAATTAATTCAAAATGGATCAAAGACTTAAGCATAAGACCTGACACAATAAACTGCATTGAAGAAAACATAGATACTAAACTTATGGACCTTGGGTTCAAAGAGCATTTTATGAATTTGACTCCAAAGGCAATGGAAGTAAAAACTAAAATAAACAAATGGGATTATATGAAACTGAAAAGCTTCTGCACAGCAAAAGAAACTATTGACAAAATAATGAGGCAACCAAGTGAATGGGAGAAGATTTTCGCAAACAGTTCCTCTGATAAGGGGCTAATATCCAAAATATACAAGGAACTCATGAAACTCAACAACAAAAAAACAAACAACCCAATTGAAAAATGGACAGAGGACCTGAAGAGACATTTCTCCAAAGAGGATATACAAATGGCAAATAGACATATGAAAAAATGCTCAACATCGCTAATCATCAGAGAAATGCAAATGAAAACCACAATGAGATATCACCTCACCCCAGTCAGAATGGCTTTCATCAACAAAACAAATAGTAACAAGTGTTGGAGAGGCTGTGGAGAAAAAGGAACTCTCATACACTGTTGGTGGGAATGCAGACTGGTGCAGCCGCTATGGAAGGCAGTGTGGAGGTTCCTCAGGAAATTACGAATAGAATTACCATATGACCCAGCAATCGCTCTCCTGGGTATCTACCCCAAAAATATAAAAGCATTTCTCTATAGAGACACGTGTACGCCAATGTTCATTGCAGCTTTGTTTACGGTGGCCAAGACATGGAAACAACCAAAATGTCCTTCGATAGATGAATGGATAAAGAAGTTGTGGTACATATACACAATGGAATACTATTTGGCGTTAAGGAAAGATGATATAGGAGCATTTGTGACAACATGGATGGATCTCGAGAGAATAATGCTAAGTGAAATAAGTCAGACAGAAAAAGCAGAGAACCCTATGATTTCACTGATATGTGGTATATAGACCAAAAAGAACAAGACAAACAAATGAGAAACAAAAACTCATAGACACAGACAATAATTTAGTGGTTACCAGAGGGTAAGGGGGTGGGGGGTGGGTGATGAGGGTAAAGGGGATCAAAGATATGGTGATGGAAGGAGTACTGACTCTGGGTGGTGAACACACAATGGGATTTATAGACGATGTAATACAGAATTGTACACTTGAAATCTATGTAAATTTACTAACAATTGTCACCCCAATAAAATTAATTAAAAAAGAAAAAGATGCATTAGAGCTGATTGTCCTGCTAGGTCTTATTTTCAGGGACACACGGTGTGTACCACATCTTCTTTATCCATTCATCTGTTGATGGACACCGAGGTTACTTCCATATCTTAGCTCTTGTGAATAGTGCTGCAGTGAACATAGAGGTGTATATATCTTTTTGAATTAGTCTTTTCATTTTCTTTGGATGGATCCCCCGAAGTGGAATTGATGGGTTGTATGGCAGTTCTATTTTTTTAGTTTTTTAGGAACCTCCATATTATTTTCCATAGTAGATACACCAGTTTACACATGTTCTTTGACCTATTCTAGCTAGTTCTTTTACAGTTGAGGTAATGTGTATGTTTGTAAGACAGAAACTCAGAGGCTCTTCTTTGCCTAGTGGTATTATGGTTATAAACGGAAGGGTTTTTGGTGGTGTTTGCTTAGTGACTTTTTATTTCTGTGTGAAGACCATTGAAAAAACAAATCTTAAAGTAACCTAGATAGAGTTGCTTATTGAATTTGAAGAAAAATACTTGATCTCATTTAAATTTTAGTTAATTTATTTTCATGATTCCTTATTCATTGATCTACCAAATGAATCCCACTGCTTGCAAGCAGCATAAATTCCACAGTGTGGTGGGCAATGCTACCCTACCAAACAGTTAAGAATTAGAATCTGTGGGACTACTTTTGATTTTATTTGTGGGAAGACTTTTGTGTGTTTACTGATTTTAGATGTCAATGGGTGCAGTTTTTGATAGATAAGCAGAAAGGAATGTGTCTTCTAGTGGAGTGTCCGGCTGCAAGTGCTCCCAGGGAGGCAGATTGGCCCCTGGCACCTACGGGTTTGTGGTGTCATTTTCAAAACAGTGGGCTTCCATTGATTTTCTTTTTTTTGTAATGACAGTTATTGAGCTATCAAGTGGTTTTAAATATATTCACAAAGTTGGGCAACCATCACCACTATATTTCCAGAACATTTTTATCACCCCCAAAAGAAACCCAGTACCCATTTGCAGTCAGTCCCTAGCACCCCACAACCATTCATCTACTTGCTGTCTCTGTGGATTTGGCTGTTCTAGACATTTCATATAAATGGAATCATACAATATGTGGGCTTCTTTGACTCAGCATAATGTTTTCAAGTTTCATTCGTGTTGTAGCATGCATCAGGCCCTCTTTTATTGCTAAATTCAGGTGACTCTTAATGTCTTTTCACTTTGATGCATTATTCTGAATTTTACATAAGTTTATTTTCTTTATAGTCCAAAGTTTTAAAACATGTGACCGTAATTGGAATTGGAAATGTTTGCATTGTCAATAGGCTTTGGTTTTGTTTCAATGCAGGGCAGTGTCATTTTGACAGCATGGTCAGTGAAGGCTGAGGACAGGGTCAGCTCAGCACCCAAAACTCCCCCCCCACCCCCGAGAACTCACTCACCTTGCTGCTGGCTCGTTTTCAGGTACAGGAGGCTGATGACTGGTTGCGCTATGACAACCCCTGGGTGAAGGCCCTGCCCGAGTACATACTTCCTGTCCACTTCTATGGGAGAGTGGAGCACACTCCCGAGGGGATGAGGTGGCTGGACACACAGGTGTGTCCAGGACACACAGGTCCGCACACCAAACCCACTTTGGCGTTTCCTGGGAAATGTGGGCTTAACACGGTGACCACTTGGGTTTCACTGTCGGCATTGGTTTGCTTTTGGGAGTGCGAGGCGTGCACTCGTATGAGCTACCCCAGAGGACCTAATTCAAGGTAGAAGCCTGAGAGGTTTCCTTCTCCTTATATACCCGATTTCTTACATTTCGTCAGGAACTTACATTTTGTCTTGACCGTAGAAAATGCTGATTATGAAACCACACTCCAGTTTACCAGGAGCTGTGTGTTGGAGTAGAGACTAACAGTTGTTTAATGACAAGTAGGACAGCACTGTGACAGGGACAAGGGCATTTATCCCCTGGGGGACGTGAATAGCTCCCCAGCAAGTGCTCAGTGTACTCCCTTGCCACACGCTCCTGGTCCCAGGTGTGGCCTATAGCTCTCAGTAATGCCCCAGGTGTAGCTCACCAGTTATTATGAGCCCTCAGATCCCTGGACGTTTGGGAAGGCCTGAGTGGATGTCCTGGAACGGCATACAGGCCCTCTCTCCCAGCTGAGCCCTGATGGCACGACCAGGGCAAGAGCATAGAGCACTTGGCAGAACGTGGTGCCAGCTATAGTGGAGTATAGTCATGGACAGTCCAGTCGGGGCTCAGAGATGGCAGACAGCACACATCTTGATGGTTTTAGCGTGCAGAGGAATGAAAGGAAAGACACCATGAGAGGGTTGCTATTAGTAAGACATAGTTGTCTAGTCATGTGGGCAGGTTGAGCAAAAACGAGATGAGCTAGGAGACGGGTAGTCACAGGCACGCAAAAGTGAGTCATCCAGATTTTCTGCAATGTAAGTTTTAAATAGGGTACATGGGTCAAGAGCTGGCTGGAGGCCTAAAATGCCATAATAAGTAGTATTTAATTTGAAAAAACAGAAGGGAATCTGGTTTTCTAAATGTGTGTGATTCTAAAAGATGAACATGTCAGTGTATGTAAGGCCCCACGGACCACTGAGACATCCCACACTGAATGTGATGAGGGCCTTGTCCGGGAGGGCTGGCCATGGAGAGGTAAAGAGGGAAGTCAGAGATGCTTTGCACAATTGTCACTGGCTTGGACGGGAACGGGGGCAGGGTGAACGTTCAGGGGAGATCAGAAGGGAAAGATGACACTGGGGCTTTCAGACGGTGGTACCTTTACACAGTCCTTTGTGGCTGCCAGAGCTGACTTCATCTTGTAAAGATGAACAGTTGCACTTGTATGCACCATAAGCAAGCCTGAGTATGAAAAGCCTGATTGGAGGGTCTGAGAGCTGGAAGTCACCTTGAGGTTTCCAGTTCTTCCTGTGCTTCCCCAAAGTAAAGCTGACAGTTTTGGACAGATGGGAAGTGAGAAGGGGTGTGGCAGCCTCTGTGGGTGGAAAGCAGGTCTTGTGTTTTCTGTTGAGAGGGGAATGTGTTGGCTAGTTTGGTCTCCTTGAGAGTTAGAGATCAAAGCATGCGCCAGGAGGAGCCTGGCTGCAGATATGGGAATGGAGGTCGGAAATGGACGTTGTGTGTTGGGTGAAATTAGTTGAGTCCTGAAATTACTCAAGCAGAGTGAGAAAAGGGAAGGCGTGGAGGGCAGAGGACGCAGACATGGAATGAGTGGCTGCCGAGGGAGCATGAGCAGCACCTTAAGGAGCTGAGGTGGGAAGAATTGTTAAGCTGATGCCAGTACTGAAGCAGGTAAGTTTAGAAAGACAGTGTTGCCTTTGGAGTGTATTCAGAGGCTTACCTGTCAGGCGCTCACAGCTGGGGCTGCAGGTGCAGGTATACAGAAGGGCAGGAAGGGGTTTAGGACTTAGCCTGGCCTGGGGCAAGTTGTTTTGGGCAGAAGGAAAAAAGCCAGAGAAGGATGAGCAGAAGACAGCAGGGAGGCAGAATGTTGCTTCCTGTGAGGCTGGCACTGCCCCAGGGGTGGACCCAGGACTGGGCACCAGTCTCTGGCTGACTGGATCTTGACCATCTCTCTCGGCCAGGTGGTGCTGGCCATGCCATACGACACCCCAGTGCCAGGCTACAAGAACAACACTGTCAACACCATGAGGCTGTGGTCCGCCAAGGCACCCAATGACTTCAAGCTCCATGACTGTGCGTTTTACTCTTTTGTCTCCTTTGGGTAACTTATTCCAAACTCACTGGTGCAGCTCCTGTCCCTTCTCTGTGCGCTCATTGCTATAGGCAGCGGGCAGGTTCCTTGTGAGCAAGGGGCTTCCCAGGGAGGGCCCATAGACACGGCTAGCGCTCTGGCCCCAAGCCCTCAGGAAAGAACAAAGGGCTGGGGGTGCATGTGGTATGAGGCACTCAGCATGGCTTTGAAGGGTCGAGCATGAGGCAGGTAAAGCAGCAGCTCCGGGGGCCTTTCTCTTCAGGAATGCTTGTCCTCAGACTGTTCAGCGAAGCAAGTGCAACATTGCAACATGAGGGCACATGGAGAATCTCAGAAGGCATGCCGGTCCTGACCTGGCTGTCTCTGCTCTTAGTTAACGTGGGCGGCTACATCAAGGTGGTCCTGGACAGGAATCTGACTGAGAACATCTCCAGAGTCCTGTACCCCAATGACAATGTAAATAGTACCCACGGTTAGTTCTTGTCTGCACTATACCTGTCCAAGTGTAGGCTGGGGCTCTCTACAAAGACCTATTTGCTGGCCTCATATTTGTTAGGTGAGACCACATAAATGAGCTCTAGGCAGTTTCTGCTCTTCTGATGACAATTTCCCAAGAAGTAGATGACCCATTTGTCAACTGGGGATAGTAGTCCCTATTTTGCAGTGCCATCTTGAGAGATATAACAATCATGATTTGAAAAGGTCTTAGATACCCACCTCATACTAGATGACGGTTGCAGCCACATTATCCATTGCCACTGAATTTAGTGTCTGGTGGCATTTTTGTTTTTGGTGCCAGACAGGAGTCCTTGAAATTTGCTTATCTTAGTGGGCTGTGTATTCTTTTTATTTTATCAAAGAAATATGTACACAAAGTGGCTAAGGCCATTGGTGCTGAAAGGATCACAATAAAATACCCAGCCCCCTCCTTCCAGAGATTTTGAGCAGATTATTCTAAAGCTTCAGGAACAAGTCATTTTTAGAATGGAGTTTGGAGATTGCATTTCTGGGTGGCTCTCGTATTCCTGGCCCTCAGCTTCTCACTGTTAAGGGACTAGACCTTCCTGCTTGGTGTCCTCACACAGAACCATGTGACTCTTTGCTGACGGCTCTTATGCTTCCTCCCTGTCTGAAGGTCACAGCAGGTCAGGCCACTTGCTACCTTCCATCTGTACCTTTGAACCGCAGGTCACCTGACATCTGGGCTCCCAGGATTGTGGCACTCCAGGGATTTCCTTCTTTCATCCACACACACACATCTCTGCAGTCCGTGGGGCAGGACCCCCGTCCCAAGCCTAGTGCCTTGTCCTGGGTCTTGGGGTTGGTGGGATGGGGGAGTCCTGAAGGCCTGTGGTGGCTCCTTTGGCTGTGTTGATGCAAGCGCTGTCCTGTGTCTGCAGTTCTTTGAGGGGAAGGAGCTCCACCTGAAGCAGGAGTACTTTGCGGTGGCTGCCACCCTGCAGGACATTATCCGTCATTTTAAGTCCTCCAAGGTTGGCTGCCGGGACCCAGTGAGAACCCTGTTTTGAGACATTCGCAGACAGGGTTTGTTTGTTGACTGGGGATCAGGCTCAGTGTGGAAGCACAGGATTTTCTTCTTCAAGGCTGGGCATTGGCAGGAGGGACGTGGCGGGACATTAGCACCCTCTCATCTTGGTCTCTTTGTCATGGAGGTGGGGGTTGGGCCCCTTTTTTTACCAACCAGGGCCACACTAGGCCTTGTTAGGACTCATAACAGCAAGGATACTGTCAAAGGCTCCCATGGGCAAAGCTGGATGTGTTTGGCGGGCTCTGTTCAGTGATCTTAAAGAAAGCCAACATATCCTAGGTGAGAGGGCTTCAGGTGGTGGGGGCTGAGGGTCCTGCAGCTCCTGGACACCTGCTGCAGAGCAAACATGTTGCAGAGCCAGCCCATGGGGTCCTCCAGTCACTCTCTGTGGCCCCTCCGGCCCTGCTCCTGCTCCTTGGCTGGGCCCAGTGCCTGTGTGGCACTCTCTGTTCCTTGCTGTCAGTCCTGTAGACCAGACTCCTCACGGGTGGGCAACTGAGGATCCCAAGCCCGCACACAACAACCATGTGGGCCTAGCTGCCCCACAGGCGCAAGGCGACAGAAGGTATCACCCTTTGTAAACTGCAGGTTGCCATCCAGCGGAACGACACCCACCTGGCTCTTGCCATCCCTGAGCTCATGAGGATCCTGGTGGATGTGGAGAAAGTATATTGGGACAAGGTGAGCACTGAGGACAAGGGCGTGGGTTGATGGTGTTTCTTGCAGACCTAGGCATAAGGGGTAACAATGTCCCCTGCAGAGCTGGGCTGACGATGTCTACTGCAGAGCTGAGCACATAGGGTTGACAGTACTCCCTGTAGACCTGGGAATAAGGAATAACAATGTCCCCTACAGACCTGGGCATATGGGGTGATCATATCCCCTGCAGACGTGGGCACATGGGGTGATGATTTCCCCTGCAGAGCTGGATACTTAGGGCGTGACAGGAGTCCTCTGTGAACCTGGACACCTGGGATGACGGTGTCTCCTGCAGAACTGGTCACGTCAGAGTGATGGTATTCCTCGCAGAGCTGGGCACATGGGGTAATGGTATTCCCTATAGAGCTGGATGTGGGGTGACAGTATCCCCCTGACCTTAGAGTCTATCCCAGCAGTGGTTGCAGATACTGAGCTAGTCCTACCACACTGAGGGAGGCCTCTCCCCTGTGGCCTTGGCAGGATGGACGGATATTGTACCTGAAAAGACAGAGGCTGTGGGGGGGAGAACAAAGGCAGATATGGGGGTTCCTCCTGAGGGACCAGCACACAGTGAATGGGAACAGGGGTGCAAGGGCACAGAAGAGCAATTTTTTGGAAGACTAAAAAAGAATCTTGACACTTCTTAGCGCTTCTCATGTATTTTCTCATTTTAGAAATCATGGTAACAAAAACCCAGAAACATTAAAGAAATACATTGATTACCATTTTTATAGGTTTGTTTTCATGACTTAGTTTGGTCCTAAATTCTTTAGTATAGTGGTGTATTCTCAACCTAGTCTAATTAAATCAACATGTGAAACTATAAAATAAATTTTACCCTGTTCATAGAACTCAGAGCCCTTCTATGGTCTTGGGGTGCACCTGATGGGGCTGGGAGGCCCGTCTTGGGTCCTATCCATTCCTGGCCCTCAGAGGGCATGGCCACACACAGTTTATGAGCATTCTCCAGAATGTGGGTGTGAAGTCAGTTTAGTGGAAATAAAATAGAAGACTGCTCAGTGGTCTGTTTTGTTTATCAATAAAAAGCAGTTTACGAAAAAAAGGAAACAGGTGATTCTAGGTGGTAGGGTAAGCTTTACTCATTTGTGTATGTGTGCTGCGTCAGGATGCAAGATGCATGTGGATTATGTTAGGAAAGTGAAGGGTACGGGGTTCAACGGCAGGTTTTGAGAAAGGTGTAGACCCGCCCCAGAGAGCAAAGGAATGTGGCAGGCTGCGCCCCTTTTTGCTGGGATCTGAACATCTACCTTTGATCCTCGACTTTCTCCTTGCTTAGCCATCAGACAAAAGACCTGCTTGTTTCTTTTTGTTGTTGTTGTTGGGAAATATTGGGGAACAGTGTGTTTTTCCAGGACCCATCCACTCCATGTCAAGTCGTTTTTCAATCTAGTTGTGGGGGGTGCAGCTCATTGGCCCATGTGGGACGCAAACCGGTGACCTTGGTGTTATGAGCACAGCGTTCTAACCACTGAGCCAACCGGCCGCCAAGACCTGCTTGTTTCTAAACAAAGCATACTGGAATGTTCTAGAATATTCTAGGCCTGGGAGATCACAAAGAATACCTGTGCATACAGCAACCACACTGTGTTGCCGGAGGCCCTGGAGCGCCGGCCTTGTTTGAGAAGCTGCTGCTACAGCATCTGGAGACCATCCATGCCATCAACCAGAGGCACCTGGACATGAGCACTGCTGTCTGGGGTGGGGGCCTGGCTGTGGTCTGCACCTTTGCCAAGCGCCCTCCTCTGTCCTCCACATTACTTCTTGACCAGAATAGCCTCTGTCCAGCAGAGGACTTTGAAGGCTGAGGGCTGTCATTTGGCAGAGCTGTTGGCTAGTGCCCATGCCTAGACCCCTGCTGTGTACATGGGAGTCATGGATTCAGGTCTTTTAAAACATTCCCATTCCCTGTTGGGATTAGATTAAAGTCTCTGGAATGCCAGAGACCTTTGTCCTGAGAGGACATAGCAGCATTTGGGCGATTTGGAAACAAAGTCCCATTCGTCTTTGTTAACTGCAGATATGATAATGGTGTTAGAATCCAGATGTGATTACAGTTCATTTTTTAACCTTTTGGTGAAAAGGCAGCTATTCCCACTGTCAATGTGGTTAATCCCTACCTAGGCCAACAGGGACACTATTCCCATCTTTTCCTTGTAAATCACACGGCGTGGCCTCAGCACCACTGATTCTTCAGTCTGCCTCCTACAGAGCAGTTCAGGCCGGCCCTGGCTTTTCCCTGGGCTGAGGCGGTGTGGAAGGAGGGGCTCTCAGAGGTGTGTCCAGGGTATTTGAGTGCAGGTCTGGGGTGCAGCAACCCTGGGATTTTCTTGAAAGAAACAGAACTTCCCACAGGGAGCCCCTGGACCACTGTGGGACCTCCTGCTCTCCTGCTCACAGCTCTCTGTCTTGGGAACAGCATGTGGCTGCCCTGTCGCCGGGAATGTGGACCATCTATGAAGGATGTCTGTGATTGAGGAAGGGTCTGCAAGCGGATTAACATGGCTCACCTGTGTGTGATCTGGCTCCACGCTATCAGTGGTGTGGTGAGGATCCCCTCGGAGATTGTGAAGCATTCAGTGTGAGTGGAGCTGGCGTTTGCCCCGAGCCAGGGCTTACCTCCTTTCTGACCTCACACCTGCCTCTAGGGACTGTCAGCTGCCCATATGCACAGTGGCTGAGGCATGTGGCCCATGCTCCACACCATTATTGTGCTGCCCTCATGGGCAATGGATGAACTGTCCAAAGCACACTGGTAGGCAGGTGATATTAGGAAGTTGAGCCTTCTCCTCATTACCAGTGGCTCCTCTTGTTTTCTGTGTTCTTGGTCTGTCTAGGCAGAGCCTCTGCTCCTAGAGTCCTCTACCTTTGGCCAAGTGCCATGAGCACAGTATCTGGGGATGACTCTCCTGGCTTGGATAGGATAGAGGTTAGGGTGTGATGGGCTGGGGTTTGGCATTGTCAGACTGAAGGAGTTCTTAGGTCAAATCTTGTGCTTCCTGTCCCCTCTTGGTGGGATGTGATCTTGGAGTTCCTTCCATCCTCACACCTGTGTGAGCACTAGGTGGGCCTACACCAGGTCTGTCCATGTGGAAGCTTCTTTGTTCCCAGTGCCTGCCTGCCTGGGGGCTTTAATCCCCACAACAGATTTCTTAGGGGGCTCCCCATTTTACAGGTGAAAAAACTGAGCTCCGGTTTCTCTACTGTCATGATCACTCTAGAAAATGGCCAAGTCCCAATACCTGTGTAGTTCTAGTTAGTCCCAGGCTGCAAGACTGGAAGTGGGGTGAATTGAAAAGCATGTGCTGCATGCCCACTGTTCTCAGAGTGTGCAGTAATGCTGACAGCTCTGTGTTCTTTAGAAAACAAAATAGGAAAACTGAGCTTCAGGAGCTTCCAGGGGATTTCCTAACAAGGTTCTTACATTCTTGCTCACCTTGTTCAGAACACAGCGATTGTGACTTGCCTATTTTCTGTGGTTTTAGCTTTAAGGATTTTTATGAGCTGGAACCAAAGAAGTTTCAGAATAAGACGAATGGTATCACACCCTGACAGAGGCTGCTCCTGTGTAACCCAGGGCTGGCTGACACCGTTGTGGAGATGAGACCAGCTGACTTTGAGTCCACAGGTTGCTGTGGGCACAGTTAGAGCCACAGCCACTGCCTTTCTGGTGTTGTCAGGCCTGTTAGCAGTGGGTGCTGAACAAGCAACAATCTGTTCCTTTGTGTGTAGACCAGCAGTAGCTCCTAGATGGGAGTAGGAGGAGGTCCAGCTGCCATCCCTAGACATGGGAGTGCTGAACCAGACTGGCCAGTCAGTCAGTGACCTCTGGGGCCTGTGGGTGAGTTCAGAAGCAAGGTCCTGGACTTTTGGAAGGACTGAGGTAGGGCCACCCAACTGAATGGCAGCCATAAGCCCACAGCTGAAGAGGTTTTGTGAGCTAGAGACATGGTAGTTTGTTGACTTGTTCATATGCTCACTCACTCAGGAAGGAAATGAGCCTTTGTGGATGCCAGGGGGTATGCTAGGCTCAAGGGTACAGCCGGTAGTTGTGCATGCAGTACCTGGGGTGAAGGCCTGCTGTGGGGACACTGCCTGACTGGGGCTGTGTGTGTGTCAGGGAAGGGAGAGTGGAACTGAGATCTGAAGAATGAGTAGGAGGTAGCCGAAGTAGAGGCATGGGTGACAAAATGGGAGGAGGACATTCTCTGGGAGGATGGGTCTTGAAATGGGGAGAAATCATATGTCTCTTTGTGATTCTCCAGAAAATCAGGGAGGGTTTCCTGACTGACCTGAGCCACCAGAAGAAGCAGATGCCCTTGGTCAATGACGAGGCACTCCTCAGAGACATGGCCAAAGTCAAGCAGGTAGGCCCGTGTGCAGCCTGGTCCTGCTGCCTGGAGCTAGTGTGGGACTGTATCCCTGAGCGGTCCAGGTAGGAGGGACAGGGGCTGTAAAGTCCATCCACTCTATGCGGGTTTTCATATGAGGGCCTGACTGACCTCAGGTCACGCAGCAGACAGGCAGGTGGATGTGTGGGTGGGGGAGCGCAGACCCCCAGAGCAGCCTCGAGCATGCCTGCACCCGAAGCTCTGTCCAGAGGGAAGCGCTAACAACGCTGATTCAGATCTGTGCGCCTGAGCCTCTCCCCACTAGGCAGCCTCACGGCTCCATAGGCCAGGGGGCGCTGAGACTCTTCAGACCAAGTGGGGGGCCTTGATGGAGAACGAGGACTGACCGTGAGACACCATGCGCCCCCCACCTACCTCTGCTCCATGCCCAGAAATAACCCATTATTTGGAAGTCTACGTCCTCTCTCTCATCTCTCCACGACTGCTCTCGTCCGTCTCCTTTTATACTATACAGACTAGTCTTCTTTTAATGTGCTTTTCTTATCCTTTGCTTTCCTGCAGGTTTGCTGTGTGGTCTGATTTTCCATTTATTTCTGCCGCTGGCGGCGCGCACGCGCTCTCAGGACCCCCCTTCTGCCGCCGTCACTTGTCCTCGCGCGGCCCCCCCTCCCCCCCCCCACGCCCGTCCGCCCCTCAGCTCCGGTCCTCCCTCCGCCCTCCGGGGTCTTCCCGGGGGCAGCAGCGGGCATCGGGGAGCCCCCGCCCTGCCGCGTTTCTGACGGAGGTGTTCTGAGCCCAGGTGGAAAGCCCAGCACTAGTGGGACCTGGGGGAGTGTGTGGGGTTCGTTCCTGTGAACCGCCCCACCCTCCTTTCCCTTCATTGTCCCCAGGAAAACAAGCTGAAGCTCTGTGCTTTCCTGGGAAGGAGACCCGGTGAGCACCCCCGCCTCGTCCACGGCCGATGTGCACGTGAAGGGGTCCACGAGTGGGAGCGGCGGCTGCTGAGCCGCCTGCACGGGCACCGCGAGGGCCCCGGCGGCCCCTCCTGCAGTCGCGGGGCGGGGCGGGGCGGGGCGGGGGCGGGCCTGCGTGGGCGGGGCGGGGCGGGGCGGGGCGGGGCGGGCCTGTGGGCGGGGCGGGCCTGTGGGCGCTCCCTCCGCGCGGGACGTCACGTGTTCTGTGCGCTCAGTGCCTGGGGAGTGACGGAGGGCAGGGTGAGCTCTGCCTCCAGTCTGCTGGGGGGTCGGGCGGGCAAAGCGCTGAACAGCTCGCGAGGGCCGTGGGGTTTCGGGACCGCGCGGGGCCCAGGTGTCGGCGTGCGGCCCGGGGTGGGGGAGCCTCCTGCGACTCCAAGGCTGGGCTTCAGGTTCACTTCAGCTTTTGTTTTAAATTTACTTGTTGTCTTTCTTAGACTTGCCTTGAGTTATTTGGAAAGATTTTACTTATTGCAGGCATTAAAAGAATACTTACTGAAAACCAAAATAGTATACATTAAATTTATACTTGTACCTTAAATTACTTAAGCAGCATTTAGATATGAGAGCAAATATGAATCAAAAACCCTCTAAAAGTAAATGAATATTTGCTAGGTTTACAAATATGATAAGAAAACCTTAAAAAATAACTTCATTTTTAAAGTTTTGTAATGTAATAAGTGAATATTTATTTTCAAAACAAAAGGAACCACAAATAACTCTTTTCAAGCTAGAAAGCTCCTCTCAAGAGCATTAGAGCTCCTGTTACAAATAAATAAGACTCAGTCAGGTGGAGGAATGTAGTCCCTGTGACACAGTTGAGTGATAGGGTAGATGGGGTTGAGGCTTGAGTGTTTCTGATGCTGCTGACCCGAATCTTCAGAGAAGGCTGCAGGTGAGGGGCCTCCTGTGTGCGGCTGACGGAGCACTTCATGCTTCCCTGGCCAGAAACAGTTCATGGAGACCTTCTTCTGTTTTATTTGCCTTATTTTGCCATATTTTTCTTTTGTTGTCATGATTTTCTGCATTTTTTCATCAGTTTCCCCAGTGGTGTCCCTGAGTCCCTTCTTTGAACCCAGTTTTTGAATAGCAGTGAAATCACTGGGTGCCCCTTCCGTCTTCCCACTGTGGCCCCACCTACAGTCAGTAGTTTCTCTGTCACTTCTTTTGGTGTGTGCCTTTGTACTTCCATCATGCTCTCCTCCTGCAGGGATTGTCAGCTATTAATTACACCCTGTGATCCCCAGCTGTTCCACTGAGGCTGTATGGGGCTCGTGCTCATTTCTTTCTCATTCACCTACCCCTGCCTGTATGTGTGCTCATGTGTGTACAGGTGCTTTCTCCATGGTTAGAGCATATGACATTGACACTGTGCTCTGCTGTCCTCATTCCAGACTTTATTTTTGCCTTAGTCTGCGGGTGAACACATTTAGTGCGCACTAGTCGTTTTGCAAAGCCGTCCTGCCTGAATTTCCTTCTAGTTCACAAAACTGCTCCCATGAACCACACTCCCCAAGTTCTTCCTTGTTCAGAACAGTCTGTAGCTTTTCATTGTGAAGGACAATGGAGGGTGACATTTTCAGTTCACTTTCTTTCCTTGAGCATCATTTAGGTCCTGCGCTCCTCTGTCTAGAGCAGGGGTGTCAAAACTACGGACCGCGGGCCAAGTGCGGTCCACAATTCATTGTTAATTGGCCTGCAGCAAATTCCAAAAATATATTTAGTTTACTTAAATAAACCAGGTGAGGCAATACGTACTTCACCTCAAGTGAGTGGCCCGGCTGTTTGTGTATCTTACCACATATGGCCCTTGGTATAAAACGTTGAAAAAAGTTTGAACACCCCTGGTCTAGAGAGAGGGTTCTGGTGTGTCTTGCTCTCATATCATAAGTGAGCTGGTCACATTGCCTGTGTTAATTTTACTGCACTGTGTCTGCATGCTGGCCGCTGTGGGTCAGTTTCCCAGGTGCTTAGGATGTTCTTTGAATATGATTGCCATCTTGCAGTATTTCTAGGAATTTTTCTTGAAATATATTGAAAACATTTGATGGAGCCATTGTTTTGGTTTTCTTCTTCTGGGACTCCAGCGAGGTGTGGGTACTGGGGGGTGGGGATTGGTGGTTCTTCTTCTATCTACCTTCTTGCCTGTTGATTTCGCTCTGAACATTTCTAGAGGTCTTTCCTTTTTTGTTAGATTCTCTGCTCTTGTTTCCATCCTCTGTGTGTCTGCTATGCTTTCTGTGACCCTTTACTCCCTCTTGGCGTCTGTAATCAGGCTGCATTTACATGTGGTGGTTCTGCCTTTTTGCTCCCATGTTCTACCAGTTTTCATTTCACATGCTCCTGTGTTCTGCCCTCTCCCAAAGTCTTGTGTTTCGGCGCTGTGGTCCCCTTTCCAGGTTGATGGTCCTCACAGGTTGGAGATTCTCACAGGAAGATTGGTTCCACTTTCCCTTGTCTTTAGGGAAGCTGAGTTCCTGTTTACTACTCCTACATGAGTGAGCTGCACTGCCCATGATGCCTAGCAGAAGCTGCGTGGAGCTGCGTGGAGCTGCGTGGAGCCTTCGGGCAGCTGCCGGCTTCCCCAAGGCCTGCTGCCTCTCTGGCTGCATCTCCTCTGCCTCTTCCAAGTCCAGCCTGGCTCAGGAGGCTCCCCACCCGGGCTCCCCTGGTTTCTCCCCTGCAGGCCTCTGTCCACTAAAGATGTCAGACCCTCCTCCCAAGGTTTCCCTATAGGACAGGTGCTGATGAGCTCAGCCTGCCTGCCCCCCGGGCTCCTTCCCTGTCTTCCTCGCTCACAGCTCCTGTGGGGAGGCCACGTCCTGAGACCCTTGCATTTGCAGCCCTGCCCCCGACCACACGGCCCACCCCCACTCCGGCCCTCTGTCCCCGTGACCTGACAGAACTTGCTCCATGTTCTGGAGTTTGCATGTTTTTACTCTTCCCTAGTTTTTGGTGAAAATGTAGTGTTTTTATTTTTTTCTGTACTTCATGTTATTTTGTCTGATTTCTGGAAGTGGGACGACTTAGAAGTAAGGGACAGCCATGTTCCTACCAGGACCTGAAATCAGAAGTTAAAGATAAGCCACAACTCTGTATTGCTTATGGCTTGTTCCTGGCTCTCCGATGCACGCTGTCTAAGGCGGCCTGTCACCTCTGAGTGGACACGCCCCTCACACACACTGAAGTTGAAAACTGGTGGCCTGGTGAGGACACCTCAGTTTGCTGGGGCTGAAGGTGAGCCTGCCATTGTAGCTGATCCTCTGTTTGCTCCTTGCAGGAGAGCATCAGGACAGGAGTGGGGGGATTGGGGGTTTCACCTGTTACCCTCGAAGACTGACAGTGCCATTACCATGGTACTGGCATCACCTCTTTTTCGAGTGCCCGTTATGTGCAAGGGCCTTGGGCCTTGACCAGACCCAAAGCAGGCTCCTGTGTTGGGCTGTTCTGTAAACAGGGGTGCAATTGTTCCTGTGGGCCTTCGGAAGAGTCTGCTCCTGACTGGCCTTCCTCACCACCCTGGGACACAAGTGCAAAATCTAGGGGCCTCGTCCCCCTTCTATAAGGGGGATTTCCTGGAGGGTTTTGGGGCCCAGTTGCTATACCCTATCACCTTTGTCAAGGTTGACCTCTGCAGTTGCTGATCACCAAGGTGCGTAACAGGGCAGGGGATTGTATGGCTCTAGTTGCTCCACTCGAATCTCTTGTTTGTCCTGCAGGAATAAAGAAGGACCCTGCCAAGGGCTTTGTGCCCAGAACTGTCATGATCAGGGGAAAGGTGAGATAATGACCTCTTTGCTTGATATTTGGCCAGAATGGAAAAAGCACCACGCTTTTCAGCAGTGCCACTGTGTTCCGACTTGGGCACCAGTTGCCCACTGGGCTGGACACTGAGAGTGGCTCAGAGGCACGATGTACGTGGAATACCAGTGGTTCCCGGGCCCCGAGGTAAGACTGTGGGCTGAGATGGTTCAATCTGCATCAGCTCAGCAATAGGAGGGAGCTGGGTAGGACCCCAGCCTTCCCAGCACATGGGATTGGGGGACCCCAGCCGTGAGGGTAGCCCCCAGTGGCTTGCTGACCCCTTCATTTGGTGGGGCGGCATTCTTTCTCTGAATAACCACCACCCTTCATGCTATGCCCAGCTTTGGGGCCCCAGCTTGCATCCCCACCCCCCACTCATGTGCTGAAAGGACGCAGGTCACTGGCTGCTTCATCGACCAGATGTGAGCTCAGGCTGAGCTCAGACTGGCTTTATTTCATTTTATTTACTGTGGCATGTGCTTTGGATATGCTCTTGTGGAGTCTAGCTTATTTAGGCATTGGTGGGTCTCATCATTGCGCTCTGCACTCGGGTCAGTGTCCCACTCTCTGCCCCTTTTCCCAGCACCCTGACATCATCAGAGAGTGTGAGCTGCACTAGGGGCACATCTTCTTTATGGGGGGGCATCACAAGGTGGGGCCAGGCTCTGTCTTCTGCTCCGACTCGAGCATGTATGAAGGTGGACAGTAAGTTGAAGCTCTTCCGTAAACCCACCAGCTTCAGACAGCAGCGCACACTCACCTTCTTTGGTCTCTGTCCACGCCTCCAACTTCTGCTGCTTCTGAAGCACATTCTAGACATCATTTAGTTTCATTTGTCAGTATTTCAATATGTATATGTATATCTTAGAGATACGGACTTTCAAACAGTTTAAAACATTCTAATTATTAAAAATTTCAAGCCTAGAGAAAAGTAGAAAGAACTGTGGAACATCCATAAAGCTATACTTGTGCTGGACCGTTTCTCAGTAAACCACAGATACTAGAGTGCTTTACCCCTCAGCACTTCACATGTTCACACAGTGATGTTTTCCCCTAAACCACAGCACGTACAGACTCTTGAACACTGCCACACCAGACCATCATCACACCTGGTTATTAAAATCACATATATTTTGAACAGTTTGTTTGAATCAGGACCCTGGAGATGGCTAGCATGGTTGATCGCTGGCTGTTTCTTAAATCGCTTCATTTGTAGGTCTTCTCCATGTCTCTCTTTTCTGCCCCCCTGCAATTAGTTTTGTTATAGAAATTGGTGGCGGGGTGTCTTCCCCAGCGGGCTTCTCCTGACTGCATCCCTCCTGCATGATCCAGTATGTTCCTTATTTCCCTGTAGTTCCTTTAAGTTGGTAGTTAGTTTTAGTAACCTGTTCTTTCTAGCTCTTCATTTCTGAAAACTGACTAGAATTAGGAAACAAGCTTGAAGCTGACAGATTTTTGCACATGGTGAGGTGGCCGTCATGAGATGTGCTCCGTCAGAGCTGAGGGAGAGCAAGTGGGACATCACACCCGGTAGGGTTGCAAGTTCTGCCACGAATCCGTCTGCTAGGTTGTGTGGAGGACACACAAGAATGCCATGGCCTCAGCCCCTTTGGGAAGCCACCCTTCCCCGATACCAGGAGTCAGCTCAGCTAAGCATGATCTCAGTGTGCCCAGCACCAGGCTTCAGCAAGCAGTAGCAATGCCAGCCGCTGAATACAGGCGTGTTCATGCTGGGCCCTCCCTCCCCCTTTCTAGGCAGCTCCTGGTTACCACATGGCCAGCATGATCATCAAGCTGGTCAACTCCATCGGTGATGTCGTCAACCGTGATCCAACTCTGGGTGACAAGCTCAAAGTGATCTTCCTAGAGAACTACCGAGTGTCCTTGGCTGAAAAAGGTACCTCTGGAGAGACTATGTTAGACTAGAAAGTCTGTCCCTGCCTGGGCGCGATGTGGGTGGTCATTGCTGGTCAAGGGTTAACTCTGCCCTGGACACCAGGCTCCCCAGCCAAAGGAAGTCTTCAGTCTAGCATTGAAAGGCTTTGTGGAGCCTATATGTCCTTAAGTGCGGAGAACTACTCTCAACCTTGGATGTCCTTTGTCTCTGTACTTTCTTGCTCCTGCCCTGATCTCATTGTCTCTTCCCCTTCCTCTCTCCTAGGCTTCTCAGTTTTGCCTTTCTGCTGCTGAACTCACTCTTGCTGGCAGGATATGCTTCCATGCATCTCCCTTTTCCCTTCCCCTTCCCCATCCCCAGAGGGTGCTTCTGCTCATTACCACCTGTTCACTCTCAAGAGCATTCATTGCCTGCTTCTCACCTGGGCCAGCACTAGTTTCTTTTGTGCTTTCCAAGGGCAACTCAGGGCCTGACATCTCTCCCTGCTCTATTCAGAGTTGAGCCTAGGGCCACTCCACTTTGGGGAGACTTGCCTAGGATGTGTTCCTAGGAGAAGGTTCTAAAGAAGGTCCTGCAGCTAAATGTGCCTTAGAGCATGGCTATCCTGATCTGGCCTCTTCTGGGGATCCTGGCTGGGAAGCATCTGTCCAACCAAATGGTGGAAAGCTGAGCCTGGAATTCTAACACCACGTAGCAGGCACCTCTGTGGTTCAAACAGGCCACTTGCTGTTTCCTGGGCTTTGTATGAGTAAAGATGTGCAAGTTAGTGTGCTCTCTCCTGCCAGCGCGGCCCGTTATCAGAGCCATCCCTGTGGTCCCCATTGCCATGGACCATGTCTGGTTCAGTTGGTATGGTTCGTCCTTCACTGAGCTTCTGACACATGGCCATTTGCTGCCTGGAACAGCCCCTCACTGTTATTTGGGGAAGGCTTTTGCATTTCTTTAGAACTGACCTTGAAGGTGTGCAGCCTGTGGCCAGTCTGGGTTGGACTCCCACAGCCTCTGCATTGTCCCTCAGCTCTTGGACTTGCTGTGACAATATTTCTGCCATCACGTTTGCTGTGTCATGCTGCTCATGGGCGTGCCTGCATGTGGACTGAGACACCTATGTCTCTTTATCCTAATACCTAGGCTTGACCTTGGAAAACGGCTGGGCTCTGGTCTTGCTGGCCTTGAATGCCAGCCATTGGGTTAGGAAAGCATCAGCTCCGCAGACGAGCTGCGGATGTGGGAGCAGGGATGCCAAGGCACGTGGGACAGAAAAGGCGCAGGGAACCTATGCTTGGAAGCAGCTGCGTGGCCATTTGTGTGAACACGAAGAAATTGCCCCACCAACACACACACACGTTTTTAGTCCTCTGGTTCCCTGGGTCTATATTCCTGTTGAAGTGATCTGGTGAGCCTTATGGGCTGATTGAATAAGACAAAAGTGGTGCTGGGATGAAGGGGGTGATAAACCAACAGGCCAGGACCAGAGGCCCCACCAGGCTTTGCTTGGGTCCCGGTCCCTGGAAGTTTCCAGAACAAAGGTCTTTTGCTACCTGCAAGGCTTCTCCTCAGGAGTGCCCTCGTGGATCCTCTGCCTCAGGCTGCCCTGGATCAAGGAGAGCCCTTACTGGTGGGGTGGGCAATGCCTAGCCTCAGTTACCTTCGGGGTCTGCTTCATCCTGGAGTGAGCGCCAGCTGCAGGCCAAGAGGAGGGAGCAGTATTTGTTGCCTTCCCATGGCTCATGCTGTGAGTGGTTGGTGGCTAACATGGCTTTTTCTGCTCCCTGCCCCGCCCCATCCAGTGATCCCTGCTGCTGACCTCTCACAGCAGATCTCCACCGCGGGCCCTGAGGCCTCCGGCACAGGCAACATGAAGTTCATGCTCAACGGTGCCCTCACCATCGGTACCATGGATGGTGCCAACGTGGAGATGGCTGAGGAAGCCAGAGCTAAGAACCTGTTCATTTTTGGTCTGCAGGTAGAAGACATAGAGGCCCTAGACCAGAAAGGGTGTGTGTTTCCCCTCCTATGCTGTCGAGGACATGGCAGCACCCTGGGGACTGCCCACTGTGGAGGGCCTCAAAGGGCTCTCTGGCCAGGCCTCTGCTTGCCAGGGGGAAAGCCTGCCCAGAGAGTGGGGTGTGGCTGCCGGCACACTGGTCTGGTCTGCTCACTTCCAGAGCACCAAGCATGCTGTCCAACGAGGCCGGTTTGGGCAGGAGCTGGCTGCTTTGTGCTTCTTCTCCATGGCCCACTCTGAGGGGTCCAGACCAAGTGTTTTCAAAAGGGTGGAAGGCCCTGGTCTTCCCTTGCAGACAGGGCCCTGATCACTTTTGACCTATCTGGGGATTTGAGGCTGACCCACTGCCGAGATTTTCTGCCCTAATTTTGTAAATTAACCCTTTTGTCTAGGAATAGTTTTAGATTTATAGAAAAGTTGCAAAGACAGTACAGAGAGTTCCAATTTCACCTGTTGCTTACACCCTGCTAATTAGTGTGGAATATTGTGACAATTAACCAATAGTGTTATGTTGTTATTTATTAAAGTCCATACTTTTTTTTTTTCCTTTTTCCCCCTTCTTCCACCTCCTCCCACACTCTGGTTCAAGCCCTTGTTTCTCAGTCTAGTTGTGTCGGACACAGCTCCCTGGCCCATGCTGGTGTTATGAGCCCTGTGCTCCTCCTGGCTAGGCAGTCCATCGCCAGGGTTGCCAGTCGTCGGTCGGCAGCTCATGGCAGCTTTCACCAGCTGCTGGCTGCTCACGATGGCTGCCGGCCACTCACGCTGGCCACTGGCCGCTCATGGAGGCACACAGTAGCCTGCTGCGGCTCAGGCCAACCTGCGGCCGCTCATGGCAGCCCAGCTCGCGGAGAGCTGTTGTTCACACTCTTAGCTGTAGAGGGCGCAGCTCACTGGCCCATGTGGGAATCGAACAGGCAGGGTGCTCTAACCACTTGAGCCACCGCGTGGGCCCCAAAGTCAATACTTTATTTGCCATGAATGTCTTGTCACTTTCTGTCCCAGGATTCCATCTTCTCTGGTCTGATAGCTGCTTAGCCTTTCCTCGTTTTTCATGGCCTTGGACACTCTTGAGAAGCCCTTGGCGTAATTCTGAACAATAATTAAAAAGAAAAGACAGTGTTGTCTAATTGCCTAAAAGCTCTCTGGGGAGTTGGTGAGGCTTCAGGCGCCAGCTAGGTAAAAACCCAAATGTCACCTTAAAAGCCAGAACTGCATCCTTATCAGTCTAGGAGCACACACACAATGTCCCATTTCACACCCCCTCGTTTGGGCTCTTGCTGCCCCATCCCCATGTCCTGGGATGTCCATATCTGCCAGTGTCCTCCTTTCCCAGACTTCCTGATGGCCACAGGCCTGTTGGGTCCCGGAGGGTGCGGATGGGGGTGGGAGGGCGGAGGGTAGGGGATTGGGGAGAGGGGTGGAAGGGACAGGGGCAGGGCGTTGGGGGCAGGTGGGGATGCACAGCACTGCAAGTTCTGGAGCAGCTCTGCTGTGGGAATATTATGGAGCCACGTGTGCTATTGTACATCTCAGGCATGCTGTGGGGGACTCTAGTGGTGGGAATTGCCAGCTGCATGGTCCAGCTTCAGGCTTTAAGCACCAGCTGACCACCTGGATGGGTGTGACAAGCAGGAGGTGGTGTCCCATGTTGCTGATTGCGGGTGATTCCTGTGCCATCTCTTGTACAGCAGTAGAGGGAGTGTGGGCAGGATGTTCCAGAAACCTCTGGGAGGCAGGCAGGGCGGGGTTGGGCAGAACCCTGCAGTAAATGTGGGTCCATGGTGACACAAAGTGGTTCAAATGAAGTTAACTTGTGACATAAATTGCAGTGCAGTTAGTGTTTTATTACAATGCAATAGACACATGGTTATAACTCACCTTCAGTTACAGACTTACTCACTTGGGACAGCTTGGCAGCACCATTTGCCATTGTGACATTTGTGACAGTTCTTTTACCCTGTTGGTACAAGTTGAGTCTGGTGAATGCTGAGAATTGATCCCTATTCCACTTTCAGATGCTTCTGGGTTAGTTTTGTTTCTTTTTGATGAATGCTGTCAGCTGGCTTCAGCCAGACCAGATAGTAACCACACCGGTACTAGGGCGAGGAATTTGGCCCTGGCTGAGGTTTGTAATCAAGGAAAGGATTTTAATGATTTTATGAATTGTGTATCTCACTCAATTGTAAACAAAAATGCATTTCTGTATTCATAAATCCTGTTGGGTTTTGTTTGTTTGTTTGTTTTGTCCAGAGCATTCTTCTCCTATATAACCAGTTCTTGGCCCAGTTAGAACTGAGAACAGACGGCCACATAGAACCTGTTGCCATTCTGTGCCCCTTTACCTTTGGAGGTAAAAGGCAGGAAGCCTCTCAGCTGTGCAGCCCTAACCCATGTGCACAAAGAGGGTGTATTATAATTACCAATTTCTATAAAGGAATAGGTTAAAACAAAAATTTTTGAGAATAGTGTCCTCAGACAGAAGTGTTGCTCACAGACGGGCTCCGTCACCCCGGAGCGTGAGGATGCAGATGGCAGTCAGGTAGCTGGTTTCCTGATCTCCTGTCTACCATTTCAGGTTGGAAGTGTTTGCGGGTTATGAAGCATACGTGGCATGTCAGGCCCAGATGGACGAGCTGTACCAGGTAAGGTTCTTGGGCCCCAGAGCTGGCGGGGGCAGTCATGGTGGGGGAGCAGAGGGGCACATCTCCATCCTGCTGTCTTGGGCTACTCCTGGGAGGTCACAGTTAAGCTTGTGGCCCAGAGCAGGCTGGCTGGGGATTCGGCAAACTGAGTCACATCCTGGGTTCAGGCTGTCCTTCTTTGTCATCTTCTACTCAGGGGCTGTCTTAGCTGTCCTCTGCTCTTGACTGCCCTGCTGCTTTCTGTGACTCCTTGGAGCCAGGCTGCTGTCCATCTGGCACAAGTTTCCCCAGCAGAGGGGGTGGAGATGGGCCTCAGCGTGCAGTCTGACCACCCCATGTTGGTGTGATCAGGGTGGGAAGGGGATCAGGTGCAGAGTCTGACCCAAGAGGGACAGGCCTGGTGAGAAGTGCATACAGAAAGCATGTCTAAAATGAGAATATGAATGATATCTTGGAGAGATACAGGCTTTGATATTTAGTAGAGTGAAGTATTTGTAGCTGTAAGGAGTGTTTTTCTAAGGCAGGGATGCTAGAGCCAGCTCTCTACTTGGTGGTATAGGAAGCAGGACCAGAAGAAAACTCAAATGCCAGGTTTCTGTGTGAAGCATATGCTTGGCTGCACGTGGCAGCCCCGTGAGACTGGTGTCCCCACCTTGGAGTTCACATGGGATCCCAAGGGAAGATCCAAGTCCTAATCTGGGGGAGGTGAAGGAGGGTATCCCTTGGTGCCTACTTCCCTCCCTTTTCTGGGTGCACACCCCATGGAAGATGACAGTGGGAGGGGACACTGGTGATGGTGGTGTGACTGTGAAGAATTTTGGCTTAGATGGTTTATTTCCTCAAATTAAACAGGTTCTTGGACGAAGCCTGAGGGATTTGTGCATCTGATTTGTTGCCAATCTTGGCCCCCTGCTTAGGAAGTTATCATCACTGCCTGCACTTGAGAAACAGCTCCTGATGTTCCTGCCTTCGAAAGAACAGGATGGGGCCTGGAAAAGGAGTGATGGGTGGGGATCTGGGTGGAAACTTTGCTTCCCTTAAACTGGGCCTAAAGGAGTGGCCCTTTTGAGGAGGCCCCTCCAGGTGTGGCTGTAGTTGGAGGGCAGCTGCCAGGCTCTGGTGGGCCCTGGGTGGAAGGAGACCGCTTTACCACTTCTCCCTGGGAATTGGATCCGCCTGGTGGCATATACTCACTTGGTAGCGTTTCTGTCTTTGTTGTGTGGCCTGTGCCCTAGCAAGGTGTGGAGCATTTCAAGGGCCAGGACCTACTTAGACTCCTGGCCCCTTATATGTAGTCATTTGGTAGCTTTTCTGGTAGTTAGGGCCCATTTTCAATGAGCTATGATTGCCATTTTCTCCTCTTCCATCAGGCTGCCCAGAGCGAGGGCTAAGAGCTCATCTAGGAACATCCTAAAATTCTGGAAGTGTGAATTCTCTTGTGCCTGAGATTACTCAGCATCTTCTCTTTGTAGAACCCCAAAGAATGGACCAAGAAGGTAATCAGGAACATCGCCTGCTCCGGCAAGTTCTCCAGTGACAGGACCATCAGGGAGTATGCCTGAGACATCTGGGGTGTGGAGCCCTCTGACCTGCAGATCCCATCCCCCCAACTTCCCCAGGGACTAGGTGCTAGTGCAGTGGGACCAATGGGATTTGGGTTTTTTGTTGACTGTACCTCATGCTGGTTACCAGGCACTTGGCCAGCAGCCAGTGGTCCCTGATTTTCTCAATGCTGTATTTCAGGGAGGGTTGTGGGGATCATGGTGGTGGCTTGGGATTTGGCGGGGTGCAGCGGGATGGAAAAAAAAGGAAAGGGGCTAAGAGTGAGGTGCTGCTTGGTTTCTGGCAGGAAAGCAGAGCTCATAGCACTGACCAGCCAGAACCCATAGTTTCAGCCCACCGGCCCCTTTGACTTGTCCGCCCCACAGAGGTGGGGAAGGTGGAGCCACCTGCTGGGTTCCTTTGAAACCTTACACACACACCTAGCTGTGAGCTTGTTTTGTTTTGAGCCTCTGGAGTCTGGGCAAGTGGCCATGGCAAAGCCTGGGGAAGTGTGTTCTGCAGCACCTGAGCTGGCTGGTAAAGCTGGCTGATGCAAAGTTAGCTTGCTTTTGCTTTTTCAAAAGAAAAAACTAATTTCACAAGGAAATTAAACTAGCTGAAACCTTTTTCTTGTTTTAGCTACTAAAAATTGTACTTCTGAAAGTTTTGGCAGGGGAAGCAATTCTAAGATGTTTTCGCCCCACCATGGGGCCCTGGGGTAGGGTCACTGCCTCTGCTGAGGAGGCTGAATGTCTAGCCGCTGCTGCAGATCTGCACCTTCCCTGTGCCCCTGCCCTGTCCTGGAGAGTGCATTTCTGTTCTTACACACAAGGCTGGCTTCCTTCCTCCCTCCTTTTCCATTAGTGTGACAACCGGCTCTGGAAAAGGACCAAGTGGGCCCAGAGGGCAGCCCACTTTCCACTCTGCCCACACAGCAGGCTGGTGCCAGGAAGGGCAAGTGAAACCCTCAGCTGCCCAAAGGAGAGAGCTGAGATTAGGGGGCACCCTATACCATAGGGTGTTGGCAATGTGGAACAGAATCGCCCTTCCAGAGGGCTCTGCCTCCTTGCATGCTGGGTCTCGGCATCCCAGACTCTGCCTTCACTCCAGGTCCTGAGTGCTCGCAGAACCAGGCCATGGAAGACTTGCTCAAGTGCACACTTCATCAGAGCTGTTGGGGTCTGTGGTTGCACCCCCAACACCCTCCACTGCCCCGTCCTTTAGGCTTATGCGACTATCACTGTACCACGTGCTGTTCCCTGCCTCATGTATGAGAAAACTGATTAAACCTTCCTGCCCGTGCTCAGTTGACCTGGCCTCTGTGTTTCACGCTGCACTGGCCCAGACAGGCTTCAGTCCCTCACTGGTAACGAGGAACTGAGCTAAATTACGGCCCATTATTCAGGGATTGAGGAAAAGTTCTCTTATTCCAGCTGCTGTGGAACTTAGAGCTGTATGTGCCAGCTCTTCAGAGAATTGTGGAATCCAGCCACTTGGTAAATTGTCCTCTGGGCGTTGGCATTTTTGCTATGAATTGTATTGGTTCCTTTTTGCACCTGTATTCTGCCACCCACTCCTGGCCATGGGAGTTGAATGCCCTAGGGACCAAAATATTTCCCCCAAAATTGTATAGCTACAAGTTGAATAAAAAACAGGAGGGACATGAACTTGGGGCTGAGTGTTACCCAAAGACTGTGAGAACTGTGGGACCTTGGAGCACAGTGAACCCTTGCAGGGGCTGGTGGTACTGTCAGGCTCTCCTGACTACCCCCTACCCCGCACCCCCACCCCCAAGATGTGTCCTGGGAATATACGCTCCCTGTCTCCATCTTGTGGCTCCCAGGATACATGCATGTAACTGCAGTTTACCACTATGCACATCACCATGTCTTCGATTTATTTTTAAGGACTAGTCTTCACCCACATTTTAAGTTTAGTTGCTTGTATCAAGGTAATGAGCCAAGAAACCACTAGGTAGGGCCTTTGGACCTGCTTAACTGACAGATGGCCCAGTGGCTGCCCACTCACTGCTCCCTCATCTTCAGTTGACCTGTCAGGCACCTATAAAAACACTAACAGCTTGTATTTTTTCTTTATATCCTGCTTCATTCTCCCCAGAAAGGATCTGAATCAGCTCACATAGACAAAAGTTTAAAAACAAAACAAAAACAAGATGAAGACTTGAGCCCAGGCAGAATAGGCAGGTCTGAGACCATATGTACAGGTCACACCCACTTCCTTGGCTGAGATGGGCTGGGAACTTGACATGAGCCTTGGGGCCTTGGTGACAAAGCCAGAAGAGCATGGCAGTCTCATGAAGGTGTTTCTGTGGTTCTCAGAGCCTTTGATGTAGAGCAGTTACACAGGAAGACATCATTGGGTCAGACCTGGGTGTCCCAGCTCTGAAATACATGCAGCCTGGGACGGTGGTGTCTTACAGGCAGTACCCATACCTGAAACACACTGACCTCAGGAGAAGAGTCTGTACACGTTTCAACCCTAGTTTAACAAAGGCATGTGTTTCCCAGATGGAAGAATCGCTATAGGCAGGTCTAAGGTGCCTCAGAGAGGAGGTGTAACCCACTTCGGCCTCTGGGCCCCAGGCCAGCCCCATCTGCTAACACTGACCTTGGATAAGGCCTTAGAGAACAGGCAGGCAGGTAAATGAGCCCCTCCTTATACCTAGAGAAGTTCTGAGCAGCTAAAACTGATAAGTTCTATAGCCTTAGGACTTAAGAGGAGGAAGGTCAGTGATCAAGAAACGCTTACATCCTCCAAGCGAGGACACACCCTTGTACCTGTACAGCAGGGGCAGGAAAGCACCCTGTGGGGCCAGTTTAAGCTCCATTCTTAAGCCACACAGTTCTCTGAGAGGTTGCTTAGCTAGGATGTAAGACTCTAGCCTATCACCAGTGACGGGAGGGGAGAAATGGGATCCCCAGTGGGTGGGAACAGCAGAACTGCAGGGGAGGCTGGTTTGACAAAAAGCCAAACAACACGAGCCACCACCAGTGAGTGAATGAGGCAATGCTCATGGGCCAGAACTTGAGTCCCAGCACTCAGGTGGCCTGTCCTTCAGTAGTCAGGGTTTGTGGTGAAACCCCAGTGCCTGTCTACTGATACGACCACATCCAAGGAGCTTGCTTAGCGTGAGGTTGAAAGGGTCACCTAGATAGGCCAGTATTTTAAGAAAATGCCACCTGCCACATCTGGAAAAGGACCCTCGCTGGAAGAAGGGAGGAAAGAAAGGCCCTCTTCCTCAGCCTTACAGTCACCCCTCCACACACGTGGCCAGGCTGAGTGCCTGCCTGTGGGCGGGGCTTGGGTGGGGCCAGAGGCAGCACTGAGAAAGCGACAGACCACCAGGATTTTATTAAATAAATGTTCAGTCGAAGACCAGATTAGGCAAACGGGTGGAAAGTGGAGGAAGTGCAGATCTCCGGCCCCTCTACCACTGTAAGCAGCAGGGCCTGTCCAGGGAGGCAGGGATGCCAAGGAAGGCAAGTGGGGTGCACAGCGCAGGAGGGCATGATGGAACCAGTAGAGGCTATTTATGTGCTGGGAAGGGACAGAAGAACCCAACTCTCCCCACATTCCCGTGGGTGGTGTTGGAAAGCTGTGTGGTCCGAAACTTCACTCCTCTTCGTTCTCCATGCCCAGCTCAGTAAGTGTGGGATTGACCTGCCAGTAGGTGGCTTGCAATGTCGCTGTCTTTCCAACAAGAGCTCAGGTTGAGTGGCAGCAGGAGGGAGAGAGGGCCACTTGCATTTTCCACAAAGATCTTTGCTGCTGGCCACCAGTCTGGCGGGGCCGCCTCCGCCTGCACTAGCTAGTATCCGAGTCCCCTCTCCAGGGGCATCTCAGATCCTGGCGCCCAGGCTCCAGAGGAACGGGGAGGAGGGCGGGGATCTGCATGCTCCTTCAGGCAGTGGGCTCAGTGCTGGTGCTCAGGTCCCGACTTCCCCAGGAAGTCCCTACAACAGAGGACAAGCATTAGCCAGATCCGAGCCCAAACCAGACATCCTGTCTGGCGTACTCCTCACACAGCCATCGAAGGAGGACAGGAGCCTGGAGGACCTCAGTCCCACTCAGAAAACCATCAGTGAGTTAAACAAGGAGGGCACCAGTAGCACACAGTCAAGTCCTGACACGCAGAAAGAAAGACCAGGCTACTCTTCTTTATTCTAAACTTTAGACCTATACTCTGGCCTAAATTTTCTGTAGCATACTCCATTTATGATGGGGAAAAACTGTAACCCCAGAGCATACCCATACTCTTTCAGCTCACTGTTCCTCTCAGCCACCCAGCTCCATGTGGCAAGGAATGGCAAACTGCTAAACAAACGTAGCTTTGCCTCCAAAACTTTCAAGGCAGCCAGGGGAGAGCTGAGTGTGAACTAGAATTACACACAGGATGAAACTTGCCGAGGGCCGATTCGAGCACCCCAGGCTCAGCAGACTCAGGAAGTGGAACTCACAGCCAGGAGCACAGCAACCACTAGAAGCAGCTGGAGACAAACAGGCTTCTGAAGAGCTGGCCCAAGCCAGAGTGCCTTTGGGCCGTGTGCGCAGGGCAGAACCCGACGGGTGTGGGAAGGGACCGAGGCCTCACCTATAGCAGTTGGGGAGCGTATAGGGTGGGGGCTTCGGCACATGGCCGGCTATGCACTGGGCAAGCCCCCGCAGGGGGTATTTGTGTGGGCCTGTACAACCTGTACCACAGGGAGATCATGGGAATGATCCAGGACGGTGGGGAAATAAACACTCTCAGCCCCTCTGGATGGAAATGAAAAGCTCTTGAATCATGGTGACTCTTGACCCCACTGAGGCGACTTCAGTGGCTGAGCCTGCTGTATGTCTGGCCTGAACCTTCAGCACCCAGGACGATGGTCCTGGTGAGAAGAGAATGTCTCACCTCAGTATCCGAGGAAGCTCGGGGCTCTTGTAGATGTACTTGTGCCTGTAGCCGAGGTCTGAGTGAAAGGGGATAAACTGAACTTTGAAATCTTGGAAGCTTCGAGATGGTGCGGCGATGTTGTAGAGCTGGGGAGGGAGAGATGGGTCAGCATCCAGAGATGGTAGCCCTGGGGTGACCTGCGTGAGGGCCTCCCCTTCGACAGAGGCCAGCCAGTGACTGCTGCCTGTGCGGAGCAGCGCACGCCGCCTCAAACAGCACTGCTGCCCTGCACTTTGCCGTGGCTGGGGCGGGGATGCTGCAGAAAGCAGTCCCAGGCGCAACTCCTCCCTGCCGTCCAAGACCCTCTGTGTCCTCACCCCTGGCAAGGTGGGTGAGCCAGCACTGCTATGGGATGGTGTGCTGGCCTGAGAGCCTGGAACAGCCGTGATGGCGCAGCCCTGGGGGCCGGGATGGCTCATGTGCCTCAGACTTTACTCTGTCCTGGTCAAGGTCAGTCAACAAGCGGGCTCAGGATCTGTCCTGCCTCAGCCCCTCCCTCCTCCTGTCCCCAGGGCCAGGCTGTGTGCTCAGACCTGCTGATGGGAAGGGACCTCGCCCTGCTGGACCCACCTGTACTTTGGGACAATTCCAAGGTGGAAGTAGCCCAAGTACCTTTAGGCTGACCCTGCTCCTTGCCATCACCACAGCCAGGCAGTGCTGCCTCTTATCCCACACTAGCCTACAAATCTAATTCTGCTTCCTGGTAGCAAAAGCAAATGCGGAGGCGCCACAGCAACACGACACTCCTCTGACATTGGCCCAATCCCAAAGGGAGAAGAACAAACGAGAGGTTCTGTGTCAATGTTACTGACTGGGACTTCTATGTTGGGGCCGGGGGCTCCTCATCATCGAGGGTCCCACCCACCAGCCAGTAACTGGAGAGCCCTCCCAGCTAAGTTTGCTGTAGTCAAGTATCTGTCAGACCAGGATCCCTGCATGGGGACTCGGGAGACATTTGCTTATTTTCATGTTTCTTCTTGTGGATACAGTAGATATCTGGCCCCCACCCTGACACTGGCAGCAGCGGCCTCTCCTCCACCTCTGCGTATGCCTAGCCCAGCCCGACCAGGGGCCTGACAGACAACCTGCCCACACCAGGGGCTACACCGACACCTACCTTTCTGCCAAGCTGGAAGGGCACGACGGGGTCATCCTCGGCATGCAGGATGAGCAGGGAGCAGGAGATGTGCTTCATGCTGTGGGGAAAAGAAAGGACTAGACCAAGACCCCAGAGAGATGGCTGGAGTTTCCTAGTACCCTGGGCCTGCCCTTGGCAGGGAGCTGGGTTCAGGGAGTGTTTTACCATTTGCTGGGCTTTTTACTACATAACTAAAAGTCAATTTCTCAGATGTTTCTGTCAATATCTATTCTAGGTGATAGGTGTCAATCAAATCTAGAGATCGAGTCATTCACCAAACCTGGCCCCTGCATAGTTTCTGAAAATTGAAAATGATTATTTTTGCCAGTAGACATATTCTTTAAAAGTTACAAAACAGTTACAAAATGAATAATTTCGGCGGGCCAAGAAACTTACTGCAAATACATGTTACTAGGAATCTGTTGGTAAAAAAAGTCTATACCCTATAATTTCTCTTTGGTATAAATAATATTTAAGGTCACTCCTGAACATTTACAAGTAAATTAATATTTTCCACAGGTTCATTCAATCCAAACCTTTCAGCAAACCAAATAACAGAAGAACAGGCTGAGTGCCTCCTGACTGCCTTACTGAGGGCTCACGGTGAGCTGGTGGACTTGGCACCCCCCTGCTCTTGGCGATGCCATACTGATCTGGGGGCTCCGTGAGGGCAGTGTTGGTCAAGCCTGGCACCTGGCACACCCCGGGCCAGGGAGCTTGTTAGCCCAGAGATGCCCAGCCCATCTGGCAGTCTGTTTCTGCTAGTGATGCACAAGCATAACAAACGCTCTCCCCTCATTCTGCTTCCAGGTTGACGTGTTTCTGGTGTGTAAGTCACACTTTGAACTGCCTATTTTTCAGCTTTTGTATTGCAGGCAGTTTGTCTTACCTTTACCTGCTTTGGAAGAGGCCTGGCTCACATGCTGTCACCTTGGCAAGTATTTGGCAACAGACCTGCCCACCAAGAGGGAGCTGCTGACTTCCAATGGGTGAGGGCTGGTTCATGTGGGGACGATGTGCTGCTGGTCCCCACTGCTCCCACCACTCAGCTGGGGGGCAAGGCCAAAGGTGACTTGAGGCGGGGGGCGGGGGGGGGCAGGCAGCACACACTGTTGTTTAGAAGGAATCCAGTTTATTCAGATAACTCTTTAAATTCCAAGACAATAATATTTACAAACAAGTAGGTCATTTGCTTATAATTTGCTCAAATTTCAGTTTGTTCTATTTTCATTTTTAGAACTAAAAAGCCTTACCTAAGGGGGAAAAATACTCCATTTTTTTAACATTCTGTTTCTAAGTGTAGATTTTTAAATGTTAGCTGAATATTTAGATAAAAATTTTTTCCTTTCCTTTTCTTTTTTTGAAGAAAACCCAGGAAACAAAGGTATCACAGAGATAATGTTAGCAGAATAGGAACGTTGTTCAAAGAAAGAGTCCTTAACTAGAATATTCACTTTTGGTTTTCCTAATAGAAATATTTTAAATAATAAACTTTGTAACATCTTTTCATAACCAAACATCAATCAAATGGCTGAGGAAAAGTCAATGTTTGAATAACAGTTACTATTACAGCTTTAATACCTATTTAGGAGTTCTGGTTTTGCCAAACTATTTTCCAACAAAACCTATATGGACAAAATAGTTTGTTTTCATACACCTTTAATTCTATAGTCTTTCCACACTCCTTTTTCTCTTCCCTGCAGTGCTATACCTACTTTCCCTCTATTAAGATCTGTTGGTTAGAGAAGAACCCTGTAGTCTTCAGAATTCCATCCTATTTGGTAAATATGACCGAACAGGCTTATACTGAGCATTCTCAGTGTTTTTCTAAATTGAAAAATTAGGTACTCTGCCGCAGTACTCACTTTTCATCATTTGCAAATTTAATTCCACTGCTTGTAATGGGATCGAGGAAGAACCAGTCAAACCCAGGGAAGTATCGATATATCTGAAGGTGACATGGAAACAAGGTGCAGAAGCATCAATTAAAATACTCAATGCAGAGAACCAAGGTCAAGGGTTCAAACGGAAGGTGATGAGTGCCCAGGAGACACTTGCTTTTGAGCAAGCTGAATTGCAGCCCCACCAGAACTGTGCTGGGGCACCCCAGCACCCCTGTGCTCCGACCACAGATTCTCTGCTCAAGAGGCCCCTGGACTGGTTGCAGCAAGGGCTGCCTGTAAATGGGGCTCCCACCCTTAGAGCAGCAACCAGGATGAGCTTGGAGACTAGACTTCCCACAAACATCAGGGCCTCCACCCCCCAGGGAAAATGAGGATCCATGGACTTGGAAGAAAAGCGACACCAAGGAAGTTAAGACTAAAGAACAGAACTTCTTTTGGTTTGCAACAGAGCAGCGTGAAGTCAGGCAGTGGGCTGACACAGCTCCCCCAGAAAACATGGCCACCCAGGAAGCAGGAGAAAGTAACCAGACACAGAGGGAGCCCCTCTGGGCCAGGCTTATAAATAGGCTCTGATACAGTCAGTGAGGGCTTGACTCACCCTGGGGCCCCCACCTGGGTTTACCCAGGGTGTCACCCCTAGATACAACCGTAAGAGCCTGGCTGCCGAGCACTGTCTGTGGGGACTGAGAGTGGGGGCACCCACTAGCTCAATCCTGGCGAAGGAGCTCGGGACAGCAGATCCCAGCCTGGGCTGACTCCTACAGGGCAGTGATGCCCAGTGGACAAACCGTGCCACAGGGGCAAGGCCTCTTGTGGGTCCTACCACCCTAGACAAGCCAGCTGTGAACCCCTACATGGTGGCAAACTTCCTGGGGAGCTCTGGAGTCAGGCCAGTGCCCAGAACAGGATCCATTTTTAATAAAACACGTATTCATTGGAATAGTTAAGAGATTTTTGTGATTATTGTTTTATTTTATACTTATTTATTGTAGTTATTTTTATAGTAATTATTTTAATAATGAAAATAAGTCAAATTTTAATAAGATCTGTACTTGCCACTGAGAACGGATGGCTCCTAGCTTCTTCTCGGATATTAGTGAATGGAGATTCCAATATAAGGGCATCTGGAGGTGTCTCTAGATAAGTAAAACAAACAGGGAACTGTGAGATGGGCAAGAAGCCCAGACAAAACACACTCCATGGTCCCATGGTGGGTTCACGGGAGGGGCAGCCCCCCAGACAAGATAGTAAAATCCAGGGTGCCAGTCTGGCTGGCACCCTGTCGGGCCTTCCCACATGACCGGCACATGGGAAGAGCCCACACGGGACTGTCAGGTGGCCTCGGGTCGCTCCTGAGAACCACCTTTGCTGAAGCTGCTTATTTGGAGCCCCGTCCTTGGTGAGGCTGTACCAGCTGCTCCAGAATCCATGGGGAATACATGCTTAGGTCAACTGAGGGTCTGTCTGCCCAGGTCCTGGCCTCAGTGCCCAACTCAAGGGGCTCTGTGAGGACACGGAACCCAGTCAATGTGCTACTTGCCCACCCAGCACCCACTTCACAAGAATTCACAGCAGGGCCTGGAATGCAGCCAGTGTCCAAACACTCTGCTTGCCCTGAGGGAATGCCACCAGAGCTCACATCCACACAAGCCCCTACCTCGCTCACACAGGCGCCGTACCAGATTTGTTGCCACTCTGAAAAGAGAAAAAAACAGTTCAGTTGAATTTTGACAAAAACAGTTTTAGATGAGACTGTTCTAATACTAGAAAGTAACCAGAAAAGCCATAGGATCTGTGAAGCAATTGGTAGGGTTGTGGAGAGGGTGGTAGGGGGGCAAAGATGCTCCAGGACCATGGGTGGGCCCGGCTGCTCCAACCATCAGCCAGCTCCTTTAATAAGGGTGACAATGATAGTCACCCTTCAAGTACCTAAGGCATGTTCTGCAACCTCACCAGGAACAGCCTCCTTCAGGTTACACAGCACCGCCCCTCAGTTGGAGTGGGTGCTGCTGTGACAGACAGAGGGACAACGGGGACCAGCATTGCCCTATCAATTGAGAGCTGGCTGCAGTCTACCTGCACAATTCTTGGAGGTGGCAGCATTTGGAGTCTGCCAGGTCCAGGGGCCTCTTGCCGTCTCAGAACCATACCAGGGGGTCCTGTGAAGACAGCCGTGCCAGGGTGGCCTGCTTGCCTCTACCCAGAGTACCTCTCCGAAGGCACATGGGCTACTCTCCCCACAAGGGTGGGCCAGGAGGCCCTGTCCCAGACAATGCCCAGTCCACAGTCCCTGGCCCAACTGCAGCATGCTATCCAAGTTGAGCAGCAGCTTGAAAAAAGGCTGCAGCCACTGCACTTGAAGGAAAGGCAGGAGGAAAAGGCAAGGCTGCTGAAGGTCTTGGGCTCTGGGCACTGACGTCAGCGGCTCTTTTTAGAAACACTCTGGACCTCACATCAGCAGAAGCAATTCAGGAGGCCCCAAATGGAACATTCAAGTGCTTCCTGTCTTGGTATTGTTGCCTCCCCCAAGTTCTCTGGTAAGCCAAGTATGGGCCATGTGGCCCAGTTGTTGCAAATGTCCCTGGTTTGCAGTGATCAGAGCTCTGGCACTGGAGCTTTCTGGCCAGCACACACAGTCCAAAACCAGGGGATATGAAGCCTGGGTGCATCTTGAACTTGAACCCTATCCAGTCTGCTCTGAAGATGTCTCCCCAAGGGTACAACCCTGGGATGAGGGAAATCTGCCCATCCTCCTTGTGTGGGGGGGACATCACCCCCACAACTGCCCATGTATGTCTCCAGTTATTTCTTGGGTTGGAAAGTTAAAGTAGCTCAAACCCTTTGTGGTTTCTTGTGGTGCTTCATCCCCTGCACCCAAATGGGGGACCGGAGACAAGGCTTGTTGGAATTAATGGTGCCACAGGATCCAGAGGCCACCAGGGAACCTGCAGAGAGCCCATGCTAGAAAGTCTCCCATGAAGACCTGGCTCCCCCAAAGGCCACATCATGCTGGGAACTCTTACCCAGTGCCTAGGGAGTGGCCCCAAATATACACAGGGTTGTCCCCACTTCTTGCTTTGATCCAGTCAAAAACATGGAGTGCGTCATAGGTCATGCCCTGTTCCGATGGTGTGCCTACTGAGTCACCCCAACCTGGGGGAGAGAAGCAGAAGAAGGGAAAATCAAGCCCAGTTCATGGAACCTCTTGAGTGGTAGACCCACCCCCCACCCCCATTTCTCAACAGATAAGGCCAGGCCCTCTGGGGCAATACAAGTCTACCATCACAATCCACAGCTCCAGGCACAGGGTATCCTGAGAAGCCTGCTCCTAATTCCCCCACCTCCTCACCCAATTACAACCCTGGAACCCAAAGGCCATCACAAGCCTTCTTCCCAAATACTGATGAGCAGCAGTGTAGAAGGGAGAGATCTTGCCAGGACGTCAACCTCTCCAAAACTGGGGGCTTGCTGGTGGCTGGCCTAGGATGAAGGGCCAATAAGAGCCTGGCCTGCCCAAGGGCCCCTGAGCCTAGTCCAGACTCCATGGCCCAGGTGTGGCCCAGCTACAGACAGGCATGGGAGTCAGGAGGCAAGGCTCTGGAAAATAGGGTGGGTGGGTGGAATTCCAAGCTCCAGGCAACTCTGATCTAGAAAGGGAAGGGGCTCTGAGCATCTTGTTTGCATAATAGAGGAAGGCCAAACATCTCTGCCCCCACACTGTCCTCTCCAAGGGCCCTTCCACCCAGTCTCCAGGAAAGGCCATGTGTCTAGTCATTTCTAGCAGCTTAGTAGTGAGTCATAATCAAGTGATCTGAGAGCATCAAAAGGCTCAGAAAGAGCAGGTTCTGCTGCATAAACAAAAACCCACAGAGTTAGGGGGCACAACAAGCTACATCCTCTGGGTGTTCCAGATGCCAGATTATGGAAGAAGTCGTGTGGGAGACAAGGCCAGACTGAGAGGCTCAGGGCAAGAGCGGGAGGCAGGGACACAGGGACAGAAAGGGACGAAGATACAGAGGGACAGGGACAGAGAGACAGGGACTGAGAGAGACACTTAGAGGCAGAAATTTTGTCTCTTGTAGGCCTTAGGAATGCAGAGGCTCAATAAGACCTGAAAAGAGGAAGTGCTATACTGGATTTCATTTCAGGGTAGAAGCACAGGGAGGGAATAGGAAGAAGGCTGCCTGCTCTTCTCATTATCCTGAGGGCTCGAGCATGCAGCAGGAACTGAAAACTCTTTTCAGCATGGAGAAAAGGATGAATGGGTGAACTATTTTCCAGATCCTCATTTCAGTTTTTCCCAATCCAGAACTTTCATCCTGATGGAACAGTCTTCCATGATATAACCATTCCTGTGGTCAGCAGAATAATGGCTCCAAAGATGTCCACATCCTTATCTCTGGAACCTACAAATATTTTAAGTTATGTGGAAGGAGGAACTAGGTTGCAGAAGAACTGAAGCTGCTAATCAGCTCACCTTCAGATGGGAGAGTATAGTATCCTGGCTTATCAGTTTGGGCACAAAGAAATCACAAGGGTCTTTATAAGTGAAAGAGAAAGACAAAAGTCAGGGTCAGAGTGATGCAGACACAATGGGCCAAGAGCCAAGGAACGAGGGCAGCCTTAAGAAGCTAGAAAAGGCAAGGAACCGGATTCTCCCATAGAGCCTCCTGCAGAAACCAGCCCTGCTAACACCTTGATTTTAGCCCAATGGCTAAAGATTTTGGACTGCTGACCTCCAGAACCACAAGATAATACATTTGTGTTATTTTAAGACATTAAGTTTGAGGTTATTTGTTACAGTAGCAAGAGGAAACTAACACAACACCCATATCCTTGGTCTGAGGCTATGGACACCACTGCCCTCCAAGAAGGTCAAGGTAAGTCGGCCAAGCGGCCTTCACCCTTTGCTCTCTCCAACTAAGGACCACGAAGTGAATATACTTCTCACACAGCTACCTGCTGTTAATGTATTTTCCTGGCTCCTTGAGGTAGAATGTTCTTAGCTTACATCAAACTGTGGGTTCTTGATTTCTTCAGGGGCAAGCCCTCTTATTTATTCAAGAAAGAAATACTGAGGGGGCAGAAAAAATAATCTTTCTTCTCTCTTAGCAGTTCATTTTCCTGTTTTCCTAACTTCAAGAAGACAAGCTCTCTTGAGCATAAACTGTGTCTGGTGTCTAGCTGCAGGGAAAGTCTGAGTTCAATAAAGAAAAAAGACAGACTCTTCCCCATGCAGGATTCCAGGCACTGCTGCCTCCCTACGAGAGGAACATCCCTGGCGTCTGCATGCAGGGCACTCACAGAAGACCTTGCCGCCCCCCCACCCCCACTACCTTGACACACTCGACGGTGCCAGTCAGGCACCCGCTAGCTATGTCTGAGCCTCTCGGAATGATGCCTGCACATTAAACGCTAACAGGAGGAAGTCGGAGGGCCCAAGATGCACTTTCAAAAGAACCATTACCTCTGTAGTCAAAGGTAACCACATGGTAACCAAGGGAACTCAGCACCTGCAAAGTGAAAAACAAACATGTGGGTAACAAATCCACACATCTTGGATAAAGGGCATCTTGCTCCTTACTAAACCTATCCTGGTTTCTGTCTTTATACCCTGCACATAGGGGGAAACTTAATAAAGACTTGTCACGTTGCCCCATTCCTAACAGGATCTTATAAAACCCAATGCCAACTGCTACCGGATACAGCATTACCCTCCTCCTCAGTAATGTGGGCCGGATGCCTCCCTCCGGGCTCAGAGCTTCATCTCTGCATTCAGGGGCTCACAGATGCTCCCCACCATAGGGCACACAGCAGACGCTTTGATCACCCAGAGACCCTGGAGCGACTCCACAGTACAGAGCTCGCATTTGGGGACCCTTACTGCGACCTATCTCAGATTTTAAACTTTCACTGAATTTTTTATGTTATTAAAAAAAAAAATCCCTCTAGACTAGGTGATCTCTTTCATTAAATCCATACTTATTGCCTCCCTCCTCCACCCCCTCCAGCCCTGGCTGGGGTTTGCCCAGGGCCATGTGGAAGTTGCCAGCCACCATGTCCCAGCACCTTTCTCCTTAGGCCACCCCAGGGTAGCCTGTAAAACTACCTTCCAGCTCCCAGCTTCCTGCAGAGCCTGCACCCTCCAGAGCCACACCTGCTCCCAGTGTGAACCGTTCTATGAACAGAAACCTCAAAAGGGAACCTACAGCTTTCCAAGCATTCCCTTCCCTGCCTTGATCTGATCCATGCAAGGAAATGCTCCACAGCCTGGAGCAGTCCACCAGGTGTATGACGGACAGAGCAGTGCCCACGTGGCACAGATATTCCCACACATCGGTTTACGTCCCTTTCTACCCTGTAGCACAGGCAGATGCTTGTCTGAGAGGAGGATGAGGGAGACAGGCATGGTGGCCCCGGACACGGGCAGCAACTGCACACTTCAGGCTCCTCGACCCAAACACCTGATGAAGAGGAAAACCAAACAGAAGGGAAGGTCTGCACACCTGCCTGCAGCCCCCTTTACCTGCGGAGACCTGCTGGGCTTCCCCTCGGGCCTGGAGTCTGATTTAAACCCGACCCATGGAGGTCAGAAACTTCTGCGCTAGCCCAATTCCCTAGCCTGCAACTTGGGAGTAAAGTCTAGCTCCCTGACCCCTCTGTCCTCTCCATGCCTTTCACATAGGAGTAACACGTTTACAAACGATTTCAAACATCTTTTAAGTTATCAGCCAATATCTGGCATAAGATCCACAAGGTTCACTCATCTTGATTTTGGAAACCATCCCTGGAGGCAACATTGTAGGAAGTACTCCATGGGGGAGTCATCCACAGAGGCAGTGTCAGAAAGACCACCATGACTAAGGATCAAAATTATTAAGAGAGGGCCGGCCCGGTGGCTCAGGCAGTTGGAGCTCCGTGCTCCTAACTCCGAAGGCTGCCGGTTCGATTCCTACATGGGCCAGTGGGCTCTCAACCACAAGGTTGCTGGTTCAACTCCTCGAGTCCCGCAAGGGATGGTGGGCTCTGCCCCCTGCAACTAAGATTGAACACGGCACCTTGAGCTGAGCTGCCGCTGAGCTCCCAGATGGCTCAGTTGGTTGGAGCGCGTCCTCTCAACCACAAGGTTGCCAGTTTGACTCCCGCAAGGTATGGTGGGCTGCACCCCCTGCAACTAGCAACGGCAAGTGGACCTGGAGCTGAGCTGTGCCCTCCACAACTAAGAATGAAAGGACAACAACTTGACTTGGAAAAAAAGTCCTGGAAGTACACACTGTTCCCCAATGAAGTCCTGTTCCCTTTCCCCAATAAAATCTTTAAAAAAAAAAAAAAAAAGATGAGGATTCTTTGGGGAAAAAAAATTATTAGGAGATTCCCTTCTGTTCGTGCCACCCGGAAAAAGCACAATACTGCCACCTGGAGAGAGCATAATACTTGGAATACAAGAAACAATACTCGGGCAATGCTCCCTCTATCACAGACCATGTGGACACTGCTCCGTCTGTCATACATGGTGTAGACACTGCTAGGCCTATCACAGACCATGTGGATATTGTTCTCTACATCATACACTGTGTGCCACCCTCACCCACCTTGTAAAGCTCCACTCGGTGGTCACCTCCTCTAGAATGTCAGAGAGAAGGAAACAAGAATGGGTGTTAGTGCATCTTCTCAAAGAGGCAGGGTCAGGGGTCAATAATGGAGCATCTGGGCCCTTAGTGACTCAGTCACCAAATCCATACAGGGGGCTTGATGGTGGACAAGTGATCTCCTCCTTGGTCCACCTTCAGTGGCTCCGAGTTTGCCTCTGGCAGTACTGTGCTAAGCAAGGGACAGTCTTAGCACTTTGGGGATATTTGGTAATTATTACCCTACTTTTATTTTTGACTAGGTAATGCATACACATACAGCACGAAATCCAGAAGACATCAGAGGACACACAGCAAGCCCCTCCCACTCCTGCCCCAGTATCCAGCCCCCTTCTTCAGCCTCCTAGTTTCCAGGGACCACCTGTAGACAGAAGCAAAGGCATTTCTTTACTTGCAGTCATATACCCACAGGGACCTACTACACGTACCTTCTGTTCACTTTCGGTACACTCTTTTTAGTGATGGTCACTTTGCTCATCTCGTGGTCATTTGGCTCTTTCCTATCTGCTGCTGACTTAAACTTTGCTGATGTGGCCAGCCTGTGATGTCCTTTCACATACATGTGTCCCATGTGTGGGACATGTTCCTACATGTAGAACTACAAGTCGAAGGTGTGCAACTATAATCTTGACAATCATTGCCAAGTCCTTCAGAGGGCCTTTGCCTTTCACCAAGAATGTGTGAGAACGGCTATCTCCCAGCCCCTCACCAACAGACTAGTGTTTTAGTGGGTACTTTTTATTACTGAGGCTGAACAGGCTTTCACACATCTGAACTGTTTCACATATCTGTACTTCTTTGTCCGAGGACTATCAATTTCTTCTCACTTTCTGTCTAGTCGTTGGTTTGCTGTTACTGTGAACAGATACCAAAGTAGGGATGGGGCCACCTTGAGACAGGAAAGTGTATCGCAGGTGAGCTCACCCTCTCCAGACTTCTCAGATGTTTTTCTTTTTTATAATGAGCATTTTGGCCATTTCGGGTATGTGTATGGGGGTGAGGGAGGGAGCGTCCTTGGGAGAGAGAAGGATGAGATGAAAGAGGAAACCAATATAATGCAGAAACAAAAACACAAAGAAATGAGTTTCAAAACCAAAAGGAAATACTGCACAATGTTTTCAGTTATCTTTGGAAAAGTTCACAGTAGCTCTTAAACTTTCTAAATTCCCTACCTTGAGCAAAAAAGGATTTAGAGCCTAACACAAGGGCAGCAGCAGCCTGGTGAAAGGGGTTGGGGAGGGCGGTCTGGGTCTCAGGGAGCCTCATGAGTCTGGTCATCGAACAGGGGTGGGCGAGATCTGCAACATGGGCAGTCTTCGGGGCAGTGCGAGGGAGCAGCAAACCTTTCAAAGTAACAATATTCCTTTAAACCTGAAATTACAGGCAGATTTTGTCTTTTTTTTTTTACCATGTGATTGGCATTGCTTAATTTAACCTTACTCAAGTAAACTACAAAATTCTCTCATTATAGAAAGATGCTACGAGAGCTTTGTAGCCACTTGCTCTTTGAAAAGCAGAAGAGAAACCCTTTGTAGCTTGTTTCAAAGAAGAAATCAAACAGCCAAGTGTACTCATGATTCAGTAGCTAGGCACTGTATTCACTTGGCTCAGGAACCATCCTCGTAGGCCACACTTCCTGGACTTTCTGCATGTCCACTGTGCAGTCCTTCTGCCCAAACACCCACTGTGGCCTGCTTTCCCCTCCAGAAAGGCCTGAGCATTGTTCTCCTTGCTGCTTCTGCCAATAAAATGACCACCCCCATCCCATCACCATGGCCAAAGTGCCCTGCCTTCTGCCAGTTCCTTGCTGGCTCTCACAGGACCTAAGGCAGCTGGGAGTTTCAGGCAATGTTTTCTTCAGAAAATCCACCTTTTCCTTCACTCCCACCAGCTATCTCACAGAGACTTCTAAGCAAGGTTGACCACATGGGGTGGAAGGAGCCGTCTTTAAACCAAGGATGGTAACTCCAATCACAGCTAGTCTGAAGGACATGCCATCAAAGCCACTCCTGAAAAGCACCTGAAATAAATCTGGCCAAGGGCTTTACCTGCCAGAGACAGTAGTGCTTCATCACTGGCCCAGCAGGATGCACTGGCACTCTGGGTGACAGCTGGAAGGGGAGAACTCAAGCAAGTCACCCTGACCTGACAGCACGGTGGGGCCACCTCAAAGGATGAGTCTGTCCATGCATGCTCAGGCAGGGTCTCTGTTGGCCTCCCTCTTCCTTTGGCCTTCCTTCCTCCCTGCCTCTTCTCAGCACTTGCTGCCCTTTCCAGGAAGCGTTCCTCCTCCTCCAGCAGGGCACACCTACCAGGGAGAAAGTGCCAACCTGCCTGCAATCCTCAGATCTTGTTGTTATTGAACAAGAGACAACTTTCCTCAGGGCATGTTGTGGCCCATAAGTGTCACAAGGACCCCTCCTCTGAGGGACCACCACTTCCTTACCCACTGAGAAATGCTGTTCCCTAAATCATGGGCCCTCAGACACTTTGCCCTTTAAATTTAGTCAGGAAAAGGGAAACACCCCTCTGTGGCAGAGGATCAGGATCACTCTGACAGAGATGCAGCCTCCTCCATTCCACCAAGTGCGAGCTTCAGATAAGGGGTTTCTGGACGGAGCTTCCCACATTTGCTTAACATGGTGGTTCCCAAGGAAACAAGGCGTGGGTCCACTTTGCACACAGCACTGCCTTGCTCTGAGCCTCTGGGAACACTGCTTCATGTTAAGTTTCACCTAAACCCTCTTTTTGTCTATTCCCCCACGTGCCCACTCCCTTACTGCAGTGAGTCAGTAAGCCCGCCTGGGCCTGGACACTCCTGCCCACAAAGAAGCCAGCACTGCATGCAGGACATATCCGTGGGCTCTTCTTCCTCACCTGGTGCCTGCATTACCATGCAGGTACAGAATGATAGGGTAACTGGAAGCCAAGGCATCCTCGTACCATATCTGGTCCTTCCCTTGGGCAGTCTTCCACCAGACAGCAGGGACAGTGTGCCTACAAACAGAAGCAGAGGGAACGGCACAATCAGCAGATGATGACTGTCAAAGGAACAGCTGTGGAGCTCAAGTCACAACTGAGCACAGAGCAAGAGGACAGGTGGGCTGGAGAAACAAACTGTCCCTGTTACCAGAGTATGAAATAACTATGGAAGTCCAAGCTGTCGGGATGGCTTCTGACAGCTTAAGTAGGACATTTCCTTTCTTGCTAATGGACCTCCACTGGGCCACAGAGATTCGCCCTGGTAGTAGTTATCAGAAGGGGCGTGCACCGGGGCTGTTTCTCTCATAGGAACCAGAAGCTCTGTGAGGGAGGATCCCACCTGGATCAATCACCAGGCCTTCACCTGGGACTAGCACAGAATGGACACTTAATAAATACTAGCTAAGTAACAGCTTTTCCCCTCATACGTATCCATATTTTTAAACTGTACACAAGCACAGCATCAGTGTGCTTAAGATAGTATGATGTTGTTTACACGTGCAGCAACGATGATCTTTGTGAGCCGCACTAGAAGCCTGGCCATCCTTAAAGCACCACTTCTAATGTACGGCACATTTCAGGGCCTGCTTGTAAGCTGTCTAGGAGCAGACCCACCTGTGCAGGAAGAGGTGTTGCAGGTCACCCCACTGCGTGGGTGTGCTTGCACTCACCCAGCTCATTTTGCACCAGGCCAGGCTCTTGGAGACTCAGTCTATTTGGTCAAACCCTCCTTCAAAGAGATGCTCTGGTTAATCTTAACTCAGGCCACATCAAATACTGTTAACCACTGGGGAGGGTCTGAATTAATACGGTTTTTCTGTAAAATTTATTTAAATTTATTCATTTACTGTAGCATTTTAAAGAATCCTTTAAAATACTGTAGTAAATGGCCAATTTCTTATTTTCTAGCTCTTAAGTTTCAGCACCTTATTTCTAATGTATATCTTTGATTCGTTCCAGAGGATTACATTTTGGGTGGTTTTGACCACTGTAATGTTTACTCTCCTACAATTATAAACCTATGGGACTGAAAGGTATATTTTAAAGGTGCTAGGGGCTGATGTGCTTCCAGTAACCAGGCTACCCCAAACTTGGAGCTCTTGGAAAAGGCCCAGGAAGCTCCCAGCCAGAGGGGTGGGAACCTATTCCTGGGGCTCTCCTCCCCCATGCCAGGTGGACAACTATGCCCACAGACAGGCAGCTGAGACCGCCAAGTATATCCTCAGCTTTCCTCCAAGCCTTTGCCAGTAGGAGAATCTGTCAAGGTGCTGGGGAGGACAGCTGGTGAACCAAGGGCCCACACCATCCTCACAACAGCATAGGACACAGACGTGGGCAGGCATTGGGCACCTACCAGCACACAGCATGGCTGTCACTACTTTGAGACTCACCATTGTTGTCACTAAATACAACTTTCTTCGGTAACTCCTGTGAAAGTTTTCAGCCTAAGTGTCAGCACCACAAACACCCCTCTGCAATACGAGGAAGAAGTACTGACTAAACTGCCAGGTCTTCAAAGCACAGACCCTATTAACCAGCAGGAGGGTCAACCAATTCCCAGCAAACAGCTCTGAGCAAAACACGTCAAACTTCTGAATAAAGATGGAAAAGCAAAGCGTCCCACATGCACACATTGGTCAATAACTGCTAGATTAAATCAAACTGGAAACAAAAGACTCTAGAATCCCAGCATCAACTCCAAAAAACAAAAATCTCCCTTCTCATTTTGTTCTTTACCCAGGACGATTATTATTATAGAAATCCCTGAACTACCTTGCAATCCACACTGGGATGCTATTCATAGCATTTCATTTAGAAGCTTCTCACATACACAGCAAAGAAAGACATTATGGCTACTGAAAAAGAATCCCAGCTAGATTAAGGGGCAGTGATTCTGAGAGAAAAATGAAAATAGCATAACAAGGTTGGTCAATTTTGATTTAGTTGTTCAAAAACACTTAGTTGTCCATAGGAAAAAAAACCATTAAAACATATTCTAAGGACAAAGAAACCACAGAGCTTACGTCCAATTCAAATTTATGGTTACAGAAAGTAAATACTAAGAAGATAACAAACACCACCACTGTCAACTGCCAAAAACTGTATGTGAAAAGAAATCAGGCCGTTTCAATACCTAGACATTCCTTTTTCTGAAAATGAATGGTGTATCTCAAACCTCTGCTCACAATTCTGTGCTTATATGCTCTTTGTTTCTAGCTTTTTCTTTCCCCCTGGAAATAAGGCTCTTTACCAAAAGCAATGTGGTTCACAAAGCTGTTTGAAAATCCCAGAATAGTTTGGTGCCATCTCATTGTGCTGCATTAGGACCGGATTTAGCAGCGCTCTTTGCTTTGGCAATAAAGTGGATGAAGATAGGAATGCAGAGGCAGCAGGCTCACACACTGCTCTCCAAGATGACACCCGCCACATTGCGTAGCCCTCCTGCCTTCTGGAGACTCCACAGAGCAGGCGCCTTGGCCCTGTAGCCACCTGGCTAGACACTCACCAGACTCCAATGGTCACATCTTCCTCTGGCTGGAGGTAGTAATTACAGGTGTGATTCAAACCTTGATCCTGTGGTTTTTTCAAGTCAATGAAATAGGGAACCCTCACTGTGGGGGACAAAGAGATGGAAACCAGGATTAATGAGGGTGGATGGACACACACGTGAACTGACTTACGCATACATGCACACAGCAGAGGTGAAGCTCTCAAAAAGTGCCAAGTCTTTTCCAACACAATACTGCCAGGTGTACTGGGCCCTCTAGTCTCGGGTGGGGCTGTAGGCAAGCCTGCTCTGGGACACTGTGAGAGCATTTACACAACCTCCAGCAAGAGCGACATCTAAGTAGAGACGGACCCACTGAAGGTTGTTCAAGGTGTGAGAAGATACAAATGAGGAAAGAAAAAATCCCTGAAAGGCCTGGTGGTCGGCCTGACCCTGAAAGAGGCTGGAGACAAGGATGCCAGTGAGGCTTCTGGAAGCAGCTCAGGTAAGCTGCGACTGAAGGCTGGAGCCAGGTGTTGGAGGGAGGGAGGGAAAGGTGACAGATGGCTGGTATGCTCTGGAGCTGAGCCCAAAGGACTCGACAACCAACTGAATGTGGGTGTGAGCCAGTTAAATGGGATTCTGAAGATTCCAGTGCTGTCACTTAATGCAAAAGGATGGCAGAAGATGAGGTGTGGTTACAAACGGGTGGATGAACCAACAGAACCCATCCAGAGTTGAGTATAGTCAAGTGGCGCAATACACCAGGAGCCCTAAGTGTAACAAGTGACCTGCCATGAGGGCAGAATTCTGTGGTGCACCCACCCTATGGAACATCCTGGGGCCATTAGACAGAGACTGACCAGAGCATTACAGGTAGGTGAGAAGAGCAGGGAAGAAGCAAGAAGATCACAGTGTGTGCTGCATTAGCCCATGTTGTTATTGTAAGAAGACGCAAACAACAACACCCATGTGTGGCTTGAAAGAAATACAGAAAGACACATGACAGACTGTTAACAAAGTGTGTGTGTCTGTGTGTGTCAGGTGATGCTGAATTTTCCCCTTATATATCATTTTACTTTTATTGCTTGAGGTGAACATATTTTAAGATATATTCAGTTGAAAACTGAAAAACTTAAAAAACAAAAACAAAAACAAACCCCAAAACCCAAAACCTTGAGGTGGGATTTACTCACTTTATAAAATGGCACTTAGTGACAAAGAGCAGTATGGTCCTAGCTTCTAGCTGATCCCACCTTTTATAAGGAAGCTGCATACATCTTTACAGTTTTCTTTGGTGAAGAAAGTAATTTAATTAAATAACCTCACATATACATGTGGTATAAAAGGACAGGTGTGCTCATCTCCCACCTTGTCCCCTTCCTAAGCCGCACTCAACTTCCTGCTCCAGGAAGAACTTCCTGCTCCAGGAAGAACTTCCTGCTCCAGGAAGAACTTCCTGCACTTGCTGTTTCCTCTGTCTGAAAGCATTCCCCCCACATACCTGCACACCTAGTTCTCACTTCCTGAAATGTCACCGTGGCTCAGAACACATTTGCTGACGAAATAAAGTATTCAACTCCTGAGGACATGGGGACACACACACACTCTTTCCCTAAGAAATTCCCTAAGCAAATGTTTCAGACCAGATGGGGAGACAAATCTTCCCACCAGGGCTGCTGTTCGTACCTCCAGCTTTTTAATCTCTTCCTTCTCCAAGAAGCAGGCTAAATTTTTGGAAGCTTATCATTTTCTCACAGAAGAAAAAAAAATGACAATCAAAGGAGGTGGCATCATATTTCCTGGTGCTTTCACTGTGTTGGCACCATGTTGTTCTGGCTTTCCCCACAATGCCTCCTGTAATCTACACACCTTCCCTGAGACAGGCTGCTACTGCTGTTTCATAGCTCCTGTGAAGTCACCAGCTCACGTGATAGATTTGCACCCAGGGAGTGCGACTCCATGGCCCACACTCTTGACTAATCCGGACAGGAAGAGAGAAAGGTAAACTGGCTTTAATCCTCATTAGCCCCAAATGACTTGTTACGGGTCGAGTTGTGCCCTCGCCACCAAAGGATACACTGAAGCCCTCAGAATGTGACCTTATTTTGAAATAGGATCTTTACAGAGGTAATCAAGCTTATGTGAGGTCGTTAGGAAGACCCCATCCAACATAACTGGTGTCCTTGTCAAAAGGGAAAATATGGACATAGAGACATATAAGGACACAAAAAGACAATGTAAAGACATGAAGAGATGGCAGCCATATGACGACAGACACAGAGATTGGAGCTACAAGCCAAGGGACACCATGGATTACTGGACACCACTAGAAGCTGGGAAGAGGCAAGGAAGGATTCTACCCAGAGTCTCAGGGAGCACAGCACTATTAACACCTTGTTTTCAGACTTTCAGCCTCCAGAACTGGGAGAGAGTAAATATCTGCTGTTTTCAAGCCCACCAGTTTGTGGTATTTGTTAAGACGTCCCAGGAACAAATGAAGTTTACTCTGGCAATGGGACTCAGAAAGGCTCCTGACCAGAGAGAAGGCCTGGGAAGGGCTCCTGTTTCTTGTGCTGTTTCAGATGCAGGCTCCTACACTTGCAGACTCCATTCTGTGACTTTGTTTCACGCTGTGAAAGCTGAAGGCTGCATCTGGATATGCCAGTCCCTCATCTGACAACTGTGAGGTAAAATGACTTCCTCAGTGAAACTTTGAATATCCAAATTTGGTGCCCAAAGTCAATCCCACACCCAGACTCAATCAATTCTCCACCTAAGTCTGGTATTGCCGGCCCCCAGCCCTGATGCCAAATAAAAAGTGAGTGTTTGGGCTGAGGAACTTGGCTTCCGCTGGCTCAGCTTTCAGACCTTGGCTGGTTCTGTGTCCAGAGAGAAGGCGACCAAGCTACATACACAGTACCCCAGAACTCAGAGGACTCCCACCCATGAAAAGTGTTTATGAAGATTAGCAGCTAATCCTGACAGCCTCCAAGCCCCAGAAATCTAGGAACTGAGGGCCTACATTCTACTCCAGGACAGCCTCATTCCACAAAGCTTGTCTCCCAGTTCACTTTTACTACTGTTTTAGAAGCAATTGTAAAAAAGGAGTCACTGAATGTGCAGTTCTGCAGATGCTGCCCATGTGTCTCCCCACTCCAGCTCATGGAAGGCTGCTACTTAGTCCTAGGGGTCAGACAGCCCCAGAGAGCAGTGGCCACAAGAACCACCTGACCACTACTAAGTGAGCAGAAATGCCACAAAGCAAAGGAATGGGGTTAAAGGAAACAGGAGACCCGGGCTGGCTTGAGAAGGGTCCCAGGACCTGCCTGAGCGGGAACACAGCTCACTCCTGCTGGCCAGTGCACTCTGACCTCCCATGTAAGGCCCAAAAGATTGTTAAGCTTTCTTTAACGTCCAAATGAAAATCCACAGGTTCATGATTCACATCTTGAGGAGGTAAGAATGGAGATGCCACCCCAACAGCATGAGGTGAAATTTCCAAGTCATTGCAGGGCAATGCTGGAGACCCCCACCTCCTCTGGAAGGGGACCTTCCTGGGCACAGACAACTAACTGAAAGTCTCCTTTAAAAACACCATTGTAGATGATCCCACTCCCATGCAGCAGACACGCAGAAGAAAGAGTTAGGGACAGGCGTCTCCCTGGGAGGTGCAGGGCGGAAGCCATTGCCTTCCTTTTCTGTGTCACCAGGGCTGGAATAGGAAAACCCAAAGTTCTGTGCTTGTAGAACATTCTGTCATTTCATTAGGAAACCAACAGAGCAAAATCTGTGGGCTGTGTCTAAAGTAGCTCAAATAACTGATCTGAAGAAAGTTAATTCAATTCAAGTATTTGCTGGGAACTCACTGTGTAGCAGGCCCCAGAGAGCAGCATGCTACACACACCCGCTGCCACGAAGGCACCTGGTCCAAGGTACCTGGACGCCTGCAAAGTAGGAAAAGTCACGTAGAGTCAGTTCTAAGGTCCGCCATCAGGACATCTGCAGCCCTGTAGCTTCGTGTTTATATGTAAACTCAAACTGTCTTCTGTGTTGGATTGACTGAGGACACTTAAGGGACAATAAAGTCAGGGGGAAAAAACAAACAAACCAACCTCCCCTTGATTTTAGTATGTTGTTAGTTACTTTGTGCTTCTCACAAGTGGCAAAAACTTAGAGATGATAAATTCCTAGAAGTTCAGCTATGTTTCTGTTAGAAAAATCAAACACCTCTTAGATACTACATGCATTTTACACTTAATATTTTAGGTATTTGAAATATTAAATAATGACCTTACTATTTCTGTTCCTCTTCCTACTGTTCCTCGTTAGAACAAAAATTTCCTTTTATCCAGCAACTTCCAAGTTTGTCATTAAATCTATACAGACTTAACGCCCCAAACTTGTATGTCCAGACGCCTGCAGAGCTGGGAACACTTGTGTTACCACAGATGAGCAGTTCTGGAGTCCCGTGACACACCCACCCCTACTGCCACCCATGCCTTGCCTTGCATGGACCAGGCTGCAGTCACACACGCACTGTTTCAGCACCTCCTGTCTGTCTTGCTCCTGGTCCTCAGGCTCTTCCTCCCTTCTCCTCTCTACCAGCTCCCCTGCTGCCTGCACAGCACAGCATGAACCCCAGCTCCCCAAGTCCCTAGCTCCCGAACACGTAAGGTTCAAATCCACTCTTTGCAAACCAACACAGCCAAAGAACATGCACAGAGACCACCTAATATGGTTCGAATGCTATCCACACCCAATTTGAAGGCCACTATTTACAGAGTGCCATGTTCTATCCTCGAACATCTAACACCCGCTCACACAGTCCCTGCTCTCTTAGCCTCATCTTGTAGGTGTAAAATGGTGCTCCTTAAAAGGATTATTCCCAACAACCACATACCGTCTATTTCACATGCTTGATACTTCTGCACCTTTCTCCTCCCACTTGTAAAAAAGTAAACATATAGCATGAATAACAAAACCACCTTTGTAATACATGAGGTCCAAGATAACTCAAGGAGACTACAACAACCATAAAGTCAGCATATTATTCCCCAGAAACCAAAGTCTGCCAGGATTTTTTAAGTGAAAAAAGGAAAACCTAATTTTTTTTAAAGGAAAAAAACCCTAATTATTATTATCTTTAAAAAGTGGTCATCTTTTCCAAGGAAAGTTAACCTTCTAGACTACACAAGTGACAGAGCATCTCCTACACAACAGCTTCAAGAGGCTCTCCATGCTGTCCTTTTTACCTTTCTCAGCTAAAGAAAAATCCTCACCATGCATACTCATCTGTGTAAACAAATGCCAACCCTGGAGAGCAACACACTCTTTACAAACAGCCTTTAACTGGGAGGGGGCACAAGGAAACTTTCTGGGTAATAGAAATGTTCTATGTCTTGATCTGGGTGGTGGGTATATAAATATATAAACCATCACAAAAGTGAACTCTTACTAAAAATTAAAGGAAAAATGGACACATGGCACTTACCAAAATTCAAGAAAATCAGTTTGGCCTGTATCCCAGGACATAGTTTGATGAGAAATGGAATGATAATATACAACCCCAAAACACAGAGAAGTATTTTCCTCAGTCGGAACCACAGGCCCTTTCGCCTGCAAGAAAAAAGTAATTAACAGATCAAAGGCAGTAGGTGCAATTTTACTATAGTTTATTAGTAGCATTGTCAAAATTACTAACCAAGATGCACATATATGTTTTCCCACAAGAATATTGCCAGTAATAAGAATAGCCTCCCACCTGCTTTTGTTAAAATAATTATTTTAGGCACTCTTTTAATTTGATCTTAGAACACTACTGTAGGGGTGAAGTCTTTTCATGAAAGCAAAAGAAGCAGTGCTAATCATTTCCTATGCTCTCCCTGGGATCAGAACACAGCACAGACATCAGATCTTCAGAACGCGCCCAACCTTATATCAGTCCATGGCTGCAACTCCATCATAGAAGACACTGGCTGTCTGGTAGGCCTGGTGATCACCCTCCCTCAAGCCAGCCACAGGCGGGTTACCCATTAGCTCCTTGTAAGAAGAGCATACATCAATAGAACCTACCCAACCAGGTCCTGGGAGGGAGCAGAGGGCTGAAAACAAGACTGTGGCTGTCAACTGTATGTCCTCCGGTTTCTGCCCTTGTCCCCTTTGGCATCACCCAACAGAGGCTCCTTCTCCAGGTACCTCAGGCCAGGTTGTCATCCCAGGGTGTGAAGATCTTCTTCTAATCTCTAACCAGATCCAAGACTTCTTTATCCTGTTACTGATCCCCTTTAAAAAATGTCCCTAGTCCAGATATTCTCAAATTTGTTAGACTAAGGAGTTTCCTACAACTAAAAAATTGAGCTTCTGTTTATATGTATTATTATTTGTCATATGAGAAGTAAAAACAAAAATTTTTTTAAAACATCTATTAATGAGTCTAATAACAATAAACAACCCAACACATTGTTAACATAATTAACACATTATAAAAAGTGGTTATATTTTCCCAATGCAAAAACTTTTAGGGAGGGTTGAAAGCTTCAAGACTATTACAACATGGCCCAAAACAACTCTCCAAACAAGACCACAGCAAGGAATCACAGACGAAGCCGCACCAAATTCACAGAAGACCAATTGAATATCCTCATCAAAGCATTCAATCAAACACCTTACCCAGGTGATGCTATCAAACAAAAGCTTGCTTTAGAAATCAACACTGAAGAGTCTAGAATCCAAATTTGGTTTCAGAATCGAAGAGCTAAGCACCGAGTTCAGGAAAGATTAGAACCTGAGGACTTATAAGCTAGCCAAGACCAAGATCACCCTGAAGAGAAGATTCATGGTAGAGAAGATAGACGGTGTCCTACCAGCTATACTTCCTCCAAATTACACACCCTCATCACAGCATTTACAAACAACCCTTATCCTGGGATTGATGCCAGAGAGCAACTTGCTAAGCAAATTAGGGTTCCAGAGTCAAGAGTCCAAATTTGGTTTCAAAATCGAAGATCTAGATTTCATGTACAGAAAAAAAGAGAACGTGGTGAGCTCTTACAACAGAAACAGGACCAGGAACAAAATCTCTGAGACATGGGAGTTCAAGGCGCAGAAATTACACCAAATGGCACCAATCTCGTTAACAACTGTCTTATTTCTCTGAAGCCAGAACAGAATGGACCAAGATATAAATTTGATGTCATCAGCCTGGGCTCCAAATCTCTCTCATCCTGGGAACATACCCTTCTAAATATACTGTCAGCTTCTTGAGAAGCTGAGCCTTCTGGAGATGGTAAACAGAACTTCAGGAGGCAGACAGATACAAGGCACCACAGCCCTATCCAACGGAGCCTGGCTCCACACTTCAGCAGAGGTCAAAGAAAATGAAAATAAACTTATTCATATCATTTTTAAGTAAAAAAAAAAAAAACCTTTAGGGAGAAGAGTGCAATTAACATTTTTACAAATTTCTTTAAGGCAGACAGCTTAATAAAAGACAGACAGATTCTTGTATCTGTTTCTGCATTCAGTCTTGTTGCAATACCACATGTCATGTAGTATCAAAAAACTCCATAGTGCTCCATGAAAGAATGAGAAAGAAAAAGGTAAATAACGTAGTATCATTATGAAAATCGTAACCTACGGACACTCTGAAATGATTTTGGGGACTCAGCATGAGCCCCTAGAGCAGCCTTGGGAACCACTGTTCTAACTTACCACATCAAGCAAAACCTTAGTGTGGCTAGTTATTTATTTCTGGATTGTTAAAAAAAAAAATGTATTGGATTTCCAGTCAATGTGATGGAGTACGTAAATGCTGTGCTTGCCTCCTCTCACAACCACATCAAGATTACAATTAAACTACAGAACAACCATCATTGAGAATTGCCTGAGGTCCAGCTGAACCAAAGCCCTACAACTGAAGACATACAGAAGGAGGTACCTCGAGACTGGTAAGATGAGCAGAGATGAGGAATGGGCTGGTCCCACACCCCGTGTGATTGTTAAAAATCAGGAGAAATATCTTGGCTGTGGAGGTCTCCCCTCCAGAGGAGGCAGGAGTCCCAACCCAACACCAGGCTTCCCAGCCCAGGCTTCCAGTGCCAGGAAGAGAAGTCCCCGTAACTTCTGGTTGTGAAAACAAGCAGAGATGGTGGCTGAGATGAAGGGCTGCTGGAGTCCCAGATGATCCTCGTGAAGCGCCTACATACAGACTTACTTGCTGAGGAACTCATTCACTCTGATCTCTAACCCTGGGCCAGCAGCTCGAAAGGCGCCAGGGATATACAGAGAGGAATTGAGCTGCCTGCCTTCAGGGCGAGAGATAGAGGCGCAGTTTTCTTCCAGACAGAAGTGCTGGTAGAATTCATTGTTTCTTTTTTGAGCTTTTCCTCTTCCCAGCAGCCATAACTGAGTCTCCATCAACCGAGCTAACACTGTTCAACCTGCCCTGGTGATTCCTGAGACCCCACTAAACCCAATTTTTGGGCACACCCACTTGATTCCAGTGGCTTTTCCATACAAATGACCCACCTTGGCTCATGCAGTAGATATTCCTAAAATCTCCCAAAGATTCACAAAACCCAAACAAGCAGCATTTGGCTTTGGGGGTCCTACACCTCATGCTGAGCAGCCCCAAGCCTGGCACTAGTGAAAGCTGGCCTCAGTTCATATCTTGGCCTCTCTAGGTATCTTGAAGCCCAGCATGGGTGGGGGCCATCTACAGACTGCTTTGTGGTTCATGCCAGGTGGTCCTGGGCAGGGTACAGGCCCTCCCAGGAGTCCCCAGGGCTGACATGCCCAGTGGTCAGCTTCAGACCAAGCCAGAGCATAGCCTGGCTACCTCATCTCCAAAGATGACACCCAAAGGGCACACTGGGCAGGCACCAGAGCCCTGCTAAAGTTAATCCTGCTCTGTAGGGTCAGCCCCTGCACAAGTACTCCCCCATGTAGCCAAGGCGAGCTCTTACAACCAATGAGTCTGAGGGTCAATCCCTACCATCGATGTGCAAACAGCCACCAAGTTTCAACTACAGTAGGAAGGCACATACAGCTCACACAAAGGACACACCTGGAGGACCTGGCTCAGGTGACCAGGGAGACTGCACCACTGAGCCCCATAGGACATCTACTACATAAGGCCACTCTATTCAGACTGGGAGACATAGCATCCCTACCTAATACATAGAAACAAACACAGGGGGCAGCAAAAATGGGAAGACAAAAAAATATGCTCCAAATGAAAGATCAGAACAAGCTTCAGAAAAAGAACTAAACAAAATGGAGACTAGCAATCTATCAGACGCATGTTTCAAAACACTGATTATAATAATGCTCAGTGATTTCAGTGAGAACTTCAACAAAGAGATAGAAAACATAAAAATGGAGATAGAAAACAAAAAAGAACCAGTCAGAAATGAAGAAAACTGAAATGAAGAATACATCAGAGGGAATCAGCTGTAGATTAGATAAAACAGAGGACTAAATCAGTGATTTAGAAGGTTCAGAACACATCAAAACAGAACAGTAAAAAGAATAAAAAAAAATGTGGGTAGTTTAAGGGGCCTCTGGGACAACATCAAACATATCAACATTTATATCATAGGGGTACCAAAAGGAGAAGAGAGAGAGCAAGGAACTGAAAACCTATTTGAAGAAATAATGACAGAAAACTTCCCTAACCTGGTGAAAGAAATAGATATGCAAGCCCAGGAAGCAAGGGAGTCCCAAACAAGATGAACCCAAAGAAGACCACACCAATCCACATCATAATTAAAATGCCAAAGGTTAAAGACAATCTTAAAAGCCGCTAGAGAAAAGCAGTTAGTTACCTACAGAGAGCACTCATAAGACTATCAGCTAATTTCTCTCAATAGAAACTTTGCAGGCCAGAGTTTGAATTGGCATGAAATATTCAAAGCAATGAAAAGCAAGGACTTACAACCAAGATTACTCTACCCAGCTAAGCTATCATTTAGAATTGAAGGATAAAGAGCTTCCAGACAAGAAAAAGCTAAAGGAGTTCATCAGTATTACAAGGAATGTTAGAAGGACTTCTATAAGAAGAAAAACAAAGATAAAAATATGAATAATAAAATGGCAATAATTTTATTGTTAATTACTTTAAATGTAAATGGATTAAATGCACCAATCATAAGACATAAGGTGGCTGAATGAATAAGAAAACAAAACTCTTACATATGCTGCGTACAAGAAACATATATTTCAGATCAAAAAACACACACAGACTGAAAGTAAAGGGATGGAAAAAGATATTTCATGAAAATGGAAATGGAAAATAACTGGAGTAGCAATACTTACTTATACCAGACAAAATAGACTTTAAAACAAAGGCTATAACAGGAGACAAAGAAGGACCCAGTAATCCCACTTCTGGGTATTAATCCAAAGAAACCCAAAACACTACCTGGAAGGGACATGTACATCCATATGTTCATTGCAGCATTATTTATAATAGTCAAGATATGGAGGCAGCCTGGGTTTCCATCAACGGATGAATGAATAAAGAAGAGGTGATATATATATCATACCTACATATCATATATATATATATATCATATCTATATATCTATATGTCTGTATCTATATATAGACCTAGAGGGTATTGTGCTGAGCAGAGTAAGTCAGACAGAGAAAGACAAATGCCATATGATTTCACTTATATGCAAAACCTAAAGAACAAAATAAACAAAACAAAAACAAACTCATAGATACAGAGAACATTTTGATGGTTGTCAGGTGGGAGGGTCTTCCGGGGATGGGTGAAAAAGGAGAAGGATTAAGAAGTACAAATTGGTTGTTACAAAGTGGTTATGGGGATGTAAGGCACAGCATAAGGAAAATAGTCAATAATATTGTAATCATTATGTATAGTGTCAGATGGGTACTAGGTTTATTGGGGTGATAGATGGGAGGGGAGCTGGGGGCAGGGTGGAAAAGGTGAAGGGATTAAGAAATACAAATTGGTCATTATAAAACAGTCATAGGGATATAAACTGTAGCTTAAGGAATATAGCCAATGATAATATGGTAATAACTATGTATAGTGTCAGGTGGGTACTCAACTAATCAGGGGGATCACTTCTTAAATTATATAAATGTCTATCCACTATGCTGCATACCTAAAATTAATATAAAATGTTGCATGTCAAGTGTAATTGAAAAATTCAAAAAGGGGGAAAAGGTGAAGTGCAATAAAAAAATATTCAAAGTAGTTTTAAAAACATACCTGGAACTGCTGACACATTGAATACAGATGAATCTCAAAAGCATTATGCTAAATTAAATAAGACAGACACAAAAGACTATATACTGTATGATTCCATTTATCTAAAATTCTAGAAAAGGCAAAACTATACGGACAGAAAAACAGAACAGTGGTTACCAAGGGCTAAGGATAAAAGGTTTCAAGGGGCACAGGGAACTTCTGGAGTAATGGAAATACTTTTTATCTTGATTGTGGTTACACAATTGTATACACTGGTTAAGTTTTGCTATATGTAAATAATGCCTCAGTAAAGCTGATGACTAACATGCTCATCTATAATGTAATTTATTCACTCATTCACCTGGTTTATTCAACGGTTATTACTGAGCATCTAGCACTTTCAGGTGGTGAACAATAAGGGCAGCAAAGGAGGGCATCAGCATCTATATTGTGCTGTCAGCGCAATGAAGCTGACGTAAGGGCTTTGAGGGAGGTATGTGCTGTTACTCAGCACTATCAATGTTCTGGAACTCTCCAGGAAACCTGAAACCTAAGACGGGAGATGAGGATAGTGCAATAATGGCAGCTAGCAGTTAGTAATTTTAGATAAAACCAAAAGTAAACATTGCACTAAGAAATTCAGAGAAGAAAACTATTTAGTTTTGAAAACTCCACAGACCTTATATTAAAATTTTTGTCATTATTTTTATCAGGAAGTTCTACATTTGTGAATAGTTCTGCAAGAGTCTATTAGCTAAAGGACAGGGCTTCTGTAATCTAGAAATGTAGCCAGTCTAGTGTTCTCAGCAGGGTACTCCACAGAACCCTTCTCCCTCCTATATGGAGACAGTTTAGCTATTTGCCTTTAAAGCTGCATCTAGATGGTTCTTTGGGGTATTTTTCTTTCTCTCTCATCCTGAGAGTTTTTTCTTATATAGGACATGAGTTTCTAGATTTCCAATGTTATCTCTTCATGTGAATATTTAATGGTGAAATTCATAATCTTTTAATATGTGAAAGTATAAGTTCCCATAATAAAATGTAATTTCTCTAGATTCTATTTCAATCAGTGGTCAGTACATGGTCCGCAGCAAATCTTGTCTGCAAGTCTGAAAATCTTTCTAAAAGGCAAACAGAGGAAAAAAAAACTTACAAGTCTTTATTAAACTTGCATAATCAGCAAGACAAACATATTTTCGTGTTTAAAAAGAGTTCAGACATAAATGCAAAATTAATTAATAAACCCAAGAGCTGTTCCTTCAAGAAAAAGAAATAGATTAAGTTTGAGGCTAGAAAGAGAATTAGGGATCAGAAAGATGCGATAACCACAGATGAGTAGTTTTTTTAATAGAGAATATTATGTACTTAGCTAAACTACTAATTTTTTTTATAATTCAATGATATAGACTATTTTGTAGGAAAATATAAATGGTGAAAATTCACTCCAAAAGAAAATGAAGTACTGGATCAAGCTACCAAAAAATTTCACCCCTGAAGGACACTAAGCCCAGAAAGATTGACAGGCATTTCCTTCTAACTTTTAAGAAATAGATAATTATCATATCATACCATCAGTGGCAGAACACGGAAAGCAAGGAAGAATGTTCAAAGTCAAAGCTGGTTTGAGTATAACGGACAAATAGAATCAATCCAGCACCACACATACACAAAAACTATTAATGAATTTCAATTATGACTAGAGATACAAAATTCCTGGAAGTGGAAAAGCAAATCAGGTAGGAATGTATAATACTGCAGCTGCTATGGAAAACAGTTTGGTGGTTCCTCAAAAAGTTAAACACAAAATCACCATATGATCCAGTAATTCTACTCCTAGGTAAATACCCCAAAGAATTGAAACCAGTGATTCAAACAAGATACATGTAGATCAATGTTCACAGCTGCATTATTCACAATAGACAAAAGGTGGAAACAATGTAAGTGTCCATCAACAGATGAACAGATAATCAAAATGTGATATACACATACCATTGAATACTATTCAGTCATAAAAATGAAATTCTAATACATGCTACAACATAGATGAACCTTAAAATATTATGCTGAAATAAGCCAGACACAAAAGGCAAAATACTTTGTTATTTCACTTATATGAGGAAACTAAAATAGGCAACTTCATAGAGAAAAAGTAAAATATTGTTTACCAGGGGTTCGGGGTGGGGTGGGAAGGAACAGCTAATATTTAATAGGTACAGAGCTTGTTTGGGATGATGGAAAAGTTCTAGAAATGGATAGTGGTAATGTTATACAACATGAATGTATTTAATGCCACTGAATTGTACACTTAAAAGGACACTTAAAAATTTTGTATTATGTATATTTTATTCCAATTAAAGAAAAACTAAATTCAGGGAACATGAAAGATTAACATAATACGACCTCATAGGTTTTCCTCTAGGAGCATAAAAGTCAAACATGGGAGTAGTCAGAGGATAAAAGTGCTAGAAGGGTTAATAAAGCTTAACATGTGGTCCCAATAATAAATACTTAATAAAATTGGAATAGAGGATATTCCCTTAAGATAATAACATTCAGACCTATCCCAAGCTAGTAATCAAAACCAAGCAGTACTCAGTGTAAAACACTAGACAGAGACAGGATGTTCACTATCAGCATGATTTAACAATATTCTGGAAGTGTAATTTTAAAATAATAAGGCAAGAAGAAATACAAATTATAACTATAAAAGTTGGAAGAGAAAAGGTAATTTAAAAAATGTCCCACTGTGAGCCTTCTACCTCCTCCACCTGATGGGAGCCTCCCAGGGGAGAGCCCAGGGGAGAGCCTCCCAGGGGAGAGCCAGGGGAGAGCCTTTTAAAGTGAAAGGTCCCAAAAAGCAGAGATGATCTGTTCCATTCATTCATCCAACAAACATTTATATTTCATTTATATCACATCTCTCAATTATATGAGAATTCTATGCCAGACTCTATGACAGTCGCTGGGATAATTCTGGTAAAAAGACCCCTAGACAAATGGCCCCAAGCCAACGAGGTAAGGGCTGTACCAGCTGGAAGTATGGAGTGCTGAAAAGCCCCAAAGGAGGAGTCATAAATCCTGAGTGGGTGGGATACTTCATAGAGAAGGCAACTGTGGAAAGAGGCCTTAAAATACTCCCCCCTGACATCACAGAGACCACCCAGGCCCTCCCCAAGGTGGGAACCTGCCTGAGGACAGGGCCTGCCTGCCTGGTCCACACCTGTGAAGAAGCTGATGAAGGCTGACACAAAACTGTACTTCTGGGTCCTCGGAAAGAGCTGAGATGCAAAGGACACCATGATGAGGATGTTGAGGAAAGACAAGATGACTGCAGACAGCAGAAAGCCTTGGCCGAGGATGATGTAAACTGCAGGGGAGAGAGAACAGGCTGGCGCTGGCATCCTGACCCCACAGGGCAGAGCCTGGGCAGGAATAGCCCCTAGGGCTGCACCATCCCCAGATCCCATCATGGGGGCTGGGGCCGAGGTTCTCTCTGATCCTGTCACTTTGCCACCAAGAATGCTCTGGCCCCATTTTGGTCCACATAACATGGAAGCATACGGAAAAAATTAGACATATGGTGGTTTTAATAAACAACATAAAATAAAACCTTCATGATAAAAAAAAATGCAAGAGATTCAACTGAAAAACTAAAAAATTAATGACTGAGAAAGTGATTAGTTGCCAAAAAAATTCCAATAGCTTTCCTACAGTCCAGGATCTACAAAATAAAATACACATTGGGAAAAGGTTCTCATATCACGATAGAAAAAAATTTTTTTTTAATTCCCCAAGAACCATCCTAACAAGACATGAGAAAACTATGGGACTTTCTTCAGGAGTATAAAGCAGTATTTGGTATAATGATAAAATGGTATTTTCCTTTGTGAAAAGATTTAATATTTCAAGATGTCTTTTCTTTTTCTTGATGCTATTGTAATATTTCAAGATGTCTTTTCTTTTTCTTGATGCTATTGTACATAAAATTGTGCTCTTAATTTCATTTCTGGCCTGTTCATTGCAAATGTATAGAAATACTATTGATTTTGTATATCGATCTTGTATCCTACAACTTTGCGGAACTTGTTTATGAGTTCTAACAGTTTTTTAGTAGATTCTTTAGGATTTTCTATATATAAAATTGGGTCATATGCAAATATAGTTTTACACCTTCCTTTCCCATCCGGAGGCCTTTTATTTTTTGCCTACTTGTCCTAGCTGGGATCTCCAATACAATGTTGAACATAAGTAGTAACAGACAGACATCCTTGTCTTATTCCTGATATTAGGGGAAAGAATTCAGTCTCTCATTATTAGATACAATGTTAGCAGTGGGTTTTTACTAGATGTCTTTTATCAGGCTAAGGAAGTTCCCTTCTATTCCTAGTTTATTGTTTTGTTGTTTTGTTAGTTTTCATCATGAAAGGATGTTGAATATTGTCAAATAATTTTTCTGCATCTATTGAAATGCTCCTGTGGTGTGGTTTTTGTCCTTTATTTTAATAATATGGTATATTTCATGAATTGATTTTTGGATGTTAAATCAACCTTGCACTCCTAGGATAAATTGTACTTCTTCGTGGTATATAGCACTTTATATATCTTTCTGGATTTGATTTGTTAGTATTTTGTTGAAGATATTTGCAACTATATTCATAAGAAATACTGACTGTAGCTTTGTTTTCTTGTGATGCCATTGTGTGGTTCTGGTACCAGAGTAATATTAACCATAGAAAATAGGTTAGGAAGTGTTTCCCCCTCTATTTTATTTATTTATTTATTTTGGAAGAGTTTGTAAAGAATTTGTATTAATTCTTCTATAAATGTTTGGCAGAATTTATCAGTGATGTCATCTTTGCGTGGGTTTTTCTTTGTGGGTAATTTTTTTTATTACTAACTTAATCTCCTTACTTTCTTGTTTTTTCTTAAGTCAGTTTCAGTCGCTTGAGTTTTAGGAATTTGTCCATTTCATCTAAATTATCTAATTTAGTGACATACAATTGTTTAAAGTATTCCCTTATGATCTTTTTATTTCTGTAAAGTCTGTAGTAATGTCCCAACTTCCATTTCTGATTCTAGTTATTTGCATCTTTTCTCTTTTTATTCTTAGTCAGTCTAGCTAATAGCTTGTCAATTTAGGTCTTCTTTAAAAAAAACTAATTTTTGCTTTCTTTGATTTTCTCTACTGTTTTTCTATTCTTTATTTCATTAATTTCTGCTCAACTCTTTATTATTTCCTTCCTTCTGCTTGTTTTAGATTTAGTTTGTTCTTGTTTTTCCAGCTTTTTAAGGTGTATGGTTGGCTTATTCATGTGAGCTTTTAAAATATTAGTATTTAGGGGAGAAGGTCCAAGATGGTGGATCAGGTAGACACTATGCCTACTGAATCCCAGGACCAAACCAAAATTATAAATAAATTATAGGGCAATCAACCTAAAGAATCATCTTAAGATGAACTGAACAGAACCCCTATAATTAAGGATATAAAGAAGCCACATTGAGACTGGTAGGAGGGGTGGACACATGAAACAGGCTGACCCCAAACCCACAGATAGTGGTTGAACACCAGGAGGAACATCTCAGTGATGGAGGTTCCCCTTGAAGAGGCAAGGGTCCGGGTCCCACACCAGGCATCCAAACTCAGGGGTCCTCTGTGGGAAAGAGGAGTTCCCAAAACACCTGGCAGTGAAAATCAGCAAGGACTCATCTGTTCATCCCAGTGAAATGGGCACACACATAGAATCACTCACTTGAAAACACTCACCTGGTCTCTGGCGGAGGGGCAGCAACTCAAGAGATGCTAGAGACATACTTGGAAAAATTGAGTCATGTGGCTTTGAGGTGAGGGCTGGAAGTACAGCACCCATTGTCTCTATGTGAAGCCGGCCTCACGTGTAGCCTACAGGAAGGCCCATCTTTTATACGTTGAACCCTCCCCCAAAGGGACAATCTGCGACAGCAGTGGTCTGGAAATAATCCATGCGTGTGCACCACCTTGGTGACGCCCTGGCTCCCTGCCTCGCACAGGTAATACTGCATTGCCTGGGGCACTCTTGGCTCCAGGACACCAGCCCTGACCCACAAGCTGCAGAAGCCTTCTACAACAGCGGACAACCCACAGTGGCCCGGGGAACATTTGAGAGTGGGCAGTGAGCCACAAACTGCACCATAGCCTCTCTTGGGTGGCTCTTGGAAACCTGCCAACCTGAAGCAAGTAGTAGCTGGCTGTGGTTTCATTCAAGGCATTTTTGCGAAGTGGTCATAGGCCCGGCACCCAGTGTAAAAACTGAAACTGCATTAACTTTGTAAAAACCACCATACACATCCTGTAATTCCCAAAAACGCTGCCCCGCCAAACTACTGCTGGATTGCAGGCGGCACTCTTGGCTCTTGGGTGGCTGGCCCTGCACCACAAGCTGCAGAAGCCTTTTACAGTGGCAGTCTGCAGCTGCCCAGAGAACTTTGGTGGCAGACAGTGAGCCACAACTTGTGCGGCAGCCTCTCTTGGTGGCACTCGGGGATCTGTGAGTCCTAGGAGAGTGCTGGCTGGTTGGCTGGCTGCAGTTTTCTCAGTTTTCCAAAGTGGTCACAGGCCGGGCATGGGTGCAAGAACTGAATCAGCATTAACCTGGTAAAAATCACCAGCCACACCTCATGACTCCCTGGAATCCCGTCCCACCCAGCTAGTGCGGCATCACCACAGTCTCTGTCAATGCCAGGTCAACTAGCCCAGAGACCTAGAAGGCCATGAGTCTTTTACTAAGCTGTCCCAGGCACAGTAATGGTGGAAACCATCCTCGGTTCACAGAGAGGCCACCCACACATACCTCCAGGTCTTCCATAGGCAGCAACCAACCACATATACCATGTTTCCCCGAAAATAAGACCTAGTCAGACCATCAGCTCTAATGTGTCTTTTGGAGCAAAAATTGATAAAAGACCCAGTCTTATATTATGTTAGATAAGATCGGGTTTTATCGTAAAATAAGACAGGGTCTCATATTAATTTTTGCTCCAAAAGACGCATTAGAGCTGATGGTCCGGCTAGGTCTTATTTTTGGGCAAACAGGGTAGCGCCTACCAGGTAGCCTCAGGCCAGTCACAGGAAAGGCTAAAATTGGCCTGCAGAGGAGCACCTCCCAAGAGATGACAGAAACACCATACTCAGAGGCCAACTTCAGACCACATGAAAGCACTATCTTGTTAGCCCCATAGGAGACAAACCCAAAGGGTAGTTTCAACAGGCACAAGAGCTGGCGGAGGTGGATACCCTTCTTGGGGGTTACCTGCCACATAGCAGCTCATACACTGTGGGTGTAGCCAATCCTCGGTCATTCAGCCTGGGAGTAAATCCCACCCACCATCACACCAAAAGGAATCAAGGCTCACTTACAACAGAACACACACACAAGGGACACTCCTGGAACACACATCAAAAGATCAGGGACACTGCGCCACTGGACCACACAGGACACATACTACGTAAGGCTGCCAAGCAAAGACTGAGAGACATATGAGACCTACCTAATATATAGAAGCAAACACAGAGAGGCAACCAGAATGAGGAAACAAAGAAATGTGTCCCAAATAAAAGAATAGGAGACACTAGTCATCAGAGAAATGCAAATAAAAACCATAATGAGATATCACCTCACGCTAGTTAGAATGGCTATCATCAACAAGACAAATAGTAACAAGTGTTGGAGAGGCTGTGGAGAAAAAGGAACCCTCATACACTGTTGGGGGGAATGCTGGCTGGTGCAGCCGCTATAGAAGGCAGTGTGGAGTTTGCTCAAAAAATTAAGAATAGAATTACCCAGCAATCCCTCTCCTGGGCACCTACCCCAAAAACCTGAAAACATTTATCTGTAAAGATATATGTGCTCCAATGTTCATTGCAGCTTTATTTACAGTAGTCAAGACATGGAAACAACCAAAGTGTCCTTCAAAAGATGACTGAATAAAGATGTGGTATATATACACAATGGAATACTAGTCTGCCATAAAAAAAGATTTTGAAATAGTACCATTTGCGACAACATGGATGGATTTTGAGATTATTACGCTGAGCACAGTAAGTCAGACAGAAAAGTCAAGAACCATATGATTTCACTAACATGTGGTATATAAAACTGAAAACAACAAAAGAACAAGACAAAAAAATGAAAAAACAAAAATTCATAGACACAGACAATAGTTTAGTAGTTACCAGAAGGTAAGAGAGGAGGGAGATGGTACATAAGGGTAAAGGAGATTAAATATATGGTGATGGAAAGAGTACTGACTCTGGGTGGTGAACACACAATGTGATATATAGATGATGTAACACAGAATTGTACACCAGAAATTTATGTAACTTTACTAACAATTCTCACCCCAATAAACTTTAAGTAAAAAAATAGATAAATAAAAAATAGGAGAGGGCCGGCCCGGTGGCTCAGGCGGTTAGAGCTTCGTGCTCCTAACTCCGAAGGCTGCAGGTTCGATTCCCACATGGGCCAGTGGGCTCTCAACCACAAGGTTGACAGTTCAATTCCTCGAGTCCCGCAAGGGATGGTGGGCTCTGTCCCCTGCAACTAAGATTGAACAAAGCACCTTGAGCTGAGCTGCCACTGAGCTCCCGGATGGCTCAGTTGGTTGGAGCGTGGACTCTCAACCACCAGGTTGCCGGTTCGATTCCTCAAATCCCGCAAGGGATGGTGGGCAGCGCCTCCTGCAACGAAAGATTGAACATGGCACCTTGAGATGAGCTGCCACTGAGCTCCCAGATGGCTCAGTTGGTTGGAGCGCATCCTCTCAACCACAAGGTTGCTGGTTCGACTCCTGCAAGGGATGGTGGGCTGCACCCCCTGCAACTAGCAATGGCAACTGGACCTGGAGCTGAACTGTGCCCTCCACAGCTAAGACTGAAAGGACAACAACTTGAAGGTGAACTAAGTTTGAAAGGACAACAACTTGACTTGGAAAAAAAAAAAAGTCCTGGAAGTACATGCTGTTCCCCAATAAAGTCCTGTTCTCCTTCCCCAATAAAATCTTTAAAAAAAAGAACAGGTGAAACACCCAGAAATACAACCAAATGAAATATTAGAGACAACTGACCTACCAAAGACAGAGTTCAAAACACTGGTTATAAGAATGCTTAAGGAACTTAGTGAGAATTTCAACAAAGAGGTAGTAAGCACAAAGAAGAACAAAGAAACCATAAAAAAGAACAAGTTAGAAATAAAGAATACAATAACTGAAATGAAAAATACACTAGAAGCAATCAACACCAGATTAGACAGATGAAGCAGAGGATTGAATCAGCGATTTGGAAAACAAGATAGAAAAAAACCAATCAAAACAACAACATGAAAAAAGAATTTTAAAAAACAAAGATAGCTTAAGGGACCTTTGGACACCATCAAGCATAACAACGTTCACATCAAAGGAGTACCAGAAGAAGAGAGAAAGCAACATATTGAGAACCTATCTAAAGAAATAACGGCTGAAAACTTCCCTAACCAGGCAAGGAAACAGACATACAAGCTCAGAAAGTACAGAAAGTCCTAAATAAGATGAACCCAAAGAGGTCGACACCAAGATATACTGTGATTAGAATGGTAAAGATTAAAGACAAAGAGAATCATAAAAGCAACAAGAGAGAGACTACTAGTTCCTTACAAAGAACCTCCTATAAGATTATCAGCCAATTTTTCAACAGAAATTTTGCGGGCCTCAGAGAGTGGCAGGAAATATTCAAAGTGATGAAAAACGAGGGCCCACGACCAAGGCTACTCTACCCAGCAAGGCTATCATTTAAAATTGAAGGAGAGATAAACAGCTTCCCAGACAAGGAAAAGCTAAAGAAATTCATTGCCACCAAGCCAGTATGATAAGAAATGTTAAAAGGACATTGTTTAGCAGAAGAGAGGAGAAAACAAACAAATGAAGATCAAAAATATGAATAAAATGGCAATAACTATGTACCTATCAATCATCTCTGTAAATATAAATGGATTAAATGCTCCAATCAAAAGACACAGGGTAGCTGAGTAGATAAAGAAACAAGACCCATGCATGTGCTGTCTACAAGAGACCCACCTCAGATTGAAAGATACACAGACTGAAAGTAAAGAGATGGAAAAGATATTTTATGGAAATGGAAAGCAGAGAAAGGCTGGGGTAGCAATACCTATGTCAGAAAAATAGTTTTTAAAATGAAGAGCATAATACGAGACAAAGGAGGACATCACAAAATAATAAAAGGATAGATCCAACAAAAGGACATCACCCTAGTAAACCAGACCTTCTCAAATTCTTACAAAAAAAAAGAAGAGACAGCACTCCGTAACTCATTTTATGAGGCCAACATTACCCTGATACCAAAACCTGGTAAGGATAATGCAAAAAAAGAAAACTACAGACCTACATCTCTGATGAATACAGATGTAAAAATCTTAAACAAAATTCTAGCAAGTCGAATGCAACAATGCATTAGAAAGATTATTCATCACGACCAAGTGGGGTTCATCCCAGGGGCACAAGGATGGTTCAACATCTGCAAATCTATCAATGTGATCCATCACATAAACAAAATAAAGGACAAAAATCACATGATTCTATCAACTGATGCAGAAAAAGCATTTGACAAAATACAACTATCCATTTATGATTAAAACACTTAATAAAATAGGTACAGAAGGAAAATACCTTAACATAATAAAGGCCATATATGACAAACCCTCAGCTAATCTCATAATTAATGGTGAAAAAATGAAGTCCTTTGCTCTACGTTCAAGAACACAACAGGGCTGTGCCCTCTCACCTCTGCTTTTCAACACAGTGTTGGAAGTCCTCAACCAGAGGAACCAGGCAAGGGAAAGAAATAAAAGGCATCCAAATTGGGAATGAAGAAGTTAAATTATCACTCTTTGCAGATGACGTGATGCTATATACAGAAAACCCTAAAGACTCTACCAAAAAGCAGTTAGAAACAATCAACGAATACAGTAAATTTGCCGGCTACAAAATCAACATACGAAAGTCCATTGCTTTCCTATATATTAACAACGAAATCTAAGAAAAAGAAATGAAAAAAGAACAATTCCTTTTGCAATTGTAGCAAAAAGAATAAAATACCAAGGAATAAACTTAACCATGGATGTGAAAGACCTATATGCTGAAAACTACAAGACATTTTTGAAAGAAATTGAAGAAGACACAAAGAAATGGAAAGACCTTCTGTGCTCATGGATTGGAAGAATCAACATAGTTAAAATGGCTGTATTTTCCAAAGCAATATACAGATTTAATGCAATCCCCATCAAAATCCCAGTGGCATTTTAAAAAAGAAATAGAACAAAAAATCATCAGATTTGTTTGACACCACAAAACCCCGAATAGCCAAAGCAATCTTAAGAAAAAAGAACGATGCTTGAGGTGTCACACTCCCTGACTTTAGCTTGTACTACAGGGCTACAATAATCAAAACAGCATGGTATTGGCAGAAAAACAGACACATAGACCAATGGAATAGAACTGAGAACCCAGAAATAAAACCAAACAAATATGGACAGATAACTTTTGACAAAGAAGCAAAAAACATACAATGGAGAAAAGACAGCCTCTTCAATAAATGGTGCTGGGAGAATTGGATAGCCATGTGCAAAAGAATGAAACTGGACTGTTATCTGTCACCATGTACCAAAATTAATTCAAAATGGATCAAAGACTTAAGCTTAAGACCTGAAACAACAAACTGCATAGAAGAAAACATAGGTACTAAACTTATGGACCTTGGGTTCAACGAGCATTTCATGAACTTAACTCCAAAGGCAATGGAAATAGAAGCTAAAACAAACGAATGGGACTATATGAAACTTAAAAGCTTCTGCACAGCAAAAGAAACCATCGACAAAATAAAGGGGCAACCAACAGAATGGGATATTTTTCCAAACAGTGCCTCTGGTAAGGGGCAAATATCCAAAATATACAAGGAACTCATGAAGCTCATCAACAAAAACAGAAACAACCTAATTGAAAAATGGGCAGAGCGCTATGGAAGGCAGTGTGGAGGTTCCCCAAAAAATTACAAATAGAATTCCCATATGACCATATGACCCATATGACCCAGCAATCCCTCTCCTGGGTATCTACCCAAAAAATTTGAAATCATTTATCCATAAAGACACGTGTGCTCCAATGTTCATTGCAGCTTTGTTTACGGTGGCCAAGACATGGAAACAACCAAAATGTCCTTCAATAGATGAATGGATAAAGAAGTTGTGGTATACATACACAATGGAATACTATTTGGCGTTAAGGAAAGATGATATAGAAACATTTGTGACAACATGGAGAGTATAATGCTAAGCGAAATAAGTCAGACAGAAAAAGCAGAGAACCCTATGATTTCACTGATATGTGGTATATAAACCAAAACCAACAAAAGAACAAGACAAACAAATAAAAAACAGTAACTCATAGACACAGACAATAGTTTAGTGGTTACCAGAGGGTAAGGGGGTGGGGGGAGGGAGATGAGGATAAGGGGGATCAAATATATGGTGATGGAAGAACTGACTCTGGGTGGTGAACACACAATGTGATTTATAGAGGATGTAATACAGAATTGTATACGTGAAATTTATGAATTTATGTACTTTACCAAAATTGTCAGTCCAGTAAACTTCGGGGGGAAAAAAGAATGAAATCTTACCATTTATGACACTATGGATGGACCTAGAGTATATTAAGCTAAGTTAAATAAATGAGAAAGACAAATACCATATGATCTCACTTATATGTGGAATCTAAAGAACTGAATAAACGAACAAAGAAACAAGACTAATACAGAGAACAAACTGATGGTTGCTACAGGGGAGAAGGGTTGCGGTGATGAGAGAGAAAGGTGAAGGGATTAGGAAGTACAAATTGTTAGTTACAAAATAGTCGTGGGGATGTGAAATACAGCACACAGAATATAATCAGTAATGTTGTAAAGATTATGTTGGGTGTCAGATGTGTACTAGACTTACAGGGGAATCACTTCATAGATGATATCAATGTGTAACCACTATACTCTACACCTGAAAACTAATATAAAATAATATTGAAAGTCAAATATATATACGTATACATATATATATATGTGTGTGTATACATATATAAAATTCCCCCCACACACACACAGACAGGATGTAAAGGTTAGCATACGTAATATAGTCCAAGGTATTGTAATAGCTGTGTACCATGTCAGAGGGGTAGTAGACTTGATGGTGTTATCACTTTGTGAGGGGTATAAATGTCTAATCATTACGTTGTTTTGTACACATGAAACTAATAATAAAATAAATAATAGTGTTACATGCTCCAGAAAAAAAAAATGTATTGGTATTTACAGGTGCCAGATCCCCCAACTGACTTCAGTTCTGGGCTCCCACGTGAGGGCTAGGGGCTGACCTGAGCTGGCCAGACCCCTGGGCAAACTGACTCTCTGAGTCTTCATTTCTCCTATAATGGAATCTGTCTGAAAAGCCGTTGTGCAGAGTAAATGAGCAAGGAAGTGAAACGCTTAGTGTGGAGTCCTGCACATGGAGTAGCTAACACTGAACTGAAAGGGTCTCCGCTGGGGCTGAGAGAGAGGCGAACACATCCTGGTTTTGTCCAGCTCTCACAGACACCAGTCCCTTTCTTGGCTAAACCATCCAGCTGAGCTCTAATTTCTTGCTCGGGTATCGTGAGTTACAATTACTCTACAATCACATTAATGCTTAAAAGTAGTTTGATAGTTTAGAAACGACTCCAGTAATGCCGCCTGCAGCATCAGAAGGGAGGCTAAGCTGTAAGCAGGCATAGGGTTGCCAGCCTCCTCAGGGGAGTCTGCCTAGCCCTGGTAGCTTGCTTCTCCTGCAGCCCTCAGTCCTGAGGACAATGACACCTTATATCCAAGTTAAAGGACCTTCCTGGAGAAGTTTTGTTTGAGCGGCTTCTGCCCCCCACCCCCTAAGGCATGCCCTAAACCAAGGAAAGAATGTGAGGTCGTAGTGCTGTGTGCTGCACAAGCCCAGTGCTGCTCCACTGTTATGTGCTATAAATGGGCAAGCCCATCAATTCTTCTGCAGAATTATGTGGCAATCTCCAGTCTCACTCACCAGTTATATCTGGTTCTCTTTGGGTCCATGTTAGCATGGCATGTCCCTTCCCTCTTTAAAATTAGGGGTGGCCAAGTGGCTCACTTTGGCTAAGGAAACAGAAGAGCAGTGAGCAGAACAGTGAACAGAAGACACTGACTTCTGGGTGGACACTTTAGGAGAAGCCACTGCTGACGAAATGGATGCCCCACTGGCCTGGCCCCTCAGGTGACCACAAGGAGCAGAGCCCATGCAGGACGCGTTGTGGGAGCAAGGAACACACCTGTGAGCCAGGGGTTCTGCAGCGTGACATGCTCCACCCTGACCTATGCTCATTTCTTTACCTGAACTGAGGCCTTCAGGTAAGATCAACAACATGAAGACCGGAATGGACGGGGCAGCAGGGCCGTATGTCCAGCCTTCTCCTTGGCGCCTCCATTTGTAGTTACACATGCAACTCAAAACTAACTTGTCCAAAACCAAATCCTTTCTCTCTCACATTCCCCTTCCCCCAAACCTGCTTCTCCTCCAGGTTCTCCATCTCAGCAAACACCATGTGTCCCAGGCCCTAGACAAATCCCCAGTTGTTCCTGATACCCCCCTTCTTGTCCCTACCTCCACTTCCAATCCACACCAAGTCTCCAAAACATATTTCAAATCCATCTACCTCTAGTCACCTCAACTGCTGCCTCTCTGGTCCATTACCACAAAATGTCCAGAACAGTCAAAAACTTTTTTGATTATACGTTTGATCAATAACATTTTGGAGCATGCCCTCAATACATACTTATTAAATTATACACATGTATCTTTGGTCTGTATATTTATATGGTTCATTTCTAAATACAAAAATAATTATAAGTCCCAATATTTCCTTCCCATACTCCGGTGACTGTGTCTCATATACCTCTGGGTGAACCCACCCCACTTTGGAGACAAATACCTAGGCCTTCTGAAAAGATCTCCTAAGTGGACTCCCACCTCAATGCCCATCCACTTGAGAATCCCTAAGACCTGGGGTTCCTTGTGCTGAGAATGGAGCAGAAAAACCTATCCTGTTAAATCCCACAGGCCAGATAACAAGGACATACATACCAGATGCCCCAGGACTATGCCATCCAGGCTCTGGGTTAAGGCCACCCTGAGGCTGTAATGAAATGTCTCTTTAAATCATTCTTTCATTTTAATTTGAACAAAACAAAACCTCATAATGAAGCAATATTTTGGAAATTTATCTTCAGATGTAAAGGGCAACAGAGTTAATTTGAGATATTTCCTGTTACCAAAACCTGTGACATTAAGATGACATATAGAAATACAAATTAAACAAGGAAGTTCCATCTTTACCTATATTATCGGCAGAGTAAAGACTGACAAAACAGTTTGAGCACTCTTCCACTGCCAGTGAGACCTGCTCTCTGACCGAGCACATCACTCTGAAGGACTGACCACCCATCCAAGAATATCAGGAAGGCATTACACAGATGTCTTCTCTGCAGGATGGTCTGTGAGAGAAAAGTGGAATATATCCACAATATTCATCAAGGGTTACTTTTTCATAGCTTTATTCCATCCCTGATAACAGACAAATGTAGCAAATTTGCATGTTGCAAAAAGGCATTTAGAAATAAAAATCACCTCTAATGACATGATCCTAAACAAGCCACTGTTAGTTACTAGTTACTAGTTAGTTACTAGTGTAATATGTCTTTATAAGCTCTATTCCGTATTGACTATATCTTATAAAGTTAGGATCTGTGTTGGAGATGGCTAGCATACCACCAAGTTTATACTCATCCTTCCCAAGGGTAGAGCTAGTATTGGGAAGTGGCTGCCTAGTTGGGACTACATTTCCAGTCCAATGTGGAGCATTTGGGGCCATGTGAGTCAGCTGATGTGTGACTGGTCATTGGTATGGATTTGGTAAAGCAACTAGTGTTTGCAAACTTGTTGCAACAATGTTGTTAACCTTTTTTTATATCAGAGGGATTATTCATTATGAGTTTGTACCAACTGGACAAACAGTTAACCAAGTTTACTATGTGGAAATGCTAAAAAAAGGCTGCGTTAGACGACCTGAACTTTTCGCCAACAATTCATGGCTCTTGGATCATGACAATGCTCACATAGCACTGTCTGTGAGGGAGTTCTTAGCCAATAAATAACTGTTTTGGAACAATCTCCCTAATCACCTGATCTGGCCCCATTGATTTCTTTCTTTATCCAAAGACAAAGGAATTATTGAAAGGAGACATTTTGATGACATTCAGGACATCAAGGGTAATAAGACGACAGCTCCGATGGCCATTCCAGAAAAGTTCCAAAATTGCTTTGAAGGGTGGACTAGGTGCTGGCGTTGGTGCATATAGCTTCCCAAAGGGAGTACTTCGAAGGGGACTATAGTGATATTCAGCAATGAGGGATGTAGCACTTTTTCTAGGGTGAGTTTGTGAACTCAATTGTCTGACCTCGTATACTCTATCAACATACATGTTTTTGCTTTTAGCTGACCAATATATTTTTTAAAGTTCCTATGTTTACATACTTCAAAAAATAAGTTTCACTGCCAATTTGTTTCCATACATCCTGTTCCTCTTGCCCAGATAACCATTTTCATTAGCTACTTACTTATCCTCCCAATGTTTCCTTGTGCAAATACATGTACAGTTGTACCTCGGTTTTCGAATGTAATCCATTCCGGAAGACCGTTCAAGTTCTGAAATGTTCAAAAACAGCCGACAGGTAGGCCTCAGGATCTTGCATTCAGCAGAAGCGGCGTAACATGTTCGACTTCCGAGGTGTGTTCGAAAACTAAAGCATTTACTTCCAGATTTACAGCATTCGTAACCGAAATGTTCGTCAACGGAGACATTCGAAAACCGAGGTACTATTGTACACGTTCTCATTGCTTCCTGTTTCTCATACAAAAGGTGGCATACTACGCGTTGTAAACTGTTTTACACCTTGATTTTTCTCTCTCAACAATATATCCAGGCAATTTCTCCATATCAATTCATAGTCTTTTTGCAGCTCCAGAGTATTTCTTTGGGTTGATATATTATAGGTTTATTAAACCAGTCTCCTTTGGCTGGATGCTCAAGTTGTTTCCAGCAATCAGTGCCACCATGACTCATTCTGTACATACACAATTTTGTGTGTCAGTGTACACAGGATAGTTCTAGAATGGAAACTGTTGGATCAAAGAGATCACTCTCTCGAACCCCTGGTTCCCTGAAAGCCTCACTAACAAAGTGGTTATTGAAGATGCCTCAATACAGCAAACAGATGCGTGCCTCTCTGATAAGTGAGAAATGGCATTGTGGCATACTTTTAATTTGATTTCTAATTATGAATAAATGTGGTTAAGTACCCTTTCACATACTGAAGGGGTATGGTATTTTTTTCTATGAATTATGCATGTCCTTTGCACATTTTTCATTGGATTTTGATCTTTTTCTTGTCAACTCTTTATTAAAGTTGCTCATTTTCTATGCATTGCAAATATTTTTTCTTTTGTCATAGTTATGTCATACAGATGTTTTGCATATTTATGAAATCATTTACTTTAAAACTTTTAAACAGAATTTCGACTTTGAGTTCTAGTTAGAAAGGCCTCTTCTATCACAAGACTAGAAGAATTTCATTCAAGTTTTCTTCTAGTACTTTGTTTCATTTTTACATTTAACTCTTAGTATCTATTAGGACCTTGACCCTGGTATGAGATACGGATGTAGACTTTACTCCAGATGGCTACCAGTTGTCCCAAAACCTTGTACTGAAAATCTAGACCAGTCTCTAACCCACACATTTATGATGACATCTTTATCCTAAATTCCCAAATGTATTTCAGTAGTTACATTCCTGGAATTTCTGTCTTGTCTCATTGGCTTACTACTCAAAGTAACTGCCAACAGTCTAAACTGAGCATTGCAGCGTGGACCACTCTCTACTCACCACTCTTCTTTTTTCAGAGTACTCCTGGCAAGACCATATGCCACGTTTGAACAATCAGCTTGTGTAGAACCCAAGAGAAGCAGGTGGGTATTTGTATTTGGAATCTTGTTAAATGAATAACCTAACTTTAGGGAGATTAGGCAGTTTATGATGTTGAACTTTCCTATTAAAAAAACACACATTGGGCCGGCCCGGTGGCTCAGGTGGTTAGAGCTCCATGCTCCTAACTCCGAAGGCTGCCGGTTTGATTCCCACAGGGGCCAGTGGGCTCTCAACCACAAGGTTGCCAGTTCAATTCCTCGAGTCCCGCAAGGGATAGTGGGCAGCACTCCCTGCAACTAAGATTGAACACGGCACCTTGAGCTGAGCTGCCGCTGAGCTCCCAGATGGCTGTTGGTTGGAGCAGGTCCTCTCAATCACAAGGTTGCCGGTTGGACTCCCGCAAGGGATGGTGGGCTGCGCTCCCTGCAACTAGCAACGGCAACTGGACCTGGAGCTGAGCTGCGCCCTCCTCCTTCAGTCTTAGTTAAGACTAAAAGGACAACTTGACTTGGAAAAAAAAAGTCCTGGAAGTACACACTGTTCCCCTTCTCCAATAAAATCTTAAAAAGAAAAAACACAACAAAAAATAACACCTACTATTAATGATACATTTAAAAACAAAAAACACATACACACACAAAACACACATTTCCAAGAGCTTCCAGGCTGGTGAACATGTGGAGATTTGGGGAGAGTAGCGCCCCTGCAGAGGGCATGGCAGTTCTCTGCCCTTTCCCCATCCTTTTCCCTGTGCACCTCTTCTCTCTGGCTACTCCTGAGTTATATCCTTTTATAATAAACTGGTAATCTAATGAAAAAACAAACACACATTTCCTTTCATTTATTCAAGTCTACTTTAGTTTCCTTCAGGAATGTTTTACTCTCACAGACTGAATATTTCTTTTTAAGCATCCTTATAAGCATTATTTCTTTGTTGATTTTTTTGAGTCTTTCCTTCCATTATGTCTCAAGACCAATTGTTGTTTGTATATATGAATCACAGAATGGATCACAGAATACTACTATGGATCACAAAATACTACTTTTTTATGTCCCTAATAGGGAGTACATCTACACAATGGATGACATGCAGTTAAGAACAAAGATTGCATGTCTGTGTATGCAGTGACTTGGTTGGGGGTGAAAGGACTTACAGTCCTATGGGGGGGAGGAACTGTTCATGTCATGGAAGGGGAGGTGGGGGCACAGAATTCACCACATATGCTTCAGTATATTGAAAATTTTTTACATGTGTTTCTTTTATATAAGAAAAAAAGATTTCAAAGATAGGGTGTTGTATTCGTGAACAGGTTACTCCATGCTGCAGTAACAAACCACCACCAAATCCAGCAGAATACTTTATTTCTTGCTTTGGCTATGTGCCCAGCACAGATGAGCAGAAGCTTCTATCAATCCTAGTCACTCAGGAACCTATCAGGAAGCGCCATCACTTTGTGATGTTGCCGTCTCCACAAATGGCTTTAGGAAAGAAGGCACGGAGAACCACTGCTATGAAATACTTGTATCTAAAGAGTCACATGTCATTTAATTCAGACTGCGAGACCATGTCTCTCTTCAATTGACAAAGGCCCTGAAATGGAAATTCAGTGAGTAGTAGTGATGTGCCCACAGGGCGAAACAGCTATATGTACAGCACTTACAAAAAGGATAAAGTGATACATTTCACAACTTCAGATGCTATTTTTGAAAGATTGGGGTGGGGAGGAGGTCCAGGATATAAGAGATATGGGCTTATATGGCTGCTTTACAAGCTCAGCAAACAAAGACTTCCTGTTTTTGAGGGACCAAGACCTAGAGTGGTAACCTCAGCTCCTACACAAAGGTCCCTTTGGGCAACACAGGCATTTAGGTGCGGTGGACTTGTATGTACCAAGCTGAAGCACCTAACTGGCAGCCATGTATCAGATTTTACTGTGACCAGCTCTCATAAGCCCATTTACAACCTGGAGTCAGCAGCAGGCTCAAACGCACAAAAAGGTGATTTTTTAAAAACTAAGAATTCTGTTATAAAACACCTAGAAATCATGTTGACTGCTTCATCTTCAACCATTCATCTCTAGAAGTGGTTCCTCCCAGCCTACTCCTACCCTCCTTCCCTGGACCCCAAAAGAACTGATTCCTAGATTTTTGGATTTCACGGACCAGTAAAATTTTCCACCAAATGGGGACAGACATAGTGTTGTCAAGTTTTTATTTTACCAAGTAAGGATTTCAAAAACAAAAACTAGTTAATTTGATGGGAGCCCATTTTAACACCAAAAAAAAAAAAAAAAAAAAAAAGCAGAAAGGACATTGTCTCAGGATTCAAACATATATAAACTTACCTTTCTGAGAGATTCTCTATACTGTCCTTGTATTTTTTTCTTTCTTTGCTGCTCAGGAAGCATTTTATCATTGCTCCAATTTAAGAATTTTCCCTGACAGAAAATCAACACCTTCAGAAAACCTCTCACATAACCCTGCTCAGCTTCTAAATCTTGGTTTTTGCAGACATATCAATACATTTCTCTCCAAACAGACAAGCATTCCACCCATGATTGACGGATCAATCTTAACTTCCAATATCAGTATCTATTTTCACTTAGGAAGCTCTTCAGCATGGTTTTTAAATCAGAAAGAGTGACTTCATCTAAAGGAGATGCAGTGGTAACCCCACGGTGCACTCATCATGGTAGAAAAGCTGGAAATGACTCCAGGGGAATTGTTCAAGTGACCATTTTCAGCAAACAAATTGATCAGGTTAGATGTGATGGAAGAAAACCTATTTTTTGCAGTCATGTCATTTAGGCTTTTCACTTTAACAGAACACTTTACATAGGGATTCATAATTGAAGCAGCCATTTGGAGTTCCTTTAAGATTTGTGCTACTCTCAACAATTCCTGTTCTACTTGTTCCAGTTTATTCTGTTTAGACACAGCAGAATACAGAGCACTGGCATAGTGACTTTCAACACTGTATATCTGAACAGGTGGCTTCACAAGCTTGCTAAATGTTCTGACTACAGATATACTGAAGCATTGCACCTGCCGGGAGAGTCTGGACATTGCTGGGGCTGCCATCTTCCCCCGGGTGGCTGTCGGTCAAACCCGAAAGGGAAGCTGTCCCTGTATTTTAATCTCTCTTCCAGACAGTAAACATTTAGTCCAAAAATGCCATGGAACCCAAGCCAGTATTTGGCACTCCCATTCCTCAGAAACAGTCTTTTTCCCTCTCTCCTCCCTCCCTCTTTAGTACCTGCGGTTCTGTTTTCTGTCCATTGGGTGCCTGGTTCCAGAAACCCCCAGATCCCACTTAGGGGCTCTTGGTCCTATACTCCCCCTTTCATTTATGGAAGTAGTATTGATTACTAGAAGATAAACTTCTGGCCTCATCCTCCAAAGGGGGGCCGGAGTAATGCCATCTTTTTATCATCTTATATGGGGTTTTGTTCTTCCTGGTACAGGTTAGGACCACTGAGGTCCTGGATTTTCGGTGATGTAAGAGGTAGATGCACAAGTGGTAGGAAGTTATACACTGAAGGAAACCAGTACACTGCTTTTCTATTTTATCAACAGTACAAGGATGGAAAGTGGTACTTTAAAATTTTTCTCATTCCTACTAAAAATAAGGCCATGTCAATGAATAAACAAAATGTGGTATATACATGCAATGGAATATTATTCAATCTTAAAATGGGAAGGAAATTCTGACACATTCTACAACATGAATGAACCTTAGAGACATTATGCTAAGTGAAATAAGCCAGACACAAAAGTACAAATATTATATGATTCCACTTATATTAGGTACCCAGAGTAGTTAAATTCAGAGGCAGAAAGTGTAACAGTGGCTATTAGGAGCTAGAGGGTGTGGGTAGGGAGTTAATGTTTAACAAGTACAGAGTTTCAGTTTAAGAAGTTGAAAAAATACGAGAGAAGGGTAGTAGCGATGGTTGTACAACTGTGAATATACTTGTACACTTAAAAAAAGGTTAAATGGTAAATTTTGTTATGTGTATTTTACAAAAATAAAAAATACTTTTTAAAGGCTGTCTCATTTGGGAAATTATTATAGCTCCCTTTTCATTTAGTTCACTCAAGAAGCATTCTTTTGTGTAGCTCTAGAAGACATAATGAATCTCTAAAAAAATAAGCACCCCTTATCAACTAGAATAAGAAACTACCTGCTCTTCAGTGTTATTGTTATAGCAAAAAAGTATCTGAGAAAAGTTCTGAAACCTATGGCAATACATAGTAAAAATACAAGTACTTAACATATACTGGCAATATAGATAATTTAATCTCTCAAAAAAAGTATAAAAACCAGGAAAACAAATTTAACATGTCAAATATATATCTCCTATGGACTTCTTTTAAATTAACAGAAAAAGTAGATGAAAAAAAGCAATATACCACTTTATACTTGTATAATGCTGATATGATCTTGTTGAAATCTTAGTACAACTCTGTGAAGTAGGCAAAACAGATAACATGCCCATTATAGAGATGTGGAAGCTAAGCTCATAGCTATTAAGTAACTCGCTCAAGGTAAAGTCTCAGTTAGGGATGAGCTCAAATCCTGGGACTCTAAGTCTGCCCATTCTTTCCATTCCACCAAATTCTCATTGGGAATGAATGAAACATTGCCAGAAATCCAGAAAAAAATTAGAGAATAAAAGCTGGGAAAAACATTTTTTTTCCCAAAATGCTCATGTAAAAGCTCTATAATATTTATTTAGTTTTTTAAACAGCTTTATTGAGGTATAATTGACATTAACTGAACATACTAAAGTGTATAATTTGATAAGTTTTAACGTTTGTAAAACCATCAAAATAGTGAACATAGCCATCACCCCAAAAGTTCTGTCTTGCCTGTTTAATTCCTCCCTCCTGACACTCTGGTCCCCATTCCCCACCCCAAAGCAACCACAGATCTACTTTCTGTCACTACAGATCAGTTTGAATTTGTGAGTTTTATATAAAGGGAATTTCTTTCGTCTGGCTTCTTTCACTCAGTATAATTATTTTGAGATTCATTAGTTCATACATTGCTGCCTGTATCAATAGTTCATTCCTTTAAAAGAACACTTTATTTTTTTAGAGAAGTTTTAGTTTCACAGCAAAACTGAGCAGAAGGTACAGAGATTTATCATATACTTCTGCCCCACAACTTCTCCCAATATCCCACACCAAAGTGGTACATTTGGGTTGTTCCTAGTTTTTGTCTATTCCAGATTAAACCTATTAACATTATTTTCTACATTGATTTCTGATTCAATCTTTATTACGTATGCTTTTTCTGCTTATTTTGGATTTAATTTGTTCTTTTTTTCTAGTTTCTTAATATGGAAGCTGAAGTCATTGACTGAAGACCTTTCTTCCTTTCCACTATAGGCATTTAATGCTATAAATTCCCCAAGGATGCTTTAGTAGAGGCATACATGTGTCTTTATTTTCATTCAGTTCGAACTACTTTCTAATTTCCTCTGATTTCTTCCTTGATCCAAAAACACTTATTCAGAAGTGTTTTTTCAGTTCTCAAATGCTTTGGGAACTTGCTATAATTGATTTCTAGTTTAGTTCCTTATGATCAGAGAACAGTTTTTGCATGACTCAAATTCTTTTAAGTTATTGCAATTTGTTTTATGGCCTAAAATATGGTTTATCTGGTAAATGTTCTACATGCACTTAAGAAGAATGTGTATCTCCTGTTGTTGGGGGGACTGTCAATCAAGTTAAGTTGGTGAATGGTGTTCGTCAAGTCCTTACTGATTTTCTGCCTCCTATTTCCATCGGTTATTGAAATCCCTTACTATTACTTGTGGATGTGTCTATTTTCCTTGAAGTTCTATTTTTGCTTTATGTATTTTGAAGCTCTATCAGTTATCTATATAAATGCTTAGGACTGTTATGCCCTCTTAATTAACTTATCCCTCTGTCATTATGATGTGATCTTCTTTATCTTTGGTTATATCTTTGCTCCGAAATCTACTTTGTATGATATTAATATAACCACCCCAGCTATCTTTTGACTAGTGTTAGTATAGTATATATTTCTTTCCATTCTTTTACTTTTAATCCTTTTGTTTGTTTCAGATGTACAAAGCATCACTAATAGTTAGACATTTAAACCCCTCATAAAGTGATAACCACCCTTCAAGCTACTATCCCTCTGACATCTTATATAGCTGTTACAATTCCACAGACTGTCTTCCTTATGCTGTATTCCACATCCCGTGACTATATATACCTATATAGTTATAGTTGACTTTCAGTATTATTCTACTTCAGCTCTTCAAGTGTATAATGCATCTACAAAGTCTATGATGTGATCCCCCTGATAAATCCTGTGTCCATCTGGTACCTTACATGATCTTTATAACATTGTTGATTATATACCCCACACTGTATTAACTATCAATTTGTATTTCTTAATGCCTTCACCTTTTTCACCCTGCCCCCAACCCCATTCCCATCTATCACCCTGATAGATCTACTACCTATCTGGACCACACCTAGTTAATACAGTATTATTGACTATGTTCCTTATGCTATACCCTACAACCCCATGACTATTGCATAACAACCAATTTGTACTTCTTAATCCTTTCCCCTTTCCTCACCTTTAACCCCCTTCCCATCTTGAAGTCCAGCTAAGATTCCTTGTAATACTGGTTGGGTGTTCATGAAATCCTTACCGTTTTCTTGTCTGGGAAGCTCCTTAACTGTCCTTCAATTCTAAATGAAAGCCTTGCTGGGTAAGAGCACTCTTGGTTGTATGTCGTTGTTTTCCATCACTTGGAATGTTTCCTGCCACACTCCCTTCTTGCCTGCAAAGTTTCTGTTGAGAAATCAGCTGACAGTCTTGTAGGGGCTCTGTTGTGGGTAACTAACTGCTTTTCTCTTGCTGCTTTTAAGATTCTCTCTTTGTATTTAACCTTTGGCATTTTAATTATGATGTGCCTTGGTGTTGGCCTCTTTGGGTTTACCTTGTTTGGGACTCTCTGTGTTTCCTGGGCTTGTATGTCCATTTCCTTCACCAGGTTAGGAAAGTTTTCTGTCGTTATTTCTTCAAATAAGTTTTCAATTCCTTGCTCTTTCTCTTCTCCTCCTGGAACTCCTATAACGTGAATGTTGGTACGTTTGATATTGTCCCAGAGGCCCCTTAAACTCTGAATTTTGGGGGTTCTTTTTTCTTTTTGCTGTTCTGGTTGGGTGTTTTCTGCTACTTTATCTGCTACATTGCTGGTTGGATCCTCTGCTTCATCTAATCTACTGTTGATTCCCTGTAATACATTCTTTGTTTCCATTATTGTATCCTTTACTTCTGACTGGTTCTTTTTTATGGTTTCCATCTCCATTTTTTGTTTCCTATCTCTCTGTTGAAGTTCTCCCTGAGATCATTGAGCATTCTTATAACCAGTGTCTGGAACTCCGTATCTGACAGATTGCTTATCTCCATTTCACTTAGTTCTTTTTCTAGAGCTTTGCTCTGTTCTTTTATTTGGGACATGTTTGTCTCCCCATTTTGGCTGCCTCCCTGTGTTTATTTCTATGTATTAGGTAGGGCTGCTATGTCTTCCTGTCTTTATTAGAGTGGCCTTATGTAGTAGGTGTGCTGTGGGTTTCAGTGGCGCAGTCTTTCTGGTCACCTGAGCCATGAGCTCCAGGTGTGTATGCCCTCTTCTTTTAGTTGAGCCTGGGTTGATAACTGCACATCAATGGGAGGGACTGATCCTTGGGCTCACTAGTTTCGAGGAGTGGTCTTGACTACAATGAAAGAGTTGTTGTGCAGGGGCTGATCCTATGGAGCAGGATCTGCTTCAGCAGGACTCTGGTGCCTGCCCAATCCACCCCTTGGGTGTGTCATACTTGGAGGGGGCTGGGTGGTGCTCCTGCTCATTTTGAAGCTGGCCATTGGGGGCACCAGCCCCAGGACCGTCTTGGAGGGGATCTGCTGTAGGTCTACTTCAGCCACAGCCTGTGCCTCTCCTGGGGCCACCCAGTGGGAGCCAGAAAGAAATCCACAGATGGCTGACGCCTGTGCTGTGCTTGGAAGCACTGCGAGAGGCCAAGCCACGAACCAAGGCCAGTTGCCACTAATGCTGGTTTAGGGCTGCTTAGCCAGAAGTACAGGACACACTCAAGCCAGATGCTGCTTGTCTGGGTTCCAAGAACCTTTGAGAGACCCTAGGAAAGTCTGCACCTTGAGCCAAGGCAGGTGGTCGGCATGAAAAAGCTACTGAAAGTGGCCTGGCTGTACCCGAAAGTTGGGCGGGGCAATTCACGGGCATGGCGAACTAACAGAGGAGACTCAGAAATGGCTGCCATCTGTCGTACACTGGGAAGGGGGAGGGCTCAACAAAGAAACAATGGCCTCCGCCTACTCCCCTGCCCAGGAGAAAGCCACCTCTCCATGCCCCATCCCGAGCCAGAGAACTCAATTCCCTACCATTTGTTTCTGCTGCCTTTCCAGCTGCTGCCCCAGCACTTGAGCTCAAAGAGAGTGATTCCGTTGGTGGGTAAGTCCGTGCATAGTCCCTTTAAGAGCAGTGCCTGTGAGTTCAGCTGTACACAGTCTCACTCAGTCAGAATCTCTGTTGGTTTTCACAAATAAAAATCATGGGGACTTCACTCCCCGGCACTGGGACCCTGGGCTGGGGTGGGATTGGGATCTCTTGCTCCTTTAGGGTATGGGGGGTACCCCTACAGCCAAAATAGCCCTCCCGATCTTTAAATGTCACACACAGGGCCAGCTGGTTAGCTCAGTTGGTTAGAGAGTGGTGCTCTTAACACCAAGGTTCCTGGTTCAATCCCCGCATGGGCCAGTGTGAGCTGCGCCCTCCACAACTAGATTGAAACAACTACTTTACTTGGAGCTGATGGGTCCTGGAAAAACACACTTAAAATAAATAAAAAATAAAAGTTTAAAAAAATAATAAATAAATAAATGAATGTCACACACAAGTGTGGGACCAGCCCGTTCCACATCTCTGACCTTCCTACCAGTCTGGAGGTGGCTTCTTCTGCAAATCCTTAGTTAAAAGGCTTCAGTTCGGCTTGATTTCAGGCGATTCTCAACAATGGTTGTTATATAGATTTTGATGTGATTTTGAGAGAAGGTAAACACAGCGTTTACCTAATGCTCCATCTTGGTTGTCTCTCTCCAGACTCTCCCATACATGAAGGAGGAATATGATAAACAGTCCTGAGACTCACTGATGAATCCGTCCTACATTCAGCAGACATGTTAGTTCTGACCATGTGCCAGGTTTAACACTGCACATAAGTCACAGTCCTCACCATATGGGAGCATCATCAAGGAAGCTTAACTGCTGTCTTTGCTGTTTCTTTGGGTTACAGAGATTCAAAAGTGAGATTCAAAGCTGAGTTGTTTGTAGAACTGCAAGCTGGTGACACCGTTGGGTATCTTTCTACCATATAACTGGTGTCTGGATCATACGAGTTGTTATATTCTTCCCCAAGACCCAGCACAGATACAACCAATGGAAAAGCGCCCAAGCTTTTTGTGAAATGAGGCTTATTTACTTATCCTAAACTGTCAGCCTGAGGAACAGGCATCTAATTACACACACACCTAGAGGCCGGTTGAAAGACCCTTCAGTGCTGTTGTCTGGCAGGCGCCATCTTTCTGCTCTCCACTTTTAATCTTTTTTGTGCTATATTTTAACTGCCTTTTTTTTTTGGTAGGCATCATATATATAGTTGGCTATTGCTTTTTTTACCCAATCTGATAATCTCTGCCTTTTAATTGGATGTTTAGACTGTCTTGTTATTTATTCCATCTGTCTTTGTTCCCCATTTCTTCATGTTCTTTCTTCCTTTGAATTAAGCATTTCTTAAGATTCCATTTAATGTTTTTTGTTAGACTGCTAGTAACTCTTTTTTCTGTTATTTTAGTGGTTGCTTTAATGTTTATACTCTCCATCTTTACCATATTGTACATCCAAGTAAAATTTTATAATTTCACATATAAGAACCTTACAATAGTGCACTGCCATTTATTCCCTCCCAGGCTAAATGCATTTGTTTTTAGAAATTTTACATTCTTATATGGACTTCACAAAGCATTGTTATTATTTTTGCATAAACTGTTCATTTAAAGAAATTATATTAATAAAACCAGCTTATATATTTTCTCATGTAGTCATTTCCAATGTTCTTTATTCATTTATGTAGATTCAGATTTTCATCTGGTACAATTTTTCTTCAACCTGAAGAACATCCTTTAATGTTTCTTACTGTACAGGTCTGCTAGTAATGAATTCTCTCAACTTTCACATGTCTGGAAACTTCTTATTGTGTGTGTTTCAAAGATATTTTCACCTGGTAAAGAATTCTAGGTAGACAGTCATTTTACATTTGTTTGTTTTTTCAGTGCTTTAAAGATGTTGCCGTATTGCCTTGGTTGCTTTTTCTGACAAGAAGTCTGCTATTGCCTGCATCTTTATTTCTCCGTATGTGTCTTTTTTTCCTCTGGCTGCTGTTTAAGATTTTTATCTTTATCACTGCATTTGAGCAATCTGATTATGATGTGATTTGTGAGTTTTCTTCAGGTCTTTTTGTGGGGACGATTCACTGAATTCTTAGTGAGTTTATAGTTTTCATCAAGCTTAGAAAGTTTCTGGCCATTATTTCTTCTACTGTTCTCGCTCTCTCTCTTGCTTCTTTATGGACTTGAATTACCCATTTATTAGGCTGCCTGAAGTTGTTCCACAGCTCAGTGCTGCTTCTGAAAAATTTTTGGTTATTTTTTCTCTCTGTGTTGCATACTGGAAAATTGCATCTTTTCTTCTACAGTCTCTAATCTGCCATTACTGCTCTTCAGTGTATCTTTTATATCACACATAGTAGTTTTCATCTTTAGAAATTTGATTTGGGTAATTTTCTTCTCTTCCATGACTATTTAACTTTCTGAACATATGGAATACAGTTGTAATAACTCCTTTAATGTCCTTCTTTGCTAACTCTGACATCTGTGTCAGTTCTGAGTTGGTTTCCATTGAGTTATTATTCTCCACATGATAGGTCACATTTTTTTGTCTCTTTGCATGCCTGGTGCTACAGACTGAACTGTGTGTCCTCCCGCCCCAAATTCATTAATGTTGAAGCCCTAACCCCCAGTACTTCAGAATGTGGTTATATTTGGAGACAGAGTCTTTAAAGAGGTAAATAAGGTAATGGTCATTAGGATGGGCCATAATCCAATAAGACTTTGGAGAAAGACACAGGAAGAAGATGGCCATCTACAAGCCAAGGCGAGTGGCCCCTGAAGAAACCAACGCTGCCAACACCTTTATCTCAGACTTCTAGCTTCCGAAATTGTAAAACAATTAATTTCTATTATTTCAGCCACTCAGTCTGGTACTTTGTTATGGCAGCCTGAGCAAACTAATATATCTGGTAATCTTTGATTTGACACCAAACATTATGACTTTTACTTTGTTCAGTGCTAGATATTTTTATATTTCTATAAATATTATTGAATTTTACTCTAGGATGCACTTAAGATGCTTGGAAACAGTTTGGTTCTTCTGGGTCTTGTTAGGTGGGCCTAGGGCAGTGCTCAGTCTAGTGTCCTTTACTGAAGCGTGATGTTCCTGAGTATTCTACCCAATGTCCTGGGAATTATGGTCGTTAGAGGGAACTGGAACTATTCCATCTAAACCTTCCAGGAAGTTTTTTCCCCAGCCTCAGATAGTTTCCTCACACATAGTGCTGAGCAGTACTCTACTGAATACACCAGGTGGCCCCTCTGCAGATGTCTCTGGGCCCATCTCCTCTCTGGTCCTCTGTCCTATAAACCATAAGCACATAGGTCTCCCTAGCGTCTCAGCTCCTTATCTACAATGCAGGGAGTGGACCAAGCTCCACATCAATTTTCCCCTTCCTGTGCTGCATTAGGGAAACTCTCTACTGGAAGGAAGCTGAGGTCATTGCAGGGCTCACCTATTTATCATCTCCCAGAGATAACTCTCTCTCATTACTATCTCTCAGTGCCCAGTGTTTTGAAAAACTTTTGTTTCATGCATTCTGTCTGATTTTTGTTGTTGTTTTGATTATTTCAGGGTAAGGTAAATTCAGTCCCTGTTATTCCATCTTGGCCAGAAGTGGAAATTCTGTACGTCTTTTAAAATGTGTCTATATCTGGAGTCGGCTTTAGCTCAAGTGGTTATTTGCCATAGCAGACTACTAAAATGTATCTATACCATGTTTCCCCCAAAATAAGACCAACAGCTCTAATGCTTTAATTAGACAATCAGCTCTAATTTTTGGAGCAAAAATTAATGTAAGACCCAGTATTATATTATATTAGATCCAGTCTTACATTATATTAAAATAAGACCGGGTAGTATAGTATAGTATATTATATTATATTATATTATATTATATTATACCCAGTCTTACATTAAAATAAGACTGTCCGGCTAGGTCTTGTTTTGGGGGAAATATGGTATCTGGTTTTCACCAATTCCTCCATTATTGTAACCATCAAATTATTAAGGAAAAGTGTCTGGTTTTATTCCATTATATTAATATATTCCATAATGTATATTTTATAACATACTTTAGCTTCCACTATAGTATCTCATTATATTCATTCAGAAGGAATTAAAGAGTAAAGCCAAAACTCATTCCCCAAAACTAAAAGTTGGATTATATTCTTCTTAGGTTATTGGTAGAAACCTTAAGAACAATCTTCAAAATCTTATTTGAGCAGTCAGTATTGGGAGTAATTTCACTCAACAGAATTGAAAACCTTAAGGTATTAATAAAATATATATGAGCAATCCATAAATGTCTCTGTTCCCAGAGGGCTAACAAAACAAAAAAGCCTTGGAGATGTGAACATAGTTGAATAGCTGGGTGTCCTGGCAAAGACAAGAATGTTTTACCACTACAGTACAGCTCATTTTCAAGTGTTTTGCACGAAACTGCGTTACCTACTGTTAAAAAAATAAAATTCAGCTTAGTAAATTTTGAAGATCTTATTGGCTTTATTCAGCAATTCATGAATCGGGCAGCATCCAATCTAGAAAATAGGAGCTCCGAGAAGCTATACAAAATAAGAGATTTAACAGGCAAAGGGAACAAGAACAAGGAAGCTGTATTACGCAAAAACGCTGACTGGTTGTTGCAAGGTTGCGTTCCTTTAGGGGACGGCAGGCGTGTGTCAGGCAGATTACCTCTCTAGTGCTGATTATAGGATTCCTGACTGACTGGTTTAAGATTCCATTTCTGGGAGAGCCCAAACTGTAATTCTCAGTTTGGTAACGCAGGGCATTTTGGGCTTATTGTCTTGTTCTAACACTACCTTGCTTTACTTTTAATCATAGCACTTTATTACTCCTTGAAATTTTACTGTGTATTTACCAACCACTTTTTTGCTGTCTCTCTCCTTCATGAGAATGTAAGCTCCATAAGCTGGAACTTGTCCAACTCTTGTGCAATGTTTTATTCACATCATCTAGCACATAGTAGGCTCTCAACTAGTATTTGCTAGAGGAATGAAAGAACAAACATGTAAGCAATGTCCTTGATATATGCCACAATGTAAATAGTAATTATCCAGAGGCAGTCCATCTCCTCAATTATTTTCACTGTTTTAAATTTTTATTAAGAAATGTTTTTTTTTAATTTTGTAATGAGAAAAAAAATAAAATGAGAAAGGAACAGAGGGAGCCAGAGAGAGTGCTTCAGAGGCCACCTTTCACTATGGCAATTGTCATCCCCCAGAGTGGCCTCAGACCTGGAGATCCCTGCAGAAACTCCCTGGAGCTTTCTCTTGAGGCCCTGGGCTGTACTGGCAGGCCTACAGTGTTGGCCTATACTGGTGGAACAATCCCTTCCTTCTGGAACCCTAAGCCAAATATCAAATGTCCTAGAATGGCAGTCTTCTTATTTTCCTACCTGTTGGGTGTACCATGACATGCCTTGACGAAGTGTTCTGTGTCCCCAAACTATGAGAATTTTTCTTATAGCTCCAGATACCTCAGTACTCCAGGGATGCACTGACAGGATGGTTACATCCTGTTAACGAAGTGAGAACCTAAAATATGAGATACTCTGAAGATAAATCGACACACAAAGAAGTCAGAGCAACAAAGGATGAATGTGAGCTCAGATTAACCATCTCCAGCCATCCTGCATTTTGCCTCTACTATAGACATGAAAACATTTGAGCATTAAGAACTGATGGCTGCCATGCATAAAAATGGATAGACAATGTCTTGTCTATTGTCTTCTTTTATCTTTACATCCCCAGAGCCTAGCATGGCCTGTGTTGGAACAATAACTACTTACTGAATAAAATAACCTATGGGCACCCAGCATTGGCATGGCCACTTTCAGGTGAACAACACGATATTCCAGGACTACACTGGCACAAGTCAGGATGAAAGAGTAGGGAATCTTTGTTGTACATACTATTTGGAGAAGAAAACAGATGAAGTCATATATCTCTTTTAGGGCTCTAAACTACAGCATCAAAACGAACTGCTTCAACCCTGAACATTCTTCCCTTCTCATGAATAATTCAGTCAATATATCTAAATCTTATGTGGTGATTCCACAAGTCTAGTAAGAACTGAAAACAAGATGCTCAGGGCAACTTGTTTCCAGCTTCAAAGATAAACCCTAAATTCTAGCATTCTTGAGATGCGTTTGTATTCCTTCACCAGCATCCCTTCTCTGCCTTCATCTTGACCAAATGGAGAGCCTTAATCTTCTGAAACTCCTCACACTGATAGCCATCTACCCTCTCCTCTTTTTACCTTTCAGGTCATTTCCATACCTGATAAACAGATCACACCTGATTGAGACACCTGAAGTCCACAAATACCATCTCAAGACAAATTCTATTTGGAAACTTAGCTATTTGTGTATTAGCAAAACCTGAGTAAGAATTCTGCCTAAGTCCCACATAACTCACTCTGTCTTGATCTTAGTTCAGGTTGATTTCTTCCCCACCTCTACATTAAACCCAGCTCTAACCCCCTCTTTGCTGGGATGTGTGCAGGGACCTCATGGAGCCACTGCCTTCCTACTCCAGAACAAGGCAGCACTGTGCAAAACATCCACAGCTTCTCAGATACACAGCAAGTCATGGCTGAAATGACTTCCTGTGGAAAGCATTTTTGTCATCCATTTTTGAAACATCACGTCAGAAAGAAGAGTCCCTGCTAAGCAGGCAACCTTGCTCTTACTTCACAGAGAAAACAGTAGTACCCAGAAAAGAACTTCCAATACTCCCCCAACAAATCTTTGAACCTCCATAGCACCCTTGGCCTGCCTTCCTATCTCGGGACCCTCCACTTGGCCTTGGGGCACTAGGTCCCAGAGAAAGCACGTTCACAGTGCCCACAGAGCCAGCCTTTCCCGTACTGGACTGTCCCTATGAACACACCAACGTCTCTAGCAGCACTAGTCAGAAACCTCCTCCCACTCCAGCTACCCTCCTCATTTCTGTGCCTTTTTATGGCAAAAACCTTGAAAAAGCTTTACTTTTCTCTGCCTCACCCTTAAACTACTCCATCAGGCTCTTACTACTACCACTCCACTTGTCAACCACAGATCTCCATGTCACCAAATCCAATGGTAGATCTTCTTTCCTCTGCATCAGGCTTTATTCCAATGGTTGCCTCCTAGCTCTTTTTCTAACTCACTTCCTTCAGGTCTCCTTGGCTTGAGTGTCCTCTTCTCCCATCCCCTAAACATGCAGGGCTCAGGGCCCAGCCTGTGACCCCCGTCATGACTCTGAATACCACCTACGGGCTAACAGTCACGTAACAGATGTTGCCCTAACTTTCCCCTGAACTCCAACTCCTCCTACCTACTTCACTTGCATGTTTAACAAGCACCTCATTAAACACAAACAAAACTCATTACCCCCCCCCCCCAAAGCACTTGGTCTTCCCACAATTGACCCATCTCAGCACATGGTACCTCCATTCTCCCAGTTGCTCAGAGAACTGATGAATCCTAACTCTCCTCACTCTTTTTCTTTTTTTAATTAAAGTATATTGGGGTGACAATTGTTATTAAAGAGGGGAGGGGAGTGGTAGATGAGAGTAAAAGGGATCAAATATATGGTGATGGAAAGAGAACTGACTGGGAGAATTGACACACAGTGTGATACATAGATGATGTATTACAGAATTGTACACCTGAAACCTATGTAACTTTACTAACAATTGACACTCCTCGCTCTTTCATACTAATCCATCAGCAAATCCTACTGACACCTACTCAAAGCAGATCTAGAATGCAACACTTCTCACCTCCACAGCTAACCCAGGCCTAAGCCCCCATCATCTGTTGCCTAGGTGACTCCTAACTGGTCCTCCTCATCAGAGCAGTCAGTGACATGGTAATGACATACAACATATTAAGGCAATCCTCTGCTCTAAAGCAGCCAGTGGCTTCCATTCAAATGTCCCCTTATCAGGGAGGTGTCCTGTCACCCAAATTATGCACACACCTCAGCTGCTCTTTAATGGCCCTACTCTCCTCCTCAGGAATCTGAGCACCTGTGTACTTATTTGTCATCTGTCTCCCCCACCAGAATATAAAGTCCACAAGAAATGACCTGCACCCACCGCTACAGCTTCAGCATTTAGAAGAGCATAACAGGTACTCAAACTCTGCTAAATGAACAGGTGAAGAAAAGTGTTGAATAACCGAACAGTATTGTTTAAAATGTTCTAATACCAACAGATATGTTCTAATACCAACAGATATGTTAATTTATCATGATGACAACTATGGGCATGAAAACCGGCTAAGAAGACATATTAACAGTTTGGGGGCAAAAACAGAAAGAAGGGTAAATGCTTCTTGATGTAAGTTAACAAAGCTTTCTCAATACTTCCAACTAATGATATCAGTAATAATCATGGAGTAACTATTATAGAAGATGCCATTGATTGAGTGCTCACTGTGTGCCCGACTCTCATACATCCAAGCCTTACCCCAATACTACAGGGAAGACACTTTTACCCCCACATCACAGAGGAAGTAACAAACTCAGAAAGTTAAGCAACCCATCCCAAGCCACAGAATCTGAAAACACTCAGTTAGGGTTCCGTTATCTATGCAAGCTTTCCTCTAAAATACCAAATGATACTCCAATGGGCGCCAAGCCTAAATAATGGGTCTTACTGCTAACCGGACATCTTAGTCAAGGCTTCCTAGCTATTGTTCTTCCCTGTGTTGGTATCCCCTGTCCTCAATGCCACTCCACACTTTAGTTCAGGATGAGACAAATGACTTACCTACTCTCCATGCTGAAAGAGCTCCCTGGCAAAGCATAAATCCACGGACACTCAAGTTCTGTAGGCATCATCTCTGGGTGAAGAGCATTCACTTAACTTGTCAGTTTTCAAGACCAAATTACAGTAAAATTTTTCCTATAGACTTCATTTTGGAAAAAAACATGCTCTAATGGGAGAAGTAGGAGGATCATGAGTCTGGAATAGCATCCTATCTTCATCACTGTCAGCATAACCCTGAGATGATGACCTATCTTCCATAACTCTTTCCAAGGCTATCTCCATGATAGTGTCTTCAGGAGCTTTGAACCTACCCAAAAATATCTCCCACATTTGAGTGGTGTCTGCCTAAAGTTACTGTAGAAGATGGACACTCCCTTGAGAAAGGAGAGTACATATTGGCTGAAAGGAACTGGGAAACAAGCAGAAATACAGGACACGAAAGATGGAGATGCCAACAAAGACCCAAGTCCCAGGGTCTTGGGTCTAGGGCTGAAATGTGGCCTTGATAAGATAAATGACAATTGGGAAGAGACTGACTAGTCAGTCTCTGGGGCCCTGGCTGAAACTCCATAACAAAGCCTTCCCCCTTGCTTGTCACAGTCCAGGCACAGACTGTACTCTGGGGGAGTAGAAGAGGAATGGGAAAAAAGCAGACTTCAACTACAAAAGCTAGCTCAGAACACGCTCTCATCTTCTCAATGTGTAAAGAAAGAATAAAGAAATACCATGCAGAGCTTTAGAGGGTAAGCTTAATATTCACCCTCAGGAAGGCTGCTGTTAAAGAAGACAGACGTTAACCTCAGCCACCCACCTTTCTGGGTTATGGTGAAGCCATTAGCAGCCCTAGAGGAAGTCCCTTCCTTTGGGTTAAGAAGGAAGTAGGGTGATGCCTCAGTTCTGTACATACGTGCTGGGGTCATTAGCTATGACATTCCCCATGCAGCCCACTGATCTCAGTCATCCAGCAGATCTGCCCAGAGAGCTGCAAATGGAGGAATAAAGACTAATTGACTGAAACACACAGACCTGTATATCTCATTACTGCCTTTGTGGGGTCCAATTTAGACCACTTATGCCTTTAAGGCATATTCCCAAGAACTCCAGGGATACTGAAAAGAACATGAAAGACCCACAAGTCCCCTCATTTGCCAAGTTCCTGCTTGTACCAGAGAATGTGCAAAGCAAAACTAGTATCTAGGTTCTCCCCTTGTGGAGTAGAGTTGATGTACAAGTGAGATAAACATTTATCTTTATAAATAACCCTTTAGTCCAGAATTTAAGAAAACAAAACACCTGGGTGTTTTTGACCTCCAATGTTGTTTTCACCTGAATTAGCTGACAATATTAAAAAGTTAGAGAGATCACACACACACACACACACCTACACACCTACACTTCTGGAGAGACTGGAAGATCTGGCCACTCTGGCCCCACATTCCTGCAAGGCAACAAGACAGAGTGCAGTAGCTGTTGCCTCCTTCAGACAGAACATGTTCTCACTACTTCTCTGCAGCCCTAAGCATCATCCTGGTCTCCAGAATTAATAAATAAAAAAATATTCTGTTTGGAAAAACACCTTTTTCTTTGAAAAATATCCACTTCAGTGGATGTATAGGTATTAGATATATCATTAACTAACCTAAATCAAGAAAAAAAGCGGGGGGAAAAACTTTACACGAAATAGGAAACAAAACTAGGGAATAAGCCCCAGGTACAGAGGAAGATGCTGGATATAACGAATGATTTTCTACGAGCATATAAATCACCAAAACTGAACCCAGAAAGCAATAACAAATGTAAGAAACTGTAATAGTTATTAAAGTGCTATCTTCTAAAAAACAACAAAAACACGCTCAGTTTTTTGTTTTTTTTTTTTTACAGGCTCAGTTTTATAAGGGATATTCTAACAAAACTTAAAAAGCAGATCATTTCAAAAGTATTTAAACTGGCTAAAGAAGAGAAAGCTTTTAATAAAGTTATAGAAAACACTAAAATAATTTGATAGAGATGGCATTAAAAAATGAAAATCACAGACTAGTCTCACAAATTATGGTGTTAAATTACCAAGTAAACAATTAATAACTAGAACCTGACTACACAATAACAGTTATCACTGATGTTTCAATAATGATGATTTAGTAATATAAAGTCTACTACTATAACTGAGTTAAGGGAGAAAAATCTTTGTGATCATTTCACAGATGCTAAAATAACATTTGATAAAATTCGACAACCATTTTTGATTAAAAACAAAACAGCAGCAACACACCCCTTAGTAAAATAACTAGTGTGGCAAAAACACTAAAAGCATTCTTATTAAAGTGAGGAACAAGATGACGGTATCTAGTATCATCTCTATTATTTAACCTTGTTCTGAAAATACAATGCAGTCAGAAAAGAGAAAAAAACAAGAGACATATAGATTAGAAAACAAGGGACAAAATTCTTATTGTTTGCAGTCGACATGATAATATACCTGGAAACCCAAGAGAACCAACTGCAAAATCTCCTAGACCATAAGATTACGTAAGTTGCTAACTATAAAATTATTAAATACAACTGACAAGAAAATATAATATAAAAATCCTATTTTAAATCACAACAAAAAAGATAAAACTAAGAATAAATTTAAGAAATGTACAGAATTTTAAAACAAACCAACTTAAAAAAGACATTTCTGAGGAAATTGGGAAGACGTACGTAGATTGGATAATAGATATTAATTACAGATAACAGTTAATTTTGATAAATATGATAATAGCATTGGTGTTATATATATTTCAAAAAGTCCTTACTTGTTCAAGACATATTGTGAAATATTTATGGATGAAATAATTTATTTTAAAATAGCCACCCTGCAAAAAATGGAGAGGAGGGATAGGTGATTCAAAATTGGCAAAACATGGAAAAGGGGTGAAAGAGTGATGAATACATGGAGATTCATCATATCATCTCTACTTTTGTATATTTGAACATGTACACAATAGAGATTTTAAAAAAATGTGCAGGAGGACCCAAACGAAGGAGGGTCATGACAGACATAAATAATCCCAAAGGTGTATTATAGGCTTACTAAAGCACACAAAAATTGCCACCTCACAGTTAAGAAATGCAAATGAAAGCTACAAATCAGATGTCATTTTCATCAATCCAATAGAAAAGATCAAAATATCTAGTACTATTCAATATTGGGGGAGACAGCTAACACTGCTAGAGGGAATAAAAATTACCACAACTTCTTTGGAGGGCACTTCGGCATTACCTTTCAAAGTTATAAACACATACTCCTTGCCCAGTAATTCCACCTGTAGGAACTTATCCTATATATTCATTCAACAAGTAGTTTCTCCTACCTACCATGTGCAGGCACTGGAGATTAGAGGTGGAGAAAATAATGTCCCTACTCTCATGGGGCTTCGATTCTTGTAGAGGATGAGGCAACCAATAAAATAAGTCAAGCATGCAGGAAATTACAAGGTCAGGTAAGGGATAAGTGCAATAAAGAAAAAGTAAACAGAATAAGGGGGTTGTGGGTGGCATGAAGGCTATTTCGGATGTGCTGGTCTGGGAAGGCGACCTGAATAAAGGAGAATGAATGTCCAGGAGAGGGTTACTGGAATTGGGGAAGGAAGCCAATATGTAACACACAAATTTGGCCTTTCTGCCCTCTGCTTTTCTTTTGATTCCCCTAACAGTCTTTTGTTTATCCAAAGAATATGAGTACCACTTGAATGTCTCTTTGTCCCCCATACAAAAATAAAAATAATCAGATCCTTATAATGCAGTATCTTTCAAAGAAGGTGTCAGGCCAGCATTGTTTCTCCAAACATTACTGGGCATCACAATTTGGTATCTTTAAAGGAAGAATTTCCCAACACAGCTAAGTATTATGCCACGGCTGTTAATAAAAGTGCATTAAAGCTAATCATGACTTTTTAATGCAGATAAAACTTTCCATAGAAAAGAGAACACGTTAGTTTCAGAAAAAATGTTGACCAGTTGCTGGATAATTTTATACAAGAACAAAAATACTGTCTGTCCCTCCCCTTCTGGGGGCACTGTGGGAACCAATGATTTAGAGGAGTCCATAGTTTAATTTCATGATCTTTTAAGAAATGAAGCTGAAATTTTTAAGGAACTATTCGGATATTCTTATTTATGCAAGTATTCATATTTTAAATTTAATGATCTTTTAGGCAATGAAGTTAGTATTTTTAGGGGCTGTCTGGATATTTTACACTGAAGCGACCAGTGTCAATTAAGGACATTCCAGTTGACCCTAAAGGAAATGACTGTTACAACACCTGAGAACATACTAACTTCCCACACCATGAAGTATCAGGAATTCAAAATTGGCATGAATGAAATGATATGTTCTACAAACAGCTAGATAATTAAGAAACCGGCTTATGGGGAGAGAAATTTGCCAGCGTGAAATATGCTATCTCAATTTTGAAATCAGCTTTAATAAACGGATTCATCGACGCAAAGGAAGAACATAACCAAATGATTTCCTGACATTATGGAAATTCCCAAGTAGACAACTCGTGCGGGCAAATTTCAAGTACCAAAAGCCACCTGCACAGCGAACGACAGGTTTTCCACAAACAGCTGAGGATGCGGTGCAGCCCTCCTTTCCCTTGGACACAGCAGCCCATTTAACCTTGTCCAGAGGTCCGGCGGTTCTTAGCAGAGAAGGCCACTTAGGACAGCCAGTTAACGCAGAAGAATTCCCGAAGTGAGAAGCGGAATACAGGTCAGCTTCCGCACACGCCAATCTAGTGAGGGGCGCTGGTTTCGAGTCCAACGCGGGAGGACATCCGCGTGGAGCCAGAGCTCAGGGTCTGGCGCCCGCCCTTCCGCGTCCCCCCTCCCAGGATGTCCCCACCCCATCCCCCACTCCCCTACACGGAGTCGTGACTTCCCCGCCGCTCCATACCCCTGGGGGAGACGCTCATCCAGCCCATGGCTGCAGGGATCCCGCTTGCTCACCTGGGGAAAGGTAGGGGTGCGGGGCTGGGCTCGGAGTGCTGGGTGGGGGGCTGGGGACAGAATCAGATGCGGGGAAGTAGGCAACCGCTCTCCTGCGGGCGGGCAGGGACCTGGGGAAGGGATGCGGGAGTTGACCGGAGAACGGAGGGCGTCCGAGGAAGGTCGGAGGAGCACACCGAAGCGATGGAGGGTAAGTGGGGGGCGCCCCGTACAGGGAACCTACGCGGGGTGTGGGGGGCTGGCGCGCGGGCCGCACCTGTGCGCCAGGTAGGAGGGCACGGCCCCCGCTCCGCGCCTCACCTCACCTGCCTAGCGCCCGCTTCATGCCCGCGTCGGCGGCGCAGCGCGGCTCGGCCGACCCCTTGCCCGCCAGGCACAGGTTCCGCTTCAAGCGGCAGTCGGCGTCTAGCACTGAGGAGGCCGAGCCCGAGACGACGCAGCACTCATGCTCCAGGGCGACGGGCTCGGTCCGCTTCCTCATCCCGCGGCCGGCACGTTCGGCTGCCGACGGCGCCCGCTGGCCTCGTCCGTGCCGCCCTCGCCGCAGTGGCCGCCGCAGAGAGGAGACGCTGCCGCCTGGAGGCCACCGCCCCTCACATCCCAGCCCCGGCCGCGGCAGCAGGCTACGGACCCGCGCCAGGGCGGGTCGGCCGCACCGGCCAATCAGCGCCCGGCTCCCGCCGGCCCCGGCCCCGGCCCGCCTCCTTCTTGGCGCTGCAGGGAGCGCGCCCAGCATCCCCGGCGCCGACCCGTAGCCATCTTGGAGAAGGGCGAATGTAATCTCAGCGCGCGTCATGGTCAGGGCAGGGCTAAGCGGAAGTGTCTCGCTGAGCTCTGTCCCCGGGGCTGGGCGCCGCCACCGTCTCGGCGTTGTGCCACAGATCATTGGCCTCAATGTACGACCAAGAGATTTGCTTACTCTTCCAAAGTAACTTTTCAAATGTCAACATTTGTGTCAGTGATCACTATTGGCAACTTACAGTTTAACATCAATTAGAAATGCCTTTAGAAATCCAATAGCTTCTTATATTCGCTTTGTAATGATACTTAAATTGCAAAACAGTTTCATTGATCATATTACTAAATATCACAACCACCATTCATATTTGCCCAAATACATTTTTGTCTGAGATTAAAAAAAATTTTTTATTAGTTTCAGGTGTACAAAACAACGTAATAGGTAGACATTTATATCCCTCACCCAATGAAATACCCCTCTGACATCGTATATAGCTGTTACAGTTCCACTGACTCTATTCCTTATGCTGTATTCCACATCTTGTGGAGAAAAAAAAAAAAAAATATATATATATATATATATATATATATATATATATATATATATATATATATAAAATTATAGTTGACATTATTTAGCTTCAGGTGTACACACTGCAGTGCTCAGGCATCTACACCAGCCATGAAGTGGTCTCCCAAATGACAAGTGTCCATCAAATCCCAACAAATCTTTACAACATTATGCTCAAATACACTTTTAAAATTTAAGTGGTGAATTCCCTAAAGTGATTTAAGTGGTGAATTCCCTAAAGTAACACATACTGGAGATTGGGAATCAAGCAACTACACTAAAAAAAATATTTTATTCTAACACTCACTGAATGCTCTTTAATAGAAAAACAAAAAAGCTAGGAAAGGAGGGCTAGAGAGAAGACAGTAAGGGGTATTGTGTCTTTCTTGTTGGTAGCAGGCCTTGCCCACACGATCTTCAACTCTTGGTCCACACTCACTTTCTGAGCGGTCTTATCTAGGCTTTAAATACCACCCCACGTTGGTGACACCTACATTTGTATCTTTAGTCCACACCTCTTCCTTGAACCCTAGGCTGCTCTATCCGATGATCTATTCATCCACTCTGATAGCCTACAGTCACCTAAAATTGTGTTCAAACCTGAGCTCCCAAGTCTTCTCCCACCTCCAGTTCCATGAATAACATTTCCCACCTCAGGTGGTAATGATAACTCCATTCTTGAAGTTCCTTAGGTCAAACCCTGGTGTCATCCTTGATTCCTCCTTTCTTATGCCACAGCAGGTCTCCTTTCAAAACCTATCCAGGATCCAACCACTTCTTACCACTTGGGCCAAGCTGCCATCATCTCTCACTTGGATTATTTTTCTTGTCTCCACCTTTGCCTCACTTCTGTCTACTTAACTCAGATGCCACAAAGGTCTGTTTAAAAAACTAGTCCAATCCTGTCACTTTTATTTTGAAAACACTTCCATGGCTCCCCATATCACTGAAAATAAAACCAAAAGCTTATGAAAGGGCCTCTAGCCTTTGATCTGGTCTCAGCCACTAGCCTCTCCCTGGTTCATCCTGCTCCAGGGTCACTGCCTCCTTGCTGAAGCAGAGGTACCCAGGAGGAATGTGGGTGGCATGTGTGCCAGCCACCACACACCCCTCCTCAGGGCCTTCCTAGAATTCTCTGCCCCTCCCTATGGCCCCATATCCGTATGGCTTACTCCCTCCCCATTTTAGGTCTGTGCCTTCTCTGAACACTAACTCAAAATCCTCAGGCCCTCTCACTATCATTTTGATCACCTTCCTTGGTTTATTCTTAGCGCTTTTCATGAACATATTTATCATCAATATATCTGTATCTGTGGTTTGCTGTTTTCTCACACTAGAACATAGACTGAGAGCAAGGACTTTGTTCACTGCTTTATCTTCAGTGTTTAGAACAATGCCTAGTATATTACATAGTAGACAGTTAATAAATATTAGCTAAAGGAATAATAAATTGTCACAACCCCTCAGAAGTGGGTAGTTTTGTTCCCACTGTATATGTAATGAATTGAACTCAGGCCTGGGTTTGAAATTAAAATGGTTTATGGCAAAGGAAGGCTGTGGATGCTGGTGACCTTTGGATTACAGTCCTGTAGCAAGGTCCACTATAGAATTGTATAAAAACACTTAGCTAAATTATCCCTTACTGTAGAGATGAAAAATGTCAATGTAAAAGATGTCCAAACCTGTAGAGAAGTTTAATGAGTTTATTTTGAGTCAAACTGACAATTGCCAGGAAGCAAAATCTCAGTGGATTAAGTAAATGCTCTGGAGAATGGCAGTTTTACAGCTTATTTTATACATTAGAATCAAAGGAGGAGTTGTAAGGAGGGTTACATGAAATCCATTGGTGATAGATTAAGGAGGTGGGAGAAAGCAAAATGAAATCTCTGGGAATGGATAAAAAGTAAAACTGAGAGACACATATTTCTTTTACATTGGTGGGTATAGGACAGTTAACAATTAACATTTGACAGCACATAGAGATGGTATTCAGATGGAACAAGATAGCAATGAGGGGTTCTGTAGTCTCCCGCACTGGTGCTGTGGGTTGTGCCTTGAGGGGTCCAGAAAAAAGGGATTAATCTGACATTCCAAGAATATGTTATCTTAGATGCAAAAAGACAGTACACAGGCTCACTTAAGGTAAAGACTGAGCTTTGTCGAGGAAGCTACAGGCCAAGGACGTGACTATGGCCATAGCCCACTTTTAGTTATGATTTTTTATGTTCAGATCATCCTATGTGGTTAATTTCGGTCTCCAAATTTGTAGGGCCTGCCATGCTGGCCTCCCCTGAGCTTGTCAGGTTTAGTATGTGGTCCCTTTTTCATCCACAAAAGTAAATGTCATACAAGGTAAGGATAAGAATCAGAGGTTTTGAGTCCTAAGAGGGAAATTCATAGCAATGCAGGCCTATACCTAAAGAAACAGAAAAAATATCACAAATCAACAATGTATCATTACACCTAAGGAAACTGGAAAAAGAAGAGCAAACAAAGCCCATAGTGAGTACAAGGAAAGAAATAATAAAGATCAGACTGGAAATAAATGAAATAGAGTTTAAAAAAATACAAAAGATCAATGAAACCAAGAGCTGTTTTTTTGAAAATATGAACAAAACTGACAAACCTTTAACCCGACTCATCAAGAAAAAAGAGAGGACCCAAAGAAATAAAATCAGAAATAAAATTGGAGAAGTGACAACTGACACCACAGAAATACAAAACATTTTAAGAAAATATATGAGCAACTATATGCCAACAAATTGGACAATCTGGAAGAAATGGATAAATTCCTAGAAGCATACAATCTTCCAAAGCTGAATCAAGAAGAAACAGAAAATCTGAACAAACTAATTATTACCAATGAAATTGAATCGGTAATCAACAAGCTGCCAAAAAACAAAATTCCAGGACCAGATGGCTTCACAGGTAGATTTTATCAAACATACAGCAAGAATTAACACCTACTCTTCTCAAACTATTCAAAAAACTTCAGGAGGAGAGAAGGCTCCAACCTCATTTTATGAGGCCACCATTACAATGATTCCAAAACCAGACAAAGACATTACCAAAAAAAAGAAAACTATAGGCCAGTATCCCTAATAAACATAGATGCAAAAATCCTCAACAAAATATTAACAAACTGAATTCAGCAATACATTAAAAAGATCATACACCATAATCAAGAGGGAATCATTCGTGATATACAATGTTGGTTCAATATCTGCAAATCAATTAACACAATGCACCACAAAAACAAAATGGAAAACAAAAATTATATAGTCATATCAATAGATGCAAAAAAAATTTGACAAAATCCAGCATCCATTTGTGATAAAAAACTCTCAGCAAAGAGGGAGTAGAAGGAACATAACTCAACGTAATAAAGGCCGTAACAAACTCACAGCAAATATCATATTAAGTGGGGAAAAGCTATAAGCATACCCCTTGTAGGAACAAGACAAGGATGCCCACTTTCACCACTTTTATTCAACATAGTACTAGAAGTTCTAGCTACAGCAATCAGACAGGAAAAAAAAAAGGCATCCAACTGAGAAAGACGTAAAATTGTCATTATTTGCAAAAGACTTGATACTATACACAGAGAACCCCAAAGACACCACAAAAAAACAAAACAAAACAATAAACTATTAGAACTGATAAATGAATTTAGTAAAGCAGAATACAAAATTAATATTCAGAAATCAGTTGCATTTTTATACACTGATAAACTATCAGAAAGAGAAATTAAGAAAATAATCTCATTTACAATTGCATCAAAAAAACAAAAACAAAAAACAACTTAGGAATACATTTAACCAAGAAAGTAAAAGACCTGTACTCAGAAAATTTGAAGACATTGAAGAGAGAAATTAAAGAAGATAAAAATAAATGGAAACATAGATCATGCTCATGGATAAGAATAACTAATATAGTTAAAATGTCTGTACTACCTAAAGCAATATATAAATTCAACAATTCAACATTCAATATATAAATTCGACATTTTTCACAGAACTGGAACAAATAATCCTAAAATTTATATGGAACCATAAAAGACCTTGAATAGCCATGGAAATCCTGAGAATTAAGAACAAAGCTAGAGATGTCACTCTACCTGATATCAAATTATACTACATGGCTATAGTAATCAAAACAGCATGGCATTGGCATAAAAACAGACACATAGATCAATGGATCAGAATAGAGAGCCAAGAAATAAGTCCAGGCGTATATGGTCATTTAATTTATGACGAAGCAAGAATCTACACTTGGGTAAAGACAATCTAATAAATGGGGCTGGAAAACTGCACAGATACATGAAAAAAAAATGGAACTGGACTACCTTCTTATGCCATATGCACGAATAAACTCAAAATGGCTTAAGACTTAAATGTAAGATATGAAACCATAAAACTTCTAGAAGCAAATATAGGAAATAAACTCTCAGGCATTACCCTTAGCAATATTTTTACTGATATATCTCCTTGGGCAAGGGAAAAAAAAGAAAAAAATTAAAAATGGGACTACATCAAACTAAAAAGTTTTTTCATAGCAAAGGAAACCATCAACAAAACAAAAAGACATCTGACTGAATGGGAGAAGATATTTGCCCATGATACATCAGATAAGAGGTTAATATCCAAAATTTACAAAAAACTCATACGACTCAACACCAAAAGAAACAAAAAAAGCAAAATAACAAACAACCCTCCCTCACCACCATAATCAATCCAATTAAAACATGGGCAGAAGACCTGCATAGACATTTCTCCAAAGAGGACATACAGATGGCCAATAGACATATGAAAAAATGCTCAACATCACTAATCATCAAAGAAATGCAAATAAAACCACAATGAGATACCACCTCACTTCTGTCAGAATGCCCATCATCAATAAATCAACAAACCACCAAGTGGTGGCTAGGATGTGGAGAAAAGGAAATTCTCCTGCACTGTTGGTGGGATTACAAATTAGTGCAGCCACTATGGAAAACAGTATGAACGCTCCTCAAAAAATTAAAAATAGAACTACCTTATGCCCCAGCAATTCCATTCCTGGATATTTATCCAAAGAAATCCCAAAGTCTGATTCAAAAAAATATAGGCACCCCTATGTTTACTGCAGAGCTATTCACAATAGCCAATATATGGAAACAACTGAAATGCCCATCAAGAGATGATTGGATAAAGAAATTTATACAATGGAGTATTACTCTGCCATAAAAAAGAATTAAATCTTATTTGCAACAACATGGATGGACTTAGACGATATTATGCTAAGTGAATAAAGCAGACTGAGAAATACAAATACCATATGATCTCACTTATATGTGGAATCTAAAGAACAGAATAAATGAGCAAAGAAAATAGAAATAGATTCATAGATACAGAGAACAAACTGATGGTTGTTAGATGGAAGAGGATTGTGGGATGGGTGGGAAAGGTGAAGGGATTAGGAAGTACAAATTGTTAGTTACAAAATAGTCGTGGGGATGTGAAATACAGCACACAGAATATAATCAGTAATGTTGTAAAGATTATGTAGGGTGTCAGATGGGTACTGAACTTACAGTACCCATCTGAAACTAATTTAAAATGTCAACTATAAATACATATGTATATATACATATACGTATATATATTCATGGGATGTGAAGTATAGCGCAGGGAATATAGTCAATGGTATTATAATAGCTATGTAGGATGTCAGAGGGGTAGTAGACTTGGTGGCGTTATCACTTTGTGAGGGGTATAAATGTCTAATCATTATGTTGTTCTGTACACCTGAAACTAAGAGGAACAAAGTTTCTAGGGTCAGCTAGAATGAATCCAAGTAATAGTGCTTAAAAAAAATACCGCTTTTAAAAAAATAGCCAAATAAAATGAATTTTCTATAGCAGTAATTCCCACCTTTGATTGTACATGGTTATGAAAATCTCCATAATCATGTTAGGAAGACTATGGCTATGTGAATTCGTGTTAATGTGTAAGGCATTTTTCCCTCTCTGTAGACCTTGTGACTAGAGCTATTTTACCAGTGTTTTTAAATGACTGCTTTAAAATCAAAGGTGGTCCTGTGGAGTCGAAAGGTTAAATACAAGGTCTGTGTGACCTTGGGCAAATTATCTAACTTCTGTTTCCTAATCACTACCAAGAGTCTTAATATCTACTTTAGGGTTAATCCTGAGAATTAAATGAAATATGCGTCCCAGTCCCTACAATACAGGAGATACCCAATAAAAGTTGGTTTCCCTTTACCATCAAAGAAAACACCCACACTGCAAAACTAAATAAATGAAACGCTGGGTCATAACGTTAATGCACACCAAGTTTCTGGGCCCTCCTTGTCAAGCTCAAAGAGCACATCCCTTTGAACCTAAACGAAAATCAATGAATGCCATGGAAAAAGGAAGTTGCGGCACGTGCATTTATCTCGAGCTGTGCTGCGAGTAAAATTATTTGGTTAGCCGCCTAGGAACTTGCAAACGAATCTTTGCTCACTTTACAGGTTCAAACCGAGGCCCGCCCACTCTCCCCCAGATGCTGGGGACAGCCCCAGGGAACGACACCTCAATCCCTCTTGTAGTGCGGCTGCGCAGCGGAGGTAAACGTCCCTTCACTGCCGCCGTCGGCCGCGAGGCCCAGCAGCGCGTTCCCATTGGCTGGGCATGTCAGGCGCCAAGGCGCAGAGCGGAAGCTAAAGGCGAGGCTCAGGAGGTGTGGGACCCGGAACGAAAACCAAAGGGGCGGCTGTGAGCCCGTCGGCCGTTTGCCGTGAGAGCGTGCGGTTGACAAGGTGGCGGGACCAGGACGCATCCGCCATGTTCTGCGAAAAGGCCTTGGAGCTGGTCCGCGAGCTGCACCGCGCGTCGGAAGGGCAGCTGCCAGCTTTCAATGTGAGGGGGCACCTGGTAGACTGGGCGGGCGTGTTAGGGGGCGGACCTGAGGGCGGGGCGGCGCCCTGGCGTTTGCCCCGTGTGCCTTCCCTGGAGGGTTTGCTTTCTCAGCTCCAAAGTCGAGAACTAAAATTTTGGAACATAGCAAAACAATTTATAGGAGCGAAAAGAAAGCCTTCATGCTTGTATCACCCAGCGATTTGGTGCATTTCCTTATCTGAATATATTTCCGTCAGTGTTTTTCCGTGTATAACTTTATTGCTGTTTCTTTGTTTACCCAAACATTTATTGGTTCCCTGATAATAATCTAACATTTGTTGTGCACAGAGGCAAAAGCTAGGCCTCTGGAGTCACGTTGGGATTCTGGCTCTGTCTTGCGATTTTGTGTCAGTGACTCCAGCCTTCCGTGTACTCAGTTTTCTGCAAAACTTGGGGACGATGGTAATAGTACCCAACTCTTGGTGTAGTGAGGGCTCAGTGAGATGGACAATGTTTGTGACACAGTGATGACTCAGTTTTTTTTACCACTGCTGCTGCTATTAATCACTATTGCGAATTTTCTTATTACTGCTACCCCAGTCAGGGTGCTACACATTTGATCTACATTATCGCTTGTCTTCATGATAACTCTGAGTTTTCAACTGTTGTTTTCCATGGTTTCCAGCTATATATGTGAAGACCTGGGGAGATTATCTTGCCCCTGGTGACATAGCCAGTAAGAAGTAAAGCTAAGGATTTAAACCCTGGCACTCTGGCTTTCAGACCCGCATTCTAAATTCTATACTTGATCATATTCCCTGTTATAGAACGGCCGCTGTGTGGATCCCAGGGCACATTCTGCCGGGAGAGGGGCATGAAACAGGTAGTAGAATGCAACGTGTCAAGTTATACCAGAGAGGTGTGAGCTGGGGTAGAGGACAGGGCGTTTGAGGCCCACCTAGGAGGAGGAGGCCACCACTCTGAGAAGGGAGTGAGGCATGTCAGCAGTCAGCAGGCGAATGAGCACATAGGAAGGATGACTGACAGCGAGTACAGTGACTGCAAAGGTAAGGGCTAGGTCTAGGAGAGATTGGTACTCACTCACAAGTCATTCGGAAGCTGGTAAGGGTTTTAGACAGGGGAGTGACTGGGTAATCATTTTACAGAGAAGGAAACAGCTGAAATTCTGGATCAAGTTCACGGACTTGTTTGAACTTAACAGCATATTGGAGGCAGCGTCTCACTTTGAACACAGGTTTCCTAGATTCCAATCTGTTGTCCTTTCAACTTCAGGATAGTTACCTCTAAAAAGCTAGGCGACAACAGTGGGAAGTGTAGTAGAGATGATGGAATACAGAGGTATGTAGATAAGTGTTGCTTTACCACTTTTGGGGAGTGATTCTTAGAAATTGTAAAATCACTCCATCTTCTATGTCTTAGTTTGGTGGAGAACTTTTTGCACCTTTGAGGGATTCATGCCTTCTACTAACAAACCCACCTGCTAGTCAGGTGACTCAGCAGCCTGGAAGACTGAGACATTAATCAGTGTCTTGGTTGTGTAGTCAGTAATTCTTTCCTTTTCATTGTTTTTTTCTTCTATTTCTTTTGTGGTAAAATAAACATAATATAAAATTTGCCGTTTTAATCATTTTTAAGTGTATACTTACGTAGCATTAATTATATTTACATTGCTGTGCAACTATCTCCCCTATTTTTGAAATTTTTTCATCATCCCAAACAGAAACTCTGTAACCATTACACAATAACTACCCATTGCCATCTTTCCACAACTTCTGGTAAGCTCTGATCTACTTTCTGTCTCTATGACCTTGCCTGTTCTAGATATTTCAGATAAGTGGACTCATACAGTATTTGTTCTTTATGTCTGGCTTGTTTCTCTTAGCATAATGTTTGCAAGGTTCATTCCTGTTGATGCATGTATCAGTACTGCAGTGCTTTTTATAGCCAAATAATATTTCGTCAAATAGATATACCATATTTGGTTTATTGGTTCATCAGTGGATGGACATTTGTGTTGTTTACACTCTTTGGCTATTATGAATAATGCTGCTCAGAACATTTGTGAATGTGTTTTTATAAAAACATGTTTTCAATTTCTTGAGTATATTCCTAGGAATGGATTTGTTGGATAATATAGTAATATGTTTATCTTTTTGAGGAACCATCAGACTTTTTTCCACAGAGCTGTATCATTTTACATTTCTACCTGCAATGTACAAGGGTTCCAATTTCTCCCCATCCTCTCCAACACTTGTTATTATAGCTATCGTAGGAGGTATGACAGGACTATTGCTTTTTGATAAGATATATAAATCAAAGATAAACATAGTATAAATAGAATATTGCTATAGACTTGGTGGGGGTATTAATGAATGTGGATCAATATCATTTTGTATGTTCTAGGAGGATGGACTCAGGCAAGTTCTGGAGGAAATGAAAGCTTTATATGAACAAAACCAGTCTGATGTGTAAGTTTTGATAAAATTGATATTTTAAAACAATTTAAGAAATATGATATTGAAATCAGATAAACTTACATCAGTTTTTGATGTTATTATTATTTTTTAATTCTCTGTCCGCCTGATCATACTCTAGGTATACAGGACTAAAGGGATTTGTGTTGATCACAGCTGTATCTACCGGGATTCAAGTAGTGCTTAGCATATTGTGGATGCTCAATAAATATTTGTTGTTTGACATGACTTGAAAGATAATTAGGGTAGACCTGAAAGAGATGAGATATGAGCAAATAAAAACCCTAACAAAATGAAATGTATAGTTTCCACTGCTTGTTTTCATTAATAGATACCTTAGTGCATTGATGAAAAGAACAGGCAATTTGTAAACTTAGCAGGAGCAGTAGTGATTTCCAATAGCTTGAGTGGAGTTCACTGAGAACTAGTGCTACAAAAGGCTACAGGTTGGTAGAATGAGAAGAGTCTAGATTTATAGAATATTTACAGCTAAACATGGTAGTTGGCACAATGGAGAATTTGGTCTGTATGACAAACTTCTTAGGTCCTTGTAATTTGGTGCAGAGTAAGACACAAAAGAGTCTTAAAGACACCACCTTCTAGATTATAGGTGAGATGTTCCATTCTCCTGTGAAGTCTCCTGTGACATGAGGTTTCATCTTTGGTCTTGTTAGGTACATGTTTTAATCAGTCACTTGGATATAGAAATCAGTAACATGCTAATAAGATTTGTGGAGCTCACAGAACCATAGCAGCATTTTTAAGTATAGTGTTTAAGGATAGATACAGAAAAGATGGAATGAGGAACTGAACCATAACAAGTTTATAGTAAATGTAAGGCAAATGTAAAGTCCTGAATTCAAGTTCCCAAGCTATGCATTCATTCATTCATTCATTCACTCAACAAATATGTCCTAAACAATTATGTACTGATAAGTGGTTCTGGTGTTTAAGCTGTAAACACAGTAGTAAAGATTTCTGCCCCTATGGCCCTCGCAGTCTAATGAGGAAGACAGATATTAAATACAGATATACCAAATTGGAATACATGCTATGAAGGAACACAATAGAGTGCTAAGAGAGAGAATACTGAATTGAAGATATAATTTGGTTGAGGAATCAGGGAAATTCTCTCAAAGAAAGAGACATTTCAACTGAGGCCTGAAGGAGAAGCAGGTATTTAAAGAGGCAGTAATTGTAGGCAGAGAGCATTCCAGGTGGAGGGAATAGCATATGCTAAGTCCTTGAGGCATGAAAGAAGGAAATGCACAGGAAGGGGATATACAGAAGGCCAGTGTGGCTGAAGCTTACTAAGCAGGCAAAGCATGACACCAGGTGATATTTTTAAGTGTATGGGGCAAGTGGTGGCATATTTGTGTTTTAAAAGATCATGCGGGCTGCTCTGTGTACAGGGGAGCTGAGAGGAGAGGGAGGCATGCTTGTCATACAGGTGACAGGAGAGGTGACTCAGACTAGGTAAAAAGTGAACAGGTTAAACATTTTGCAGTGGCCTAACAGGCCTTGATCCACTAAGGGAAAGGGAATGATTGTCTATTTTCCTTGTACAAGGTGTGATCAACAAATATGGTGAATGTTTAAATAAAAAAAATGTATTACAGTAAAAGACACATTGCCATTGATCCACCTCAAAATACTCCCCCTCACTTCGAACATTGTTCTTACCGCTTTCTGAAGCAGTTCTGGAAGTCCTCGTTGATGAGTATCTTTAGTTATGTTGTTGTGGAAGCCTCGATGTCCTAAATTGATTCAAAACGTTTACCTTTCATGGTCATTTTGACTTTAGGGAAGAGCCAGAATTTGCACAGTGCCAGATCCAGTGAATAACGTGGATCAAAACAAATATAGTGAATGCTGCTGCCAAGTGCCATCCAATGGAAAAGTAGGAATCTTCAATACAGGAAGTGGTGCGTGGAATCTTAGTAACAGTGTGTGACAAGTTTCGAGGGAAGTTGTGTTTTAAGGTGTGCCATAAATCATCCTCCATCATGACAACACTCCATGTCACACATTGCTTGTGGTATATGGCAATTTCTGTCAAATAAAAACTTTATGGTGTAGGGGCGTCCGGTTAGCTTAGTCGGTTAGAGCGCGGTGCTCGCCAACACCAGAGTTGCCGGTTCAATCCCCACATGGGCCAATGTGAGCTGTGCCCTCCACAACTAGACTGAAACAACTACTTGACTTTGAGCTGATGGGCCCTGGGAAAACACACTTAAAATAAATAAAAAGTTTAAAAAATAAATCTTTAAAAAAATATATTATGATGTGTCTTCATCCACCTTACTTATCGGATCTGGCACCATGTGACTTCTGGCTCTTCCCCAAAGTCAGAATGATTCAGGACATCAAGGCAGCCACTACAGTGCAACTAAAGACACTCATGAAAGAGAACTTCCACAACTGCTTCAGAAAGTGGCAAGAATGATGTGATAACTCTGTTCGAAGCAAGGGGGAGTTATTTTGAGGGGGATTAATGGCAATGTGTCTTTTACTGTAATAATTTTTTTTTTATTAGGTTGATGCAAAAGTAATTGCGGTTTAAAAGGTTAAAGATAAATACGAAAACCGTAATTATTTTTGCACCAACCTAATATTGAAACATTTACTGTATTGTTTGATCACACCTGTGTTTGTACCATTTGCAAATTCATGATCCAAAATTCTGTGCCCTGTCCTCCTAGTTACTTTCTAAGGGGACAATCACTATTACCAGTTTCTGGTTAAAATTATTTGTCAAAAGAAATTTATTCCTTTTAAATTACTCATGTATAAATGTGAATTTTTAGGAAGTCCTGTGTACTTACTAAAGTACTCTAATGTAGTTTGGGTGTATTTTATTTGTACTATTTCTTTATAATTTCGAGCACATTGTAAATAATATGGAGAATAAATCTGATTTTCAAGGAGTGGCAGAAATGTGTATAGATCTAGAAAACATGATTGGACGGGACATAAAATTTGCCTCTATTTTCAGGACGTAGAGCACATACTGAATAAAGGAATCCTTTTCATATTCATCTGGTTCCTTTTAAAACTCTGAAGTAGATTCTTATTCTTTCTGTACATCTGGCTTTGTTTTGTTTTTATTTCAGTTGTTTTAAATTGTGGTAAAATGCACATAACATAAAATTTGCCATCTTAACCATTTTTTAAACCATTTAAAAATGTACAGTTCAGTAGTATTAGCTACATTCATTATTTGCAACTGTCATCACCAGCCATTTTCATAACTCCTCATCTTGTAATACTGAAACTCTATACCAATTAAACAATTGTATATTTGGTTTTAAAATGTTATACTTATCAAATATCTAAGGAAATAATATATTTTATAGAGTGGACCCAAAATTTTCCCCCTCTCTGTGTGAGGAACACATCTGACAATTTAAGTTCACGAACTTGTTACAGCAGTGTTGCTAACCTTTTTTGATATCAGAGGGATTATCCATTATGAATTTGTACCAACTGGACAAACAGTTAACCAAGTTTACTATTTGGAAGTGCTGAAAAGGCTGCATGAAAACGACCTGAGCTTTTTGCCAAATCCATGGCTCTTGGATCACAGCAGTGCACAAGCTCACACAGGACTGTCCGTGAGGGAGTTTTTAGCCAGTAAACAAATAACTGTATTGGAACACCCTCCCTGCTTACCTGATCTGGCCCCCGATGAATTCTTTCTTTACCAGAAGAAATATTGAAAGGAAGACATTTTGATGACATTCAGGACATCAAGGGTAATACGACGACAGCTCTGATGGCCATTTCAGAAAAAGAGTTCCAAAATTGCTTTGAAGGGTGGACTGGCGTCAGTGCATAGCTTCCCAAGGAGAGTACTTTGAAAGTGACCGTAGTGATATTCAGCAATGAGGTATATAGCACTTTTTCTAGAATGAGTTTGTGAACTTAATTGTCAGTCCTCATACTCGTAGTTGAAGATCAACAGATATTTGTACATGGGAATAAAAACCATGATGTTAGGTTAGTCTCTTATCCTAGCATGTTAAAGGAATTCCCAAAAGTGAGTCAGTACAGTGTTTGTCTTTTGGAAATAACAGAGATTAATCAGCATGCAAAAATGCAAAGTACCGCATGGTTAAATGAAATACTGATAGTATGATCTTAAGCAAATTATTTGGCTTTTGGCTTTTTTTACCTTTTAACACATTAATAAAAGCTCTGATACAAAGACAGGTACTACCCTGTTTCCCCGAAAGTAAGACCTAGCATGACAATCAGCTCTAATGCGTCTTGGAGCAAAAATTAATGTAAGACTGGGTCTTATGTAATATAAGACAGTAAAATAAGACTGGGTCTAAAATTATTATATTAATTTTTGCTCCAAAAGACGCATTAAAGCTGACTGTTCGACTAAGTCTTATTTTCGGGGAAACACTGTATTTGGTTAGGGTAACTTCTAATAAAAAAACAGCATGTAAGTCAGTGGTTAGTTTGTTTTGAAAATTTTATTTATACTGAAATATATATATTTGTTCTTTTCCTTTTTAAATATTCTTACTAGGAATGAAGCAAAGTCAGGTGGACGTAGTGATTTGATTCCAACCATCAAATTTCGCCACTGTTCATTGTTAAGAAATCGACGCTGCACTGTAGCATACTTGTAAGCCTCTCAGTTTTTGCTTGGGGTGGCAGAAAACAATGGAGCATTTTCCTAATTATCCATTTAAAATGGAAAACAGAAATTCTTAGATTTCTCTCTCTCTGCAAGCATTCTAAAATTTTCCCTTTTAAAATTTTTTATTATGGAAAATTGCAATATTCATAAAACTCGGAGAATAATGTTAGAAACCTCCATGGAGCCATCATACAGTTGTAATCATTTTTAACATTTTGCCATATTTGCTTCATATTGTTTTATTATGTTACACTATTGTGGTGCATCATGACATTTTGCCGCTGAACTTTAGTATGCATCTCATGTTTTCTGCATTATCCCAAAGATATCTTCTTACAGTTTGTTTGTTTGCCTCAGGAGCCAAATGAAGTCCACATAGTACATTTAGTTTATTGTGAGTCTTGAGTGTCCTGATCAAAACAACTTCTGTATCCCTTTTGTTATGCCATCTAATACCTTCTTAATTTCCTAGGTATGACCGATTACTTCGGATTAGAGCACTCAGGTGGGAATATGGCAGTGTTTTGCCAAATGCCTTACGATTTCACATGTCTGCTGAAGAAGTAAGTTAGCACTGTTGTTCAAATTTATGAATTTGGAAAATGCTGAGGCATTGTTCTATGATAGTATTTATTAGTATTTCTCTTTTTGTTTTTAACATCTGTTTTTCAGCAGATTTTGGCCTGTATTTATTTATTCAGTATGTGAGGTGTGATCAAAAAATATGGTGAATGTTTAAATTTAAAAAATATTACAGTAAAAGACATTGCTGTTAATCCTCCTCAAAATACTCCCCCTCACTTTGAACACACTTATCCCATTGTTCTTGCCACTTTCTGAAGCAATTCTGGAAGTCCTTTTTCATGAGTGTCTTTAGTCGCACTGTTGTGGCTGCCTCGATGTCCTGAATCGATTCAAAACGTTTACCTTATGAATCGATTCATGACATCATTGACTTTGGGGAAGAGCCAGAAGTCGCATGGTGCCCGATCTGGTGAATTACACGGATGAGGACATACCGTAATGTTTTTATTTGACATAAATTACCATACCAGAAGTGATGTGTGCTACAGAGCCTTTCCGTTGTGATGAGCAAATATAGTGAATGCTATTGCCAAGTGCCATCCAACGGAAAGGCAGGGATCTTCAATAAGGGAAACGGCATGACGAACCTTAGTAAAATTGTGTGACAATTTTCAACTTGGTTGGTGCAGTCAGTTGGGTGTGAGCTCTGGTTGAGAGAAGGTGTGTTTTAAAGTGTGCTGTAAATTATCCTCCATCATGACAACACTCCTGTCACACATCGCTTCTAGTATATGGCAATTTCATGAAGGTTATGAAGATATTTTTTTATGTAGTCTTTTAGGAACTACCATATTTTGCCATGTATAATGCACACCCACGTTTTTGGCCCTAACTTTCAGGGGAAAAAGTCTTTCGTTTTAATTTTTTAATTCAGATTTTTATTTTTTTACATTTAGGTACTCGTTTTTTGTATTATAAAGGAATTTTTAGCATTTATGTTTTAACATATTATGGTATGAGAAATTTTATGTAAGAAATAATTACGAAACACAAGAACAGATACAAAGTACAAGACATTATATGCACTGGTAACAAATTTACGATATTTACACGTCACAGAAGGGCAAGAACTCTTTGTTTTTCCAAGTTTGTCGTAAGATCAACAAAACCTGTTATCATATTCCAGGGTATTATTTTGCATATGGATATCATTGATTTCTAGAGTTACACTTTTAACTCATAAGCATAAATAAAAGAATTAAAAACATTTATATAGATATGGAATTAGTACTACCCATGTATAATGTGCCGTCTTATTTTTTCCTCACAAATTTGGGCAAAACAATGCACATTATACACTGCAAAATACCGTACATTGTTTTACCTTTCACAGAGAGATCTACAGTACTGGGATTGATTTTTGTGTATAATGTAGGAGTCAAGGGGCATTTGGATATGGATATTGAGATGGTCCAGCACCAGTTATTGAGCAGATTCTCCTTTCCCCAGTGCTGTGTGCGTGGTGCCACTTTTGTCATAAATTGAGTGTCAGTATATCTGTGGATTTTGGATGGGGGCTTTCTCTTCTATTCTCTTAATTTGTCTGTTCTTGCACCAATTCCATACTGTTATAATTATTGTAAATTTATAATATATCTTGAACAATATTTCCATCTTAATCTTTTTCAAGAGTGTCTCAACTATTTTTGACCCGTTGCATTTCCATGTAAATTTTAGACTTAATTTGTCAAGTTCCATTTTTTAAAAAAATTAAGGTTTCGACTGAGATTGAATTCAATATATAGTTCTGGTGACATTACAATACTAAGTCATCCAATCCATGAATGTGATATATCCTTCCATATATTTAGGTCTTTAATTTCTCTCATTAAGTTAAAAAAATAACATGAGATATAATATACATACATAAAGTTGACCCTTTTAAAGAATACAGTTCCGTGTTTTTTTAGTATATTGATGGAGTTGTGCATCCATTAGCACTGTCTTATTTATCATTCTCCAAAAGCACCCGATAACCATTATCAGTTTTACTCCATATTCTCATCCCTCTTCATGGCCCCTAAAAATCACTAATCTACTTTCTGACTTTATAGGTTTGCTGATTGTTGATTTTTTTTTTTTACATTAAGTGGAATCATGCATATGTGGTCTTTTATGTCTGTCATTTAAGCATGTTTTCAAGGTTCATTCATGTGGTGATGTGTGAGAACTTCATTCGATTTGTGGCTGAATATTCCATTGTATGGATATATGTATCTAATAGTTGATGGACAGTTGGATGTTCTTCTAAAGAATGTTTTATAGTTTTCAGAAAAATCAGTGCAGAATTTGAAGAGATCATAATTCTGAAGTGGTGTATTTTTCATGGTTCTGTTTCTAGTGTAATGTGAGAAGAGAGATTTTTGTTCATTTGGTTAATTATCCATCCTAAGTACCCATACCAGTGCCTGGTTTATAGCAGGCAATCAATATTTGTACAGGTAAACCGCAGATATTTGGGTTTGGTTCCCAATAAAGCAAATACCCAATAATGTGAGTCATACTAATTTTTTGGGTTCCCAGTGCATATAAGAGCTATGTTTATGCTATACTGTAGTAAGTGTACACATACAACATTTATCAGTTAAGTTTATCATCTTATTATCATGCCCACAAACAATTCCAATAGTAACATCAGAGATCACTGATCACAGATTACCGTAACAAATAATAAGGAAAAAGTTTGAAATATTGTGAGAATTACCAAAATGTGACACAGACACAATGTTCACTATTGGAAAAATGGCACTGATAGACTTGCTTCTTGCAGTGTTGCCACAAACCACTAATTTTTAAAAAACACAGTATCTGTGAAGCACAATAAAAGGAGATAGGGCTACAGTGTGAATGAATGAATGGTCAGCAGTGATCCATGGGGGGATGTATGCTCTGTTTGAGAGGATGAGTGTACAACTTGTGCAGGGTTTTCTTACGACTTTCCGAAATGACCATCTTTATGTTCGCAGATGCAGTGGTTCAATCATTATAAAAAGTCCCTTGCTAGTTATATGAGGTCTTTGGGAGGTGATGAAGGTTTGGATATTACACAGGATATGAAACCTCCAAAAAGCCTATATATTGAAGTAAGTATACATCTTAAAAATGGATTTTTGTCCTGCTTGTGTGTGTGGGGTGGTCATACGAATATATAGTAGCTTATATGAAAAAGGAAAGGAAACATAAACCAAAACTGAAAATGTTACCTATATAAGGATGATGGGAATCAGATCAAGAAGCTAAAATTTTCTGAATAGACCCGTTTTAATAGTTTTGACTTTGGAACCATGTAAATGTTTTACAAATTATTAAATCAAAGTGGAAAAACAAACCCACAGATTTTGAAAGCAGAATGAAACCAATGAACCTGTGTTTTAAATTGATGGATTAGTCAAACTGGAATTATTTTAAATTACTTTAAAAAGACATAAATTGATCATATATTCCTAGTTGGTATATTCTAAGGATGAGAAGAATTACAGAGGGATCTTAATTTTTTTTAAATCATATAATTAGTAATAATATTGTTGCCATTATTTTGAAACAGTTTATATGTTAAAGAATAGAGCAAAAAGTGTGGCATTAGGATCAAAAAAAAAGAGATTAAAAAAGTTAAAATCAAAAAGTTAAGTCAAAATCCTATATTCCCAAACTTGAATTTGAAGGATCAGTATGGACTCTGGTTGAATCATCTTTTTTTGGAAAAAGTATTTCTTAGCTCTGTCCACTGAAAAAGCTTAGCAATAAGAACCAAACCAGTAGCCATGAGCATCCAAATTCTGGAGTTGAAATGCTATTTCCCAGCTATTTCCCAACTAAGATTGAAAGCAAGCCAAGACTCCTTGAAAAAAAGGCTGATTCTCGGTCCTAAATAAAAAATGTACAAACTGAGCATGGAACACCTTGTCTTTCTAGAAAGCAAGGAAAACATCAAGGACTACATGGGGATTTCTCAAAAGTCTTGGGAACTGATTTGAAGGAGCTCCCACTGGATAAAGAAGGGACAGTGGGCATCAAAGTATATGGTAACTGCAGTGAATTGATCCATAGCAATTGTGTTAAAAGTATGACTGCATAATGACACCAAATAACAATGAACAGTAATTAAAAAAATAAAACTTCTTTGGGTTGCCTTGGAGAATATGAATGATGCGACTCATTTTGAAAAACAGTAAATAATACAATCAAGCATCCATCTGCCTTTACTGTATAAACTCTATTTGGGGGTGACCAGATTGTTTACAAGGGAAATTTCTTCTTTATAGTAGCATTCCCACTAATGAATGTAGCAAGAATAAAAGAACTAGATTGATGACATTTTATAACCTTAATGCATGGAGGCAAATAGCTATTAAAACCATTAGGTGAAACGTTAATGGAAACTTTAATAACGGATGGATAGGGATGGGTTTGGATACCACCTAGACCCTCTGCTCAATCTCAAAATCTGTAAACAAATCCAAAGGGCACTGGAGTGAAAAAGGAGAGACTTTATTTACGTAATGGTTTGCAAACCAGGGGAGAGGTAGCTTCGGGTAGCAACCAAAAGTTTGCTCCACCGAGACAAAGAAGAGATCACCTTTTATAGGGAATTTTCTTGCCCACAGTTCCCATTTTGGTCAGTTTCATGTAAATGAGGTTTCCAAATTGTACAGTTCTGATTGGTCCAAATTGTGCCAGTTGGTTGGTATAGATGCAAATGAGGATATACTGAGGATACAATTTGCAAACTGATTGGATGGAGCAGTTCTTAGTCCCTAGAACTAGTCCCTTGGTCAAAAGATAAAACCAGGGCCGGCCCAGTAAATCAGGCGGTTGGAGCTCCATGCTCCTAACTCCGAAGGCTGCCGGTTCTATTCCCACATGGGCCAATGGGCTCTCAACCACAAGGTTGCCAGTTCAACTCCTCGAGCCTTGCAAGGGATGGTGGGCTCTGCCCCCTGCAACTAAGATTGAATACGGCACCTTAGCTGAGCTGCCTCCCAGATGGCTCAGTTGGCTGGAGCGCCTTGAGCTGACCTGCCTCCGGGATGGCTCAGCTGGCTGGAGCGCGGGCTTTCAACCACAAGGTTGCTAGTTCGATTCCTCGAGTCCCGCAAGGGATGGTGGGCAGCGCCCCCTGCAACTAAGATTGAACATGGCACCTTGAGCTGAGCTGCCGCTGAGCTCCTGGATGGCTCAGTTGATTGGAGCGCGTCCTCTCAACCATAAGGTTGCCGGTTTGACTCCCAGGGATGGTGGGCTGTACCCCTGCAACTAGCAACGGCAACTGGACCTAGTTAGTGGCCAATGGCTCACTTGTTGAAAGGACAACAACTTGAAGCTGAACGGCACCTTCCACAACTAAGATTGAAGGAATAAAAGCTTGACTGGAAAAAAGTCCTGAAAGTACACACTGTTCCCCAATAAAGTCCTGTTCCCTCTCTCCAGTAAAATTTTAAAAAATAATAAATAAAACCAGGGCTTCTAAGCAGTGGTTGACTCAGATGGTGTAAAAATGTGGCACATAGTGTGTGAAGCAGTTCAGTGTGAGATTCTTCTTGTTATACAGAGTAAGAAGAAGTCCCTGTCAGAAAATAGTCCTTAGACTCCTGTTATTTATAAAATTTGGGCCTTCAGTTGACCGTGGGGAGTCTACCTCAGCAGATAAATTCCTTCTCGGGGACATCATATGAATCTTTCTTCTTGGGGTCCACACATCCAGAAAGGGACAGCCAGACATTCTGTGCTTCATGAGGTCTTGCAATAGGACATACAAAACACCATTTGTCAGAAAATCAGACTTGGTCTTATCCAGCCTCTAGACCTAACTTCCAGTTTATAGGAAATTCAGGGACAGAGGAATATGTTAAATGACTCCACAGGAATCCACAATAAAATCTAGTTTATGGGAAACTGCCAAATTGCTCAGTTTCTTTAACAAATTGCCAAGGAGAAGGGAAAAACGGGGAAGGAATTCTGGATTAAAAGAGACTTAGAGACATATCAGGAACATGTAATGTGCAGCTTTTGTTGAACTCTGATTTGAACATGGCAACTTTTAAAAAATGAGATGAATGGGGAAATTTGGATACTAACTGGATATTTCATAACTTAAAATTTTTTAACTAAAAGATGCAGTAATTGTATTTTTTAAAAAGAATCTTATTTTGTAGAAGTAGATATAAAATATTTATAGATGATATCATGTCTAGGATTTGCTTCAAAATCTAGAATCTAGGGAACAAGATCCGCCAGATGCTGATAATAGTTGAAGCCAGCTGATGGGACGTTGAGTTTCGGAATCTTTACTTTTGAATATGTTCAAGATTTTCCGTATGTTTAAAGATGTAAAAGATAGTAGTGTGGTAGGGATTTTTCTACAATAGTATTTCTCAGACTAAGTTAAAATACCTTGGGGGGTCATGGTAAGAAGTCAGAGGAATTATAGGACATAATGAAATTACCTAGGAAAAGTAGATGCCTGAAACTTGCTGCTGGAGTTGGCTTTACTAGTACCAATCCTGGTACTCAGGAGGATAACCCCAGTCCTGAGTTCTCATAGAAGATGAAAAAATATCATGGTTTCCTGTGGCAGCAGTTGGAGCTATAGCCAACCTTCTCTTTAGGGACATTCCTTCTTTGTAGTTGCAGAAGTGGTTATCAAAAGGCTGCCTTATCCCTCCCATCTTCCAACTAAAAATCTCTCCTGATTCTTATAACATGAGTCTGCATCTTCTCTTTCATGGTACACTTCTAAGGATTTATGGGGCAGAGTGTAAATATGAAAGGAGATGGGGAAAATTTTTTTAAAACAAATTTTGCAGACTTACCTATGTCCTGTTCTCAGATATTGATATTTCATGTGAGGAATCTATAAGAGGCAGGTTAGAGTAGATCTAAAACGTTCTGTTTTCTTTGTAAATACGTATTTCAACTGTTGATATTTCAGGCTTTGCAGAGGGGAAAGAATGCAATGATGTCTCTCCTTAGCAGCTCCCTGGGTTTTCTTGCTGTCAGCGCGACATACACATATATTCCGAGATTTTGCCTTTCTTCTTCCTTCCCATTAAAACAGGACAGTTGGAACTACTAGAATACCACAGTAGGAGTACTAGGCCTAAGTACACAGAAAAAAGCCTAGTACCTTTACTGTGTGGTATTTGTATAATCGTTATTTACTTTATGGTTACTATGTATTAAAAATAATTTAGATAAAACCTTTGTTTTTCCTTTCAGGTGCGCTGTCTAAAAGACTACGGAGAATTTGAAGTTGATGATGGTACTTCAGTCCTATTAAAAAAAAATAGCCAGGTATTTCTTGTCTTATGATACTTTAAATCTTGTAAGAGTGTTGCATGATGGAAACATTGAAATCAGTAGTAAAATAAACATCACCTTGTGTTGATCATTTATATCTAGGAATTATGTTCAGTATAAGACTACTTTTTCTAAATACAAAGAAATGTTAAGGCAAGGTTAATTAATTTACTGGAATATTGCTTGTATTTAAGCATTTTCCAGGAAAATGATCACATTGGGCATTATTCTAGTTAAGGCATTGTTAAAATGTTGAATTTAACACCTTCCTTCAAATTACAATTAATTAAAAAGGTGCTCAGTACTCATTTTCAGCTAGTACTTCACCATATAAATAAATCCTAATTCTTTAGTAAATAAATAGTGATGTGGATCAAAAATTTCTAAGTAATACATAAACATAACAGAATTTGATAGGGAAAGACTAAAATTATGAAGTTGTAACTTAAACTAAATTTTTCCTTACTAAGAATCTCAATATACAGAGGGTGCAAAAAAAGTATACATATTTTAGGAAGGGAAAAAACTGTATTAAAATTGTAATACATACCGATAACAAAAGGTGAATACAAATCACGTTTGACTTCTGCAATTACAAGAGGTGCTCAAACTGGTTACCATCAGCATCCAGACACTTCTGATTACGGCAAACTACTGCTTGAGCAGCGTTGACCAAAGTGTCCACTTGTATTGCTGCACATGCCGTTTCAATTTCTTCCTGAAGTACCACCAGTGTAGCTGGTTTTCTGTGGTACAACACATTCTTTAAGGTCCCCCATAGGAAAAAGTCAAGGGTTGTTAAGTCAGGATAACGTGAGGGAAACTCAACCGCACCTCTTCGTCCTGTCCATTGTCCTGGCAAATTTTCATTGAGGTAAGCTCTCACATCTTGATGGAAGTCCGATAGGGTGCCATCTTGTTGGAAGTAAAATCAATCGTTCCCACAAACATCTTTTGACTGAACGTCATACTACACATTGCTACTGTAATTCAATTCAACTTCGAAAAGTAATACATAGATAACATCTCTTAAAATGTATATAATTTTTTTGGCACTCCTGGTATTTATTGTTTCCTTAGAATTCTTCAAGTGCACATTAGCTTAATTCACATTAGCTAAATTTATTTTTATCCTTTTTTTTAAATAAAGGTCTGGCTTTTTTTAAAATAAATTTTTATTGGGGAATATTGGGGAACAGTGTGTCTTTTCCAGGACCCATTAGCTCCAAGTCAAGTCGTTGTCCTTTAGTCTAGTTGTGGAGCGCGCAGCTCAGCTCCAAGTCCAGTCGCCATTTTCGACCTAGTTGCCGGGGCGCACAGCCCATCATCCCATGTGGGAATTGAACTGACAACCTTGTTAAAGAGCTCAGCTCTAACCAATTGAGTCATCTGGCCGTCCTTTATCCTATCTTAATTGTTTGTAGTCACATTAATACAGGAGGAAAAATGACCTAATGAAAACCACTCTCTTTCTTTGCCTCCCATCTTGTTATCAACCAGTTAGTGTCTAATGACCCTAAGTCTTTGTATGCCTTGGAGCAAAAGAATGCTTCAGATCATATGGTTCTTGGGCTTATTTCCCTAAGAGAAGATGACTTGATATCTCATTCAAGTACCCTTAGAATTTTGAGTAATTTTCTAAAAAAAAAGGGTTGAATATTTTAAAGGCAGATTTTCAGGGATAAGGCAAAAGTTCCCTCCCACTGTCCTCTTAGAAGTAGTATACTTAGTTGAATAATACTAATGAGTTAATACTTATATTAATAGATTAATGCTCTGGGGCAGCCGGTTAGCTCAGTTGGTTAGAGCATGATGCTCGTGGTCCTGGGGTTGCCAGTTCGATTCCCGCATGGGCCAGTGTGAGCTGTGCCCTCTACAACTGGATTGGAACAGCTGCTTGACTTGGAGCTGATAGGTCCTGGAAAAACACACTTAAAAAAATAAATATGTTTTAAAATGAAAAATAAAAAAATAAATCAATGCTCTCATAGAAATCTGTATTTCTGGAGTGTGAAGCTTTGGTTCACAGGAGGAAAGCTATCCTCATAAAGCAAGATATAAGAAAATGCAACTTCTTCCTAAACACTGTCCTGTGGTTGAATTTCTTTCTCAAGCTTTATAGCTCATCTTCTCACCTGGTGGGCCCCAATATTGATTCCTCAGTATCAGGGAGTACCTGTGTAGAGCTGGGGCAGGCAGAAACCTAGCTGAGTCCCTTCTCCATCTGCTCCTGTGCTAGACAGTTGTTTCCTGTGTGGACCATGCAGAGCCTTTGCCTTGATGATACTTTTAACTTTGTTTCTCAGTATTGCCCAACCTGCTATTATAAAAAATGGGAAAAAAATTAAAAAAACATATAACCTACTATAGTTGATATTAAGGGGCTTCTAAAATGTCTGACCACATCTAGAATCAGTTTCCTATGCAATCTATGGTGTACATCATCCATATATTGTAAAACATTAATAGGGAGACATTTTCTTACCGTACAATCACTTACGCTTGTCAGTATGACAAACATGTTTCTGTTATTCTAAAAATCAGAAATCCACTTTTTAGAAGACATTGGAAAAGTTAAATTTTTTTTTTTTTAAGATTTTATTGGGGAAGGGGAACAGGATTTCATTGGGGGAATAGTGTGTACTTCCAGGCGTTTTTTCCAAGTCAAGTTGTTGTCCTTTCAGTCTTAGTTATGGAGGGCGCAGCTCAGCTCCAGGTTGCTGCTAGTTGCAGGGGGCACAGCCCACCATCCGAGGATGCATTCCAACCAACTGAACCAACCGGGAGCTCAGCGGCAGCTCAGCTCAAGGTGCCGTGTTCTATTTTAGTTGCTGGGGGCGCTGCCCACCATCCCTTGTGGGACTCAAGAAATTGAACTGGCAACCTTGTGGTTGAGAGCCCCTGCTCCAACCAACTGAGCCATCCGGGAGGCGGCTCAGCTCAAGATGTCGTGTTCGATCTTAGTTTCAGGCAGTGGAGCCCACCATCTCTTGCAGGACTTGAGGAGTTGAACCGGCAACCTTGTGGTTGAGATCTCATTGGCCCATGTGGGAATCGAACCGGCAGCCTTCATAGTTAGGAGCATAGAGCTCTAACCGCCTGAGCCACCGGGCCGGCCCCCAAAATTTTTTCCTCTCTCCCTTTTTGTACATTTTTGCATTCTAAAGGTTTTCTAGTAATTCAGTTAACAAGTTATGTAATAGTCTTTGGCCCATGTCTTTGTGACTGGTTTGGAGGCATTTATGAGTGTTTGATCATGGGTCTTGCATAAGGCCTTTGAGTTTGTGAGGAAGGACCTTTAGGTGCATAGTGCTGCTGAAGTTACATTTTGCTTCCTTGACTACTTTTGATAATCTCTTCTGTGGTGGTGATTTTCTAATGCTATTTGCCCTGGACTTTCTAATGTACTGTTGTTTGTTTTTACAAGTATGTCTGTCTTTGCCTTGAGATTACTTTGATCACCCATGAGCTTGGAACGTCTTCCTGCACTTCCTCATTCCAATTTAGGAAATGTTCATTTCTGTTTTAAACCTCCGTGTATTGAGAGGGAATCAGACAAGGATACTCCTTTCCATTTCAGAACGAGAACGGTATCCTCTTAGGGTATGGAGGACGAGCGTTAGCTGGGTACCAGTGTCTTCATACACTGTGAACAGCACAAACTTCATAGGTTATAAATAGTTTTAATCCTTGAAAAGCATAGGAGTAAAGTTGTTATTGTTATTAGAATAAATGTTCAGACTAAAATGCTAGAAAGGTTTAATGGAGATGTTCCTTCGTTGGTCTTCCTAATAAGTTGTATTGTTTGTAATCTGGTGTCCCAAAATCTCATCTACCTAGATTTTCTATGCATAAATTCAAAATGTAAACACTAAGGAAACTACATACTGGAATTCAGAAGTCTTTATATTTAACTTAAGGAAACTATGAATTTGTTTATAAAAATCAGTTCAGTACAGGTCTGCGTCAGTTGACGAAAACAGCAGATATACTTAAGTTTAGCTTTTAACTATATAACTGTTAGAATTTGAAAAATGTATAATCAGTTGCTGCTTTTTAATGATGGAAAATGTAATTTAAAATTCATTTTTCCCCCCTTCTTCTGCCTCCCCCCCAACTGTGGTTCAAGCCAGTTCCTTAGTCTAGTTGTGTAGGGCGCAGCTCTCTGGCCCATGCTGCCGCTGGGCCACTCACAGCAGCCCACGGCAGCATACTGTAGCTCACGGCAGCCCAGCTCCAGGGAGAGCTGTTGTTCACAATCTTAGCTGTGGAGGGTGCAGCTCGCTGGCCCATGTGGGGATTGATCAGGCAACCTCGGCATTAGGAGCATGGTGCTCCAACCACCTGAGCCACTGGGCTGGCCCAATTTAAAATTCTTTACCAATCATTTCTTTTTCTTTCCCCTACCATTCCCCTTAGCACTTTCTACCTCGGTGGAAGTGTGAGCAGCTGATTAGACAAGGAATTCTGGAGCATGTCCTGTCATGACCTCACACTGAGGCACTGCCAAGCTTCCCCGTGTTGCAACGCTGAATCCATCCACAGAAACGTCTACACTTCCTTCTCTACCCTCCCCCACTCCTTTGGTTTTAAAAGTTACATTCTTCAATATAACCCAGAATATTTGGCTAAGGAGTATTGTTTGTTTTTCTGTTGTACAGGTTTCCTCCTTTTTTGGTAATATGTATCTATAATCATAACATTCTTACAGTTACTGCAATGTGTGTGTTTTTTGTTTTAAAGAAAGTAAACATTTATTACATTTGAATCTTTTAAACAGTAAGAGAGTTTCACTTGGCTGTTTAGGGAGAAAGTAGGTCCCTGTACATCTAGTGTTGTTCCTGGTGGTGTGCATTGTATAAGTTGGGGAATTGACTTTCTGGAATATGTGCTTCCAGATCACATGGGCACATGGAGATGATGTTCTATATAAATTTTCAATATATGTAATGTTTAATGATAATTGTCTGGCTATTTGGGATGGGAAAAAAGGACACAATGGATTTGCCTATTTCCAGCAGTTGTGGCTGGTCTGCCTCTTGTCTGAGCTTGTGGGGTGAGCACCAGTTTCACCACTTTGGAAAGGGAAATAGAAATTAGGGCTAGAAAAGAAGCTATGTACAGTTTTTCCCCAGATTCAAATGGACAGAAAAGTCACATGAAGAGTTGGTCATGTAAGTAGAGGGCAGTTTCTATTGTCCAATGAACTGAATGGTAGGAGTTGGAGAGGCAGAGTGATCTTGCCTAGTGGTCATTGGCCTTTCCCCAATAGTCCCCTCCATGACCAGCCCAGTAATCTAAATGAGGCATTCAAATTTACAAGACTAGATAAGCCTGGTACCTTGCACATACTATACATGCATTATATAGGGGAATGTTTCTGGCCAAAATCAAGTTATAGAAGCATTTAGGATGTGGATCTGTGTTTTCATTGTAACCTACTTAGGGGAGTAGGCTGCACTTTGCAGATTATACTCATTATTGAAAGTAGTTTCTCCCCGAAGAGCCAGAGAAGTGACAGGGAATCTACAGGTTATAAGAGATTTGTGAACTCAGCCGAGCACAGTGGTGACAGGGACTCACAAAGACATGTTTTAGACAATACTCATGTGTATGGGCAAAAACTCAAGGACTTATTTGTGACTAATTGTATAACATGTTATTTTAGTTTCTGTTCTGTAGAAAGTAAAGCATTCCAACAAAGGGTTTTAATGTAGAGTTGTTTTTTTTTGCACCCATGCTGTTGATTGCTAAATGTAATAGTCTGATCATGATGCTGAATAAATGCCTTTTTTAAAAAAGAAACAAATTTCTTCCCATAGTTTTTGTAGCCAGAAGAGATTTTAATCTAAATCTCTGCTGATAAACACTAAAGAAAATTTCCCTAATAAATGGGATGAATGTTGATATTTTAACTGTGGGTGTGAAGTAACTTCTTTCATATTTACTCCCACAGCACATGGAACTATTCACACAGGTGAGCCCTAAAGTCCACGAGTCAGCTTTGAGGATAAGTGGCATGAAGGCCATTATCATACTATCCCACCATCATTCCTGAACTTAAATTATACTGTTGTTTTGTATTTAATTCCCTCAATAAAATAATAAAGTATATCCTAATTTGAAATGAATGTATTCTACCGTGTTACCCCAAAAATAAGACCTAGCCAGACAGTCAGCTCTAATGTGTCTTTTGGAGCAATAAAAGACCTGGTCTTATATTAATTTTTGCTCCAAAAGACACATTAGAGCTGATTGTCCGGCTAGGTTTTATTTTTGGGGAAACGGTAGGCTTTTTTATTTTTTTTTTATTTTAATTTATTTACTGGGGTAACAATTGTTAATGAAATTACATAATTTCAGGTGTACAATTCTGTATTATGTCATCTATAAATCCCATTGTGTATTTACCACCCAGAGTCAGTTCTCCTTCCATCACCATATATTTTGATCCCCCTTACCATCTTCTCCCTCCCCCCACACCTCCTTACCCTTTGGTAACCACTAAATTACTGTCTGTGTCTATGAGTTTTTGTTTCTCATTTGTCTTCTTTTGTTGGTTTTGGTTTATATACCACATATCAGTGAAATCATAGGGTTCTCTGCTTTTTCTGACTTATTTCGCTTAGTATTATACTCTCAAGATCTATCCATGTTGTCACAAATGTTACTATATCATCTTTCCTTAACGCCAAATAGTATTCCATTGTGTATGTATACCACAACTTCTTTATCCATTCATCTATCAAAGGACATTTTGGTTGTTTCCATGTCTTGGCCACTGTAAACAAAGCTGCAGTGAACACTGGAGCACACGTGTCTTTATGTATAAATGATTTCAAATTCTTTGGGTAGATACCAGGAGAGGGATTGCTGGGTCATATGGTAATTCTATTTGTAATTTTTTGAGGAACCTCCACACTGCCTTCCATAGCGGCTGCACCAGTCTGCATTCCCACCAACAGTGTATGAGGGTTCCTTTTTCTCCACAGCTTCTCCAACACTTGTTGCAATTTGTCTTGTTGATGATAGCCATTCTGCATGGGGTGAGGTGATAGCTCATTGTGGTTTTTATTGGCATTTCTCTGATGATTAGTGGTGTTGAGCATTTTTTCATATGTCTATTTGCCATTTGTAAGTCCTCTTTGGAGAAATGTCTCTTCAGGTCCTCTGCCCACTTTTCAATTGGGTTGTTTGTTTTTATGCTGTTGAGTTTTATGAGTTCCTTGTATATTTTGGATATTAGACCCTTATCGGAGGAACTGTTTGCAAAAATCTTCTCCCATTCAGTCGGTTGCCTCTTTATTTTGTCAATGGTTTATTTTGCTGTGCAGAAACTTTTAAGTTTCATGTAGTCCCATTCGTTTATTTTAGTTTTTACTTCCATTGCCTTTGGAGTCAAATTTATAAAATGCTCTTTGGACCCAAGGTCCATAAGTTTAGTACCTATGTTTTCTTCAATGCAGTTTAAGTCTTTGATCCATTTTGAATTAATTTTGGTACATGGTGACAGATAACAGTCCAGTTTCATTCTTTTGCACGTGGCTATCCAATTCTCCCAGCACCATTTATTGAAGAGGCTGTCTTTCCTCCATTGTATGCTTTTAGCTTCTTTGTCAAAAACTATCTGTCCATATTTATGTGGTTTTATTTCTGGGTTCTCAATTCTATTCCATCGGTCTATGTTTCTGTTTTTTTGCCAATACCATGCTGTTTTGATTATTATAGCCCTGTAGTACAAGCTAAAGTCAGGGAGTGTGATACCTCCAGCAGTGTTCTTTTTTCTTAAGATTGCTTTGGCAATTCGGGGTCTTTTGTGTTTCCAAAAAATTAGATGATTTTTTGTTCTATTTCTTTAAAAAATGCCATTGGAATTTTGATGGGGATTGCATTAAATCTGTATATAGCTTTGGGTAATATGGCCATTTTAATTATGTTGATTCTTCCAATCCATGAGCATGGAATGTCTTTCCATTTCTTTGTGTCATCTTCAATTTCTTTTAAAAATGTCTTATAGTTTTCAGCATATAGGTCCTTCACATCCTTGGTTAAGTTTATTCCTGGGTATTTTATTCTTTTTGCTGCAATTGCAAACGGAATTGTTTTTTGTATTTCTTTTTCTGAGATTTCATTGTTAGTATATAGGAATGCAATGGATTTTTGTACGTTGATTTTGTAGCCCGCAACTTTACCGTATTCGTTGATTGTTTCTAATAGCTTTTTGGTGGAGTCTTTAGGGTTTTTTATATATAGCATCATGTCATCTGCAAAGAGTGATATTTTAACTTCTTCATTCCCAATTTGGATGCCTTTTATTTCTTTCTCTTGCCTGATGGCTCTGGCAGGGACTTCCAACACTATGTTGAAAAGCAGAGGTGATAGGGGACAGCCCTGTCGTGTTACTGAACGTAGAGCAAAGGGCTTCAGTTTTTCACCATTAATTATGAGATTAGCTGAGGGCTTGTCATAGATTGCCTTTATAATATTAAGGTATTTTCCTTCTATACCTATTTTATTAAGTATTTTAATCATAAATGGATGTTGTATCTTGTCAAATGCTTTTTCTGCATCAATTGACATAATCATATGATTTTTGTCCTTTATTTTGTTTATGTGATGTATCACATTGATGGATTTGCGAATGTTGAACCATCCTTGTGCCCCAGGGATGAACCCCACTTGGTCGTGGTGAATAATCTTTTTGATGCATTGTTGTATTCGATTTGCTAGAATTTTGTTTAGGATTTTTGCATCAGTATTCATCAGAGATATAGTTGTCTGGTTTTCTTTTTTTGTGTTGTCCTTACCAGGTTTTGACATCAGGGTAATGCTGGCCTCATAAAATGAGTTAGGGAGTACTGACTCTTCTTCAGTTTTATGGAAGAGTTTGAGCAGGATTGGTATTAGATCCTGTTTGAAGGTTTGGTAAATTCACTAGTGAAGCCATCTGGTCCCTGACTTTTGCTTTTGGGAAGGTTTTGGATGACTGATTCAATTTCTTTACTGGTGATTGGTCTGTTTAGATTTTCCAGTTCAGCATTGAACGACTATATGTTTCTAAGAACTTGTCCATTTCTTGTAGGTTATTGAATTTGGTGGCATATAGTCATAGTATTCTTGAACGACCCTTTGTATTTCTGTGCTGTCTGTGATAACTTCACCTTTCTCATTTCTGATTTTGTTAATTAGTGTCTTCTCTTTTTTCTTAGTGAGTCTAGCCAACGGTTTGTCGATTTTATTAATTTTTTCAAAGAACATGCTCTTTGTCACATTAATTTTTTTCTATTGTCTTTTTGTTCTCTATTTCATTGAGCTCTGCTCTGATTTTTGTTATTTCCTTACTTCTGCTGACCTTGGGTTTCAATTGTTCTTCTTTTTCTAGCTCTTTGAGGTGTAACATGAGGGTATTTATTTGGGATTTTTCTTGTTTCTTGAGACAGGCCTGTAATGATATAAATTTATCTCTTAAACTGCTTTCACTGCATCCCAAAAATTTTGGTAGGATGTATTTTCATTGTCATTTATTTCTATGTATCTTTTGATCTCTCCTCTAATTTCTTCTTTGACCGAGTCGTTCTTTAAAAGTATGTTGTTTAATCTCCATGTATTTGTGTTTTTTCCTGCTTTCTTTTCACAGTTGATATCCATTTCAAAGCCTTGTGATCAGAGAATATGCTTGGTAGGATTTCAATCTTCTTAAATTTCCTGAGGCTGATTTTATGTCCCAATATACGGTCTATCCTTGATAATGTTCCATGTACACTCGAAAAGAATGTATAGACTGATGTTTTAGGATGAAGTGTTCTATATATGTCAGTGATGTCCATTTCATCTAATGTGTCATTTAGGGCTGCTATTTCGTTATTTATTTTCTGTTTGGATGATCTATCCATAGCTGTCAATGACGTATTTAAGTCCCCTAGTATAATTGTGTTTTGGTCAATTTCTCCCTTTAGTTCTATTAGTAGTTCCTTGGTATATTTTGGTGCTCCCTGATTGGGGGCATAAATATTGATGACTGTTATGTCTGCTTGTTGTATAGTCCCCTTTACCATTACGAAATGTCCATCTTTGTCTCTTGTTATCTTTTTCACCCTGAAGTGTGTTTCATCTGATATCATTATGGCTACACCTGATTTTCTCTGGGTACCATTTGCTTGGAGTGCCAATTTCCACCCTTTCACTTTGAGTCTATGCTTGTCCTTGTAGCTGAGATATGTCTCTTGGAGACAGCATATGGTTGGGTTTAGTTTTTTGATCCAATCTGCTACTCTGTGCCTTTTTATTGGTGAGTTCAGTTCATTTACATTTAGGGTGATTATTGATATGTGAGGATTTCCTGGTATTCTATCTTTAGTTTTCTGGTAAGGCTGTGTCTCCATTGTTTCTTTGCCTTTTTGTTGTTCTCTATTATTTCTGTGTGGTGGTATTCTATGATGTTTCCCTGTGTTCCTTCTTTTATTACAGTATGTATTTCAGTTCTGGATTTTTTTTGAGTGGTTACCCTTAAGATTATGTAAAAGAAAGTTTGATATTTAGAGTATTCCTATTTCTTCAACACGCTAACTTTCTCCAATCCCATATTCCAGTTCAGGCCTTTACTCTCCCCCTTTTTATGTTTCGGTTGCCGCAAATTGTCCCTGTTGATGGTGGTCGAATAGCCTCCTTTAGTATTTCTTATAGTGCAGATTGTGTATTAGAAAATTCATTCAGCTTCTGTATGTTGGAAAGGTCTTTATTCCTCCTTTATATCTAAAGATATCTTTGCTGGATATATTAGTCTTGGCTCATGATTTCTCTCTTTCAATAGTTTGAATATTTGGTTCCACTCCCTCCTGGTTGTAGATTTTCTGCTGAAAATTCTGATGATAATCTAATGGGCTTTCCTTTGTAGGTTATCGTCTTCTTTTCCCTGGCTGCCTTGAGGATTCTTTCTTTGGTGTTAAGTTTACAGCTTCAATACTATGTGCCTTGGAGAAGGCCTGTTGGGATTGAGGTAATTATTTGTTCTATTTGCTTCTTGGATTTGAGGATCCAGTTCTGTCCACAAGTTTGGGAAGTTCTCAGCAATAATTTGTTTGAATATATTTTCTGTTCCCTTCTCTCTTTCTTCTCCTTCTGGTATGCCCATTATTCTTATATTGCTTTTTCTGATGGAGTCTGAAAGTTCTTGTAGAGTTCTTTCATTTCTTTTAAGTCTCAAGTCTCTTTCTTCTTCCATCTGTGTAATTTCCAGGTTTGTATCTTCGATGTCACTGATTCTTTCCTCCATATGGTCAACTCTAGTACCTAAGCTTTTTATTTCATTCTTAATTTCTCTATTGAGTTCTTAATCTCCAGAAATTCCATTTGGTTCTTTTTTAAAATTTCAGTCTCTTTTGTAAAATGCTCATGGTGTTCTTTGATTGTGTTTCTGAGTTCATTAAATTGCCTTTCTGTGTTTTCTTGCATCTCTTTGAGGTTTTTCAGAACTGCAATCTTGAATTCTCTATCATTTAAGTGACATTTTTCCGTATCTTTATGTTCCTTTTCTGTAGACTTTTCATTTTCTTTCTGAGCTGTCTTGTTGTCTTGGTTATTCATGGCAATTACTGATTTATTATTTCTCTTCCTAGACATCTACAGGAGTGGCTTCTGCAACAGGTTGATAGGAGGAGGTCTTTCTTTTGTTTTCCAATACTTGTTGGTAGAATGTTTTATTTTCTCTCCGACTGCAGCCTTTTTTTTTTCTCTCTGACACAGTAGTGCTATATTTTCTCTGCACTATTCCAGCTTCTCACACAATTGGGGGATTCCCTGAGAGACAGGCCGCTCCTCTGTTAACAGTTCACCTGGGTCATAGGGCACCACGTCCCTGTGGGGGTGCGGAGAGCTTTTGAAGTTCCAAAGCTCTTTCTGCACCCGATTCAGAGCCCGTATGTTTCAGCAGTTCTGTTTACTCCTGTAGGGATCTGCCCAGATAGGTGGGGCCAGGGGCAGGGTGAGTTGTGAGAGGTGGCCCACATCAATGATGGCGACCACCACCACAGCTGGTCCTGCTTCCACAGCTCCCACCCCTTTGCCGGAACTAGTTGGGCTGCGAATCTGTGTCTGCGGTCCACAGCTCTCAGAATAGCAAATATCCTGTCGTTTTGATCTGACACTGCTACTTTATCGCTTCTAGCACCGGGCAGGTGGGGGTGGGGCGAGCTCTGGGAGGGTAGGGAGGGGGCGGCTAGTCTCCGTGCCTATGGCTTCCGTTCTCCACTCGGCAGTGAGAGCTTAAACCACCATTTTCAGCCTTCTTCCCTCAGTCTTTGCTCCGAGGTGTCTGCTGTGAGCGTTGGGTTCAGCCGTGTTATATGCTGCCCCCTCAGCCCTGTGGGCCGTAAGCGGAGCCCTAGCAGTCCGAGTCCTTCCCTCTCCCGCAGCTGCAGTAGTTCCTGGATGCAGCAAGCTTGGAGCACTGAGCTAGGTCTGCGTCCTGCGCCCGCGCCGCTCCGTCCCGCATTTCTCCCTTCTCTCCTCCCCCGCTCGCACTATTTGCCCATCTGGAGGTAAATTCAGTAGTGGGCCTCTTCGTGTTGCTTGTGTGCTGTGCATGGAGTCCTTTGTGGAGTTATTGTTGTCTGATTAGTTGTAAATTCCAGGGGAGCTTTACAGAGGCTCATCTCACGCCGCCATTTTGATCAACAAACCGAAACGGTTAGGTTTTCATCAGTTTATATTGACTGGCTATTTAGAATTGTGGCTAGAATTTTAAACACCATTTTTTTATTGTGAAGGTAATATATGGGTAGTTAAAATATACAGTGTAGAAAATCAAAGTTCCCCTTCACCTACTAAATACCACCATCCATATGTTCACTGTTAGTTGGTTACAATCCCATTTCTTTTTAGTTGTTTTCAATTATTTTGTAGTTTTTATTCCTAATGTGAATGGAATCTTTCTATTTTCTAACTGGCTTTGGCTGATACGTGTATGAAAATTGCAAATTATGACTTGGCCACATTCTATTTATATGAACTCATTTTCACATCGATTTTGTTGTCTAGGATTTTCAGAAAAATGTTGACTGCTGTTGCTAATTGCTGGCAGCTTATCTTTTTCATGACTTGATTAGAAAGCCATGGTCTCCTTTCTCAATCTTTTTATCCTATACTTCTTCAGAAAAAATACCAAAACTTGTGGCTTCCTTCAGTGCAACTTGAAGCCTCAAAATAAATGCAATACCATCATTAGAAATAAAACAGTAGAAATTAATAAATATTTTTCCAAATGTGCTTTTTGGAACTTGAATGATCATATGGTTTCTCACTTATCTCCCTGTTATGAATTATATAAATAAAGTTCTATTGTTGAACTGCTTGTATTCTCTGGGCTACACTTTTGGCCAGAGTGTGTTAACCATTTAGTGAACCGCAATATTGGATTTGCTGTTATTTTACTGGGGAATTTTGCAACTGTGAGTGGTTCTGGTTTCTAGTGTTTTGGAAGAAGGGAATATGTGCATGTATGCATGTCCATCCTTTGTTAGTATTGGCAATTATCTGTTCCTGTGAAACAAATCACCCAAAACATGGCTTTAAACCACACCATTTTATTAGCTCTCACAATTCTGTGGCAGACTGGGCTCAGTTGAGTGGTTCTGCAAATCTTGCTTGGGGTCTCTGGTGCGGTTGTATTCAGATGGTGACTGGCTGGCTCGACCTCCCATCTTTATGTGGTCTCACCTTTCATGTTGTTCTTTCCTGCAAGGTCAAGCTGGGCTTACCTGGAAGTTCAGGACTCCTACAGTGCTAAGAGGATATAAGTGGGTAATGCTAGTTTTTCTGAAAGGTGAGGCCTGGTACTGGACTACCACCACTTCTGCCATATATCATCAGTGAGTATGTTCATAGGTTGCCCAGATAAGTGAAGGGACGTTAACAATAAGAAGGTGGGAACACCAAATGGCCACCATAGCCAGTTTTGGTTGTCAGTGTCTGGTATAGAAAATGAGTTGTTGCTCGTTCATTTGCCTATTTTAAATAGAAATGTAATTTTTAAAATAGCTTTAATACCTGTAGAACCATCTGGGTATGAATCTTTTTTGGGGAGAGATGTTGATCTTTGATAAATTTTTTTTCCCAGCGTTAGACTAACCCTGGGTTCCTGGCATAACCCCACTTGGTCATGATGTGTTACTACTTTTTGTTGGACTTGATTTGCTAAAATTGTTTAGAATTTCTGTATTTTTCCAAGGCATGTTGGACTGTAGTGTTCTTTTGTCATGTCTGTGAGGACCAGGGTAATCCTGCCATACAATGAGTTGGGAAATACTTCCTCCTCTTCAATTTTTTTGGAAGTTTGTGTAAGCTTTATATCTTCCTTAAGTGTTTAGTAGAATCCACATTTAAAACATCTGGGCCTAAGGTTTCTTTGTAGGAAGGTTAATCACAATTTCAATTTATTTCATAGATGTAGGGCTGTTCAGTTTATTCTTCTAGAATGAGCTTTGATAATTTCCATTTGCTTGCTCCTGAATTTATCCTGAATTTATGTTACTGAATTTATTGATAAAGTGTTATTCATAATATTGTTTTATTATGCTTTTTGTATTCTGTAGTGATGGCACCTCTTATTCGTGATATTGGTAAATGATTTTTCTCTTTATCCTGGTCATCCTGGCTAGAGGTTCATTGATTTTATTAATCTCAACGAGTCAGCCTTTGGCTTCATTGGCTTTTTTTTCTTTTTCCTGTTTTCTATGGTTGGGCTCAGCAAACTTTTTCTGTATCTTAGACTTTGTAGGTCAAAGAGTCTCTCATGGCTGATGCTGTAGCACAAAACCATGCAGAGACAATACATACATGAATGGGTGTGGTTATGCCAATATGACTGTTTACAAAAACAAGCCATGGGCTGGGCTTAACCTGTAGCATATAGTTTGCCAACCCATTCTTCTGTTCCTTGACGTCTACTGTCATCTTTATTATTTCCTTTTTTCTGCTTGCTTTGGGTTTAATTTGCTTTCATTTTCCCAGTTATTTAAGGTAGAAGCTGAAGTCACTGATTTTGAGACCTTTCTTCTTTTCTAAATACAGGTATTTAGTGCTATGAATTTTCCCCTAAGTAATGTATTAGCTCCACCCCACAAATTTTGGTTTGTTGTGTTTCCATTTTCATTCAGTTCAAAATATTTTATGATTTTCCTCTTTGCTTTGTGGGTTATTTAGCAGTGTGTTATTCAGTTTCCAAATACTGGGATTTTTCAGATACCATTCTGGTGTTGATTTCTAATTTAATTCCACTGTGTTTGGAGAACATATTTTATATGACTTGACTCCTTTTAATTTTTTTGAGACTTGTTTCAAGGCCCAGAATATTGTCTAGCTTGGCAAATGTTCCAGGTGGACTTCTGCTATTGTTGGCTGTTGTGTTCTATAAACTTTAGTTGGTTGACAGTGTTTTGTAGGTCTACTAGATCCAATTTCCTTGTTACTCTAATCCTAGCCAGAAACCCAAAGTGAATGAAGACGTGTACCCTTTGATGAGTTTTGACAAATGTATATACCCATGTAACCCAAACTATATTGAGGCTTGCTATTTCTATTCAGTGCTCTTTTTTTCATAGTTTTCCAGATTATTTAATTTGCTTATCTAGTTGTACATACAAACTTTAGAACTGTCCAATTCTGGAACAAGCAGTTGATTGGGGCAGGAAACACCTGTTTGTATTTTTATTGGGAATGTAGTACATTAATCAGTAATGTTGAGTCTTCCTATCCAAGAACTGAGCTTTCCATCTGTTCCAGTCTTTGCGTCTTTCCATAGTGCTTTAAGGCTTTTCTCATTCAAGCATGTACAGTAAATGTACAGACAAAAGGGGATGGGACACAGTAGCTGTAGGATAGTGGTTGCCTCCAGGAAGGAGAAGAAGGATAGGGTCTGTACCTCTATCAAAAATGTAGTAGAATGCTTTAGTACATCTACTTGATGGGCACAGCAGTGTTTTTTATAAAACTATTTTTCTATATGTTTGGAATATTTTATAATTAGAAAAAAACAGCAGTTAAATCAATTTTAATAGAAATGTTTAGTGCAAACAGTGACTTTTCATACTACAGTAGTTTATTCTGTTAAACTAAATGACCATAATTTATGTGTACTTTGGATACTTTTTTAAACATATAATACAATTTCCAGTGTGATGACATTTTAATGAGAAGACTGCATTCACAGTAAATCCCATCATCCCTGAGTCTACAGACCTAAAATAAGCACTGTGCGAACATCTGAAGGTGCTTCCAGTCCTTTGTCCTTTATCTCTGAGTGTCAGTCACAGCAAGTGAAGCCTTTCTGTAATGTCTGTATAGACCCACCATTGAGAATACTAATGATCTAAACCCAAAGTATTAACAGGAATGGTAAAACTGTACAGAGCCCTAATTTTGCATTTTAATCTCTGCAGGCAAAGTCAAAAGCACAAAGTTCTATAAACTTTAGTTGGTTGACAGTGTTTTGTAGGTCATTGAAATTGTTTTACCTACCATTTTATTCAGTCGTTTGTTGCTGAAAGCCCCCATAATCTGATTTCACCGCTGAGTGACACAATTGGGAATTTTACAAGGAAATTATCCAGGATCACTTATAAAAATGTAGTCTTTTCCAGCATGTCTATTTCCCTAGCATCTGGCTCATATGACCAGGGGGTACGGCCAATGAGCCATAGAAAATTATGGAATCACAGTGGCTTAATTGTAAAAGACGCTCTTTCAAAATGAATTCCAGGGAAACAAACAGTCTTTACACAGAGAGGGATGCTGAAGTGACCTTACTGATTAGTCTGTTGAGAGCTCTAACTTTCTCTTCCAAGATGCGGTTTTTTCTCTCAGCCCCTCGTTGTTTCTCTTCAGTGACCTGAAGTGCTTTCATCAGGTGAGCATTTTCCACGTAGAGGTCCTTGAGCAGCAAATCGGATTTTGTGTTCTTCTCAAACTAGACAGGGGAGAAAGCTATACTTTTTACTGTGAATCTAGTCCTGAAATGCTATGCTACCAGCTTGTCCCCCTTTACTCTTCCATCTTTATTCAAACCGTAATTTGGGGGATTTTACAGATCTGATACATACATTGGGTGTCGTGACAATTTTTGTTATCCTGGCATGTGGGAAGAAATTTGAGAATCAGAGGAACGATGTGGTAGAAAAAGTCTGTCGACTTTTTGATAATTGATTTTTACCATGAACTGAAGATATAAAAAGACCAAAATCCATAGACCTCAGAAAGTACTATTCAGGACAATGTAAAACAAGGAAATTTTTCAAGACTGCCAAAAATGTTTGGTTCCTCCTAGTGTGCTCTGTAAGCCACAGGCACTTACGTCATTCCCCCTGGCAGACTGGCATGGTCACCACACACAACAGCCATAGGGGCTTAGCAATGGGGACACAAGGGCACTCTAAGTCATAAGTCCTCGTTCAAGATTCAAAGGCACCAAGGCCCTGGTCTTGGGATTCATAAGTCAACACCATTCATTTAACAAGTAGTTACTGAGCACCACTCATGTGCCAGACACTTCCCTAGCCATAGCCCTGCAGTAGTGGAGCACATATTCCAGGAAATAGAGACAGAATGGAAACAAATTACAGTATGTCAGCTGATAAGAAGTACTGAGAAAATCCAGCAGGGGGACAGACAGCTGAGGAGGGCCTCCTATTTTGGTTGGGCTGAAGAGACAGAGCTTCTCTGCACAACATTTGAACAGAGGTCTAAATAAAACCCAGGAATAAATTACGAGGCTATCTGAGCATGAACATTCTAGGCAGAGGGAGGAACAAGTGCAAAGACCCAGAGACTGGTGCATGCTGTGGGTGACAGAATGGCTAGGGGGGCTGTGGCTGGAGGGCATGGTTCTGGGGAGGCCAAGAGAAAGGGCGTGCTGGCTAGGCAAGCCTAGATTCTGTCGAATCTTGGAGGCCCCTGTAAAAACTCCACCTTTTACTCTGAGAGACCTGAGAAGACTGGATGGCTCTGAGCAGAGAAGGGCCAGCACCTCAATTACTTGTAAAGGACTGCTGCTGCTTCTGTGCTGACAACACATCAGACCAGGACATAATGACACCAAACATGAGGGTGGGAGCATTGGGTGCAGGGCAATAAGTGGTTGGGTTCTGTCTCTACACTGATAGCACAGCTGACAGACTAGATGGGAACACTGTGATTTGGGTGGGTTGGGGGTGAGGAGCCCACAGCACTCCAAAGGTTTGGACCTGAGTCAGTGGCAAGGGTGAACCATGAAGGCAGGCAGGGGAATGTGAGGACACCTCTTTGAAGGTATTTCTGTGAAGAGCAGAGAACAGGTAGGAACAGGCCTCCTTAAGGTTTGTGTTCGGTAGCAAGCAGGGCCGCAGAGGAAGGCAGGGCTGAGAGCCAATCTAGGAGACGTTCGCACAGACTAGGTGGCTGTGAGCATAGCAATAGCACAGTGCACATTTGCTTTGGGCTGGGCGCTTCTGGTCTTCCAGGGAAACCAGCAACAATTGCTGCTGAGAGGAGAGGAAAGAGGTGATAGAGGGAAAAAGGGAGGAAGAGGGGGGGTTGCAAGTGAGCCAAGAGGTATGGGCTGGGTGGGTGGGCAACAGCCACAGGACTGAATCAGAATTGAGGTTTGACCAGGTGAGAGGAGGCAAACTGAGGGTTTGCAAGGGAGTGACTGTAAGGGGGACTCATGGAGAGTCTGTGACAGTTGGGAGGGAAAATGAGGACTGGGGAGATGGTGAGAGGGTCAGTGGATGCCAGAACAGCAAAGCCCAGAAGGTGGGAAGGAAGGGGATAGACCTCTGAGAATGACTCAGCCTGGGAACCTTCCACCACAATTCGGGAACAACAGGCAGCACCAATGTTTTATCCCATTTGGGCTCTGTTCAGGATCCCTCAGATAAACACATACTTGATAACTATGCAATAAAAATATTTCTACAGATTCTCACATTTCTCTTAATTTCTTCTAGCACTGCACTAGAACTCCTGGAGTAGCTGCTATTTCCTTTTTTCTGTGTCTCTCCTTTGCCACTAGCCTTGCCCCGCCCTCCCAGCACCCCTGATGCTGGCTATTCCACCACAAGTTCTAACAGTTCTTACCAATTTAAATTGCTGACTGATTGAGATTGTAAGCTTTTACTGATCAGGGCAGCTATGACCTTTTTTTGTTGTTGTTCTTTGCTCTCTATAGCAGCCCAAGTTATTTTTTCCCCAGAGTGATTTCTTTAAAAACATGAAGTGACGTCATAAAATGGCAGTGTGAAGTGAGCCTCTTGAAATCTCCTCTGGAATTTACAACAAATTAAAAAACTATAACTCCACAAAGGACGCCCTGCGAAACAGACAGGCAAGACGAAGAGGCTCACTACTGAATTCACCTAAAGGTGGGCAAACTGCGTCAGCGGGGGAGGAGGGGGAGAAGTGCAGAGATGGTGCCGTGTGGGCTCAGGACGCAAAACTAGCTCAGTGCTCTGAGCTCACTGCATCCTGGAACTACCGCAGCTGTGGGAGAGGGAACAACTCGGACTTGTAGGGAACCGTTTATGGCACACAGGGTTGAGGGACAGCATATAACACGGCTGAATCCAACGCTCACGGCAGAGAACTCAGAGCAAAGACTAAGGAAAGAAGGCTGAAAACGGTGGTTCAAGCCCTCACTGCTGCAGACATAGATACCTTAGGAACTGAGACTAACTGCCCCCTCTCTACCCTCCCAGAGCTTGCCCCACCCCAACCTGCCTAGTGCTAGAAGCAAAATAGTAGCAGTGTCAGATCAAAAGAACAGAATATTTGCAGTACTGAGAACTATGTCCGCGAACACCGATTCGTAGCCCAACTAGATTCCAGCAAAGGGGAGGGAGCTGTGGAAGGAGGATTGGCTGAGGTGATCTCCGCCATTGCTCTGTGCGACCTCTCACAACCCACCCCGCCCCTGTCCCCACCTATCCTGTCGTATCCTGGCAGGAGTAAACAGAACAGCTGAAACTCACGGGCTCTGAATCTGGACCAGGAAGAGATTTGGAAAGTCAAAAGCTCTCTGCATCCCTACACAGATGTGGCACCCTATGATCCAGGGGAACGGTTCACAGAGGAGAAGCTCGCCTTCCAGGGAATGCCCCCATTGTGTGAGAAGCCGGAATAGTGCAGAGAAAACATAACACTACAGTGTGAGAGACAATAGAAGGCTGCATTCAGAGAGAAAAATAAAACATTCTCCAAACACCTACTGGAAAACAAAAGAAAGACCTCTTTCTATCAACTTTTTGCAGAACCCACCCTGTAGATGTCTAGGAAGAAAAATGATAAATCATTAATTGCCATGAATAACCAAGGTAATAAGACAGCTCAGCTAGAAAATGAAAAGTCTTCTGAAAATGAACTTAAAGATATGGGAATATGTGGCTTAAATGACAGATAATTCAAGATTGCAGTTCTGAAAAAACTCAACGCAATTCAAGAAAACACAGACAGGCAGTATAATGAACTCAGAAACACAATCAAACAACAAAATGAACATTTTACCAAGATTAAAATTTTAAAAAAGAAGCAAATAGAATTTCTGGAGATGAAGAACTCAGTAAAAGAAATGAAGAATGAAATAGACAGCTTAGGTAGAGGAGGTGACCAGATGGAGGAAAGAATCAGTGACATCGAAGATAGAAATCTGGAAGTGACAAGGATGGAAGAGAAAAAGACTTGAGACTTAAAAGAAATGAAAGAACTCTACAAGAACTTTCTGACTCCACCAAAAAGAGCAATATACGAATAATGGGCATACCAGAAGGAGAGGACAGAGGTAAGGGAATAGAGCGTATATTCAAACAAACAGTTGATGAGAACTTCCCAAATTTACGGAAAGAACTGGATCCAAGAATCTAAGAAGCAAATAGAACAATTAATTATCTCAATGCCAAAAGGCCTTCTCCAAGGCACACTGTATTGAAGCTGTCAAAAATCAATGACAAAGAAAGAATCCTCAAGGCAGCCAGAGAAAAGTAGACGGTAACCTACAAAGGAAAGCCCATTAGATTATCATCAGATTTTTCAGCAGAAACTCTACAAGCCAGCAGGGAGTGGAACCAAATATTCAAACTATTGGAAGAGAGAAATTATGAGCCAAGAATAATATATCCAGCAAAGATATCCTTTAGATATGAAGGAAGAAGAAAGACTTTTCTAGACATACAGAAGCTGAAGGAATTTTCTAACACATGACGTGCACTACAAGAAATACTAAAGGAGGCTATTCAGTCACCATCAACAGGGACAATTTGTGGCAACCTGTAGAGGGCGGGTGCCTGTAAGGCACCATCACATAACTGAGAAGCATGAGATAGAGGAAGTTACTTGGGTAACACCCACATTCTGTAAGGGGTGTCCGGATGGCTTAAGACCACTAGCCTGTGGCAACCCTTCTTATGTTAATGCCCTTCCACCCAGCAAAAGAATGTATATAACCCATGATTGAGCTGCAATAGAGACTTGATCAGAACTCCTGTCTTGTCTCCGGTCTTTGTGTCTCCCATTTCCTCCCTTCTAGATGCTTCGGGGTCCCTCGTGTAGTGTCCCGCGGGTCGGGACAGCAACCAAAACATAAAAAGGGGGAGGGTAAAGGCCTGAACCGGAATATGGGTATGGAGAAAGCAAGCATGCTAAATAAAATGGAACACTCTAAATACCAAACTTCCTTTTACATAAACTTAATGGTAACCACTCAAAAAAAATTTCAGAACTGAAATATATACTGTAATAAAAGAAGACACAGAGGGAAAAATCATAGAATATCACCACACAGAAATAATAGACAACAACGAAAAAGCAAAGAAATAATGGAGGCACAGCCTTACCAGAAAACTAAAGATAGAATAATAGGAAATCCTCACATATCAATAATCACTATAAATGTAAATGGATTGAACTCACCAATAAAAAGGCACAGATTAGCAGAATGGATCAAAAAACTAAACCCAACCATATGGTGTCTCGAAGAGATACATGTCAGCTACAAGGACAAACATTGAATCAAAATGAAAGGGTGGAAATTGACACTCCAAGCAAATGGTATCCAGAGAAAATCAGGTGTAGCCATAATATCAGATGAAGCTTAGGATGAAAAGTAACAAGAGACAAAGATAGACACTTCATAATGGTAAAGGGGACTATACAACAAGAAGACATAACAGTCATCAATATTTATACCCCCAGTCAGGTAGCACCGAAGTATACCATGCAACTACTAACGGAACTAAAGGGAGAAATTCACCAAAACACAGCTATACTAGGGGACCTAAATACATCATTGACAGGTATGACTAGATCATCCAAACAGAAAATAAATAAATAGCAGCCCTAAATGATACATTGATGAAATGAACTTAACTGACATTTGTAGAGCATTTCATCCTAAAACATCAGACTATACAAAAAACGTGTACATGGGACGTTCTCAAGGATAGACCATATATTGGGACATAAAACTAACCTCAGCAAATTTAAGAAGATTGAAATAATACCAAGCATATTCTCTGATCACAAGGCTTTGAAATTGGAAATCAGCTGCAAAAGGAAAGCAAGAACAACCACAAATACGTGGAGATTAAACAACATACTTTTAAAGAATGAGTGGGTCAAAGAAGAAATAGGAGAGATCAAAAGGTACCCCAAAACAAATGAGAATGAAAACACATCCTACCAAAATTTTTGGCATGCAGCGAAAGCAGTTCTAAGAGGGAAATTTATATCATTACAGGCCTATCTCAAGAAACAAGAAAAATCCCAAATAAATAACCTCATGGTACACCTTAAAGAACTAGAAAAAGAACAACAAATGAAAGCCACGGTCAGCAGAAGATAGGAAATAAAAAAAATCAGAGCAGAACTAAAAATAGAGAACTAAAGACAATAGAAAAAATTAATGTTGCAAAGAGCTGGTTCTTTGAAAAGATTAACAAAATTGACAAACCCTTGGCTAGACTCACTAAGATAAAAAGAGAAAAGTCACTAATAAACAAAATCAGAAATGAAACAGGGGAAGTTATCACGGATGCCACAGAAATACAAAGGAACATCCAAGAATACTATGCAGGACTATATGCCACTAATTTCAATAACCTAGAAAAAAATGGACAAGTTCTTAGAAACATATAGCCTTCCTAGGCTGAACCATGATGAATTCGAAAATCTAAATAGACCTATCACTAGTAACAAAACTGAATCAGTCATCCAAAACCTTCCCAAAAGCAAATGTCCGGGGTCAGATGGCTTCACTTGTGAATTCTACCAAATCTTCAAAGAGGATAGAAGACGAGTCATGCTCAAACTCTTCCAAGAATTGAAGAAGATACAATACTCCCTAACTCATTTCATGAGGGCAACTTTACCCTGATACCGAAACCTGGTAAGGATAATGCAAAAAGAGAAAACTATAGCCCAATATCTCTGATGAGTACAAATGCAAAAATCCTAAACAAAATTCTAGCAAATCTAATGCAACAATGCATATAAAGATTATTCATCATGACCAAGTGAGGTTTATCCCAGGGGCACAAGGATAGTTCAACATATGCACATACATCAATGCAATGCATCACATAAACAAAATAAAGTACAAAAATCGCATTATATCAACTGATGCAGAAAAAGCATCTGACAAAATACAACATTCATCTATGATTAAAACAGTTAATAAAATAGGTATAGAAGGAAAATACCTCAACATGATAAAGGCCATATATGACAAACCCTCATCTAATCTTATAATTAACAGTAAAAAACTGAATCCTTTTGCTCTACATTCTGGAACACGACAGGGTCGTCTGTCCCGTCACCTCTACTTTTCAACATAGTGTCGGAAGTGCCCACCACAGCAATCAGGCAAGAGAAAGAAATAAAAGGCATCCAAATTGGGAATGAAGAAGTTAAACTGTCACTATTTAGAGATGACATGATGCTACATATAGAAAACCCTAAAAACTCCACCAAAAAGCTATTAGAAACAATCAACGAATACAGTAAAGTTGATGGCTACAGAGTCAGGTACAAAAGTCCTTTGCAATTGCAGCAAAAAGAATAAAATACCGGAAGTGACGTCATAGGAATGGTGGCAGCGGGGCACACTTTTTGAGTTCTCCTCCGGCTCTTATTACAAACGGGACATATAACCCATCAAAGGACTCTATGCTCCTCATGCAGAATAGCTAAGAGACTCGTGTAAGGATTACTTGAAGGTAGGCAAATTGGGCGAGCAGGGGAAAAGGGAAGGGAGTGGAGTGGGGACGCGGCCAGCATCTGGGGCAGTGCAAACGCCGCCGGCATCCGCAGCTGCAGAGACGAAGGGGTCTCAGAATGGAACAGAGAACACAAAAGCCAGGAGGTTGGCTCTTCCCCTGAGTCCCACAGCTGCTCTCTCCCACCGAGGGGGCCAGCCAGTTGGGCCCTAGGCCAGACAAAGGACACACACTCCATATCTGGGCCCCTCCCCTCACTCTCCCAATCCTAACCACGCCCTTCCAGAGATTGGCCTCTGAACTGAGGAGCAGTGTCAGATTAAAGAGGAGCCTTACTGCTCAGGCTCTGGGAAGACTGGCGTGCAGCTCTGACCCAGGGAAAAGGCTTGGAAGAGTGATTTTTGCGGGGCTAGGAGAGAAGAGACTCCTAGACCCGCAGCCACCACTTTTTTTTTTTTAATTAGATTTATTGGGGTGACAATTGTTAGTAAATTTACAAAGATTTCAGGTGTACAATTCTGTATTATATCATCTATAAATCCCATTGTGTGTTCACCACCCAGAGTCAGTTCTCCTTCCATCACCATATATTTGATTCCCCTTACCCTCATCACCCACCCCCCACCCCCTTACCCTCTGGTAACCACTAAATTATTGTCTGTGTCTATGAGTTTTTCTTTCTCATTTGTTTGTCTTGTTCTTTTGTTGTTTTTGGTTTATATACCACATATCAGTGAAATCATAGGGTTCTCTGCTTTTTCTGTCTGACTTATTTCACTTAGCATTATTCTCTCGAGATCCATCCATGTTGTCACAAATGCTCCTATATCATCTTTCCTTAACGCCGAATAGTATTCCATTGTGTATATGTACCACAACTTCTTTATCCATTCATCTATCGAAGGACATTTTGGTTGTTTCCATGTCTTGGCCACCGTAAACAAAGCTGCAATGAACATTGGAGTACACGTGTCTCTATAGAGAAATGCTTTCAGATTTTTTGGGTAGATACCCAGGAGAGCGATTGCTGGGTCGTATGGTAATTCTATTAGTAATTTCTTGAGGAATCTCCACACTGCCTTCCATAGCGGCTGCACCAGTCTGCATTCCCACCAACAGTGTATGAGAGTTCCTTTTTCTCCACAGCCTCTCCAACACTTGTTACTATTTGTCTTGTTGATGAAAGCCATTCTGACTGGGGTGAGGTGATATCTCATTGTGGTTTTCATTTGCATTTCTCTGATGATTAGTGATGTTAAGCATTTTTTCATGTCTATTTGCCATTTGTATATCCTCTTTGGAGAAATGTCTCTTCAGGTCCTCTGTCCATTTTTCAATAAGGTTGTTTGTTTTTTTGTTGTTGAGTTTCATGAGTTCCTTGTATATTTTGGATATTAGCCCCTTATCAGAAGCACTGTTTGCGAAAATCTTCTCCCATTCAGTTGGTTGCCTCATTATTTTGTCAATAGTTTCTTTTGCTGTGCAGAAGCTTTTCAGTTTCATATAATCCCATTCGTTTATTTTAGCTTTTACTTCCATTGCTTTTGGAGTCAAATTCATAAAATGCTCTTTAAACCCAAGGTCCATAAGTTTAGTACCTATGTTTTCTTCAATGCAGTTTATTGTGTCAGGTCTTATGCTTAAGTCTTTGATCCATTTTGAATTAATTTTGGTACATGGTGACAGATAGCAGTCCAGTTTCATTCTTTTGCATGTAGCTATCCAATTCTGCCAGCACCATTTATTGAAGAGGCTGTCTTTCCTCCATTGTATGTTTTTAGCTTCTTTGTCAAAAATTATCTGTCCTATTTATGTGGTTTAATTTCTGGGTTCTCAACTCTATTCCATTGGTCTATGTGTCTGTTTTTCCGCCAATACCAAGCTGTTTTGATTATTGTAGCCCTGTAGTACAAGCAAAAATCAGGGAGTGTGATACCTCCAGTATTGTTCTTTTTTTTAAATATTGCTTTGGCTATTCGGGGTATTTTGTGGTTCCAAACAAATCTGATGATTTTTTGTTCTATTTCTTTAAAAAATGCCATTGGGATTTTGATGGGGATTGCATTAAATCTGTATATCAGCCACCACCTTTTATGGCCTGCGGGAAGAGTGTGACATGGCTGGGCTGGGAGAGAAAAGATCCCTCTATCCCCAGCCCCCACCCTTTGTGGCCTGCCTAGAGCAGAGCAATTACATCTGCCGAGGCACCCAAGGGATCAGCAGTAGGTGACAGATGCAGCTCTGGGCTCTTAGCAGCTCAGAAATCTCCCGCCTACTTCACACACACAGACACACAGACACACACACACACACGGAAGTGCCCTAAGACTCAGGAGAACTGGACACAGGGCTGGTGGTGCTTTTCTCAGTGTGCATATGTGCAGGCAAGGACAGAAATTGCAGTGAAGTTAGAAACTACGATCCATACCCCTCATTGCCACGCATCTAAATCTGCAGTCCCAACGTCACTCTGGGCACCAGGTGACCAACTCTGGTACAGCAGATTGACGAATCTGGTACAGCAGAGGACAACCTGGAGAATACTTGGTGGGCTTAAGCCACGATTGGCGTTGCTTTTTGTTGTTGTTGTTCTTTTGTTTTTTTGTTTTCTTTTGTGTTTTGTTTCGTCTTTATATCTTTGATATCTTTGCGTGTGTTAAACGGGGGTTGTCGGTTGTTTTTACATGTGAATGTATTTTTTTCTTTGTTGTTGTTGTTATGCTTGGTGATTTGCTCTTTTCTGAAATTGTCCTACCAGGGCCCAGCTTAAGAGGCACAAGATTCAACACACCCAGGGCCCAACTCCAGACCAAACCAGGTTTGACCTACAAGTGACACACCCAGAGGGAATTCTCTACATCTGTAAGAGCGCATACAGGCCAAACAAGATTTAAGTGGTCAACCCTCACCCAACAGAACACCCTGCGGTGTGCAGAGCCAAGTCTCACAATTAGTCAGCCTAGGAGTTAACCCCACCTACTCACAAGTGAAAAGCAATTAAAGATCTTCTTCAACAGGACAATATACACAACATAAGAGTCACCTTTGGAGCGCATGCAGAGGAGAAGAACGAAGTAGTCCAAGTCAAATATAAAGGACACATACTACATAAGATAACCCAGCAAGAACTAAGAACTCTAGGGGATCTATTTAATTCATCGAAGCAAACACAGACAGTTAGCCAGAATGGGGAAACAAGGTAACATATTCCAAATAAAAGAACAGAAGAAACGTCCAGAAATGGAACCAAAAGAAACAGGGATAACCAACGTATCAGAGAGAGTTCAGAACACTGATGATAAGAATGTTTAAAGAGCTTAGAGACGACATAAAGAAGGATAGAGAAATCATAATGAACAACCAGTTAGAAATAAAGAACACAATTACTGAAATAAAGAACTCACTCGAAGGAATTAACAAAAGGTTAGAGAAAGCAGAGGATCGAATCAGCGACTTAGAAGACAAATTAGCAGAGATCACCCAAACAAAACAACAGAAAGAAAAAAGAATAAAAAATAATGAAGATGGTTTAAGAGACCTCTGGGATAACATCAAGCGCAACAACATGCATATCATAAGAATACCAGAAGGTGAAAAAGGAAGCAAAGGATTGAATATATACTTGAAGTAATAATGTCCGAAGACTTCCCTAACCTGATGAAGGAAAACAACATACAAGCCCAGGAAGTGCAGAGAGTTCCAACCAGGATAAATCATAACAGGTCCACACCAAGACACATTATAGTTAAAATGGCAAAGGCTAAAGACAAAAAGAGAATCCTAAAAGCACCAAGAGAAAGACAGAGGGTTACATACAAGGGAACTCCCATAAGACTCTCAAATGATTTTTCTATAGAAACATTGAAGGCCAGGAGGAAGTGGCAGGAGATACTCAAAGTGATAGAAAACAAAGGCCTACAATCTAGATTGCTTTATCCAGCAAGGCTATCACTTAAAGTTGATGGAGAGATAAAGAGCTTCCCGGAAAAGAATAAGCTAAAGGAATTTATTAATACCAAGCCAGCATTGCAAGAAATACTAAAAGGACTCTGAAACAGAAGAAAGATGAAAACAATCTAACTACAAATTTAAAAATGGCAATAACTATGTACCTATGAATAATCACTTTAAATGTAAATGGATTAAATGCTCCAAACAAGCGACATAGGGTGGCTGAGTGGATAAGAAAGCAAGACCCTTTTATATGCCGTATACAAGAGACTCACCTCAGATCAAAAGACACACACAGGCTGACAGTGAAGGGTTGGAGTAAGACATTTCATGCAAATGGAAAAGAGTAAAAAGCAGGAGGTGCAATACTTATATCTGACAAAATAGACTTTAAAATGAAGAACATATTAAAAAACAAAGATGGACAGTATATAATAATAAAGGGATCGATCCAACAAGAGGACATAACCCTAGTAAACATCTATGCACCCAACATAGGAGCAACTAAATATATAAAACAGATATTGACTAGCATAAACACAGAGATCAACAGTAACACTATCACATTAGGGGACTGCAACACACCTCTGCAACAAGGGACAGGTCTTCCACACAGAAATCAATATGGAAACAACAGCCTTAAATGACACATTGAACACTTGGATTTAATCGATATTTTCAGAGCATTTCACCCCAAAGCTGTAGAAAACACGTTCTTCTCAAGTGCACATGGAACATTTTCCAATAGACCATATGTTAGGCTACAAAACAAATCTTGATAAATTTAAGAAAATTGAAATCATACCAATCGTCTTCTCTGACCACAGTGCTATGAAATTAGAAGTGAACTACAGGAAAAAAACTGGAAGACACACCAATTCTGGAGGCTGACTGACATGTTAATAAATAATGAATGGGTCAACCAGGAGATCAAGGAAGAAATCAAAAGATATCTTGAGAAAAATGAAACTGAAAATATGATGACCCAAAATCTATGGGATGTCACAAAGGCAGTCCTAAATAGGGAAATTCATAGCATTGCAGGCCTACCTAAAGAAACAAGAAAAATCACTAATCAACAGTTTATCTTCACACTTAAGGGATCTGGGAAAAGAACAGCAAAATAAGCCCAAAGGGAGTACAAGGAAGGCGATAATAAAGATCAGAGTGGATATAAATGGAAGAGAAACCAGAAAAACAATACAAAAGATTAATGAATCCAAGAGTTGGTTGTTAGAGAAGATAAACAAAATTGACAAATGTTTAGCCAAACTCATTAAAAAAAAGAGAGGACCCAAATTAATAAAATCAGAAATGAAAGAGGAGAAGTGACAACAGACACTGCAGAAATACAAAAATTTTAAGAAATAACTATGAGCAACTATATGCCAACAAATTTGACGATCTGGAAGAAATGGACAATTTTCTAGAGTTGTACAACCTTCCAAGCCTAACTCAAGAAGAAACAGAAAACCTGAATAGACTGATTTCCACCAGGGAAATTGAATCAGTAATCAAGAATCTCCCAACAAACAAAAGCCCTGTACCAGGTGGCTTTACAGATGAATTTTACAAAACGTTCAGAAAAAGAATTATCACCTATTCTCCTCAAGCTCTTCCAAAAAATTCAGGAGGGTAGACTCCAAACACTTTTCATGAAGCCACCATCACCCTGATCCCAAAATCAGAAAAGACACCACAGAAAAAGAAAATTACAGGCCGATATTGCTAATGAACATAGGTGCAAAAATTCTCAACAAAATATTAGTGAACAGAATTCAGCAATACATTAAAAAGATCATACACCATGATCAAGTGGGATTCATCCCTGGTATGCAAGGGTGGTTCAATATCTGCAAATCAATTAATGTGATACACCACATTAACAAAATGAAAAATAAAAATCATATGATCATATCAATAGATACAGAAAAAGCATTTGATAAAATCCAGCAGCCATTTATGATTAAAAACTCTTAAGAAAGTAGTAATAGAGGGATCATATCTCAACATAATAAAGGCCATATATGATAAACCCACAGCTAACATCATACTCAATGGGGAGAAACTAAAACCATCCCCCCTAAGATCAGGAACAAGGCAATGTTGCCCACTAACTCCACTTCTATTCAACATAGTGCTGGAAGTTCTAGCCACAGCAATCAGACAAGAAAAAGAAATAAAAGGCATCCAAATGGGCAAGGAGGAAGTAAAATTGTCATTATATGCAGATGACATGATACTATATATAGAGAACCCTAAAGACTCATCAAGAAACTATTAGAGCTGATAAATGAATTTAGTAATGTTGCAGATATAAAATTAATATTCAGAAATCAGTTGCATTTGTATACACCAATAATAAAACATCAGAAGGAGAAAATAAAAAAAATCCTATTTACAATTGCTTCAAAGATTATAAAATAGCTGGGAATAATTTTAACCAATGAAGTAAAAGATCTGTACTCAGAAAATTATAAGACACTGAAGAAAGAAATGAAAGAAGATACAAATAAATGGAAACACATACCATGTTCATGGATAGGAAGAATTAATATAGTTAAAATGTCTATACTGCCTAAGGCAATATACATATTCAACGCAATGCCTATCAAACTACCAACAACGTTTTTCACAGAAATAGAACATATAATCCTAAAATTTATGTGGGACCATAAAAGACTCCGGATAGCCTCAGCAATCTTGAGAAATAAGAACAAAGTGGGAGGTATAACAATACCTGACATCAAATTATACTACAAGGCTACAGTAATCAAAACAGCATGGCACTGGCATAAAAACAGACACATCGATCAATGGAACAGAATAGAGAGTCCAGAAATAACTCCATGTCTCTATAGCCATTTCACCTACGACAATGGAAGCAAGAATGTACGGTGGGTTAAAGACAGTCTATTCAATAAATGGTGCTGGGAAACCTGGACAGACACATGCAAAAACATGAAGCTGGACACCTCCTTACACCATATACAAAAATAAATTCAAAATGGATTAAAGACTTAAATGTAAGATCTGAAACCATAAAATTACTAGAAGAAAATACAGGAAGAAACTTAACAGATATTACCTGTTGTAAGATTTTCACTGATATATCCCCTCGCGCGAGGGAAGTAAGAGAAAAATTAAACATGTGGTATTACATCAAACTTAAAAGATTTTCACAGCAAAGGAAACAATAAATAAAACAAAAAGTGACCCTACTGAATGGGAAAAGATATTTGCCAATGATATATCTGATAATGGGTTAGTATCATAAATTTATAAAAAACTCACTCAACTCAACTCCAAAAAAACAAACAAACCAATTAAAAAATGGGCAGAGGACATGAAGACACATTTTTCTAAAAAGGACATACAGATGGCAAACAGAAATATGAAGAAATGCTCAAACTCACTAATCATTAGAGACATGCAAATAAAAAGCACAATGACACACCACCTCACCCCAGTCAAAATGGCTATTATCAATAAAGCAACAAACAACAAGTGCTGGCGTGGATGTGGAGAAAAGGGAATCTTTGTGCACTGTTGGGGGGATTGCGGATTGGTGCAGCCACTATGGAAAACAGTATGGAGGTATCTCAAAAATCTGAAAATGGAATTACCTTATGATCCAGCAATTCCACTCCTAGGTATCTATCTGGAGAAATCCAAAACTCCAATTCAAAAATCTTTATGCACTCCTATGTTTATTGCAGCACTATACACAATAAGCAAGACATGGAAACAACTGAAATGCCCATCGGTAGATGACTGGATTAACAAACTGTGGTACATTTATACAAGGGAGTATTACGCAGCCATAAGGAAGAAAGAAATCTTACCATTTGCAACAACATGGAGGGACCTAGAGAACATTATGTTAAGTGAAATAAGTCAGACAGGCAAAGACAAATACCATATGATCTCACTTATATGTAGAATCTAAAGAAAAGAATAAGTGAATGAACTAATCAGAAACAGTTTTGGAGACAAAGAGGAAAAAGTGAGGTTTGCTAGATGGGTGGTGGGGTGGGGATAAGGGGGAAGGTGAGGGGATTAGAAAACAGTCAGTATGCACAAGATAGCCATGGGGTTTTGAAAATTAATTTGGGGAATGTAATCAGTAATGTAAAGATTTTGTAGGGTATGCAATGGACACTTGTTTCATTAGGGAGACCACCTGAAGGATGATGTAGATGCCTGATCACTGCATGTACACCTGAAGCTGAAGCTGAACAATAATGAATGTCAATTACAATTACATATATATATGTATGGTTACAAGAAGCAGAGTACAGCATTAGGAATAGAGATAGTGGAAATGTAATGGCTCTGTGCGCTGTCAGAAGGATAGTGTATCGGGGAGGTGGGTTCACAGTGTGAGGGATATAAAAGATAAACGTCTAAGTTTTACTTTGTCTTGTGCACCTGAAATTAATTAAAAAATTGGAATTGAATTACCTAGGAATAAACTTAACCCAGGATATGAAAGGTCTGTGTGCTGAAAACTGTAAGACATTTTTAAAAGAAATTGTAGAAGACACAAAGTAATGGAAAGACATTCCGTGCTCATGGATTGGAAGAATCAACATAGTTAAAATGGCCATATTACCCAAAGCAATTTACAGATTTATTGCAATCCCCATCAAAATCCCAATGGCATTTTTTAAAGAAATAGAACAAAAAGTCATCAGTTTTGTTTGAAACCACAAAAGACTATTAGACTATTCGGGAATAGCCAAAGCTATCCTAAGAAAAAAGAACAATGCTGCAGGTATCACACTTCCTGACTTTAGTTTGTATTACAGGGCTACAATGATCAAAACAGCATGGTATTGGCAGAAAAACAGACACATAGACCAATGGAATAGAATTGAAAACCCAGAAATAAAACCACATAAATATGGGCAGACAATTTTTGACAAAGAAGTAAAAAACATACAATGGATAAAAGACAGCCTCTTCAATAAATGGTGCTGGCAGAACTGGATAGCCACGTGCAAAAGCATGAAACTGGACTGCTATCTGTCACCATGTACCAAAATTAATTTGAAATGGATCAAAGACTTAAATATAAAACCTGAAACAATAAACTGCATAGAAAAAAACATAGGTACTAAACTTATGGACCATGGGTTCAAAGAGCATTTTATGAATTTGACACTGAAAGTAAGGGAAGTAAAAGCTAAAATAAATGAATGGGACTATATCAAACTTAAAAGCATCTGCACAGCAAAAGAAACCATCGAGAAAATAAAGAGGCAACTAACTGAATGGGAGAATATTTTTACAAACAGTTCCTCCGATCAGGCGCTAATATCTAAAATATACAAGGAACCCATGCAACTCAACAACAAAAAAACAAACAACACAATCAAAAAATGGGCAGAGGACCTGAAGAGACATTTCTCCAGAGGACATACAAATGGCAAATAGACATATGAAAAAATGCTTAACATCACTAATCATCATAGAAATGCAAATAAAAAACACAATGAGATATCACCTCACCCCAGTCAGAATGGTTATCATCAACAAGACAAATAGTAACAAGTGTTGGAGAGGCTGTGGAGAAAAGGAACCCTCATACACTGTTGGTGGGAATGCAGACTGGTGCAGCCGCTATGGGAGGCAGTGTGGAGGTTCCTCAAAAAATTACAAATAGAATTACCATATGACCCAGCAATCCCTCCTGTGTATCTACCCAAAAAATCTGAAAACATTTATACATAAAGACACGTGTGCTCCAGTGTTTATTGCAGCTTTGTTTACGTTGGCCAAGACATAGAAACAATCAAAATGTCCTTCGATAGATGAATGTATAAAGAAGTTGTGGTATATATACTCAGTGGAATACTATTCGGTAGTAAGAAAAGATGATACAGGAACATTTGTGACAACATGGATGGATCTTGAGAGTATAATGCTAAGCGAAATAAGTCAGACAGAAAAAGCAGAGAACTATGTGATTTCACTGATATGTGGTATATAAACCAAAAACAACAAAAGAACAAGACAAACAAATGGAAAGAAAAACTGAGAAAGAAAAACTGACAGACACAGACAATAGTTCAGTGGTTACCAGAGGGTAAGGGGGGAGGTGGGTGGTTCTTGAGGATAAAGAGGGTCAAATATATGGTGATGAAAGGAGAACTGACTCTGGGTGGTGAATACACAGTGTGATTTATAGATGATGTAATACAGAATTGTACACCTGAAATCTATGTAACTTTACTAACAATTGTCTACCCAAAAAACTTTAATTGAAAAAAAAAGTATATATAGATCGTATCATGCTCTTACTGAAAATCTTCCAATGGCTTCTAATTGCAATTAAAATCCAAACCTCTGACCTTGAACAGGCCCTGCTTACCTGTACCTGCCTATCATCAGTTTACACCAGCCACAGCAACCTCTTAAGTGGTCTTCGATGTGCGATGTGCCATGCTTGGTCTCATCTAAGGACATCTGCTTGCACTGATCCTCTGCCTGGATTGCACCTCCTCCTTGGGGTTCCATCATGTCCCCCGGCATATATGGAGACATGCAGGTGCCCTTTTACAGCTGTCCCAGTGATTGGGGGCACTACTGGCATTTAGCACAATGCATAGGACAGTCCTCCCTTCCAAAATGCCAACCTGGCCTCTGTTGGGAGACACAGCTAGACCTTTTTATGGCTAGGCCATTAAGTAGTCCCCTCACTATCTCCATCTGCTCCCATCCATCACCATTTTATTTTCTCCAGAGCATGTCTCACAACCTAAGATCATTTATCTTGTTATCACCTGTCTCTGCCCCCAGAATGTAAGGTTCTTGAGGGCTCATCTCAGGGTCTACTTAGAACAATCCCTTAATACATAACAAGTGGTAGGTACACATCTGCTGAATGACTGAATAAATGAATGAATATCCTTTCTGAGGTTATGTGAACACCTCGAAAAATAAATCTTAAAACAATTCCCAAAAGAAAATAAACACAATGTACAAAGATTGTAGGACATGTTTTTAGTAAAATAAAGTTTCTATTCATTGGTTTTAATTGTTAATCTGAAAAAAATTTGTATATTCACATTCTCAAAATGAAGTTTAGATAGAGCCCCAGATTCAGCGGTTCCAAATGAATGTGGGGTTCTTAGACAAGACAGTTTCTCTCCCTGGATCAAGTACTTGAACCCTCGTAAAGGAAAAAAAGTTCCAAAATAGGATATGAGCATGCACTGACAGAAGCCCCTCACTCACCTGTTCTCCCAGCTCACCCACTTTTTCTTGTAGGAGCATTTCCATGTTCTTCAAAATCATTTCCACCTCTTCTACCCGCTCTTCTGCGTCGTTAAGCTGTTTTTTATGTTCTTCCTGCCACAAAAGTTACAGACCAATATTTTATTAAAAAGAATCAACTCAGGCTTATTCACTTTAGAATGGAAATTAGCTAAAATGTGCAAATCTGAGAGTAACTACAGATAACCTTTCATCTGTATAGAGTAATGGTTAAAAACTGTTCTGTCATAAGGCACAAAGCTGTTATTTCTCTTTGTAGTTCAAGGAGAATTAGCAGACTGCTTTGTCTAAAAAGTTTAATCCTAAGTGACTCCGAAGTGAGTTTTCCCAAACATGTTACTAAATATTTCTAAAGGATTTTTGATTAAATATCTTTGTTTTGTCAATAATCTATCATACTTTATCTTGTCTTTAACATTTTTGCATAATGCTGAAAGGTGGTTCTTCCTTAGAATTTATGCTTAACAGTATTCTATAATGTTGTGGAGATTTTGTTGGGTATCCGATGGGCATGCATCCTGTTTGGGAGACCACCTCAGGGATGCTGTGGATACCTGATCATGGCATTGGACACCAGAGGCTGGACATTAATGAATGCCAACTATAATTTTATATATATAATGTGATGGTTCGGTGTGGGGTCGGAGGGATGGTGGATGGGGGGAGGGGGGTTCACAGTGTGAGGGATATGGATGATGAACGTCTAAGTATTACCTTGTTTTGTACACCTGAAACTAATAAATAAATAAATTTATGAAAAAAAAAAAGAATTTATGCTTAACAAACATTAAATTTATCCGCCTTTCAAGTCTTACTCTATTTTTTTCCTCATGAAGGCATCCCCTGCCCTCTGGCTCTTGATCTCCACAGCCCTCCTGCCCTGGACTTTTCCTCATGGACTGTATTGTGACAGTTCAGGATCGAGTTGTTTTCTCAGACTTTTAAATTAAACACTTAACATAGGGTGCACATGTACCACAGACAATTCAAGCACTTTAAAAAAGTGCTAATTCATTGATGCCTCTCAATAACGCTTTGAGGTGGGTACCACTGGTATCCAAATTTTACAGATGAGGAAACAAGCATACAGAGGTTAAATAACTGGCCCAAGGTCACACTTAGCTGGGAAGTGGAGGAGCCAGGATCCCAGTCTCTGCAGTCCGTGCTTGAACCACTGTGTCCTGCTGCCCCTTTATGGCAGCGACCCGTTTCCACATCTCTAGGTGCCTAGTGCAGCACCTGACACAGCAGGCTCCCCAGGTCTATGCTGTTACCTTACTGACGTCTTACCACTGCCCTTGTCCTCCCTCCCTCTGATCCTTGCTATCCTTAAACATGCCACATACATACCCACCTCAGGGCCACTGCATATGCTGCTCTGCTGCCAATAGCTCTCTTTCCCCAGGTAACTGGAAAGCTTGCTCTCTCAATGACTTCCAGTCTTGGCTCAAGCACCACCTTCTCTGTACCCCATTTAAAACTGCAAAGCCTCCTGCTCTACAGTACTCATTACCATCTGACATGCTATCCATATTACTCATTTTTTACTTTTTATTATCTCCCCACCAACGCTAGAATATAGGCTCCAGAAGGGCTCAGATTTTTGCCTTGTGTGTTCTTTTCTGTATCTCCAATACCTAGATCAGTGTGTATCCAGTAAGTTTTGTATTCCTTATGTGGATTTTTTTCAGTCTACGTAATGGTGTAAGATTCCTTTTAAATTAGGTGCAGCATTTGGAAACTGGGAGCGTTCATGTAAAAAACTTCTGGCTTTTCCTTGAAATAAGGAAAATCGGCATGGTGGGGCCTGCACTCCCACAAAGCTACAGGGGAAGGGACGAGCACCTAAGTTTAAGGCCTCATACAGCCTCTCCATTGTCACCTTCCAGGTCCTGTAAGCAGTTTGAATGTGTGGCCCCTAATGTTTAGCCATGTGGCCTACCACAGACATATGCAGCCCTCGACGACAGACTGCATCTGGGGGGACCTGTGGCCCCCAGGCTGGAGAGACCTTTAGGATCAGCCGGCTCAACGCTCCCTGAGGGGGTGGCAGACATCTTTCCCAAAAGGCTCACCACCCCTCCCTGATCCTTCCTTGGCATCTGTTAGAGTCCCTCCTTGTTCACAGTGAAAATCGGGGTCCCAGAGCTTCTCTACAACCAGTCCTCGTGGAGATGGGATAGCTGTTGGGCCATCTTCCCTTTGGCACTGGGGCAGTTTTTGGCTTAGTGGCCAGTGAGTGATTCAACCTCACCCTCTCTGTCACCATCAGCTGGCCCTTGGGCCATTGTCCCCACTCACCCGCTGTGTTTCCAGTTGCCTCCCTTACTCCTCCTGGAGGGTGCACTCCTTGCAGAACTGCTGAGCCGCGTACCACTCCCTTTCCAGCAGCTGCTGCAGCTCAGCCACAAGGCGCAGAGGCACCCTCTGCTCCACCTTCTCCCACAGCTGGCAGACCGCCTGCGAGTGCTGGGACTGCACCAGCCTCGGGTTGGTTCCCTGCAGCTGCACCAGGGAGAAGGCCAGGTGCGACTGCTGAGAGGTACAAGGTCACTGCCAGACATGGAAGACTCTGCTTTTAAGGACATTCTACAACTGGAAGGGCAAGTAAGGTATCCTCTCTCCTCTATGGTCCCTTCATCTGCAGCAAAACGCAGGACTTATAAAGAGCCTCCTCATTGGAATTCTGACAGCAAAACTGCCATAGTCAGAGCTTCTGCACAGAGAGTCAGTTAGGAAAAGGGCCTGTGATCCTCGGAATGGCGATGCTGAGCCTAATGTTGGGTCCACAGGAGGACCATTTTCCAGTTTTACCTTTCAGCGTATCTCCCTGGAGTCTGATTAACAACTGTACTAATGCAAGCCAGGTGTGGTAATTTTCTTCTTAAGTGTAGATTTATACTCTGAGACCTCGCTTAGGCTGTAGTCACAGAGGGTAATTAATTAACACACAGTGAGTGCAGAAGGGAACTTGGGAGCAGGTGTGGAATGAAGCCCTAGCCACAGAGGATGGTAGAAAACTCACGGAGTTAAGCTGAGGCATTATAACTGAACTGCACATAACATGACCAGTCCTTTCATTAAGCAATTGGGAGGTCAGGTTCAAATGCCATTAATTACTGACTCTGGAGCCTTATCTAGAATACACAGCATTTCCTTGGCCCCTAAAAGTACTGGCCACGCCAGCCCTCATGCACCTCTGAGACCCCATAGACAGAGGGAGGTGGCTCCATCAAGGGTCACACTTATGGCAGGTCTCAAGTGGCCCAGTGGTCAGAAAGAGGGGGCACCCACTATAGCCATGCAAGGGCAAGAGTGAGGCTGCAAAACTCCAGCCCAGATTCCTGTGTCACCTCACATCTCCAAGGTGCTATCTCAGGGGCCACATCATCACCGTAACGTGTGGCCACTCTCTAGGAGGGGTTATCCCAGAGAGACACATCTGCACATGCACAGCTTCCAGGAGGACAACTGTCGTGCTCTTTTGGGAGGGAAACAGAAGAACCAGTGCTAAAACATCACCAAATATAGCTTCCTCTGGCTTTCCCGCTTCAGATGGTCATCTGCAGCCACCCTAGCCAGGCCCTGTGACTAACTGTCAGAGTGCACACCCAACCTCACGGTACTCATGCTCTGGCCTCACCCCCCTCCACTTCTGATAAGTTCTTCCTTTGAACACATGGCCCCACGCTCCTTGCTGCCACCTCTGAACTCTGGCCCCTGACAGCAAGCTTTTCTGCAGGGATGCCGTTGTCGGGCCCAGCATGGGAGTTAAAGCAGCCCTGCTCATCGGTTCTCTGCCTGGGCAGACGGCCCATAGGCATCCATGAACTGAGTTCCTCCCAGTTGTCATCTCCCTCCTTAGCAAAGTGAGATGCAGATGGAGCTGGCCCGCTTCCAGAGCACACAGGCTGCTCTTCCTTTCCCATTGAGGGCCCTCTCCCATTGAAAGGTGGGGGCTGTGGCGTCCCCTTGAATCTAGGTTGGATTTGGTCACCTGTTTCTAAGAAAAACAGCGCTGGGACCTCCTGTAACCTCACACGAGCTGTTCCCTGCTAGTACCTGTCCAATCTGCTCGGAGCTGTGACGTCCTAGAAGTTCCTCCTTGGGACCACCCACAGATGCCCCAGTGACAGCACTGGCTCCCTCCCACGTGGCTCCGTGCTCACTCTCACCACAGCACACCCAGAGGTAACTTAACTACTCTGTAGGCAACTCTACTTCCCTTCTCTGGAGTTTTATCAGTGTGGTTTGGCGGGGGGGGAGGCTCCTCCTCCAAATCACAAAGCAGCAGAAACCAGCTCACACAGCAGGATTGCTTAAATAAGGTATCTTCTGCCCATGGTGCTGGCTGACTCCTTAGCTTCAAAGAGCTCAAAGTGGCCAAGGCAATTTCTCAAGATTCCTTTCAGACTTAAAAATAGAGAAGGGAACTCTCAAATACATAGAGGCACCTCTGGGAATGTGTTTGCTTGAAATGGGAAGGCTGAGAGCCTACAGGAGCCCTTGACAGCCCTGGAGGGTCTTATATCCAGGCTGACCCATCCGCAGCCTTGGGCATCTCACCTTCTCACACAGGTGACCATGGCAAAGTCCAGCTGTGAGGCCAGGGGCCAGTCAAAGAACCTGCAAAGAGGCTCAGCAGAGAGAGGCACTTAGGTGCCACACTCAGGTGGGGTTGGTGCTGGGCCCAAAACCATGAGCATTAGAGACCCCTTCTATACGATACTTGGGGTGGCCTCTCCCATGGTCCCTCTTTCTACCCTGTAGCCCCCTGGCCCTCCAAGTGCACCCACATCTGAGTCTGCACTGGGCCTTCAGCCCTCAACACTTCCCACTGTTACACACCTGCCATTCTCTCTTCCTGCTTGAGTATTACAGGATATTACAGCAAGAACTGGCTATGCCTCTCTGTCCCTGCACCTCACACTGTCAGGGTACCCTGAGGTTCTTATTTGTCCTTGGCCATGAACTCCCTGCCTCCCCATCTTTGTATCTCCTGAGTTTGGCAAGTGATAAATGCTGGAGCAGGAGAGAGTGTGGAAACCAGCAAGTGTGACACCCACAGGCATGTGCTATTTCAGGGCTTCACTGTGCACATATAAATATGTGTCAGATGGGGGCATGGAGCTTGTTACCCATCGGGTCTACTTTGCCCCATGGCCTTGACTGGCTGTCTTGGATCTGATACCATTTCCCCTCCTCAGAGGCCACTCCGATGCTTTCCTCTGCCTCCTAGGTTCTGTGGAGGGCACACTCAAAGGCATGCTGATAACAGTGAACTGGCATCTTAAGATTAACCATAGAGCTGGGAGGACTATGGATGGAGCTGGGCCCCTTATCAACTCTATAGTCCTGACTTCCTGTTAAACTTTGTGGTAACTTCCAGGAGAGAGAGAGAGAGAGAGAGAGAGAGAGAGACACACACACACACACACACACACACACACACACACACACACACACACACAGACACACACGGTCATCTTGTGATCTCGCTTCTCCTTTTTCCTTGTATGTGGCAGTTTGGAGCCCCAGCTGGAGGTGTGTGTTCACACACTGCTGTGGTGGTTTTGTTTCTTTTTCTTTTCCCGAATAAACTGCTCTTTTGGTGGACTACCTGGAGAATTATTTTGTCCAGTCAACAATGCTTACTGGCCTCCGTCCCTCAGGAGTAAACTGAGGCATAGCCCTTCACACGGCTTGCTCAAGGTCAACCCAACCTTGGACTAGGCTTGACTTCAGTCCTATGCCTGGTGAGTGCCCCATTAGCTGTGTGACTTCTCTGGAATGGACTAGTCCTGGCAAGGCTCGGACAGCACTGAGTTGTATCGGGTCTCCTCCCCCCCTGGGACGCGGTGCCTCAGGCTGTTGTATGCACTCACCTGGTCTCGACTTTTCTTAAGGGTCTCTCTCAGATGTGACTGTGACAGTCTTAGGTTCTGACATTCCTGATTCATGTGTTCAAGTTCAAGTTCAAGTTTTTGGATTTGGTCACCCTGTTTTTAAACAAATCAATTTCACATGTATATCTTAGCAGTCTGATACACGTTTAATGCAGAAACTTTAGAAAATTACAGAAAAGCCAAAATCCAAATCACCCGTGATTCCACCAGCCCAAGGACTACACCTGACATTGTGCTGTCATCCGTCAGCCCTTCTTCTAAACACAGCATTTCTATCGTAGTGTCGTATGCTGTATGCTGTACTTTCTTCCTTATTATACTTTGATCATTTAATTAAAATATTATTTGAAAACATGGTTTTCAATGACTGTACCATAATTTATCGATTCATTCAGTAAATTGCTGATAGGTGATTCAAGCTGATTCCAATTCTATTTTGCCATTATAAATATCACAGCAATGAAAATACTTCCACCTAAGTCTTCACACAATGCTCAGGTAAAATTCCCAGAAGTAGAATCATGAAGTCAGAGGATACGGACATTCTTGAAGCTCTTTATATATATTTTGCCAAACTGTCCTCTGGAGAGGTGGTACCAATTTACTCTCCAATCATCAGAATTTAATTCTTTTTTAGTACTTTTTCTAGATACCATGGATTTGTAAAAGTTGCTTAAGTCCCCATATTTTCCAGGGCTGCTTAAGTCCCTTATTTCTCCTGTGTGGCAGTGCCCACCTCTCGGCATTTTAGGGCTCTTCCTGACCTGTTTTAGGCTGCTTTTCTCACATGCCTGCACCTCTCTGCCCCACTGCCCATGGGCCATTACTTTCACCTGCAGTTCCTCCCGGCATCCAGCCTCCTCCAGTCGCTGTGTTAATAGCTGAATGGTGAAGTAATTCTTCTTGTTTTGGGCCTGTTGGGTAGAGGCCTCTTCTACCAGCTGAAGGACCCTCTGGTTGAGTTGGGACAATTCATCCTTGCATTTCTGACTCTAGATAAAAAAGGGTGGAAATGCAGCTGAAAAAGTTATTTTTTAAACCAGCAATTCAATTCAGATCATTTCAGTGATTCTCAATCAGGGACACTTTTGTTTCCCAGGGGACATTTACAATGTCTCGAGACATTTTGGTTACCACAGCTGGGGCAGGGGGACTGGTATTGGCAACCAGTGGGTGAGGTACTCAGCATCCTCTTGTGCAGAGAAGGACCAGCCCAAATGGCATCAGAGTGAGCATGTAAGAACTTGCACCATCCCCAGAAGAAATGAGACACATCCTGGGCCACCAGAGGTGGTATGTGTCATGAGCACACAAACCACTGTTCTGAAGACCTTTCATGTTTTTCTCATTTCTTCCATGGTTATTTCTAACATTATTTTAAGCAATTTGAAGGAAAAAAACCCTAATTAAATTTGAGGTATATGAATCTCTTCAAAATTTCCTCTGCTTTTTGTCCCTGCACAGGTAAATGTAGCTTAAGCAGGGTGTAGGCATTGATTAAATTGTATACATTGCTTTTCCTCAGTAACCACCCCCCAACAGACAGTGGATGCTAACAAATGCTTGCTGGGTGGGTGAGCAAACGTGCTGGGAGCGGAAATAGCAACCAGGAAGTTGGGCCTGCAGTCTTTTACCATGGAAACACCAGTCATTTTCTACTGTTTGTGCTGCATGTCTTCATGCAAGCCACACTTTTGCTTATTTGCTTTCCCCACAATAGTCAATTGTTGAGGCTGAGGCCGAGCATCAGCGGCTCTCAGGTGTTTGCAGAGTGGCGTCCTCTGAGCCGGCTCTGGCACTCCTGGCAACGCGCCCACCTCACTCTTTCCTCAGGACTGTCCTAACAACCACTAATGTTTTCGAGCGTCTGATACCACATAATGGAACCTAGAAATTGTTTCAGCTTATTCAAGCTTAGTGAGCCTACACATTTTTCTTGCAATGATTTCTCATTTTCTTCTCTAAACTGATCACCACCTTGACTTTTCCTTAGAACCTCAGAACTAAGAGGGTGAAGAGGTGTTTCCACCATATCGTGAGTTCATGGCAGTTACACTGGTACGGAGCTCTCTTGTGTTTATAACATCTTACTGTGAAAATTAAAATTGTTTTTCACTTTTAATACACATTCACCTTTGTCCTCTGAGGACAGCCTTGATTCCATTAACAGCCAGAATGGAAACTCTCCTCCAACCCCTGGTATATACACACTAGTTGAGTCTCTTCTATTCATCCTTAATATTTAAAGACATTGAATTTGTTTGGAAATAATGTCAAACTTGCAGAACAGTTGCCGTAGAGAACATCCATGCGTCCTTTACCCAGGCTCGCCAGCTGACAGCACTCTCCTCATCTGCCGTGTGACTGGCATTTCTATGCACATCCACATAAGGTGGTTTGCTGAGCCACAGCCCCACAGTACGTTTCCTAAGAAGCGAAGTGTACTCTCACGTGGCTGCTGTGCAGTTCTGGCTTCAGGACGTGAACCTTGATGTATCACACACATTCCAATTTTGTCACATGGCCCAATTAGGATCTTTGGAGCACCCTTCCCTCCCAGTCTAGGATCAGGCAGATAGTGCCTTCATCCGCCAGGTCATTTTAGGTTCCTTGAATTTGGAATGTTTCCACGGCCTTTGTCTTGTATGATACTAACATTTTTGACAAACACAGCTCCCCTTCTCCCCGTTTTCACAGTTCCTCATTTGGGGTTGGTCTGATGTCCCCTTGTGACTAGACTCAGGCAATGTGCTCTGGCTAGAATACTGCTCAAGTGCTGCTGTGTCTTCTTCAGGACACCACACTGGGAGGTGTGGGAAGCCAACTGTGTGTTAGTGTTTGTGTTGGTCACCTCTTTAATTCTAACTGGCATTACTCTGGGTTTTATTGCAGAAGGCAAAATGAGATGTTAGCAGCCAACTCCTGAACACATAATTATTTGTGCTAAATATATTTACTTTGAATCTGATCAAGTCTTGGCCTAATTTCCAGTTTGTAAGTAAAACAAGGGACAGAGAACCAGACTGAACAATACCATCAGGAAACTGCTGGACAGATCCACAGTGTAGGCTGACCTCCAAGGTGACAGCACCATGGGGGAGAGACAGGTGTTCTAGATTAAAAAGACTGAAGACATATCATAGCCAACCATATTTTCCAAAGACGTCCTCAAAAACAACTCCTATCCCACCTCCGCTCTGCAGTGTGATCTAGACACTCGCCCACTAAGACGAGCCTGTGTCCCTCCCTGTGGCTCTGTGTGGTCTTGGTGGGAGTGACGTGGAGTGATTTCCACGGTGGGATCAGAAGCCTTGTGTCTTCCACCTGGTCCTCCTGGAACACTCGCTATCTGACGGCCCCCTCATGACACTTCCTTTAGGAGCCCAGCCCCACAGAGAGATGACTCTAGTCCTTGGCATCCCGGTCGTCCCAGCTGTCCAGTATTCCAACCAAGGCCCTGACGCCATGGAGCAGAGACAGGCTGGCTGCTCTGGACCCTGTCTGCACCCCTGACGCACAGGCTCCATAAGCACAGTAAAGAGGCTGTTTCGTGGCAGTTAATATGGAATAGCATGACAGTTCAATGCAGTATGTCAAACTCAACTGATCCTTGTTCTAAAAATCTATTATATAAGACATTTCCGAATAATTGGAGAAATGTGGGTATGGTCTGAATATTGGATAACAGTAAGTAATTATGAGTAAGTTTCTTAGGTGTGATAGCAGTAGTGTGGTTAGGTAGAAAACGTACTTTTAGGAGATGCCTGTTGAAATATTTAGGAGCGGAGTATTATTGTATCTGTAACTTACTTTCAAATGGTTCAAAAAACACACAAACACACAGAAATACAGAGACAGCTATAAACAAATAACTAAAGCACATATGACAATTAAAAACTGTCAAATTATGGCTGTGGAATGTGGCTGATCGGTGTATACACGAATCATTACAACTTTACTGTGTGTTTATAGTTTTTCATAATAAAAAGCTGTGGGAAAGAAAGTTGAGGGAAAGTGGTAACAAATAATCCATTTATGAATGTGTTCTAGAGATTAGTTGGAATGGGGGAGGGATCAGGCAACTTTCCAGGTCCAGGAAAACCCCAGATGGGTCATTTATACAAGTAGCTGGTCCTCAGGCCAATGCAGAGTCTAAAGTTTTCATTATAAACCAATCCATGAATTATCCTCCTGATGGGAGAAGGCCCAAGCAAGGCTACCACATATTCACCATGGAAACAAACACCCAAACCTGGGAGCCAAGATAAGCCACTTGCCCATGAGTGGTCTGAGGCCATCTCCATGGCAGAAACCTCTCATCAGCTACATGTAGGAAGAGGTGGATCAGGAGAGAAAAGCTTGGGGACTTATCTTGAGGACCCAGGAGTTTACGAAACTGAAAGCAACAAAAACACTTGTGGAATAAGTGAGCTCAGCAAGGTGGCAGGATGCAAGGTCAACAAATGGAAATCCATTGCACTTCTATGTCCTATTAGTGAACATGTGGAAACCCAAATTAAAACATAATAAAGAGCTTGGAAATCATCATTATCTCGCTCCCAAAAAGAAAAAAGCTAAATATACTGAAAATCAACAATTCTTAGATCCATCAGAGAATTGAGGTCACAAGGCAAACCAATGCCCTGGCAACTGGAGAGACAGGCAAAGAGAATCACAGTTTACCAGGAGCAGAGAGCTGGAGCTAAAACAGGACAGGAAACTGGAACTGTAAGAATGAGTGCTGGGAGCTACGCCTGGACTGGCTTGAGAGTTAAACTCATAGAAGGCCAGTCTCAGGGGAGCCCCCTCTCAGGAAAGAACCCAACTTTCCTGAGCATCATCAGAGTCTTGCAGTTAAGATCAGAGAACAATGCCCTCATGCTTCTAGCAAGGGGATAATAAAGTGACTGTTATGGACTGAATTATGTTCCCTTACTCCAATTCATATGTTGAAGACCTAAACCCCAATGTGACTATTTGGAGACAGGGCTTTTAGAAGGTAATTAAGGTTAAATGAGTTCAAAGGGTGGGATCCTAATACGATATGATTGTGATCTTATAAAAAGAAAAAGAAGAGCATAGTCTCTCTTCCTCTGTATACATGCACCAAGGAAAGGCCATCTGGGGACACAGTGAGAAAGCAACTGTCTGCAGGCCAGGAAGAGAGTTCTCATCAGGAATCAAATCAGCCAACACCCTGATCTTGGACTTCTAGCCCGTGAGACAATAAATCTCTGTTGTTTAAGCCACATAGTCTGTGGTATTTTGTTATGGCCACCGGAGCAGACTAGTACAGTGACCATTATAAAGTACACTAACAGCACTCTGTTTTCCTGCCCTCAAAGGAAACTACCAGAGTAGAACCAACATGGGAGAAGGGGATACGCCGCTCCAGCCCCTCTAGCCTTTTTGTCTCAGTATACACCTATCAGAGTAGCCAAAATAAAATAGTGATAATACCAGCTGGCAAGAATGTGCAAAAACTGGATCAAGAATACACTGCCAGTGGAAATGTAAACTCTTACAGTGACTCTGGATAACAAGTTGGCAGTTTCTTATAAAACTTAACATGCAACTACCAGACAGCTCAGTAAATACACTCTTGGGCATTTATCCCATTGAAAAGAAAACTTATGTTCATACCAAAACCTGAAAAGGAATGTTCATAGCAGCTTTATTTGTTGATAGCCCAAAAAAAATCAGCCCAGCTATCCTTTAAAAGGTGAGTATTAAAACAAACTGTGGGACATCAATACCTTGGAATACTATTCAGCAATAAAAAGAAGCTAACTATTGATATATGCCACTTGGATGAATCTCCAGGGGGTTATTAAATATAAGAAAAGCCAGTCCCAAAGGTTACATTCTGTATGGTTCCTTTTATATTAACATTTGGAAATCATACAATTTTAGAAGTAAAGGACAGATTAGTGGTTGTCAGGGTTTAGGAGCTGGAGTAGGTGGGCAGAAAGGAGGTAGGTGTGGTTATAAAAGAACAACATGCAAGATCCTAGTGGAGTTGGAACTATTCAGTATATTGACTGTGGTGGTAGATACATGAACCTGCACAGGCAATAACATTGTGTAGAACTTAATGCACACACACACATACACACACACACACACGAGTAAGTAAAACTGATGAAACCTGAATAAGATCCATGGATTGTATCAATGTCAATAGCTTGGTTGAAATATTTGTAATAGGCTGATTTGTGTCCCCCCAAAATTCCTATAGTAAAGTCCAAACCCCCAGTATTTAGAAATAGGGTCTTTAAAGAGGTGATTAGAGTAAAATGAGGTTATATAAGTGCGTCCTAATCCAGTAAGATGGTGTCCTAATAAGTAGAGATTAGGACACAGACATGAACCAAGAAAAACCATGTGAGGACATAGGAAGAAGATAGCTGTCTACAAGCGATCAGTAACTGAGGGTAACATATTATAACCCATTGAATAAAACAGGAACCTGTGATAGTAATATACAGATGTAAATGAATAAATAAATGGAGAGGAAAAAGTTCTTCCTTACGATGGAATGCCATTAATAAATGTATAAGGAATGGTGGGATTAATCATCAATGGGCCACATTATGGTAATAATTGTCTCCACCAAGAAATAAAGGATGCTAAAGTAAGTGGGTGAAAATTTGATGAAGAACAGAATATTTACATAATAATCAAAGTATCCACTCATAAATTACTCATTACTTACAAAAGGAAAAGCTACTTTACTGTGGAATAGCCTGCCCAACACTACCTAAACAAGAATCACTGATAACGGGACAAATCCTTGAACCTGATAGGATGAAATGAGAACACAGTATCATTTGGGGGATATTCCTGCCAAAGATACATAATCTAAATCTAATCACAAGGAAACATCAAACAAACTAAACTGAGGGACTTCCTATAAAATAATCACTTGTTATCTTTGAAAGAGCTACGGTCCTAAAAACCAAGGACAGACTGAATGAAAGAGACTAAATGGCATGCATGGTTCTGAATGAGTGGGACAGCTCGCAAAGCTGAAGGGGTAGGAGACTAAGGCAGGGATTCCGCATCCATTCATTTCCTGATTTTGAGGGGCAGGGGGTTGACGACTCAATTTTTCAGAAAAAAATTTCTCTACTTCCTTTTTGTAAGTTTGAAATCTCGAAATAATGAAAAAAAGGAGGGTGGCATTAGCTTCATGACAAGTGTCAATACTTGACCTGTTTGTTGAGCTCTTCCATTTCAGAGGAGGTCTTTTCTTTGTCTTTCTTTAAAACCTCAATTTCCTTCCTGTTGAAGAAGCAAAATTAACACTATCACTCTGACCAGTTAGTTTCTTTATTCCCAGTCATCACTTATTGTAACTACAGCAGTTTAAGATTTGTAGCCACATAACACATATGCTCCTGGTACCCCACAGCAACTGCTCTGTTACTATTCTATACTATTACTGCTGATGAGGATCCAACTGGATCCCAATCCTCAGAACCAGAGGACACGGCCAGTATTGTAGAACAAACACCCTCCATGACATTACTCAATTGTACATATTAATATCTCTTTAGCACAAGATGTGACTATTCATTCCCAACAGCATAAATAAAGACCGAAACAACCTTATATCTGCTGAGGTCTGTTGACAAGCGGAGCTGGCAGCAAATTTAGGTAAAAATGGTTTCTGGATTTGAAAAAATCTTATAGGTTTTAGAATTGCTATAATGTAATAGCAATCACTTGTGGACTACCTGTTCTGGATTCCATATTTTAATCATCATGGCAATTTTATCAAATCAGCACCTGCATTCTCAGCAGTTTAGAACTGAGCTCATATTCAATTTCAGAGTTGAACAAACAAACAAAAAAATAATCAAACAACTGTTCTTGGATAAGGCTGGGGTAGTGAAAGCAGAAATCCACCAAAAGATTGTGTCCACCCCCCACCCCAACAGTCTCTCCTGCCTCAGTGCTCAGGTCTCTGCACCCCTTCCTTATGCTCACCCCCGACCCCTCACTGACTCACTAAAATTGGTAGACCAGAAATGAACCAACCTTGGAGTAAAGCACAGCTGAAACCATTATCAGGACATGAACGAACAGATTCTACTTGCCCAGAAAGGCCTCAGGAGCACCTCTTACTCCTAAAAAAATACTTGCTGTCTTGTCCACCCCTTAGCGTGATGTGGAATATTTCTGTAGGGGTGAGAGCTGCATGCATATTGCCTTCTGAGATAAGCGGGAGTATGCAGGAGCTGCTCACTGTGGTGGTGGTCACTGAGCTGCAGCAGACACGTGCTCTCTACCTCATGCTTCTGAGACCAAGCACTCATGAATGAAGGTGGCTGCCAACATCTGGAAGGAGGTCTGAGTCTTTTCATGCCTCAGTCCAAGCCTTTTCAGGCAGCTCAGAGGTCAGCAAGGCTCACCCACTTAAAGTTTTCTAGAATCTGGGGTTGATCTGTGAACATGTCTCACTTTCTACAGTAATATCTTCTAAGTTCATTGTACAAAGAGGAAAACACGTCATAGGCTGGAAATTCTGAGACAGGGCCCATACCTCTGTGCATCATTTGTCCTTTCTGTAGATTCAAGCTCCTGTTGAATCCTTCTCAGCTCGTTTTTAAACAATGTGTTTTCTTCAAAAATTCTATCCAACTCAATTCTGCATGAAAAGTTGAAAAAAGACAGTGGGAATTCTGGGCACTGTCCACCATATGCAGTCCACAAGTCTGGTCTTGCAGTTGGAAGTCATGGCAAGCCTGCAATCTACATTTTCCCCTTCCCTAGATGATGGCAGTGGGGACACTTTTCCTTTTTCTCTATCCAGTGTTAACATGCTATGGTTTGCATCTTCCTAGAGATAAGCTACAGAAAACAAAGCTTTCTTAGCTTCCAAAGTGGTCACCCAATCAACAACTCACTAATGTGTTCAGCACCTTGGTTTCATTTACTTTGTATTTATAGCTGACCTGTTCCTGTATCTTATAACCTCTAACTGCAACATGAGCATGTCTGTGGTTGGTACCGATGCACAATGTTGGGTGTGAATCCTCAGGTTATTGCAAAGGGTATTCATCTTCCACCAGTGACTCCAGCATTGAGCTAAGGAACACAAGGAATCAGAAGATCAAAATACATTGGCACATTTTCCTCTTTGGGTGAGGAGCACTCTACCTCCCATTCTACACTCTGAGGTTACAGCACTGGGAGAAGCAACCCAGGAAGATGCCTACATCCATTTATGGAGAGAAACATGATTCTTCAAGGGGAAAAGTAAGTATGAACAGCTACTACATGAACCAAGTCTGCCTGGAGCTACCTTAGCTTTCTGATGACTTTGCTCTCTGATTAGCTAACACCATTAATATATGGTAAATGAGCAACATGCCAATAAATATCACAGGGAAGTTAGTTAAAGCCCATACTTTCTGCCCAGAAAATTTATTCTTAATGCATATTAGCCGAGTTGACATTTACTCCTCCCAACAGGTCTCTATCTGCTATCAGCTTGTAATTTTTTCAATCTAAAAATACTCAAAGTCATATGATCTCATTATGTGTTATGCGAATAATATGAAGTATAAGAACCTCTTTTGTCAGCATGACTTCATTTTATCTCATGAGGAACTAAAGAGAAAAATGAAAAAAAAAACAGAAGTAACTGGAATTTTAATAGCAGCAAAGTGTTTCTGGCAGAAAAACAAATGACGTATGTATTTTGAAACTGTCATTCTGGCTCCAGGATGGAAAACAAATTGATTCAAAGCAGGTTTGTGTGTGGGGGCAGGCCAGGGGTCTACTTCCAGCTTCCAACCTCAGATAAGCTGATGGTTGCCCTACCCCATCCCTCACACACTCACCAAACAACTACAACCTGTGTGAAGCTGATCATACAATGTGCGATTGTTCTCACAGAAGGTAATGGAAATCTCCAAGACCCAAACTAAACAAAAACCTGGAAGCTGAAACTGAAGCTGTGAACATTAAGCAAAAATGGGGTAACCCTGACACCAATGTCTATGTCAGCAGAATTGAGAAACTGTACCATGGACACCTGCACTAAAGCCAGTACCTTCGAAGGAGGTTAACGTGGTCCCAGACTAGTAGGCCCCTAATTCCTGGCAAAAGCAATACAATATCCTTTCTGTAGTAAGTGTCTTCTACTACAGTTCCCAGGATTCCCAGAGATTAACATCACTTAAACATGAGCTAACAATGAAAGATCACTACAACATACATAGAAAAGAGCCACCTATGAGAATCAGAAGTAAAAACAACAGAATTAGATCCCACAGGAACCTAAGATATTGGAATTATCAGACACAAACTAAAGATAAATTTTTGAAATGTTTATAAAATAAAAGATAGAAATTAAAAAAGGAACATAAACAATAAATTATCAAAAGTGTTCAAACGGGGCCAGTTTGTGGAAATGAAAAAAAATCAATGTCCAGAATTTTTGGAAATGGAAAAAGTCAATGCCAAAATAAACACTCATCAAATGTGGTAAATGGCAGATTAGACACAGTTGAAGAATTACTGACCTGGAACACAGAGATACGAAAAAAAGTACCCAGAATGTGCCAGAGAAAAGAGGATGGAAGACATGAAAGAGAAGTTAATAAATGGAGGAAAAGTGAAAAGATATAACATCACACATCTAATTTGAGAGGATAGTGACAGGAGAGGCAATAGTTTTAAATAATGGCTGAGTTTTTTTTCATAAGACACAAATTTATACATTCAACAGGCACAATGTTTTAGCAGTAAGTAAAAAGAAACCCTACAGTGCAACAATTCCATTTTTAGGTATACCCTAACATAAATGCTCTAAGAGACTTGTATAAGAACTTTTTAGCAGTACTCTTTGTGATAGCCAAACATTATAACTACTCAAATACCCATCGACAAGTAAATGAATACGCTGTGATATATTCACACAACACAATACTCCACAGCAGTGCAAATGAATCAACTATAAGTATAAGCAACAATACGGATGAATCTCACAAACATGTTGAGACAAGAAAGTCAGACACAAAAGAGTACACACTGTGTGATTCTTTTATGTAAAGTACAAAAAACTGGCAAAATTAATCTATTCTGTTAGAAGTCAGGGTAGTGGTTACCCCTGGCTAGGGGAATTTGGGGAGTTCTATTTCTTTTTTTTTTTTTTTAATTAATTTTATTGGGGTGACAATTGTTAGTAAATTTACATAGATTTCAGGTGTACAATTCTGTATTACATCGTCTATAAATCCCAATGTGTGTTCACCACCCAGAGTCAGTTCTCCTTCCATCACCATATATTTGATCCCCTTTACCCTCATCACCCACCCCCCACCCCCTTAACCTCTGGTAACCACTAAATTATTGTCTGTGTCTATAAGTTTTTCTTTCTCATTTGTTTGTCTTGTTCTTTTTGGTTTATATACCACATATCAGTGAAATCATAGGGTTCTCTGCTTTTTCTGTCTGACTTATTTCACTTAGCATTATTCTCTCGAGATCCATCCATGTTGTCACAAATGCTCCTATATCATCTTTCCTTAATGCCGAATAGTATTCCATTGTGTATATGTACCACAACTTCTTTATCCATTCATCTATCGAAGGACATTTTGGTTGTTTCCATGTCTTGGCCACCGTGAACAAAGCTGCAATGAACACTGGCGTACACGTGTCTCTATAGAGAAATGCTTTTATATTTTTGGGGTAGATACCCAGGAGAGCGATTGCTGGGTCATATGGTAATTCTATTCGTAATTTCTTGAGGAACCTCCACACTGCCTTCCATAGCGGCTGCACCAGTCTGCATTCCCACCAACAGTGTATGAGAGTTCCTTTTTCTCCACAGCCTCTCCAACACTTGTTACTATTTGTTTTGTTGATGAAAGCCATTCTGACTGGGGTGAGGTGATATCTCATTGTGGTTTTCATTTGCATTTCTCTGATGATTAGCGATGTTGAGCATTTTTTCATATGTCTATTTGCCATTTGTATATCCTCTTTGGAGAAATGTCTCTTCAGGTCCTCTGTCCATTTTTCAATTAGGTTGTTTGTTTTTTTGTTGTTGAGTTTCATGAGTTCCTTGTATATTTTGCATATTAGCCCCTTATCAGAGGAACTGTTTGCGAAAATCTTCTCCCATTCAGTTGGTTGCCTCATTATTTTGTCAATAGTTTCTTTTGCTGTGCAGAAGCTTTTCAGTTTCATATAATCCCATTTGTTTATTTTAGTTTTTACTTCCATTGCCTTTGGAGTCAAATTCATAAAATGCTCTTTGAACCCAAGGTCCATAAGTTTAGTACCTATGTTTTCTTCAATGCAGTTTATTGTGTCAGGTCTTATGCTTAAGTCTTTGATCCATTTTGAATTAATTTTGGTACATGGTGACAGATAGCAGTCCAGTTTCATTCTTTTGCACGTAGCTATCCAATTCTGCCAGCACCATTTATTGAAGAGGCTGTCTTTCCTCCATTGTATGTTTTTAGCTTCTTTGTCAAAAATTATCTGTCCATATTTATGTGGTTTTATTTCTGGGTTCTCAATTCTATTCCATTGGTCTATGTGTCTGTTTTTCCGCCAATACCAAGCTGTTTTGATTATTGTAGCCCTGTAGTACAAGCAAAAATCAGGGAGTGTGATACCTCCAGTATTGTTCTTTTTTTTTAATATTGCTTTGGCTATTCGGGGTCTTTTGTGGTTCCAAACAAATCTGATGATTTTTTGTTCTATTTCTTTAAAAAATGCCATTGGGATTTTAATGGGGATTGCATTAAATCTGTATATGGCTTTCGGTAATATAGCCATTTTAACTATGTTGATTCTTCCAATCCATGAGCACGGAATGTCTTTCCATTTCTTTGTGTCTTCTTCAATTTCTTTCAAAAATGTCTTATAGTTTTCAGCATATAAATCCTTCACATCCTTGGTTAAGTTTATTCCTAGGTATTTTATTCTTTTTGCTGCAATTGCAAAAGGAATTGTTTTTTCTATCTCTTTTTCTGAGATTTCATTGTTGGTATATAGGAAAGCAATGGACTTTTGTACGTTGATTTTGTAGCCAGCAACTTTACTGTATTCATTGATTGTTTCTAATAGCTTTTTGGTGGAGTCTTTAGGGTTTTCTATATATAGCATCATGTCATCTGCAAAGAGTGACAATTTAACTTCTTCATTCCCAATTTGGATGCCTTTTATTTCTTTCTCTTGCCTGATAGCTCTGGCGAGGACTTCCAACACTATGTTGAAAAGCAGAGGTGATAGGGGACAACCTTGTCGTGTTCCTGAACGTAGAGCAAAGGGCTTCAGCTTTTCACCATTAATTATGAGATTAGCTGAGGGCTTGTCGTATATGGCCTTTATTATGTTGAGGTATTTTCCTTCTATACCAATTTTAGTAAGTGTTTTAATCATAAATGGATGTTGTATCTTATCAAATGCTTTTTCTGCATCAATTGATAGAATCATATGATTTTTGTCCTTTATTTTGTTTATGTGATGTATCACATTGATGGATTTGCGAATGTTGAACCATCCTTGTGCCCCCGGGATGAACCCCACTTGGTCGAGATGAATAATCTTTTTAATGCATTGTTGTATTCGATTTGCTAGAATTTTGTTTAGGATTTTAGCATCTGTATTCATCAGAGATATAGGTCTGTAGTTTTCTTTTTTTGTGTTGTCCTTACCAGGTTTTGGTATCAGGGTAATGTTGGCCTCATAAAATGAGTTAGGGAGTACTGACTCTTCTTCAATTTTTTGGAAGAGTTTGAGCAGGATTGGTATTAGATCCTCTTTGAAGGTTTGGTAGAATTCACTGGTGAAGCCATCTGGTCCAGGACTTTTGATTTTGGGAAGGTTTTTGATGACTGATTCAATTTCGTCACTGGTGATCGGCCTGTTAAGATTTTCTAGTTCTTCATGATTCAGCCTTGGAAGGCTATATGTTTCTAAGAACTTGTCCATTTCTTCTAAGTTATTAAATTTGGTGGCATATAGTCCTTCATAGTATTCTTGGATAATCCTTTGTATTTCTGTGGTGTCCGTGATAACTTCCCCTTTTTCATTTCTGATTTTGTTAATTAGTGTCTTCTCTCTTTTTGTCTTAGTGAGTCTAGCCACGGGTTTGTCGATTTTGTTAATCTTTTCAGAGAACCAGCTCTTTGTCACATTAATTTTTTCTATTGTCTTTTTGTTCTCTATTTCATTTAGTTCTGCTCTGATTTTTGTTATTTCCTTTCTTCTGCTGACTTTGGGTTTCGCTTGTTCTTCTTTTTCTAGTTTTTTAAGGTGTAACATGAGGTTATTTATTTGGGATTTTTCTTGTTTCTTGAGATAGGCCTGTAATGATATAAATTTCCCTCTTAAAACTGCTTTCGCGGCATCCCAAAAATTTTGGTAGGATGTATTTTCATTGTCATTTGTTTCTATGTATCTTTTGAGCTCTCCTCTAATTTCTTCTTTGACCCAGTCGTTCTTTAAAAGTATGTTGTTTAATCTCCATGTATTTGTGTTTTTTCCTGCTTTCTTTTTGCAGTTGATATCCAATTTCAAAGCTTTGTGATCAGAGAATATGCTTGGTATGATTTCAATCTTCTTAAATTTGCTGAGGCTGATTTTGTGTCCCAATATATGGTCTATCCTTGAGAATGTTCCATGTACACAAGAAAAGAATGTATAGTCTGATGTTTTAGGATGAAGTGCTCTATATATGTCAATTATGTCCAATTCATCTAATGTGTCATTTAGGGCTGCGATTTCGTTATTTATCTTCTGTTTGGATGATCTATCCATAGCTGTCAATGATGTATTTAAGTCCCCTAGTATAATTGTGTTTTGGTCAATTTCTCCCTTTAGTTCTGTTAGTAGTTGCTTGGTATATTTCGGTGCTCCCTGATTGGGGGCATAAATATTGATGACTGTTATGTCTTCTTGTTGTATAGTCCCCTTTACCATTATGAAATGTCCATCTTTGTCTCTTGTTATCTTTTTCACCCTGAAGTCTGTTTCATCGGAAATCATTATGGCTACACCTGATTTTCTCTGGGTACCATTTGTTTGGAGTGCCAATTTCCACCCTTTCACTTTGAGTCTATGCTTGTCCTTGTAGCTGAGATGTGTCTCTTGTAGGCAGCATATGGTTGGGTTTAGTTTTTTGATCCAATCTGCTACTCTGTGTCTCTTTATTGGTGAGTTCAGTCCATTTACATTTAGGGTGATTATTGATATGTGAGGATTTCCTGTCATTCTGTCTTTAGTTTTCTGGTAAGGCTGTGTCTCCATTGTTTCTTTGCCTTTTTGTTGTTGTCTGTTATTTCTGTGTGGTGGTATTCTATGATGTTTCCTCTGTTTCTTCTTTTATTACAGTATATATTTCAGATTTGGATGTTTTTTGAGTGGTTACCCTTGAATTTATGTAAAAGAAAGTTGATATTTAGAGTATTCCAGTTTCTTCAGTACGCTTACTTTCTCTATTCCCATATTCCAGTTAAGGCCTTTACGCTCCCCCTTTTTATGTTTGGGTTGCCACAAGTTGTCCCTGTTGATGGTGGTCTAATAGCCTCCTTTAGTATTTCTTGTAGTGCAGGTCGTGTATTAGAAAATTCCCTCAGCTTCTGGATGTCTGGAAAGGTCTTTATTCCTCCTTCATATCTAAAGGAGATCTTTGCTGGATATATTATTCTTGGCTCATGATTTCTCTCTTTCAATAGTTTGAATATTTGGTTCCATTCCCTCCTAGCTTGTAGAGTTTCTGCTGAAAAATCTGATGATAATCTAATGGGCTTTCCTTTGTAAGTTACCGTCTTCTTTTCCCTGGCTGCCTTGAGGATTCTTTCTTTGTCATTGATTTTAGACAGCTTCAATACAATGTGCCTTGGTGAAGGCCTGTTGGGATTGAGGTAATTAGGTGTTCTATTTGCTTCTTGGATTCGAGGATCCAGTTCTGTCCACAAGTTTGGGAAGTTCTCATCGACGATTTGTTTGAATATATTCTCTGTTCCCTTCCCTCTTTCTTCTCCTTCTGGTATGCCCATTATTCTTATATTGCTCTTTCTGATGGAGTCAGAAAGTTCTTGTAGAGTTCTTTCATTTCTTTTGAGTCTCAAGTCTCTTTCTTCTTCCCTCTGTGTAAATTCCAGGTTCCTATCTTTGATGTCACTGATTCTTTCCTCCATCTGGTCAACTCTACTACCTAAGCTGGATATTTTATTGTTAATTTCTTCTATTGAGTTCTTAATCTCCAGAAATTCTATTTGGTTCTTTTTCAAGATTTCAATCTCTTTTGTAAAATGCTCATGGTGTTCTTTGATTGTGTTTCTGAGTTCATTAAACTGCCTTTCTGTGTTTTCTTGCATCTCGTTCAGTTTTTTCTGAATTGTGATCTTGAATTCTCTGTCATTTAAATCACAAAGGTCCATATCTCTAAGTTCCTTTTCTGGAGACTTTTCACTTTCTTTCTGAGCTATCTTGTTGCCTTGGTTATTCATGGCAATCACTGATTTACTATTTCTCTTCCTAGACATCTACAGGAGTGTCTTCTGCAACAGGTTGATAGGTATGCGAAGAGCTTTAGGAGTTCCAAAGCTCTTTCTGCACCAGATTCAGAGCCCGTTTGTTTCAGCAGTTCTGTTTACTCCTGCAGGGATCCGCCCAGATAGGTGGGGCCAGGGGCGGGGTGAGTTGTGAGAGGTGGCCCAGAGCAATGGCGGCGACCACCACCACAGCCAGTCCTGCTTCCACAGCTCCCTCCCCTTTGCCGGAACTAGTTGAGCTGCGAATCTGTGTCTGCGGTCCACAGTTCTCAGAGCAGCAAATATTCCGTCCTTTGATCCGACACTGCTACTTTATCGCTTCTAGCACCGGGCAGGTGGGGGCGGGGCGAGCTCTGGGAGGGTAGGGAGGGGGCGGCTAGTCTCCGTGCCTAAGGCTTCCGATCTCCGCTCGGCAGTGAGGGCTTAAACCACCGGTTTCAGCCCTCTTCCCTCAGTCTTTGCTCCGAGGTCTGCCGTGAGCAAGCGTTGGGTTCAGCGGTTTTGTATGCTGCCCCCTCAGCCCTGTGGGCCGTAAGCGGAGCCCTAGCAGTCCGAGTCCTTCCCTCTCCCGTAGGTGCGGAAGATCCGGGAGCAGCGGGCTCCGAGCACTGAGCTAGGTCTGTGTCCTGCGCCCGCGCGACTCCATCTCCGCACTTCTCCTCTCCATCCTCCCCCGCTCGCGCGATTCACCCACCTGGAGGTGAATTCAGTAGTGGGCCTCTTCGTCTTGCCTGTCTGCTGTGCAAGGAGTCCTTTGTGGAGTTATTGTTCTCCGATTCATTGTAAATTCCAGGGGAGCGTTACAGAGGCTCACCTCACGCCGCCATTTTTTTTTTTTCCCTGTTCTTTTTTTTTAATATTGCTTTGGCTACAAGGAAAAATCAGGGAGTGTGATACCTCCAGTATTGTTCTTTTTTTTTAATATTGCTTTGGCTATTCGGGGTCTTTTGTGGTTCCAAACAAATCTGATGATTTTTTGTTCTATTTCTTTAAAAAATGCCATTGGGATTTTAATGGGGATTGCATTAAATCTGTATATGGCTTTCGGTAATATAGCCATTTTAACTATGTTGATTCTTCCAATCCATGAGCACGGACAACCTTGTCATGTTCCTGAACGCAGAGCAAAGGGCTTCAGCTTTTCACCATTAATTATGAGATTAGCTGAGGGCTTGTCGTATGTGGCCTTTATTATGTTGAGGTATTTTCCTTCTATAGGAGTTCTATTTCTTGTTCTGGGTGCTGGTAACACAGATATAGCCAATTTGTTGACAATTCTTCTAACATACAAGATCAGACAATTAAGTTTGTGAACTCATCCTAGAAAATGTGCTACATATCTCAGTGCTAAATATCACTACAGTCACCTTAGAAGTACTCCCCTTGGGAAGCTATGCACTGACACCAGTGCCTAGAGGACCCTTCAAAGCAATTTTGGAACTCTTTTTTCTGGAATGGCCATCAGAGCTGTTGTCGTATTACCCTTGATGTCCTGAATGTCATCAAAATGTCTTCCTTTCAATATTTCCTTTATGTTTGGGTAAAGAAAGAAGTCATTGGGGGCCAGATCAGGTGAGTAGGGAGGGTGTTCCAATACAGTTATTTGATTACTGGCTGAAAACTCCCTCACAGACAGTGCCGTGTGAGCTGGTGCATTGTCGTGATGCAAGAGCCATGAATTGTTGGTGAAAAGCTCAGGTTGTCTTTTTCACACGGCCTTTTCAGCACTTCCAAATAGTAAACTGGGTTAACTTTTTGTCCAGTTGGTATAAATGCATAATAAATAATCCCTCTGATATGAAGAAAAAGGTTTGCAACAAGTTTGTGAACTTAATCATAAGACCTCCTATGTGTATTTTTCTAGTGTATATAATACTTCAATAAAAAGTTGAAAAAAAAATACACAACTAAAAACACCAAACAAAACCCATAAAATATAGAGAGATCCTAAAAGCAGCCAAAGGACACAACTCAGACCACATACTATGGTAAGCAGAATAATAGCCTCTAAAAGATATCCACAGCTTACTTCCCAGAACCTGTGAAAATGTTATATTACTTGGCAAAGAGAAATTAATGTAGCAAATGAAATGAAGGTTCCTAATAAGCTGATCTTAGAGTATCCTGGAGTATCCACATGGGCCCAATGTAATCATAGAGTCCTTAGGTGTGGAAGAGGGAGGCATAAGAGTCGGTGTCAGTGATGTGAGGTAAGGAGGCCTCAACCACTCACTGCTGGCTTTAAAGACGGAAGGGGGCCAGGTACCAAAGAATCCGAGCAGCCTGTAGAAGCTGAAAAAGGAAAGAAAAGAGATTCTGCTCCAGAGCCACCAGAAAGGAAGGCAGCCCTGCCAGCATCTTGATTTTAGTTCAGTCATACCCACTTCACACTTTAAATTCCAAAACTGTAAATTATAAATTGTGCTGTTTTTAGCCACTAACTTTGTGGTAATTTGTTACAGCAGCAATAGGAAACTAATATACATACAAAGGAACAAAAATTAGACACAGCATAAACTACTCAATATCAACAAAGGAATCTTGAAGATACTGAACATGTTCGAAGGGCAGAAGACAGCCCTTTAACTGTTAACCTAGATTTGTGTTCCTAGGAATAGTCTCTTTCAAAAACGGATGAATGTTTGAGACATTTTCAGACAAACAAAAACTGAGGAAATTCAGTCCAAAGAGTCTCACTAACTTTTGTAGGCCATACATATCAGAAAGAAAGAAAATGGTTCTCTAAAGAATTAGGCATGAGATTCAAAAAAGGACTAACTACAGCCTTCTGACTTGACAAGCTGAGAAGGATGCATTATCAGCAGACAAGTCTCACCTAAAATGTTCCATCGGCACCTAGAGTGAGGAAAACCAGGTATCCAAATGGAAGGCCATTCTGTAAAACACCTGGTCTTGATGCTTCAAAAATATTAATGTCGAAATGATAGGGTAGGTAGAAAGGTAGAAATGAGCAGAAGAAGGAGGGAATCAGCCCTGGTTAGGACACCCCTTGCAGCTGCTCCTATTTAGGTCAACAGATATCCTGCTCTGCAGGATATCATAAACAGGCAGGCGCACAAACCAACTAGCTCACTAGGCTAGAGGGCTCACAGAAGCCCCCAAAGTTCAGGGCCATTGGATGAGCTCAGACAACCTTGGCAGCAAGAAGGGAGTATGAGGCATGCCAGATAGGAGAATGAGAGATACTAAAGAGGGATACTGGAGGGGAGATAATTCTACCATAGAAATAAAAACTCTCATGCAAAGTAAGGAAGGGCTGCTTTTCCCTCTCTTGGGACAGCCAGCTTCAAAATCTTTGGAGTGAATCTACTTTGCTAATAGATTTCTTACTATCATGCACTGCACAAACTCTGTCTCATGACTGAATTCTTTCCTTGAAAAAGAAAAGAACTGAGGTACAATCGTCACACCCGGTAACACAAATTCCTGCCAAAACTGACTCATGGAAAAAAATAGAAAATCTGAACAGACTTGTAACTAGTAAAGAGAGTGACTCAGTCATCAAACACCTCACAACAAGGAAAAGCCCAGGAGCAAATGGACTCCCAGGTGAATTTTACCAAACATCTAAAGAATTAACACCAATCTTCAAACTCCTCCCAAATACTGCAGAGGGAATACTTTCCAATTCATTGTCTGAGACCAACATTACTCTGATACCAAAGCCAGACAAAGACACTCCAGGAAAACTATAGACCAACATCCTTTACAATATTGATGCTAAAATCCTAAAAAACAAAATACTACCATCTTTCCTCGAAAATAAGACCTAGCCGAAAATAAGATCAACTCTAATGCATCTTTTGGAGCAAAAACTAACATAAGACCCGGTATTATATTATATTATTACATTACATTATACCAGGTCTTATAGTATAGTAAAATAAGATTGGGTCTTATATTAATTTTTTGCTCCAAAAGACACATTAGAGCTGATTGTTCCAGCTAGGTCTTATTTTTGAGGAAACATGGTAGCAAAAATTTTAATATTTAATATTGTTTAACAGATACACAGTTTCTCTTTGGGATGATGGAATTTTTGAAAGTGGATAGTGGTGATGATTGTACAACACTGTGAATGTTTAATTCCACTGAACTATACACTTAATGGTTAAAATAATCAATTTTATGTTATGTATATTCTACCAGGATAAAAAAGTCAATGTCCACTGATATGTCTACTGATAAAAATTAATTTTAAGGCGCAAACTGGGCAAGCAGGGGAAGAGGGAAGGGAGCGGAGTGGAGACGCAGCCTGCATCTGTGACTGTAGGGACGAGGACCGCATCTGTGGCGGTGGAAACGCGGCCAGCATCTGCAGCTGCAGAGACGCAGGGGATCCCAGAACGGAACAGAGAACACAAAAGCCAGGAGGTGGGACCTTTCCCTGCGTCGCACAGCTGATCTCTCCCTCCAAGGGCAGCTAGTTGGGCCCTAGGTCGGACAAAGGACACAAACTCCGTACCTAGGCCCAACCCCGCCCTTCGAATCCTACCCCTCCCCTTCCAGAGACTTAAACTGGCCCCTGAACTGAGGAGTAGTGTCAGATTACAGAGAAGCCTTAGTGCTCAGGCTCTGGGAAGACCGGCATGCAGCTCTGACCAAGGGAAGAGTCTGGGAAGAGTGTGATTTTTGCTGGGCTAGGAGAGAACAGACTCCTCCACCCCCAGCCCCCACCCTTTCTGGCCTGCCTAGGGCAGGGCAACTACATCTGCGGAGGCACTCCCAGGGAACAGCAGTAAGCCTCAGACGCAGCTACAGGCTTTCAGCAGCTCAGAAATCTCCTGACCGCCACACACACACACACACACACACACACACACACACACGGAAGAAGTGCCCAAAGACTCAGGAGAACTGGACAGAAGGCTGGTAGTGCTACTCTCAGTGTGCAAATCTGCAGGCAAGGGCAGAAACTGCACTGACTTTGTAAAAACTACCATACAGACCCCTCAGACCCATGCATCTAAATCTGCAGACTCAAAGTCACTCTGGGCACCAGGTGACCGGCTCTGCCTGAATAATATGCAGGGGACTCTTTGGTACAGCAAAAAACAACCTGGAGATTACTTGGTGGGCTTAAGCCAAGACTGGAGGTGCTTTTTGTTTTGCTTTGTTTTGTTTGGTTTTGTCTTTATATCTTTGGTATCTTTGCCTATGTTGAGTGGGGGTTGTCGGTTGTTTTTACATGTGAATGTATTTGATTTTTTTCTTTGATGTCGTTGTTGTTGTTGTTGTGCTTGGTGATTTTCTCTGTTCTGAAATTGCCCTACCAGGGCCCAGCTTGAAAGGCAAAGGATTCAACATATCCAGAGGCCAACTCCAGACCAAACCAGAGTACTACCAGGTTTGACCTACAAGTCACATACCCAGAGGGAATTCTCTACAGGCACAAGAACCCATAGAGGCCAAACCACATATAAGTGGTCAAACCTCACGCAGCAGAACACCATGCAGTGGGTAGAGACAAGTCTCACAACTAGTCAGCCTAGGAGTTATCCCCAACTACTCACAAGCGAAAAATAATTAAAGATCTTTAACAGGACAATATACACAATGCAGGAGTCACCTTTGGAGCACATGCAGAGGAGAAGAACGAAGTAGTGCAAGTCAAATATAAAGGACACATACTACATAAGATAACCCAGTAAGAATAGTAAGAACTCTAGAGGTTCTACCTAATACATCAAAGCAAACACAGAGAGTCAGCCAGAATGGAAAAACAAAGAAACATGTCCCAAATAAAAGAACATAAGAAACCTCCAGAAGTGGAACCAAAAGAAACAGAGGTAACCAACCTATCAGAGACAGAGTTTAGAACACTGGTGATAAGAATGTTTAAGGAGCTTAGAGAAGACATAAAGAAGGATGTAGAAATCATAACAAACAACAAGCTAGAACTAAAGAACACAATTACTGAAATGAAGAACTCACTTGAAGGAATTAACAGCAGGTTAGATGAAGCAGAAGACCGAATAAGCAACTTACAAGACAAGTTAACAGAGATCACCCAAACAGAATAACAGAAAGAAAAAAGAATGAAAAACAATGAAGATGGTTTAAGAGACCTCTGGGATAACATCAAGCAGCAACAACATGCGCATCATAGGGATACCAGAAGGTGAAGAGAGGAAGCAAGGGATTGAGAACATCTTTGAAGTAATAATGTCCGAAAACTTCCCTAACCTGATGAAGGAAACCAACATACAAGCCCAGGAAGTGCAGAGACTTCCAACCAGGACAAACCCAAACAGGTCCACACCAAGACACATTATAGTTAAAATGGCAAAGCTTAAAGACAAAGAGAGAATCCTAAAAGCAGCAAGAGAAAGACAGAGGGTTACATACAAGGGAACTCCCATAAGACTATCAAATGACTTTTCTACAGAAACACTGAAGGCCAGGAGGGAGTGGCAGGAGATACTCAAAGTGATGGAACACAAAGGCCTACAACCTAGATTACCTTATCCAGAAAGGCTATCATTTAAAGTTGATGGAGAGATAAAGAGCTTCCCAGAAAAGAATAACTGAAGGAATTTATTAGCACCAAGCCAGCATTGCAAGAAATACTGAAAAGACCTCTGTAAATAAAAGAAAGATGAAAACAATCTAACTAAAAATTTAAAAATGGCAAAAACTATGTACAAATCAATAATCACTTTGAATGTAAACAGATTAAATGCTCCAATCAAGAGACATAGTGTGGCTGAGTGGATAAGAAAGCAAGACCCTTGTATATGCTGTATACAAGAGACTCACCTCAGATCAAAAGACACACACAGGCTGAAAGTGAAAGGTTGGAGTAAGATATTTCATGCAAATGGAAATGAGAAAAAGCTGGAATTGCAATACTTATATCTGACAAAATAGACTTCAAAATGAAGAACATATTAAAAAACAAAGATGGAAAGTATATAATAATAAAGGGATCGATCCAACAAGAGGACATAACCCTAGTAAACATTTATACACCCGACATAGGAGCACCTAAATATATAAAACAGATACTGACTGACATAAAGACGGAGATCAACAGTAACACTATCATAGTAGGGGACTTCAACACACCTCTGACAACAAGGGACAGGTCCTCCAGACAGAAAATCAATATGGAAACAACAGCCTTAATTGATACATTGGACCTCGTGGATTTAATCGATATTTTCAGAGCATTTCACCCCAATGCTGCAAAGATCAGAGCAGAAATAAATGAAATAGAAACCAAAAAAACAGTACAAAAGATTAATGAATCCAAGAGTTGGTTGTTAGAGAAGATAAACAAAATTGACAAATGTTTAGCCAAACTCATCAAAAAAAGAGAGGACCCAAATTAATAAAATCAGAAATGAAAGAGGAAAAGTGATAACAGACACCACAGAAATACAAAAAAATTTAAGAAATTATTATGAGCAACTATATGCCAACAAATTTGACAACCTGGAAGAAATGGACAATTTTCTAGAGTTGTACAACCTTCCAAGGCTAACTCAAGAAGACAGAAAATCTGAATCGACTGATTTCCACCAGGGAAATTGAATCAGTAATCAACAATCTCCCAACAAACAAAAGCCCTGGACCAGATGGCTTTACAGGTGAATTTTACAAAATGTTCAAAAAAGAATTATCACCGATTTTCCTCAAGCTCTTCTAAAAAATTCAGAAGGAGGGCAGACTCCCAAACACTTTTTATGAGGCCCCCATCAACCTATCCCAAAAGCAGACAAAGACACCACAGAAAAAGAAAACTACAGGTCGATATCGCTAATGAACATAGATGCAAAAATCCTCAACAAAATATTAGTGAACAGAATTCAGCAATACATTAAAAAGATCATACACCATGATTAAGTGGGAGTCATCCCTGGTATGCAAGGGTGGTTCAACATCAGCAAATCAATTAATGTGATAAACCACATTAACAAAATCAAAAATAAAAATCACACGATCATATCAATAGATGCAGAAAAAGCATTTGATAAAATCCAGCAGCCATTTATGATAAAAACCCTTAAGAAAGTGGGAATAGATGGATCATATCTCAACATAATAAAGGCCATATATAATAAACCCACAGCTAATATCATACTCAATGGGGAAAAGCCTAAACCATTCCCCTAATATCAAGAACAAGGCAATGCGGTAGCCCACTTTCTCCACTTCTATTCAACATAGTGCTGGAAGTTCTAGCCACAGCAATCAGACAAGAAAAAGAAATAAAAGGCACTGAAATTGGTAAGGAGAAAGTAAAATGTCATTATATGCAAATGATAGGATACTATATATAGAGAACCCTAAAGACTCCACCAAGAAACTATTAGACCTGATAAATGAATTTAGTAAAGTAGCAGGATACAAAATTAATATTCAGAAATTAGTGGCATTTGTATATACCAATAATAAAACATCAGAAAGAGAAGTTAAAAAAGCAATCCCATTTACAATTGCCCCAAAGACTATAAAATACCTGGAAATAAATTTAACCAAAGAAGTAAAAGATCTGTACTCAGAAAATTATAAGACAATGAAGAAAGCTATGAAAGAAGATACAAATAGATGGAAACACATACCATGTTCATGGATAGGAAGAATTAATATAGTTAAAATGTCTATACTGCCTACGGCAATATACATTTCAACGCAATTCCTATCAAACTACCAACAATGTTTTTCACAGAAATAGAACATATCATCCTAAAATTTATGTGGGACCATAAAAGACCCCAGATAGCCTCAGCAATCTTGAGAAAGAAGAACAAAGTGGGAGGTATAACAATACCTGTCATCAAATTATACTACAAGACTACAGTAATCAAAACAGCATGGTACTGGCATAAAAACAGACACATAGATCAATGGAACAGAATAGAGAGTCCAGAAGATACATAGAAACAAATGACAATCAAAATACATCCTACCAAAATATTTGGGATGCAGCGAAAGCAGTGTTATGAGGGAAATTTATATCATTACAGGCCTAGCTCAAGAAACAAGAAAAATCCCAAATAAATAACCTCGCATTACACCTTAAAGAACTAGAAAAAGAAGGACAAATGAAAGCCAAGGTCAGCAGAAGAAAGGAAATAACAATAATCAGAGCAGAACTAAATGAACTAGAGAACAAAAAGACAACAGAAAAAATTAATGTGACAAAGAGCTGGTTCTTTGAAAAGATTAACAAAATTGACAAACCCTTGGCTAGGCTCACTAAGAAAAAAAGAGAGAAGACACTAATTAACAAAATCAGAAGTGAAAAAGTGGAAGTTATCACGGACACCACAGAAATACAAAGGATCATCCAAGAATACTATGAAGGACTATATGCCACCAAATTCAATGACCTAGAAGAAATGGACAAGTTCTTAGAAACATATAGCCTTCCAAGGCTGAACCATGAAGAACTGGAAAATCTAAACAGACCGATCACCAGCAATGAAATTGAATCAGTCATCCAAAACCTTCCTAAAAGCAAAAGTTCTGGACCAGATGGCTTAACTAGTGAGTTCTACCGAACCTTCAAACAGGATTCTAATACCAATCCTGCTCAAACTCTTCCAAAAAACTGAAGAAGAGACAGTAGTCCCTAACTCATTTTATGAGGCCAACATTACCCTGATACCAAAACCTGGCAAGGACAACACAAAAAAAGAAAACTACAGACCAATATCTCTGATGAATACAGATGCAAAAATCCTAAACAAAGTTCTATCAATTCGAATACAACAATGCGTTAAAAAGATTATTCATCAGGATCAAGTGGGGTTCATCCCAGGGCACAAGGATGGTCAACATCTGCAAATCCATCAATGTGATACATCACATAAACAACGTAAAGGACAAAAATCATATGATTTTGGTACCCAGAGAAAATTTATGCAGAAAAAGCATTTGACAAGATACAACATCCATTTATGAAAATAGGTATAGAAGGAAAATAACGTAATGTAATAAAGGCCATATATGACAAGCCCTCAGCTAATCTCATAATTAATGGTGAAAAACTGAAGCCCTTTGCTCTACGTTCAGGAACACGACAGGGTTGTCCCCTATAACCTCTGCTTTTCAACATAGTGCTGGAAGTTCTTGCCAGAGCAATCAGGCAAGAGAAAGAAATAAAAGGCATCCAAATTGGGAATGAAGAAGTTAAATTGTCACTCTTTGCAGATGACATGATGCTACATATAGAAAACCCTAAAGTCTCCACCAAAAAGCTATTAGAAACAATCAGTGAATACAGTAAAATTGCTGCCTAGAAAATCAACGTACAAAAGTCCACTGCATTCCTATATACTAACAATGAAATCTCAGAAAAAGAAATACAAAAAAAATTCCTTTTGCAATTGCAGCAAAAAGAATAAAATACCTAGGAATAAACTTAACCAAAGATGTGAGAGACCTATATGCTGAAAACTATAAGACATTTTTGAAAGAAATTGAAGAAGACACAAAGGAATGAAAAGACATTCTGTGCTCATGGATTGGAAGAATCAACATAGTTAAAATGGCCATATTACGCAAAGCAATATACACATTTAATGCAATCCCCATCAAAATCCCAAAGGCATTTTTTAAAGAAATAGAAAAAAAATAATCAGATTTGTTTGCAACCACAAAAGACTCCGAATAGCCAAAGCAATCTTAAGAAAAAAGAACAATACTGGAGGTATCACACTCCCTGACTTTAGCTTGTACTACAGGGCTACAATAATCAAAACAGCATGGTATTGGAAGAAAAACAAACACATAGACCGATGGAATAGAATTGAGAACCCAGAAATAAAACCACATAAATATGGACAGATAATTTTTGACAAAGAAGCAAAAAACATACAATGGAGAAAGACAGCCTCTTCAATAAATGGTGCTGGGAGAATTGAATAGCCAAGTACAAAAGAATGAAACTGGACTGCTATCTGTCACCATGTACCAAAATTAATTCAAAATGGATCAAAGAGTTAAGCATAAGACCTGACGCAATAAACTGCATAGAAGAAAACATAGGTACTAAACTTATGGATCTTGGGTTCAAAGAGCATTTTATGAGTTTGACTCCAAAGGCAAGAAAAGTAAAAGCTAAAATAAATGAATGGGACTATATGAAACTTAAAAGCATCTGCACAGCAAAAGAAACCAGGGACAAAAAAAAAAGGTAACTAAGTGAATGGGAGAAGATGTTTGCAAACAGTGCCTCCGATCAGGGGCTAATGTCTAAAATATACAAGGAACTCATGAAACTCAACAACAAAAAAACAAACAACCCAATCGAAAAATGGGGAGACGACCTGCAGAGACATTTCTCCAAAGAGGATATACAAATGGCAAATAGACATATGAAAAAATGCTCAACATCACTAATCAGAGAAATGCAAATAAAAACCACAATGAGATATCACCTCACCCCAGTCAGAATGGCTATCATCAACAAGACAAATTGTAACAAGTGTTGGAGAGGCTGTGGAGAAAAAGGAACCCTTATACACTGTTGGTGGGAATGCAGACTGGTGCAGCCGCTATGGAAGGCAGTGTGGAGGTTCCTTAAAAAATTACGAATAGAATTACCATATGACCCAGCAATCCCTCTCCTGGGTATCTACCTAAAAAATCTGGAAACATTTATCCATAAAGACACGTGTGCTCCAATGTTCATTGCAGCTTTGTTTACGGTGGCCAAGACATGGAAACAACCAAAATGTCCTTCGATAGATGAATGGATAAAGAAGTTGTGGTATATATACACATGGAATACTATTCGGCGGTAAGAAAAGATGATATAGGAACATTTGTGACAACCTGGATGGATCTTAAGAGTATAATGCTAAGAGAAATAAGTCAGACAGAAAAAGCAGAGAACCCTATGATTTCACTGATATGTGGTATATAAACCCAAAACAACAAAAGAACAAGACAAACAAATGAGAAACAAAAACTCATAGACACAGACAATGGTTTCGTGTTTACCAGAGGGTAAGGGGGGTGGGGGGTGGGAGATGAGGGTAAGGAGGATCAAATATATGGTGATGGAAGGAGAACTGACTCTGGGTGGTGAACACACAGTGCGATTTATAGATGATGTAATACAGAATTGTACACCTGAAACCTATGTAATTTTACTAACAATTGTCACTGCAATAGATTCAAAAAAAGAAAGAATCTCACTAACCCAAATTAATGATCCTTCCCATTGGTTTAGTGCTTTTAAATCTTTTATCCATCTCCTGATGGGCAATATCACCATATCCCAGAAAATTAGAACAAGATATTAAACGATGAAGAACATATTGCCCTTTGCTCAGACCAGACAAGTCTGAGGCAGAAGGTAATAAACAATGAGTTACAATTCTAAAAAGTAAACTGTTTCATTGCCTAAGCTCTAGTTAATGCACATTTTAAATTTAAAGTAAAAATCCTTATACGGTGACCTGTGTTTTTCAAAGCTCATCCCGAGAAAAACCACCTAGTTAATAGGTATTGCCATTCTGAACAGTTTGCCTAATTCAATTTTAAATTTTGGTTTTTGGCAAGAAACTCTAGACATGAAATCCTGAATGGACGTGGCACTGGACCTCATCTGCTGTAGCCTGTGCTGATGGCTCCGATGCAGCCCCTCCTCCAGTTGGTCCTTCTCCTGGGCTAGCCGCTGGGCCAGGCCAGACAGCGCCTGCGTGTAGCACTGCTCCATCTCCACCTTTTCCAGCTCAAACTTCCTTTCCAGCTCAGCGCCATGGGCTGCACTCTGGAGCTGGTCCTGCAGGTCTCGGATGACCTCCTGAGATTTCACATGGAGTGTCTCCAGGTCAGCTTTCTGATCCTCCAGTACACTGACCTCCAGCTTGAAAGCCTGCTCCATTTCATTTCTCTCCTTTGCGAAGTCTTTTTTTATCACCTCAATTTCCCTTTCATAGAAATTTACCTGAGGAAATAAACATGAGCAATATCGATCAGGAGGTCCCCAAAATAACTTACTGACAATACAACACAGACGTATGAGAGTGCCAAGCAGGACAGTCAAAAATCAGGTGGCCCAGATCTGATGAGGTGCCAGGGACAGCCATGCCAACAATGTCCAAGGCTCCCCCAAGGGCCCAGGTGGCCTCAGGCTTTATTTATCCCCGTAACCTTCCATCAATCCCATGAGGCAGTTCCAGCAGGTGGGGAGGAGAAGCTGGGGTCCAGATGGGTCAGGTACCTGGCCTGGCAGCATGAGGAGGACAGAGCTTGTGACAACACTGAGAGAAAAGGGAGCCTTCACGAGACCAGCGGAATGGCTCTGAATACCCTGGAGATCCCGGTGGGAAGGAATACTATTCAGTTATGGGTAGACAAGGTTCCTGCAGGAGTTTCCAGCTAATGCACTCAGGGAACCCACAGGCATGACTGCAAGACAGAGGTGGACACTGTCCCTTAACAAAACCCACCACAGTCTGATAAAAGAGCAGGAGACATGTTGATCTGAGAAGACAGACTTGGCTGGGGTGGTCCTCGCCATGAAGCCATGGAGTACCTAACCAAGAGCAAGCCCCAGAGTCGTTTCAGCTTAGAACAATTCCCCAGTGGCAGAGCAAGCAGGGAGGTCTGGCCTCAGCAGTACCCTTGTGACACTCCAGACACACATAACCCCATTCTCTCCCATTATTAGTTATCACACTTCCGCCAAAGAGGGCTTGAGGTTGAATGTCAATTTTTCTTCCCTTTCCATACAAACTTTCCTCCCTTGAGTGGGCTTACTACAGAGCAGGGGAATCTGCAGGCAGATGCGTGCATGCTCAACCATCAGCACAGTGAGAGAAGCTCTCCGATTCGCAGCAGGAAGCCCCCGAATCTCCCTGTGGCCTCCCTCATGCCCCCCGACCTTCGTCTCTAGCTGGATCTTGAGGTCTTGGTAATGTTCCTTCACTTGCTCCATCATTATCTCCGTTTCTATACTCACTGGAGTGGAATCACCCACAGAGGAGATGATGCCTGCAAACAAGAGGACATTTCTGTTTATGTCCTGCCAAGGACGCCATGGGGTCTATTCCCAACCATCCCATCTGACATTTGGACAGCACTGAGTAGTCATCCCAGCTTTCTTGCACCACCAATGACAAAGCCCAACCTTCCACAGGCACTTTCTGTGAAAAAAACTCAGTGCTCCTCGCAGGTTTCCACAAATGGTCTGTTTGTTATGCCTCATTCTCAAACTTGGAGCTCTTGAGAAATCAGCATTTTGAGTCTTAGCCAGAATATAGATTACTCCAAGAGGCTCCCTGCAAGATTTGTCAGGCCCTTTAATTCTCTAAAAGATGCCATATATGGTATAGTTAATGCACCCTAAATTGTGTTCCCTGAGCCAGCTACACAGAGGGACTAAAAAGACAGAAACACGTGTGATCCATAGCACAGACAAATCTCTGTGCAGTCAGTATTTTATGACAAGGCATATACATCATACAAATAATGTGGGCTTTCGACAGGTAAGTCAGGCATGGAGTGAAATACTTGCAGAGTGAAGGTTCTGAGAAATCACAGGAATTGGTACTTCGTTCCAGAAGATTCTCCTCACCAGACATATGGGCAGTTCATTTTGATGAGATACCTGTGAGCCCACAAGCTCCACCAGCCCTCCTGGAGTGCCAGGCATTTCCAACATTGTGCATGTTGGGAGGCACATCAAAGGGTTGACTGTAAATGTGGGTTTTGGTTACTGCTAGGGTTTCTTTCATCTGTGCTGGACCAGGGACTAGGAAAGTAAGAGGAAAAGACACATCTCCTAAAGCTTACTATCTTCCATTTTCCAAATTAATTTCCATGAAAAAAAGTGACAGATTCATGGACATCAGGGCCAATAGAACTCAGGGTAAACACCTCAGGAAAGAAGGCATCCTACTGCCCTGACAGCCAGAAGCTGCCATCTGGATCTGGCCAATGGGCCCAGGTAAATGGGCGTCCATCAGGAGTGGCTCCAGGTAAATGTGCTGATGGCCTGGCCGCCACAATCCATATGGTCCCCTCTGGCAGCAGACCGACCCCTCCTCCTTTGATGGGGACGATGGAACCTCTATGGTGAGATGGAGGAGCGAAGGGGAAGAGAAAAGGCCCTAGCTGAGAACCTAACTTTAGTTTTGTCAATGACAACATGAAGCATGGAACTGCTTCTGGTGCCACAGCCCAAGATTTTCTGGACAAGGACAACCCTGGGTATTGGAACCCAGCTCTGCTATGCCCTGGGCTACAGGTCAGTAGCTCATAACTAGGGTTACACAACCTGTGCAGCTCAGGCTTCTCCAGGGACAAAGGAGATGACAAGTGTCTCCTTCCCTGTGGCCAGGCTGCCCAACTAGCCATATATCAGAATTCATCTGGGGATCTGGTAACATCTAAGGCACTGACCACATGGTAAAACGTTCCTGCTGTGGGTCTCAGGAGCCATCAGACTGCACTAGAGAAGCTGCCCGTGAGCGGTTCCCTTGGGGGCTGAAGCTGTGCCCATAAGCACAGAAAACCCACGGTTCCTATGGAGATTCATATGTTGGCTTTCTTACGTACTTGTTTCTGTTTTATCAAGTAAGCTTTTTCCAAGCAATATGGGAAACTCCAAGTGTTCTCAGTGTTCAAAATGGGAACAAGATATTGTGTGAGAGGCTGCAGCTGCCATGATGTATGATGGAGGCGGTCAGGTTTGCTGGAGCATTCCTGTGGTCCCCACGGCCCCCGGCAGCAGCAAGCATGAAGCCATGTGCATCCCGTGACCCTGCATGGCGTCTGCCCTATACAACCACCAGGAAGAGTAGCAACCAGCCAAAACCACACTCCTCCAAAAAGAACCACAGACCCTCAAGGACAGCTCTGGCATCTGAACCCCCACTTATCTCTAGAAAAAGCCACGAACATTTAAACAATGGTCCTCAGGGCCTCTCAGGGCCTGGAGCTCACCCCAAATCTATGGGCTGAATTAGGAAGCACAAAAACTTGGTCTTTTTCAAGTTACCCCTTCAGCATGCAGCTCTGCATGGGGGAGGGGGCACTTCCCAGTGTCATTCCCACCTCAGAGCCTGAGGATGATACCATCCACTTCACCCAGGCTGTAAACATCAAGCCGGGTCTGCCTCGGTCCACACAAGGCCTCTGTGAATACCAGGGAGTCCGTCACCCATTTATATGCTTTTGTGTCTTCTTTCCCTTCGTAAGAGCTGTCACAGACCTGAGACCAGACCCTACGCACCCCAGCCTCCCCTCTCCTCCCTTCTCTAGATGACCGTATGTGTATCTGGACTATGCTGAACACTTGCCTGGGTCCCCTGGACCTCCTCACAACACAGGAGGCCACTGGGACGTACCAACCCTGCAGTCATGTCAAGGTCATCCTAACCTTCACCATTTCTATCTAAATGGTAAAACCCTCAACTTCCTCAGGGCTCTGGGTGTTGTGTCCACCTGTGGCCTTGAGTTATAGACCCTTCCCCTACATGTGGCGGTCTGAGGGGCTCATGACCACCTGGAAGCTAGGCCAGACCCTGACGTGTTGTGAAGCCAGCCCACCCACCACTGCATTGCCTGCACCTGAAGGAAGCCTGTGTAGCAGAGGCAGATACATTCCCACTGCCACCAGCACCCCCTGCACATAGGAGGAGCACACCCTTGCCACCTCCCAGGACGGCACTCTTACCTGCTCGGCCATGTCTAGGGAGCAGCTGTCTGTCTGACTGTGCATGGGGCCAGCTGTGCCAACTCTGGGGCAACCATGCCCGCAGGTCCTCCAGTGCAGCCTGCAGTTCGTCATTTTGGTCCTGTAGGTCCTGTGGGGCAGAGCCGGACACATTCTCCAGCTGCTGTGGTCACTCAGCTCAAGAAGCCACTGGCCTGGAGACTGGGCCACTCAGGGAGCAACAAAGCCTGCTGTGGCATGGATACTTAAGCTGTGTCCTACATTCCTAACAATATGGTGAATGAAACAATAGCAAGGGTCATCTCTTGACTTTCTTATGCCTGGTGCAACTTTCTACAACTGGATACATAGAAGGGGTTCAGGAAAAAAAAAGTGGAGTAAAAATTGAGGAGAAATGTAGAAAACATAGAGAATTGCCAACACATGAAATTACAGTGTGCTTCGTTTAAAATCACAATGATGCTGCAACGTGCGTGTGAGGCAGCAACATCCCGGACGTGACCCGGGGTGTGTCCTGGGGTTTGTGCCTTAGCCGCTGTGGAATTTGCAAAGGGTTCTGCAGCTAGTGACTACCAAAGAGGACACTGAGTGCTTCAGATCCAAGGCCACAAAGCAGAGACGATCGTGTCAAACAGGAAGTAAGGAAGTTGGGAGAGTAGGTATGCCAGGGGAAGAGGGGTTATTTGGGGAGGCATGAAAACTTCATAGGGTCTCTTTTGCAACAAGTATAATTTTGACCACGTTTGAATGAACTATATCTTAGCAAACACATTCAGTCACCTGATTTTTAAAGGGCTAGAAAAAGTAGAGTTTACAGCCCACTTTCCCAGATTGTCCACAGCCAGCTCCATGAATGTGCATGTTGCCATGTCCACTCATGACTATGGGCAGGCCAGTGACTGCCCGACCTGGGAGATGGCAGAAGTGATGGCACATCTTCCAAAGGCACAGGTTCTACTAGCTTCTCCTTTTAGGACACTCACCCTGGGGGAAGCCAAAACTAGCTAAGACCATATGGAGAGGACTCAGGGCCCCAGACACAGCATACCCACAGGACTCCATTTCTGATTTCTAATCCTATCTGAATTTTTTCTCCAGGCAGTTCTTATTGAATAAACCTAGTCTTCCTGAAACTGTTACTGGAGGGTAGGGACTGGCTTGTCATCACATCTCCCCCTGGAGAAGGAGCCTGTCTGTGTTCACATGTCCTGCCTGTTTATTTGGGTGCCTGTGGATGCCAGGGTAGTTACAGGGCACGACTGCACTAGCGAGAGTAGGCAACAAGCCCACTGCCCACACACTACAGCACGGAGGGTCTGAGCACTCTAGATGCGCAGAGGCTTTCCTTATCTTCTTGTTAGAAGAGAAAAGCAAGCTCATGAAGGAAAGCCGGGGGAGGGTGTAATTTCAACAGCAGCACTGGAAAACATCTGTGAGCACAGTGGTGCCAGCAGCTGCCTAGGGTGACAAGCCAGGCCTGAGTAAGCAACACATGAGGGGGGCTGAAGACCCACCTACCGACAGGCAATGGTGGGGACCTCTGTTAGGGGGTTGGTATGTGTCTGTCTATTTGGGCTGCTATAACAAAAACACCACAGACTGGGGAATTATATAAATAACAGAAATGTAGTTCTCATGGTTTTGGAGCCTAGAAATCCATGATCAAGGAGTCAGCAGATTCAATGTCTTTTGAGAGCTTCCTGATTCATAGACAGCCATCTTTTCCTATGTCCTCAAGTGATGGAGTGATGGGAGAACTCTCTGGGTCCCTTTTATATAGCACTAATACCCTTCACCGAGCTCACCCTTGTGACCTAATCGCCTCTCAAAGTCCCCACCTCCTAATAGTGGAGGAAAAGGTTTCAATATATGAATTTGGGAGAACACAAACATTCAGTCTATAAAAGTGTGGAAATTCAGAAAGGGAAAATCTCCATTTGGGGCTTTTCATCAGGGACACACTACTTCATTATGGTGTCTACCCAAGGCAGCAGGGAAAACATGCAACTTCAAAGAATCTCTTAGGAGGATCTGATTAACATTCTACATTTCCTTTTACTAAAGGAAGCCTCGACAAGAAAACCAAGGCTGACAACTGAAAGCAAGAATGGAAAGCTAAAATGACAGTTAAACAGGAAGGGAATTTGGCAACAAGGGAATGCACAGTTTCCTTGCTAACAAATATCCTGGTTATAAACTTTAGGGAAACACCAAGCAGCGACTTTGGAAAGACTGGGTGATGCACACTGGGGAAGGTTCAAGGTTATCTCTACCTCTGGAGACTAACTACAAAAAAACGTCCTCAGCCAAGAAGCAGAGATCCCTCTCAGCACATCAAGCAACCAGATCTTGGTCTCGAAGACCTTTCCTTCATGTAAGGAACCAGGGCTCCTTGGAGAAATGGTTGATTCTTGGGCAAGTGCTAATAATTTAAAGTACAAGATGAATCTGGAGCATCTTATGATACTAGAAAGTATGGAACTAATCAACAAAACAAAACATGATGGTGACATGTCACAAAGACATGGCTGCCGTCTGGAAGACACTCCAACTGGGCAAATCTGACACAATTTGAGCACCAAAACAATTATGTGGTTGGTAGACACATAGCCAGAGCTGACAGCTGGGGAAAACAATCTTAAGTCACATCCCGCATCCAGTAAGAAACAATGAGCAGAAAGAACCATAATCACAGTAATGTTATAAGAAGGCCCACAGAAAGTTCCGAAAGCTGCGCATCCACATTAGTTAAAAGAGCTGTCCTATAGTTAACTTTTCCTCATTATCATAATAAAAAACGCATCCCTAGGTGGAGATTTAAAATGCCAATGGGAGAAATGTTATAGATAAGCTGATTCAAGATGGTGGGGTAGATAAACATTGTACTTGCCTCCTCCCTTGACCACATTAAAACTACAACTAAATTATAGAACAATCAACCTGTAGAACCATCTGAAGTCTAAATGAACAGAAGTTTTAGAACTAAGAATATAAAGAAGCAGCCCTGTCGAGACTGGTAGGTGGTGCCGAGATGTAGAATGGGCAGAGATGTGGAGATGCCCCTTACCTGCATGTGGCAGTTGAGAATTGGGAGGGATATCTCAGCCATGGAGGTCCCTTCTGGAGGAGTGAGGGACCCCAGCCCCACACCAAGCTCCCCAGCCTGGCGTACCGATACCAAGGAAAGGATCTCCCATATCTGGCTGTGAAAAACAGTGGGGATTCTGACAATCTGGGTGAGATGGAAGGATGCAGGAAACCAGACAACCTCGTATAGGGCTCCCTCACAGACTCACTCACTCACAGGCACTCTCCCTGGGCTACAGCTGAGCAATAGTGACTGGGGAAGCAGCAGAAACATACAGGGAAAGACTGAGTTGTGTGGCTTCTGGGCAAGGACTGGAGGGACAGTTGCCGTTTTCCCTGGGGAGAATATTCCTCCTGTGCAGCAGGCAGGCACCATCTTTGCTGTATTGAGCGCACCCCACATGGCCGATCTGAATCTGCATTGGCCTGAATCCTGCTCATTCCACCCTGGTGACTCCCTGGGACACTATTCCACCCAACTCACCCAATGCCAGAGGCACTTTCTCCATGAGCAGCCAGACCTACTCACAGCGAATTCTTTCCAGGACAACTCTCAGGGGTCCACGGACCCCAGGCAGGTGGCAGCTGGCCTCAGTGTGCTCTGAGACTTTTGCTGAGTAACTCCAGGTTCATCACTGGCACCAAACCAGAATCTACATTAACCTGGTGAACACCGATCGTACCACCCTTGCAACTCTGAGACCCTGCCTCATCCAACTCACATACTGCATGGAGCTCTGTCAGCAGCTGAGTCTTAAGCAACAGACCTCATGGTGCCCTAGACTCTTTGCTGAGCCACCCCAGGCCTGGTACTGATGGCAGTCATCCTCAGATGGCAGAGTGGCCTTGCCCACATGCCTTCAGGTCCAGTACCAACAGCCACCAACCACAGATTGCTCTGCAGTTCCTACAGGTAGTCCCCAGCTGGATACGGGCAGTGGCTGACCTGGGCCTACACTAGAGCCCCACACAAGAGGTGCCAGAGCCAACATACGTGGAGGTTGGCTTCAGATCACAGCAAAGCACAACCATATTAGCCCCACAAGTGGCACACCCAAAGGGCAGTCTCAACAGGCACCAGAACCTGTTGGGGCAAATCCCGCTCTGCCAGTCAGCCTGAGGGTCAATCCTACCCATTGACATGCCTATAGTATTCAAGGCTCAACTGTAACAGGAGGACACACACAACCCATACAAGGGACACTCCTGGAGCACCCAGCACAGATGACTTCAAATAAAAGAACAGGCAAAAATTCCAGAAAAAGAACTAAATGAAATGGAGGCAAGCAACCTACCAGATACACAGAGTTCAAAACAATGATTATAAGGTCACTCAAGGAACTTAGTGAGAACTTCAATAAGAACATAGCAAGCATAAAAAAGGACACAGAAATTATAAAAATCAGTCAGAAGTGAATGCTACAATAATGAAGAATACTCTAGAAGGAATCACCAGATTTGATGAAGCAGATGACCGAATCAGCACTTTGGAAGACAATGTAGCAGAAAACTCCCAATCGGAACAGCAAAACAAAGAAAGAGTTTTCAAAACTGAGGATAGTTTAAGAGACCTCTGGAACAACATCAAGCTTAACACCAATCACATCATAGGGGTGCCAGAAAGAGAACAGAGAAAGCAAGGGATTGGAAACCTACGAGTATTTGAAGAAATAATGGATGTCTGCAGAGAGCACAGGGCCAGAGCCAGGGCCTGGGCTGGAGCCAGGACCGGGGTCCAAGCCGGGGCCGCTCTGCCCCGAGCACAGCCAGGCTCTAAGCTGCTTCTGCTGCTGGAGTGATGGCTGCTGTGCGCCGCCTGCATGGAGTTGGGCGGCCGCTGCCAGGGTCACTGTAGCCACCAGGCCGAGGAGCATGCAGAAGAGCTGCGGAACAAGATTGTGGACCAGTGTGAGAGGCTGCAGTTACAGAGTGCCAGCATCAGCAAGTATGTGGCCAAGGTCTGCCAGAGAAGAACCAGAGAGCAGTGAGCACGGCCAACGCAGTGAGGGAATCTAGTCATCAGGCAGTTGAGTCTGGTGAGAAGTATGCATGAGACTGAGGAGCAGTGGATGCTGGAATGGGGTCATGGTGAAGAGGAGCGGGCCCACCAAAATGTCCCGACACAGCAAGCACACTGGGCCGAGGCACGACAGAAGCCAAACAGCATCCACACCAGCCTGGTGGACATGCACACCAGTATCTATGACTTCCAGCTGATTCAAAGGAGCAGGAGACTTTTGAAAGGACAGAGGAAACACAGGGCATTTTGAATCCCCAGGAGCTGAAAAAGTTAAACTTTAATCAGAAGTGTATTCGGAGCCTACTACTGACCCAGCTCTGGGCAACAGCAGTTTTTGGGTCCCTCTCAGGCATGGAAGATGGGTCTATCGACAAGAGGACTGTCAGCCCCTTCCTGTAACTGTCAGATGATCAAAGGACTCTGACCTTCAATGCCAAGAAGTCCAACGCCTGTGCAGATGGCTCAGAGCGCTCTGACCACTGGCCCAGTGCCCTGCCCACCACTTCTTTCCAGGCTGGGCTTCACACCTGGATGGTGAACGTGCAGAACAGTTGTGGGTGTGGCCTTATGCCACCTGCCCCACAAAGGTTCTGGCAGTGACTCTTGTCTGAGTCACAACAACTTCTCTTCCCACTACAACCAGATCTGTTTCTCACATGATGGGCAGCGCAAACCCCTGGGCCTGCTGCACTGCCCAGCGTAGCTGGACTTGCAGGCCCAGAAGCTGCTATTCTATGAGCCGGCCTCAGGCACGGTGCTCCACACCCACCACGCGTCCTTCCCTTGGCTCGTCTTCCTGGTCTTTGCTGTGGTTGACCAGGCCATTTCCATTGTCCACTGACCTTCGGCCCTGGGTAGGCCACACCTACCTCCCCACTACCCTTTTAGGCTACATTTCTACCCAGTGTCCTTTTCTGAAATGTTGCCTAGGCCAACTGGGCCGCTTTGGGAGGCGTAGGGATCCGTTTCAGATCTGAGTACAACTGTTAAATGCTGGGTATCTACAGGGAATGTGCTACCCTGGGCCGCAGTACCCCAATTCTACCCTCTGAGTGTGTATTATTCACCACTCTATCTCTGGCATCCAGCATGGTGCCTGGTGCCTAGTGAGTGTGCAATAAATACGTGGTGAATGAGTGGATGGATGGGTGCATGCAGTAGTCCTTTGGAGAAGCACTGCCTTTCAGACCCTGCCCCCCAGCTCAAAAGCATGTAGAGGTGGTTCTCTGGCAAAAGAGCCTGTGGCTGAAGTCCTTCCATTGCCTCAATTCAGTGCTTTTCAGTCCTCTCCATAACATGGCACAGAGAACATATTGTAGCACACAAGGGCACGTGGAAGGGGTTTAGAACTGCTGGGCTACTGCTGCCCGGAGGACACTGGCCTGGGGGCCGGCGTCCTGGCCTCACGTCCTGCCTGGCCGCTTAGAAGATGGAGGGGGCCCCGCCATGGTAACAGGGATGACTTTTCCCCCTGACTGCAGCTGATGAGTACCCCACTAATGGCACCTTCTGACATAATGTGGAGAACCTGGGGCTAGGGCCTCAGGCCAGAAAGTGCTGAAAGAGTATGAGGGCCAGCCTTAGGAAACGTGCTTTATCAAAAGTTTTAAAAGACTGACAGAAGAAAAAAAAAAGAAAGAAAGAAAAAATGACGGAAAACTTTCCCAACCTGGCGAAGAAAGTAGAAATACAAGCCAAGGAAGCACATAGAGTCTCAAACAAGATGAACCCAAACAGGGTCACGCAAAGACACATTATAACTAAAATGTCAAAGGTTAAAGACAAAGAGAGAACCCTAAAAGCATCAAGAGAAAGGCAAGTAGTTACCTACAAGGGAGCTCCCATTAAATTGTCAGCTAATTTCTCATAGAAACTCTGCAGGCAAGGAGGGATTGGCAGCAAATATTCAAAGTGATGAAATGCAAGGAACTACAACCAACATTAGTCTACCCAGCAAGAATATCATTTAAAACTGAAAAAGAGATAAACAGTTTCCTAGATAAGAAAAAGCTAAAGGAGTTCATCATCACCAAACCAGTATTACAAGAAATATTAAAAGAACTTCTTTAAGAAGAAGAAGGTGGGGAAAATAAAGAACATAAATATGAATAATAAAATGGCAATAACTACGCACCTAATAATATTCACTTTAAATGTAAATGGATTAAATGCTCTAATCAAAAGACACAGGGTAGGTGAATGAATAAGAAAGCAAGACACATATATTGTCTATAAGATACCCACTTCAGATGGAAAGACACAAACAAACTGAAAATAAAGGTCTGGAAAAAGATATTTCATGCAAATGGAAATGAATGAAAATTTGGAGTAGCAATACTTGTATCAGACAAAACAGACTTTAAAACAAAGCCTATAATAAGAGACAAAGAGGGATTGTCTATCAATCAATTACGTATTGACAAAGGGATCAATCTCACAAGACAATGTGACCCTTGTAAACTTCTATGCAACTAACAGAGGAGTACCTAAATATAGAAAGCACATATTGACCAACATAAAGGGAAAGACTGACTATAATACATTCATAGTAGGGGATTTTAACACCCCATTGACACCAATGGACAGATCGTCCAGACAGAAAATCAACAAGACAACAGTGGCCTGAAGTGACACACTACAGCACATGGATTTAACCGATTATTTTTAGAGCTTTCACCCTAAAGCAGAATATACATTCTTTTCAAGTGGACATGGAACATTTTCCAAGATAGACCACTTGCTAGTCCACAAAAACAAGTCTCAATAAATTGAAAAGAATGAAATGATATCAAGTGTTTTCTTTTACCACATTGGTATAAAACTAGAAACCAACTACAAAAAATCAAAACAACACAAAACTGAAAACACACAAACAAATGGAAGCTAAGTAACATGCTACTATATAATGAAATGGTCAACAATGAGCTCCGGAAGAAATCAAGATATCTTGAGACAAATGAAAATGAAAACATAACAACCCAAACTCTATGTGACACAATGAAAAGAGCCCTAAGAGGGAAATTCACAGCAACAGAGGTCTACCTCAAGAAATAAGAAAAATTTAAATAAACAATCTAACTTTACACTTAAAGTAACTAGAAAAAAAAGAGCAAACAAAGCTCAAAGTGAGTAGAAGGAAGGACATAATAAAGATCAAAGCAGAAATAAACAGTCTATAGAATCTAAAAAATACAAAGGATCAATGAAACCAAGAACTGGTTCTTTGAAAAGGTAAACAAAATTGATAAACCTTTAACCAGACTCATCAAGAAAAACATGAGAGGACCCAAATAAATAAAATCAGAAATGAAAGAAAAGTGACAACTAACACCACAGAAATATAAGGGATTATAAGAAAACATTATGAACAATTAATTGTATGCCAACAAATGCGACAATCTGGAAAAAAAAGGATAAATTCCTAGAAACACTGTCTCTCGAGAGTGAATGAAGAAGAAACGAAAAATCTGAACTGACCAATTAATACTGACAAAATCAAATCGGTGTTCAAAAAAACTCACAACAAACAAAACTCCTGGACCAGATGACTTCACAGGTGAATTTTACCAAACATTCAAAGAATGAACAACTATCTTTCTCAAACTATTCCAAAAAATTCAAGACGAGGGAGCACTCCAAAGCTCATTTTACAAGGCTACATTTATCATGATTTCCAAACTAGACAAAGACATTACAAAAAGAGAAAATTATAGGCCCATATCCCTGATGCACATATACACGTATGCAAAAATCCTCAACAGTTATAAGCAAACTGAATTCAGCAATACATTAAAAAAAAATCATACACCATGATCAAGTGGCATTTATTCCTGTAATGCAAGGTTGGTTCAGTATCCACAAATCAATTAACTTGAGACACATTAAAAAAATGAATGATAAAATCAAACGATTGTATCAACAGATTCAGAAAAAGCATTTGACAAAACCTAAGTATCCATTTATGATAAAAACTCTCAGCAGTCGGATACATAAGAAAGGCTATATACGACAAATCCACAGCTAACATCATACTCAACAGAGAAAGACTTAAAAGCATTCTCTTTAAGATCAGAAACAAGATAAGGATGCCTATTCTCACAACTTTTATTCAGTATAGTATTGGAAGTCCTAGCCACAGCAATCAGACAATAAAAGGTATCAAAACTGAAAAAAAAAAAAGTAAAACAGATATTATTTGCAGATGACATGATATTACTACATATAGAGAACCAGAAGGACTCCACCAAAAAAACTATTAGAACTGATAAATGAATTCAGTAATGTAGCAGGATACAAAATTAATATTCAGAAATTTGTTGCATTTTAATATACCAATAATGAACTGTCAGAAGGAGAAATTAAGATGAGAATCCTATTTATAATAGCATTAAAAAAACCAAAAACCTACAAATAAATTTAACCAAGGAAGTAAAAGACCTGTAGTTGGAAAACTATAAGATATTGAAGAAAGAAACAGAAGAACATACGAATTAATGTATGCATATACTGTGCTCATGGATAGAAAGTGACAGTTGTTAAAATGTGCACACTACCCAAAGCAATCTATAGATTCAATGCAAAATACCCCATCAAAATACCAATGGCATTTTTCACAGCATTAGAACAAATAATCCTAAAGTTTATATGGAACCATAAAAAACCCTGAAAAGCCATAGCAATCCTGAGAAAGAACAAATTTGGAGGTATCACGCTACACACACACACACACACACACACACACACACACACACACATATGGTATCAAATTATACTATAAGGCAATAGTAATCAAAACATTATGGTACTGGCCGACAAACAGACACACAGATCAATGGAACAGAATAAAGAGCGCAGCAATAAACCCACACCTATATGGTCATTTAATCTATGACAATGGAGGCAAGACTATACCGTGACGGTAAAGACAGTCTATTCAATAAATGTTGCTGGGAAATCTGGACACATGTAAAAAAAAAGAAAGAAACTGGACCACTTTCTTAAACTACAAACAAAAATAATATCAAAATGGATTGAAGACTTCAATGTAAACCCAAAACCAAAGAACTCAGAAGAAAACACACGCAGTAAACTCTCCGATATTGCTCTAGTGATTTTTTTTCAGATCTATCTTGGCGGGTGACGGAAACAAAAGAACAATTAAACAAATGGGACTACATAAAACTAAAAAGCTTTTGCACAGCAAAGGAAACCATTAACAAAATCAAAAGACAGCCTACTGTAGGGAAGAAGATATTCGCCAATAAAATATCTGATAAGAAGTTATTATTCCCAATTTATAAAGAACTCATACAACTCAACACCAAGAAAAGAGACAATCCAATTGAAAAATGGGCAGAGGACCTGAATAGACATTTCTCCAAAGAGGACATATAGATGGTCAACAGACATATGAAAAGATGGTCAATGTCACTAATTATCAGAGAAATGAAAATGAAAACCACAATAAAACATCACTTCACAACTTTCAGGATGACTATCAACAATAAATTAACAAACAACAGAAAAATGACTGCGTGAGGTGAGCCTCTGTAAAGCTCCCCTGGAATTTACAACGAATCGAACAACAATAACTCCACAAAGGACTCCCTGCACAGCAGACAGGCAAGACGAAGAGGCCGAATACTGAATTCACCTCCAGGTGGGTGAATCGCGCGAGCGGGGGAGGATGGAGAGGAGAAGTGCGGAGACGGAGCCACGCGGGCGCAGGACACAGACCTAGCTCAGTGCTCCGAGCTCGCTGCTCCCGGATCTTCCGCAGCTGCGGGAGAGGGAAGGACTCGGACTGCTAGGGCTCTGCATATGGCCCACAGGGCTGACGGGTCAGCATATAACAAGGCTGAACCCAACGCTCACGGCAGAGACCTTGGAGAAAAGACTGAGGAAAAAAGGATGAAAACGGTGGTTCAAGCCCTCACTGCCAAGGAGAGAATGGAAGCCTTAGACACTGAGACTAGCCGCCCCTCCCTACCCTCCCAGAGCTCGCCCCACCCCCACCTGCCCAGTGCTAGAAGCGATAAAGTAGCAGTGTCAGATAAAAAGAACAGAATATTTCTTGTTCTGAGAACAGTGGACAGCAGACACAGATTAGAAGCCCAACTACTTCCGGCAAAGGGGAGGGAGCTGTGGAAGCAGGACCGGCTGAGGTGGTGGTTGCTGCATTGCTCTGGGCAACTTCTCACAACTCATCCCGCCCCTGGCCCCACCTATCTGGGCGGATCACTGCAGGAGTAAACAGAACTGCTGAAACAAACGGGCTCTGAATCTGGTGCAGAAAGAGCTTTGGAACTTCAAAAGAGTTCCGCATCCCACAGGGATGTGGCGCCCTATAACCCAGGCGAACTGTTAACAGAGGAAAAGACCACCTTCCAGGGAATCCCCCCATTGTGTGAGAAGCTGGAATAATGCAGAGAAAACATAGCACTACTGTGTGAGAGAGGAAAATAAAAGGCTGCAGTTGAAGAGAAAATAAAACATTCTACCAACAAGTATTGGAAAACAAAAGAAAGACCTCTTCCTATCAATCTGTTGCAAAATCACTCCTGTAGATGTCTAGGAAGAGAAATAATAAATCAGTAATTGCCATGAATAACCACGGCAACAAGACAGCTCAAAAAGAAAGTGAAAAGTCTCCAGAAAAGGAACTTAAAGCTATGGAAATATGTGACTTAAATGACAGAGAATTCAAAATTAAGGTTCTGAAAAAACTCAACGAGATGCAAAAAAACACAGAAAGGCAATTTAATAAAACCAGAAACGCAATCAAAGAACAACATGAGCATTTTACGAAAGAGACTGAAATTTTAAAAAAGAGCCAAATGGAATTTATGGAGATTAAGAACTCAATAGAAGAAATTAAGAATAAAATAACCAGCTTAGGTAGTAGAGTTGACCAGATGGAAGAAAGAATCAGTGACATCGAAGATACAAACCTGGAAATTACACAGATGGAAGAAGAAAGAGACTTGAGACTTTAAAGAAATGAAAGAACTCTACAAGAAATTTCTGACTCTATCAGAAAGAGCAATATAAGAATAATGGGCATACCAGAAGGAGAAGAAAGAGAGAAGGGAACAGAGAATATATTCAAACAAATCGATGATGAGAACTTCCCAAACTTGTGGACTAAACAGGATCCTCAAATCCAAGAAGCAAATAGAACACCTAATTACCTCAATCCCAACAGGCCTTCTCCAAGGCACATTGTATTGAAGCTGTCTAAAATCAACAACAAAGAAAGAATCCTCAAGGCAGCCAGGGAAAAGAAGACGGTAACCTACAAATGAAAGCCCATTAGATTATCATCAGATTTTTCAGCAGAAACTCTACAAGCCAGGAGGGAGTGTAACCAAATATTCAAACATTTGAAAGAGAGAAATTATGAGCCAAGAATAATATATCCAGTAAAGATATCCTTTAGATATGAAAGAGGAATAAAGACCTTTCCAGACATACAGAAGCTGAGTGAATTTTCTAATACACGACCTGCACTACAAGAAATACTAAAAGAGGATATTCGACCACCATCAACAGGGAAAATTTGTGGCAACCACCATCAACAGGGACAATTTGTGGCAACTTAAAAAGGGGGAGAATAAAGGCCTGAACCGGAATATGGGAATGGAGAAAGTAAGCATGCTGAAGAAAATGGACTACTCTAAATATCAAACTTTCTTTTACATAAACTTAAAAGTAACCACTCAAAAAAAACCACCCAGAACTGAAATATATACTGTAATAAAAGAAGAAACAGAGGGAAACATCATAGAATACCACCACACAGAAATAATAGACAACATCAAAAAGGCAAAGAAACAATGGAGACACAGCCTTACCAGAAAACTAAAGATAGAATGACAGGAAATCCTCACATATATAAATAACACCCTAAATATAAATGGACTGAACTCACCAATAAAAAGGCACAGAGTAGCAGATTGGATCAAAAAACTAAACCCAACCATATGCTGTCTCCAAGTTACACATCTCAGTTGCAAGGACAAGCATAGACTCAAAGTGAAAGGGTGGAAATTGACACACCAAGCAAATGGTACCCAGAGAAAATCAGGTGTAGCCATAATGACATCAGATGAAACACACTTCAGGGTGAAAAAGATAACAAGAGACAAAGATGGACATTTCATAATGGTAAAGGGGACTATACAACAAGACATAACAGTCATCAATATTTATGGCCCCAATCAGGGAGCAGCAAAATATACCAAGCAACTACTAACAGAACTAAAGGGAGAAATTGACCAAAACACAATTATACTAGGGGATTGAAATACATCATTGACAGCTATGGATAAGTCATCCAAACAGAAAATAAATACAAAACAGCTGCCCTAAATGACACATTAGATGAAATGGACATAATTGACATATATAGAGCACTTCATCCTAAAACATCAGACTATACAATCTTTTCAAGTGTACATAGAACGTTCTCAAGTATAGACCATGTATTGGGACATAAAACTAACCTCAGCAAATTTAAAAAGATTGAAATCATACCAAGCATATTCCCTAATCACAAGGCTTTGAAATTGGATATCAACTTCAAAAAGAAAGCAGGAAAAAAACATAGATACATGGAGATTAAGCAACATACTTTTAAAGAAGGACTAGGTCAAAGAAGAAATTAGAGGAGAGATCAAAAGATATATAGAAACAAATTGCAATAAAAATACATCCTACCAAAATTTTTCGGATGCAGCGAAAGCAGTTTTAAGAGGAAAATTTATATCATTACAGGCCTGTCGCAAGAAACAAGAAAAATCCCAAATAAAGAACCTCATGTTACACCTCAAAGAACTAGAAAAAGAAGAACAAGTGAAACCCAAGGTCAGCAGAAGAAAGCAAATAACATAAATCAGAGCAGAGCTCAATGAAATAGAGAACAAAAAGACAATAGAAAAAATTAATGTGACAAAGAGCTGGTTCTTTGAAAAGATTAACAAAATTGACAAACCCATGGCTAGGCTCACTAAGAAAAAAAGAGAGAAGACACTAATTAACAAAATCAGAAAGGAAAAAGTGGAAGTTATCACAGACACCACAGAAATACAAAGATTATCCAAGAATACTATGAAGGACAATATGCCACCAAATTCAACGACCTAGAAAATGGACAAGTTCTTAGAAACATATAGTTAGAAACATATAGTCTTCCTATGCTGAAACATGAAGATCTGGAGAATCTAAACAGACTGATCACCAGTAACGAAATTGAATCAGTCATCCAAAACCTTCCCAAAAGCAAAACTCCAGGACCAGATGGCTTCACTAGTGAATTCTACCAAACGTTCAAACAGGATCTAATACCAATCCTGCTCAAACTCTTCCAAAAAATTAAAGAAGAGACAGTACTCCCTAACTCATTTTATGAGGCCAATATTACCCTGATACCAAAACCTGGTGGACAACACAAAAAAATAAAACTAATATCTCTGATGAATACTGAGGCAAAAATCCTAAATAAAATTGTAGCAAATCGAATACAACAATGCATTAAAAAGTTTACTCATCACGACCAAGTGGGGTTCATCCCCGGGGCACAAGGATGGTTTAACATCGCAAATCTATCAATGTGATACATCACATAAACAAAATAAAGGATAAAAATCATATAACTATATCAATTGATACAGAAAAAGCATTTGACAAGATACAACATCCATTCATGATTAAAACACTTAGTAAAATAGGTTTAGAAAAAAAATACCTTAACATAATAAAGGCCATATATGACAAGCCTTCAGCTAATCTCATTATTAATGGTGAAAAACTGAAGCCCTTTGCTCTACGGTCAGGAACACGACAGGGTTGTCCCTTATCACCTCTGCTTTTCAACATAGTGTTGGAAGTCCTTGCCAGAGCAATCAGGCAAGAGAAACAAATAAAAGGCATCCAAATTGGGAATGAAGAAGTTAAATTATCACTCTTTGCAGATGACATGATGCTATATAGAACACCCTAAAGACTCCACCAAAAAGCTATTAGAAATAATCAACGAATACAGTAAAGTTGGTGGCTACCAAATCAACGTACAAAAGTCCATTGCATTCCTATATACTAACAATGAAATCTCAAAAAAGAAATACAAAAAACAATTCCTTTTGCAATTGAAGCAGAAAGAATAAAATACCAAGGAATAAACTTAACCAAGGATGTGAAGGACCTATATGCTGAAAACTAGAAGACATTTTTGAAGGAAATTGAAGAAGACACAAAAAATGGAAAGACATTCCGTGCTCACGGATTGGAAGAATCAACATAGTTAAAATGGCCATATTACGCAAAGCAATATACAGATTTAATGCAATCCCCATCAAAATCCCAATGGCATTTTTTAAAGAAATAGAACAAAAAGTAATCAGATTTGTTTGGAACCACAAAGACCCCGAATAGCCTAAGCAATCTTAAGAAAAAACAATACTGGAGATATCGCACTCCCTGACTTTAGCTTGTACTACAGGGCTACAATAATCAAAACAGCATGGTATTGGCAGAAAAGCAGACACATAGACCAATGGAATAGAATTGAGAACCCAGAAATAAAACCACATAAATATGGACAGATAATTTTTGACAAAGAAGCTAAAAACATACAATGGAGGAAAGACAGCCTCTTCAATAAATGGTGCTGGCAGAATTGGATAGCTACGTGCAAAAGAATGAAACTGGACTGCTATCTGTCACCATGTACCAAAATTAATTCAAAATGGATCAAAGACTTAAGCATAAGACCTGACACAATAAACTGCATTGAAGAAAACATAGGTACTAAACTTATGGACCTTGGGTTCAAAGAGCATTTTATGAATTTGACTCCAAAGGCAATGGAAGTAAAAACTAAAATAAACAAATGGGATTATATGAAACTGAAAAGCTTCTGCACAGCAAAAGAAACTATTGACAAAATAATGAGGCAACCAACTGAATGGGAGAAGATTTTCGCAAACAGTTCCTCTGATAAGGGGCTAATATCCAAAATACACAAGGAACTCATGAAACTCAACAACAAAAAAACAAACAACCCAATTGAAAAATGGACAGAGGACCTGAAGAGACATTTCTCCAAAGAGGATATACAAATGCAAATAGACATATGAAAAAATGCTCAATATCGCTAATCATTAGAGAAATGCAAATGAAAACCACAATGAGATATCACCTCACCCCAGTCAGAATGGCTTTTATCAACAAAACAAATAGTAACAAGTGTTGGAGAGGCTGTGGAGAAAAAGGAACTCTCATACACTGTTGGTGGGAATGCAGACATATGACCCAGCAATCCCTCTCCTGGGTATCTATCTAAATAATCTGAAAACGTTTATCCATAAAGACACGTGTGCTCCAATGTTCATTGCAGCGTTGTTTACGGTGGCCAAGACATGGAAACAACCAAAATGTCCTTCGATAGATGAATGGATAAAGAAGTTGTGGTACATATACACAATGGAATACTATTCGGCGTTAAGGAAAGATGATATAGGAGCATTTGTGACAACATGGATGGATCTTGAGAGTATAATGCTAAGTGAAATAAGTCAGACAGACAAAGTAGAGAACCCTATGATTTCACTGATATGTGGTATATAAACCAAAAAGAACAAGACAAACAAATGAGAAACAAAAACTCATAGACACAGACAATAATTTAGTGGTTACCAGAGGGTAAGGGGGTGGGGGGTGGGTGATGAGGGTAAAGGGGATCAAATATATGGTGATGGAAGGAGAACTGACTCAGGGTGGTGAACACACAATGGGATTTATAGACGATATAATACAGAATTGTACACCTGAAATCTATGTAAATTTACTAACAATTGTCACCCCAATAAATTTAATTAAAAAATAAAAAATAAAAAGCTTCTGCACAGCAAAAGAAACCATCGACAAAATAAAGAGTCAACCGACTGAATGGGAGAAGATTTTTGCAAACAGTGCCTCCGATAAGGGGCTAATATCCAAAATATACAAGGAACTCATGAAGCTCAACAACAAAAAAACAACCTAATTGAAAAATGGGCAGAGGACCTGAAGAGACATTTCTCCAAAAAGGACATACAAATGGCAAATAGACATATGAAAAAATGCTCAACATCACTAATCATCAGAGAAATGCCAATAAAAACCACAATGAGATATCACCTCACCCCAGTCAGAATGGCTATCATCAACAAGACAAATAGTAACAAGTGTCGGAGAGGCTGTGGAGAAAAAGGAACCCTCATACACTGTTGGTGGGAATGCCGACTGGTGCAGCTGCTATGGAAGGCAGTGTGGAGGTTCCTCAAACAATTACGAATAGAATTACCATACGACCCAGTAATCCCTCTCCTCGGTATCTACCCAAAGAATTTGAAAACATTTATCCATAAAGACACGTGTGCTCCAATGTTCATTGCAGCTTTGTTTACGGTGGCCAAGACATGGAAACAACCAAAATGTCCTTCAATAGATAAATGGATAAAGAAGTTATGGTATATATACACAATGGAATACTATCTGGCTGTAAGAAAAGATGATATAGGAACAATTGTGACAACATGGATGGATCTTGAGAGTATAATTCTAAGCGAAATTAGTCAGACAGAAAAAGCAGAGAACCATATGATATGATTTCACTGATATGTGGTATATAAACCAAAAACAACAAAAGAACAAGACAAACAAATGAGAAACAAAAAGTCATAGACACAGACAATAGTTTAGTGTTTACCAGAAGGTAAGGAGGTGGGGGGTGGGTGATGAGGGTAAAGGGGATTAAATATATGGTGATGGAAGGAGAACTGACTCTGGGTGGTGAACACAGTGCGATTTATAGGTGGTGTAATACAGAATTGTACACCTGAAATCTATGTAATTTCACTAACAATTGTCACCCCAATAAATTTTAAAAAAGAAAACAAATGATGTTGAAACTTAAAAAAACAGCAAAACAAACAACAAATGTTGGTAAGGATGTGAAGAGAAGAGAACCCTTGTACACTACTGGTGGGATTGAAAATTGGTGCAGCTACTATAGAAAATGGTTTGAGGTTCCTCAAAAAATTGAAAATAGAACTATTTTATGATCCAGCAATTCCACTTCTAGGAATTTATCTGAAGAAATACAAAACACTACCTGAAAAAGATATATGAACCCTTATGTTCATTGCAGCGCTACGTACAACAGCCAAGATATGGAAGCAACCCAAGTCCATATCAATAGACGACTGGATAAAGAGGTGGTACATATATACGATGGAATATTATTCAGCCATAAAAAGAACGGAATGTTACCACTTGCGATAACATGAATGGATCTAGAGGTATCATGATCAGTGAAGTAAGTCAGACTGAGAAAAACAAATACCAGATGACCTCACTTATATGTGGAATCTAATGAACATAATGAATGAACAAACAAAACAGAACAAACTAATGGTTGCCAGAGGGGAGGGGCATTGCAGAGCTGGGTGAAAAAGATGAAGAAATTAAGAAATACAAATTGGTAGTTAGAAAATAGTTATAGGGATGGAAAGTATGGCATAGAGAATATAATGAATAATTTTGAAACAAATATGTATAGTGTTGTCACACAGCAGCCTACTGGTCTGTCCCCTCGTACCTACCCCTAAAGAAAGAGTCTGTGAGACTAATCCTTTCAGGGACTTTGCTTCACCTTTGTGCTTATACCTTATGTCTCACTGTTTGGCCCCAAAGGATGGCTGGTCAGCCAATGATGGGTAAGATTCCCCACGTGGGGAACACCCAAGCCAGGTACAGCTGCGTGGGGACCATCAGGAGAACCCACGGCGTTGATAGAGGTGGGCATAAACCCCCACTATCCCCCGGCTAAGGAGAGTGTCTGCCTTAGTGGCTGCATTCCTTCCCACAACCTGCTTGGGAAGAGATTCAATGGTATTTGTTTTCTCCATCTATTCACATCAGTAAGTTTCGGCATAAAGGTTTTGTCCCTGGGGGAGGTACATACATCCTGAGATTTACGGTTCCGCTGCTTGCAGGCAAGGGTGATTAGTTTCAATCAGTTTCCTACTATAATGGATGACATTCACAGACTGTGGCGAAAACAATGTTACTACTTCCCTGTGTGAACATCAATAAAACCCACAAGGTGGCCCAATTCGGGGCTCTCAGTACTTTGAGGCTGTGAGACCTTAGGCCTCTAGTGCATAAATCTCTTGACTTCTGTTTCTTTCTTAACCCTTCACTGCCCCTTCTCGTTCTCTCACTGCCCATGTTGCGCTGGATGCGACAGTATAGTGCCAGCTGGGTACCAGACTAATGAGGGGGAATCACTGCATAAATTATAATCGCTATACTGTTAACACGAAACTGATAGAAAATAATACTGAATGGCAAGTGTAACTGAAAAAAAATACTTTTGAGAAAAAGAAAATAATATGCCAATCACTGCTTAGGTTGGAACTCACAGACATGTCATTATCATGTGTTGACCCTCCTTTAGCTCATTAATAAATAATGGCAGTGACTGTAATTATAATACAATTAACATCTGGAAAGAGCTAAAAAAAAACCTATAAAGTGGCAAGCATACAAACACTGTAGTACATCTGATATGTTTTTTCCTTTCCTTTGATATACTTTATATACATTGTTTTGTGGGGAAAAAAAGCAACCTAAGTCTAAACTAGTACAATATTTTCCCAGTGACAACTTAGCTCTTCAAATGACAGTTTGTGATGTGTACATATTCAAAGGCATGTGGCCAGTTTCAGCTTGCTATACATTACATGCAAACTTAGTAGGTTTCATATTCATAGCAGCATTGAGAATAGCCAAAAAATGGAACTAAACTAAATGCCCACTAACTGATGATATAAACAAACTCTGGTATATCTATACATTGGAATATTATTCAGCCATAAAACGTAATGAAGTCCTGACACATGCTACAAACATGGATGAACCATAAACACATTACGTTACGTGAAAGAAGACAGTCACACAGGACCACATATTGTATGAATCCCTATGTGCTAAATAAGAAAACCCATAAAGAAAGAAAGTAGGAAGAATGGGGAGTGACTGTTTACAGGTTTCTTTCTTAGATCATGAAAATTATCTGGAATTAGACAGTAATGATGGCTGAAGAACTCTGGAAATAAAGTAAAAATCACTAATTATACACTTTAAATGGGTAAACTCTCTGATATGTAAATTACATCTCGATAAAACTATTTTAAAAGTTAAAAAAGATGCTAATGAGATATCTGATGCATGAAGTAGCATGTACCGTGTTTCCCCGAAAATAAGACCTAGCTGGACAATCAGCTCTAATGTGTCTTTTGGAGCAAAAATTAATATAAGACCCGGTATTATATTATATTATATTATATATATTATATTATATTATATCATATCATATTATACCTGGTATTACACTGTATTACATTATATTATATTACCATATAAAACCCGGTCTTATAGTAAAATAAGACGGGGTTTTATATTACTTTTTGCTCCAAAAGACCCATTAGAGCTGACTGGCCAGCTAGGTCTTATTTTTGGGGAAACACAGTAGGTACACTGCACAAGTGCAGGAAAAGACCTGCCTCAATATGCTTTGTGGAGGGATAAATGAAAGAGGGGGGTGGCCCCTCACTCTAAGAGACCACAGAAGCACTGCACCTGCAAACCACGGGGAGCCACATCCATTCTCCTCCGGAGTGTGCTCCCTTGGTGCATCAAGTTTTCGCTTTAACAAACTTTTCTTTCTGCAAAACTGTTTTGCCTACTTACTTGATTTCTATCCTGAGTAATAATACAGAGGAGAAATTAGCCAATGCCTTAAGCAGGTGACCAAAATTAAACATCACCTATGCTGTCCAGCTGGGATTGTATAACCTCAATTTAATCCAAAGGAAACATCAAAAACACTCAAAATGAGAAAGGTTCTATTACCAAAGGGTGAAGGGCTGTATTCTTCAAAAGTACTGATGTCAAAGACAAAGAAAGGCTGTGGGAATGTGCTATAGACTGAATGTGTCCTCCCAAATTCATGTGTTATATCCTAACTATGCTATGTGATGGTATTTGGGAGGTCATTAGGTCATGAGGATGGAGTCCTCATGAAGGGCATTAGTGCTCCTATAAAAGAGACCCCAGAGTGCTCCCTTGCCCCTTCTGCCACGTAAAAACAGTAAGAACACAGCCAACCATCTGCAACCAGAAAGAGAGCTCTCACCAGATACGGAATTTTTTGGCAATTTGATCTTGGACTTCCCAGCCCCCAGAACTCTGGGAACTGAATTTCTGTTGTTTATAAGCCCCCCAGTCTGTGGTATTTTTGTTACAGCAGCCTGAATGGACTAAAACAGAATGCTTCAGATTAAAGGACGTTAAACAGACATGACAACTAAAGGCAATACCTACCTGATCCAAACTGGAGGAGAAATGCTCCAAAGCACATTGTTAATTTAACTAATGAAACTGAAATACAATGTATCAATGGAAATCATGAAGTTATTCGTAAGTGTGCCACAGTTATTAGAATATTCTCATTATCAGGGTGTTTGGAAGCTGGCTCTCCGGATCTGTAGCTTTCGTATATTTCTGTGGTGTAAGTAACTCCCACCATAGCTGATGTCAAGCTATCAAAGGTTTAATAACAGGCTAGCAAAATTCCTGAACATTTAGCGGTCAGCTTTGGTGCATGCACCTGCACACCACTGTGAAGTTGGAGGATTAAGACTGTTCTTAGGAAATGCACACTGATCTGTTCAGGGGTGGAGGGCCATGATGCAACAGGCCATGATGCATGTAACTTACCCTTAGACTTTAAAAATATAACTATGTATACACATTCTCATCCCGATGAGCACACGTGTGCGTGCGCGCGCACACACACACACACACACACACACACACACAGTGAGCAAGTAAGCAATGACAGAGCAAACAGGGTGAAATGTAAACAACAGGTGAATCTTGGCAAGTATATTTAGGTATTCCCTGCACTATTTTTACTTTTGTAACTTTATGTATTAGAAATTATTTTCAAATAAAAAGGTGGGGTTTTTTTTGATGCTCTAAATGTTAGTTGGAAATAGCCAAAAGTGTCCAAAAACTTGAGAGGGCAAATTTCTAAATCAATAGATTAGCACTAAAATGTAAAATATTTCTGCTGATGTTTCAAAAAGTAAAATTTCAAGAACCAAAAGTGAAATGAGTAGCAGTTAATTTAAGTAACAGAGTGATATTAAATAAAGATGGAGTTTATACTTGTTTGAAAAATCCAGTGCACTAAAGTATAACATTTTAACTGATGGTTAGTTATAGGTTCTAAGTCTTCCCAACAAGCTTAAAGGGAGGGGAAAAAACACAGCATGGACCACAATTCCAGCAGGAAGCTGTGCGGCACAACCCCCTAACCCTCACCCCACACACACCACTGGGTTCAGGAGGAGAGTAACACAACTAACCACACATAGGATTTTCCAAAGGGCACCGCTTTTGAAGGATTCAGGGTTTGGAAAGGAGGAAAAAGCACAGCAGTGGGTCATGTCACACTCGTTTATCAAGGATAAAGGGCTCACCTTTATCCTCTGGTATTGCCAAAGCAATGTGTGGTAGGAACAAAAGTCAGTTCTTACTTTAATTTGGATGGAAATCATTAAGAAGGAAATTGATAATAGACCTTTAATATCTAACAATAATGTTTATCTGTTGGGGTCTTTGATAATTTTAAGAGTGTAATATGGTCAACACCACTGATGTTTACCACCTATGCCCTACTATACACTACGACGTCCCTAGCTGAATGGACTGACACTCGTAGGTGTGGCTCAGGAAATCTAAATACTCAACAACAGAAAACACAATGAAGCCCTACATAGTGCCTGGAAACACAGAGGGGCCTTCAGAACTGGTGCCAATCTCGTGACTTTGGCCAGCCCACGTGGAGCCAAAAACAGGTGCTGAGGCAAGTCCTGTCCCACCTCCTAGCAGAACATGAGGCTTGGAGGAGAGCCCTTCATCAGAACGCAGGCTGAGATCACAGGCTCTGCTTGCTTTGCTCAGAGGAGGACGCTCCTGCTGAGCTGTGCAGGACCACCCTTCACGTGGAGGCCAGGCATGAGGCCCACCAGGAATGCCAGGCCACTCCTGGGCAGGAAGGGAAGGAAGGAGGCCTGCATGCCACGACCCAGGTCTGAGCCACACAGAAGCTGACGACCTGTAGGGCCAGCCCATCTCATGTACTCCAGCACCCCATTCTTAGCAGGCGTGGCTGGGAGAAGGTACCACAACCTTCTGGCACACACAGTCTGTAGAGGGCCAAGCTCTTAGAAAAAAACGGCCCCTGCTGCAGGGTGGGCTGGGGAGTGCAGGGCAGGAGTGCGTGAGGGCCCCATGCACCAAAGACAAAAGTGACAGCCTGGTTCAAGACAAAGGAAATGCTAAGGCTCAGGATGGTGAAGGGGCTGGGTAGGACACGTACCCTGCACTTGAGCTCATACTCTTTCAGGACTTCCTCGAACCGCTCCTCCTGGACCAGGAGTTCTGTGCTATGTGGCTCCAGCTGAAAGTCAGACCCACATTTTCAAAGGAAAATTAGACAGGACTTTAGGCCAGGTAAAACACATGCTTGTCATCTGTCACGCTCCTCTGACTAGGCTCAGCACCTCTTATCCCTCCTGCCACCCCCGTTTAAAAGGTCTCAGGGTAGTAGGACGTTCTGCCTTGACCTTCTGGGACACCCCCTGCCTGGACTGTGCTCCAGTGTGGCAACTCCCCTCCCGTTCTCCTCCCTAGGTAATGGGCACAGCCAGGTGGGGGGCTGGGGGGGGCCTCATGGTGGGCACCAAACTCTACCCTCTCCTTGCTCCTCACCACTGAGAAACCTATCACTGGAGTTGACGTCACTGGCTGGCTCTGGTATTGTCATTAAAAGGCCAGCCGACATGAAAGTCATCACGGGGGCACATTGGCACCCCTGTGCTGACCCGAAGTGGAGGAAAACAGACGGAGAGACACCATGCTAATTTTCTCTCTATTCTAGAAGTTCAATAGAAAAAAAACTAAACTCAGCTGCCTAAATATTCTTTTTCAAGACCGTGACACTTTTCACCCAGCAGCAAAGGCTCCACTCTGAACACTAAGAATCAGCAAAAGAACTTGCCTTGTCTTTCAACACAAACTGCAGCTCATTCTGCAGTTTCAGGGCCAGCTTCTCTGATTCTGAAAGCTTTTCCACAACTTCAATAATCTCCTTCTGTAATCGACTGTTTTCCTGCAAGACACAGGCCAGCGGTTTGCCAGGCTTTGGGAGTGGTGGAGGAAGCTATTGGCAGGTCTGTCTCCTCTGAGAGGCTTACTTCTGGTAGCACTCATAATCAGGAAGAAACCGTGTGGTGTTTGATACTCACTGACTTGGCACCATGCAGAGGAGGCTGTGCTGGGGGCTGATCGAAGCTGCCTAGGGACAGACCCCACAGAGGCCTCAACAATGCTCTGCTTTCCCCATTGCCTCTTCTTCTCCACTCCAAGCGCTCAGGTCAAGAAACGGCTGGTGGCAAGTCCTTCTGAGACACTTTCTAAATGAGGGATTTGAAACTGTACCACTACAGGTCAGATGTCCACGGGAGAGGAAGGCAGTGTCTTTGCACGTTGGTAACCAGTGAAAAGAGCGGTGAGGACATAGTGCAGTGGAGGGCCCAGGCAGGCCGGGCAGCAGGCCCTGTAAGCACTGCTATCACAGGCTCCTGGGGAGCCTGGCTGCTCCTCCGGCAGACAGAGACTGAGGGAGGTGGCTCTGAGTCAGTGAGGAAGAGGAAGGCAGGAGCACAGGAAGGGCCAGGAGACACCTCATGGGACCCAAATGCAGGGTGTCTGTGGGTCGCGGGACATTCACCGAAGCCCAGAAACCACATCTGCCCCAGGCCGCACCCACGGCCAGCAGGTGGGCTTTAGATTTGCTGACCCCATAGGTGCTCTGGTCTTCTGGGTAGGCAGCAGGGTGGCTGCTTACCCTCCCCAATCTAGTCCCACAGACCCAGATCAGAAAGGGAGAGCCTTGTAGGTCTCTGCCTGTCCAGCTGCCCCCATAACCAGAGAGAAGGCAGCGGGACAGAAGCCAGGACCATTTCTACCGTAGCTGAAAAAGATGCTAACTCTATGGTGGCTGAATATTCCTTAGTTTGAAATCCCAGGGATTTTCCTACCACAGAAGGGCAAACTTAAGGCTTCTAAAACCCGCTGGGAGGTATTAGATCCTTGAGTAGGAAAATGTGTGTGTAGGAAGAGGAACCTCAGGCAAGCTCTTTTCCATCTTTTCTGGTGGAAAGCCCCTCCCTCCCCTCCCCGGCATTCTCCAGCCCCTCTCCATACCTACCTTCAGGGCCAGGGTCAGCTTCTCCCGGAGGCTTGCCTCTTCAGCCTGCATGTGCCCTAGGTCCTTCTCTAATGAGGCCCGCTGCCTGAGGGCCTGTTCCCAGAGTAACTCATGCTCCACCTCCACCTCTGACCGCAGGAGACTCAGCCTTTCTCTGTAACCCTGCTCCAGGTGTCTGTAAGGTACATAACAGCACATGTCATATTGGGCTCCTGAGGGTGCTGCCCAGGCCCACCTGGCCCTGCTTCTCCAGGGACAGCTTCCCAGCCAATAAAACCTCTTCCTTCCCTGGAATCCCCCTGCACAGAGCATCTGGTTACAGGATCTTGGACTCAATTGTTCCTGCTTGACAGATGGGGTCACTGTTCTTCGGCTAAACAGCATGTTTAGCTGTGAGGCCAGGTGTCCTCCTTTAAGTCCTCCCCCTGGGGCCTGACAGTGGACACCACCTCTCAGGGCTGGTGCAGGTGACCACACCCAGACACAGGAGCCAGTGGGCCCTTGGAACCCCTGGGGCAAGCTAGAGAATGACCTCTGGGGGTAGGTTTCTGTGATGTCCCTTTGCCTTTCAACCTCCTTCCACACTCAGCAGCCACTAAATGCCTTTGATAACTAAATGTACCGTAAATCGATCCTCTCTCATGAAGGACATAGACAGTACAACCTGCAATGAATCCCAAAGCAATCAGAGTAAAAGACAGGAAGTACAATCACCCTCAGATCTGCATTAATCTTCTGCAATAACCATTTCCATCCGCAGAAAAAAACTGCCAAATCTTAGTTTTATCACTGAAACAGCTACTTAAATTTAACAGGATTTCTCAAACCAAGTCTGTCTAGACTAAAGATGAGTGAAACACTTACTTCAGCAACGGGCTTGGCCATGTTAATAATTAAGTATAAGAGAACACTGGGGGCTCATCCTCCACGGCTGGACTTTCAATTTCATCTCAAAACTTTAAGGAAAGAAGACCCAGAAGGAAGGAGATAGAAGAAGGGCAGCTGCTACCAAGGGGAAAACAGTAAGATAAATCTGGCTAATGAAACATTATACAAACCTTTGGGGCAGCTCTAAAAATATATGTTTGATATCACTCCAGTTAAAAACTTTTGAAATATCTAACCAAAGAAAAATGGTTAAATAAAATATGGCAGAGGTGATCACATAACGAGGTGATCTGCGACCACCAGAAAATCATATACAATGTGACATCATTTTGTAAATAATGCTGTACATGGAAAAACGAAGGGAAGGACATAAAAAATGTTAGGAGTGACAAACTCTGGGAACTGAGATTTCTGCTTTTATTTTTACTTTTACTCGCATTTTCTCTTATACAATGAACATGTATTATTTATTACTTCTATACTAAGAAAAACTCAATGCTTCCAAAAGCTATTTCTAGAAACCTACTGATGACGCCCCGTTGCTCATAAGCAAGATTCAAACTCAGCCCACACAGCCCACACAGCCTTCACGTGTCCCTGGGCCTGATTCTCAGGTCCAGGTATGATTCTCTGACCCCAGGAAAGACACAGCACAAAGTTCTTCTGAGGTAGTTGAGAGAATCAAACCTAACATGCCACGACTAAGGCAAATCAGTTCTCAATTACTCAGAAAGCTGAACAACCACTGAGCTCTGTCAGGGGAGCCTAGCATAAACTATTCCCCAGAATGGAGTGAGAAAGACTGTCCCTTGCTTGGCCCAGCCTAGGAAATCCTTAGGGGCTGGATTTCCTCACGTTTTAGTTAATAAGCCAGACAAGTGGTTTTGTGCCCATAAAAAAGGTCAGAAATCCTTTCTTCTGGTCTGTCCAGCCACCATCCTAATGGGTGGTGTAGACCTCACCAGGGGTCTGCTCAATCCACCATCCAGCACAATGCCTGCAGTCAGGTTTCAGGCTCTGGGCTCCTTCTACTACATCAGGCTCCTTTCTGCTGAGCCAATAGGCTCCAAAGTCATTCACTAGCCCTCTCTCAAAACATCCTTCCATCTCAGTGATCACAGACACATATAAAACACTCAGCTTGAGTGGGACAGACACCATAAATGAAGCAGAGGAAAGTGTGAGCAGCGGAGAGGAACTCCCTGTAGTCCCCAAGCAGGCACCGCAGGGTGCTGCTGCACCCGTGCCCCATCATAAAGAACAAGACCTTTTTGGACGCACTTTTTAAATGCGTCCTTCCCTCTTCTTTCCACGAAGGGCATTCCCAACAGTGTGTCTGCTGGATTTCCATGAGCTCAAGTGAAATAGGAGGGTCTTGGCTCTACAATGTTCATGACCCTGGAGGCAGCTTCACGTCTACTACCGACCCTCAGCCAGAGCCGGGGAATCGCTGCCCTGGTGCCAAGGAGCCGAAGCTCTGGGCTCAGGCAGTACTGGCAGGACCTACTTGATCTTCTTCTCCGTGAGCTGCTCCAGGGCGCAGTGGCAGTCGTCCATCTCTTTCACAAATTCCAGGTTCCTCTTCTCAGCTTTCTCTAGATCCTTCCTTGCCTTGTCTCGCTCCCTTACCATCTGCTCCACTTGCCCCCTGCCGTATGCAGGGAGGAGACAGGATTAATGGACCACACACTCTGGGCCCAGCGAGCCCTATGTCTGCCTAAATGATAAAAAGGGCCAGCATCTGCTGGGCGCAGGGCATGGGCCAGTGATGTGCTCTAAACTCACGCTACCACCAACCACCTCCTAAGGCAGTTTCTATAATTACTATGCCTAGTTTGCAGGTGTACATACTGAGAGAAAGGTTAAACAACTTGCTAAGGAAAGCTTCTAGGTTTCTGAACCAAGGAAGCTGAGCCTAGAGGTGCCATACCTCCAGACAGACCCAGAACAGGTGAAAATTTGTCTGGGCAGCCTCTAGTCTCCAGCTGGGCCTTGGGCCCCAGGGTTCCCCAGCACCTAATCCAGGACTGGACACAGGAAGGGAGATGACTGACCATCCAATATACTGCCTCATCACAGCCCTGACACCTGCAGCCTGGCATCTGAGTGAGTACAAGGTGAATCACCCAGAGCAGAAGGCCATCTCTGTGTGGGGCCCTGGCTCTGTCCAGTCACCCCATGACCCCCTGGACACTTTCAAATCAACTTTAGCACTCACTATTCTAAGTGACCATTTCTCCTACTGAAGGTGCAGTGAGCTTTCCCCTGTCCCCTCTCTCAAGGCACAGTCTTTCTCTGGTCCTATTTGCAGAGCTGCCTGAGGTCTGAAAGCTCATCTGTCAGCACCTAATGAGATACAAAGTCTTAAGGATGGAAATTGTGATTTCTGCCAACCATTTCTGCAGCTTCGGAACATCAATAAAAATACAGAGATATCTTTGCGCTAATCTGCCAAGCAGATGAATGGCTTGAATACTCAGTTAAACCAAAGCTGAACCCAATTAAAGTGGCACGTATTCTTAGCCCAAGTGTCACTTTGCGCTTGATGATCACGTCTGAAAAATACTTCTTTTTCCTCTCTAGCTCAGGTTTCAGGCTCTGGGCTCCTTCTAGTATATCAGGCTCCTTTCTGCTGAGCCAATAGGCTCCAAAGTCCTTCACTAGCCCTCTCTCAAAACATCCTTCCGTCTCAGTGATCACAGACACATATAAAACACTCAGCTTGAGTGGGACAGACACCAGGAGCCCTCTGGCTGTTCTTAAAAACACATCCCACAGACTGGAGGGTTTCTACCTCTGCTTGGATCAACAGGAGTATCAAGTTCAAATCCTTCTCTTTGGAATCTTGCTAAAAGGAACTAAGGAAGGATCTTTACATAGATTTCTAAGCTTCTCACCAAGTGGGAGGGAAGACCAGTAACCCTTAAGTTGTGGCCACAAAAGCCCAAGCAGCATCCACTGAACAGTTCCCTGGGCCCCACTCAAACCACACAAATGGATGGAACTCGAGGCACAGGGAGCCTTCATCCTGCTCCCACTGCTCAGCTCTTTTCCTGTCTCACTGGGAGTGCCAGCTAAAGGAAAGCCAGTAGAAAAGGTGGTGCAGACCCCCCCCCCATTCCCAGCACTGGCCATTTGGGGTAGATGAGGGCAGAGTGCCCCTTTCCTCAGACTCCCCTCCAGGCCAGTCCAGCCAGCGGACTCCCCATGCCCGTCCCAACCACATCAGCACTCTTACTGGAGGAAGCGTAGCTCCTGGCGGTAGCAGGCCAAGGCTGCCTGCTGAGTGGTACTGCTGATCATCATGAGCTCATTCTCAAGGGCCCAGGTCAGCTCCAAAAGGTTCACCTTCTCATCCAAACTGAAGTCAAGGCTCTGGAAATAGCAAGGCTCATTAGGAAGGACAGGATGAGTGGCTTCTCCAAACAATTCCTGGTTCTCCTAGAGACAGTCCAGGTTGTGTGATCCATGCTGTCCTGTAGGCAGCACCTGCCACTTTTCTGTCTGCAAAGTCTCTGCCCCGTCCCCACCCATATAACTGCAGTGCCCCACCCCACCCCACCCATTCCTGTCAACACTGAGTTCTCCCCTCTTCAGCTTGGGTATGGCCCAAGCTGGACAGAGTTTCCCTCCCTAGACAAAATGACTGTCACAGAAGGGGAGCATGTGTTAAAAGAACTTCAAGGCGACTGATAGGAGGCTGGGGAAGAGAGGTCTTTTCCCCTATGAAATCAGTTGCATAGGAGCTTGCAGGTCTTAGGGAGCTACTTGAGGAGACTGAATCTGAGGCCAACACTACCAAGAAGCAAGCAAAGAAACAGAAGGAAGTCCTGACAACAGGCTGGAGCTCCACGAGCCCCAATGCCTTATGTCCTTCTCTTCCCAGGCCCTAACAGCCTCCTTTCTGCTTTAAGCCATTCTGAGTTGGGATTTAGTCATTTCAAACTAACAGAATCCTGACTGGTATGTTGCTATGAAATATGTTATATTTCATATATATGGATTGGTCACTTTTCATATATGGGGATTAGTCACTTTTTTCATGGAAAAATGATCTATCCCCAAGAGATGAGCAATGGCTAAGCATTCCAGAGAATGGAGCATTCTGTTCCTCTCAGGATTGTGAAAAAGAACAATTTTTGTTTTATGTATTGTACCACAGTAAAAACTTAAAAAAGAAAAAGAACACCTATATGCCCATGTCCTATATGCCCCTCTGCTTGACTAACCAATAACTAACAGTTTGCCTCATTTGCATTTTTAGCTTTGAGTATTCTTGACTCTTGCTTTCTTCTATGATAGGAACACCCCCGTCAGGGCCAACAGAGAAAGAGCCACAGCATTCCCAGCTCACATGTGGGAATGAGGTATGATCCCTGTTTTTTTAAACTTATAAAATGGAGACATGAATTTCCATTGCTTCCCCACTTCCCAAAGTGCTTATGAAGAGAAATGACATTAAGACAGTAATTTGGGAAGCTCAAGCTGTTGCCCATTACACAAGGGCAAACTTCCTAGCAATAATCTCACAAGACAGAGTACAATCAAGAAAGGAGTCATCAAAAACTGAATGGCATGGGTGGGAGCCAGCTTCCACAATGGCCCCAGTGCTCCTCACCTCCTAGCTTTCATGTTTGTGTGTCCTCCCACACTGAATAGGGCTGACCTGTGTTACCCACAGGATGTAGAGGAAGTAATGGCATGTGACCTCCAACGCTTGTGCATGGAACACAGGTGACCTCCTCCTATTCTCTCTTGGATTGCACACCAGGAAAGCCAGATGCTATGTTGTGAAGACACTCAAGCAGCCCTAGGTAGAGGCCCACATGGCAAGGAACAGGCCTCCTGCCTACAGTGAGCATCAATTTGCCCACCTGGAAGCAGATGCTCAGCCCAGTCAGGCCTGCAGAAGCCTGCAGCACTGGCTGACATCTGACGAACCTCATGGGGGACCCTGGGCTGTACAGCTTCCAACTACACAGCTTCCAAATTCCTGACCCACAGAAACTGCATAAGACAAGAAACACTGATTGTGTTTTAAGGCATAATTTAGTGGTGATTTGTTGAGGAGGGACAGATAAGCGATCCAGGGCCTCCTCACAAAGCTGCACCAGAACTAGCATTGCTTCCACAGGCACTCTCACACACCATTTCAGCACCCTGAAATGGCCAGAGATCTTAAGAAGTTGGGTGTGTAATGCCAACATATTCAGGCTGAGGGCTTGCCCATCAGATACCTCCTTCCCAAGGGGAAGGCCTTTTTCAGGCACGTGTGCTTATTGTTCTTGGCACGGCCAGAGGCCTATGGTCTTGACCGCCAATGTCACAGATAAGCAGTTATTCAGAGTCACCGGAAGGAAGGGCCTTGACTTGGTGCACCGGGACACCCAGACCACCTGCCCAACTCGCCAGTGCTCCTGCCCTGGCCATGTGTCCTCAGGCAGCCACTCCACCTGTCAAGCGAGACAGAAACATCTTCAGGACCAGGTAAGAAATAAAGTCACACACTTGACAGGTCCTTGCTTGATGCCCAGGTGCTGAGGAGTTCAATAAACATCACTAATTTTGAATAAAATGAAATCAAATCCTGAATGTAACTGGTAAATTATAAATTGCTAAAGGGAAATATTCTCTGATAACAGGAAAGCAGTAAAAAAAGTTCTGGGGCAGCTGGATAGCTCAGTTGGTTAGAGCACAAGCTCTGAACAACAGGGTTGCTGGTTCGATTCCCACATGGGCCAGTGAGCTGCACCCTCCACAACTAGATTGAAGACAACGAGCTGCTGCAGAGCTGCTGGAGGGGCAGCCAGTTGACTCAGTTGGTTAGAGTGCGAGCTCTCAACAACAAGGTTGCTGGTTCAATTCCCACATGGGATGGTGGGCTGTGCCCCCTGCAACTAACATTGAAAACGGTGACTGGACTAGAGCTGAGCTGTGCCCTCCACAACTAGACTGAAGGACAACAACTTGGAACTGATGGGCCCTCGAGGAACACACTGTTCCACAACATTCCCCAACAAAAAAAAAAAAAATAAAAAAAAGAATAAGTTCTGAAATGTCAGAGGCAAGGTTGAGACTCACCACTGGTCACACTGGTCAGACTATGATGGCAGCCAGCCCACCTCCAAATTCCAGGGAGTCAGAAACGGGTTTCAGGGAAAATCTAAAAACTGTGAGCCCTTTCACATTTTGCCCTCATTTGGGGGCCAATTTCTGTAATCTGGGCTCAGTCTCAGTTTCGGGGGCCAGCTCCAGGTCTGGGCTTACTCTCTGAGCTCTACCCAAGGCTGCTGGGTGGCCAGACTCAGCAATGGCTGAATTTAGGTCCAGGAGGGTCTGGCCCAAGGAGCCAAGCAGACTTTTAAAGGCTATCTTTGGACTCCTTCATATATTGTTGATTTGTGCTAATAAGGACATTTTTGGAAGCAATATGACAGACCCTATCAAGAATAAAACTGTGTAACTTCAGGAAGCCTACAGAAATAGCAGCATTGGAGGAGCAGGATATAGGTGCCTTTTAAATGCCAAGAATTGTAATAGGAAAAAATCTACATGTCCAACATTCTAGTTTAGACAAACTAGAATGTCTAAATATGTATTTCTTTTTTGTGCCAGGGAAAAGCTCTGCAGAATACCATTAAGCCTTTAGCTGTCGCCACCCCTGGAGAATAGTAGTGAAGAGGGGGTAGTCTTTATTATCTTATAGATTTCTGTATGGTTGACACTTTTTTTTTTTTTAAATGGGAAGTAAAATTTGGAAATGAAAATAATCACCACACTTCCCGCCAGCATTCTTCCCTCACCTCACCTGGCCCCTGTACACCACTTTGCCACCCCAGAGCAGAGCTCCCTCCAAGCCCCAGGGTCTGGTCCTGTGGCCCTGGGGGAGATATACCTGGCACCCAGGAAGAGGCCTAGACCCATCTAAGGACAGCCTCCTGAACTGGTCCCCAGAAGAGCATAAGGAGCTGAGGAGGAGGCAGCAGGGCAGTGAGCCTCCCCATGCCCGAGCTAGCAGGGGAGATCCTGGGGTGAGTGGGGTTATGCGGGGAGAAGAGCTCAACCAGCTAGATAAGAGGCTCTGGGTGGAAATGCTCAGACTTCCGGTGACAGTGACATCCAGGAAGACCTCTCCACCACAAGGAAGGAGACATCTGCACTACCTCATCTGTGGGACTGACCTCCCTCATACAAGAAAACAGACCATCTCCAAGGCTGAAATGCACTGGGTTAAATGCCTAACATACTCAAACTTACATTCAAATGGATTCATTTCAGGATGTTGTTTCTTGTTTTCTATTTATTATCTTTTAAGTGAAAACTTCCTGTATTTTAACAGCAAAAATAAAAACAGAGAAAAAAGTGATTCCAACTTCACTACTTTGGGTTCTCTGCACAGAGTGCACAGCTGGTGTGTGTGCGGAGTGCTCTGTCTAGCCTCTTCTGTGGGAAGACGGCCCCCTCGGTCCCCTGCCCAGCACCCACAGCCTAGACGCCTCCCAATAAGGCAGCTGTAAGTAACCAGTTCCAAACCTGTAAGACCTCCCTGCCGTTCTGAATCCCCTCCTGGGCCCACAAGTCAATGAGCTGCTCGGGAAAGGCAAAGCCAGTGCCATTGTCAATGCTGCAGAAGAGGCGTGGGCCTGAGCACATGGACACAAGGGATGACGTCGTGGTGGTGCGGCAGTCACCCTCCTCCAGAACCTGTGCATGGGGAACAGGGAGTTGCCTGTGAGCACACTGGCCTCTTGAAGCATGTCTGTTCATCTTTAACATTTTCTGACCACAACAACCTGTGCTGGGCCCTTCGCGGACTCTTTGAAGCCTGATAAAAACAATTCACACGGTTACTACCATGTTCCTCGAAAATAAGACCTAACCGGAAAATAAGCCCTAGCATGATTTTTCAGGATGACATCCCATGAACATAAGCCCTAATGCATTTTTTGGAGCAAAATTAATGTAAGACCCGGTCTTATTTTCGAGGAAACGCAGTATTAGCTTCCTTTCTTAGACAAGGAAACAAAGGCACAGCACCATTGCACGATCTGCCCATGATCGCACAGTACTGCAGGTGGCAAAGCAGGTGTTGAACCGAGGGCGCCTCACCCCCAGCTCAGCCCTCTCTCAAGGACCTCGGGTACCTCCTCTTCTACCATCCGTCCAAGGCCCTGAGCAGGGAATGTGTCCCATGGCCTAAGTGGCCTGATGGGTCAGCACAAGCAACTTAGTGGGAGACATGAAGGTATTGAATACCTCTGCCCTGAATCAATAACGGTGTGTGCCTGTCCTCACAAAAGAAGAGCCCAAGAAGGCACATGCCAGGGCTAGACAATGCAGTCTGTGGGAAAAACCCAACATTGACTTAAAGAGAAGAGGTGGGTCAGCCCGAGCATTTCCTCAGGAAACAGAAATGCAAACTTGGGTAGTTTTAAGATGAAGGCAAAAAAAATCCAGGCCAGAAAGTTGACCTGTTAGGCTTAGGTGCTATAAGAATCCACAGCACAAGGTTATTTTAGTTGACGTTTTCTGTCCCAGGGCCTTCAGAACAAGCATTTGCCGTCTGGGGTCACAGACACAAGCAGCAGCAGCCCGTCCCTGCAGCCACCAGTGGCCCTGCCATGCCTGTATGGGTACCGTCCTCACCAGCCTCCTCCCATGCCCTCCTCACGGGCTCCAGCGCCTCCTTGCTCTTCCTGAACATTCCAAGCTTGTCCTGTTGCCCGAAATGCCTTCCCTGAACGCTTCCATGGCTGGTCCCTTGCTGATGGCTCTGCTCAGATGTGCTCCCCCGGACCGGCCAAGCCCCTGCTAGCGCACTACCTCCCCTCACAGTACTCACTTCTTCAGCAGGAGCTCACTGGCCTTTGTGCAGTCTGCCTTTCTTGTGGATGCGACAGTCACCTGTCCTTGTCTGCCCTTAGCTGTGTCCCTATCTCACCATGAACAGTTACTTAAGGACTGGGTGCTCACTGAGCTGTTCTGAGCACATTAAAGCCTTACAAAGTAGCCATTTTACCCCATTTACAGAAAAGGAGAGGGCAGCTCAAGAATACATGGTCACCTTGGAGAAACTCAGATATCCAAATACACCTGGACCGCCCTGGTCTCCCTCCCACCCACTTCCTCTCTGAGGACTGTGAGCTTGGGAACAGGGGCCACCATATGGGGCTGAGGCAAATCTCCATCTGTAGCACACATCTGAGGGCCCAGCACCGCTATGACATGCCAATCCACAAGCACAGGATGTGACACTCTCCATCCCACAACCATGTCGGCTAGGGGCACTTGCCAGGCAAGCAGGTCTCATTCCTCTGGCTGCCAGCATCTAACCAGATGTGGGGCCCGCCTGGCCTTGACCTGCGCCATGGTTCAGGTCCCTCTCCAGCTGGGCCTCCATATCAGGACACGAAAATAGGGATGGCTCCCCATCAGAGGGGGCAACGTCCCTCCAGTGGCTCTGAGAATGACTCATGGGACTTCATTGTGGTCTCTGACCTTATGTGTCCTGACACCTTCCCTCAGCACTCCTAGTCTCTACTTTGTCTATTTCTGCTGACTTCAGATTCAGAAACCTGATTCTCAGATCACCCAGCCAGGCAGAGAACAAAGTTACTGGTCCTGTACCACTGCCCCCAAATCATGGGATCAGCCACATCAGCAAAGAAGTACTGGCAAGAGTCCCAGAGCGACTGTGCTGAGGTGGGAGAGGGTGGCCTTACTGCCCCAGCACTGAGAACCAGGTACTGGGCCAACACTCACCAAACAAAAACCACGACGTGACTCCCTAAAATTTGCTCTCCTCCAACTGCAGAGACCTGGTATTTGTACGAGAGACAAAATTCAGGAACAGAGGACAGGGAGAGCACAGGTTAACGAGTACTTGGAGGGCAATGCTAAGGAAAGTTGAGAATCAATTCAGTGACACTGCTCTCACTGCACCACGATGGAGAGGAGGGAGAGGGGTGTTCTTATTGGAACACAGAGTATCCTACACTGAGGAAACACAGTGAGAAACTGGCACCTATTTCCCAAATGAGGAGCTGGAGACGCGGAGAATGTACTTCACGCAGTGATGTACAGAATGAAGGCGCAGCTCCGCGGTCTGTGAGGTGCTAAGCGACCTGGGCTCACTTACACATGCATGTGCACATGCCCTGGCCAACTGCCGGCAGTCCACTGTGAGGACACCGGCGAGGGGTCAGCTCTGTGAAAACCGCTGAAGGCCAGAGGGTGACAGCAGTTACCGCTGTGACTCAATATGTCATCATCCCATCTTACCTGGTGATGAGACCAGCACCTGCTCAGCTTGACAGGAGTGGAAGATTCCAGAAGTGAAGTGGGCCCATGATTATACAGGCCAAGCTGGAATTCCTCAAGACTCACTCTGCCATCTCGGTCTTGATCCAGTTTGTTAAATAGGTCTTCCAATTCCTAAACAAAATCCACCACACCTCTGCTCAGAAGCTCTGCCCACAAGCAGCTACATGCCAGCCACAATCACCAGGCCAGCCACCCTTCCTCTCTCCCTCCCTCCTTTCCCAAGCAGGGCAATTTGCTTTTTCTCATCCAACCTCAGACTGCTGGGTCACACCTAGCCTACCCTGGCTCTGGTTTGTGAAATCTACATTTATAGTCAGTTTCTATCCCACTAGCTGAACTCCCTAAATTCCACAAATCCTCATTCAGTGTCTACTGTGGCAGGAACGTGCTCGATGATAGGAAGACGATGTACATATGGCCTGGGCCCCAGAGGTTCAGGGTCTCTCAAAGGCAGAAGGGCTAAGGGGGACTTTAGGAAGGGGAGGCCTGCCCTATCACCACTGCCTGTTCTCCCGCCCATCGGCCCCGCAAGAGGAAAGGAAGGATGAATATGAGGCAGGATAGGTAGCCTAGGAAATTGACAATCCCCTCCAAGGTAAACATGAGGTGGCTCACTGCTTACAAAACCAAGTGATTCTATCCAGCACCTGCAGCTGGAGAAAAACAAGAACCAGTTTCATCCAGCAAAGCTCATCCCCATTACCAGGGATATTACCTTTAGCCAATTTTAATGTCATTTGCATTATGGTTACTACAGCTCCCATCATGCATCTGATGCCATGACAGTTCCAAAGGAACAAAATACATAAGGAAGAAAATGAGAAATGGAGGGTCCCGTACAGGTAGAGAAGATGAATGAACCACAATGGGACGTTGCCAGTTCCCACTGTGGGAGGGATAAAACCTCCTGATCATGACTTCCTCTGCGTTTCGTTCTCTGACTTCACCCACACTTTCCTCTCAGGTGTGTACTTCCATTTTCAATAAATAGCTTTCGCTTTCCTCCATCTGTCTTGCTCTTGAATTCTTTCTTGGGCAGAGACAATAATCCAATCACCGCTGTTCTGGATTGAGTCCTCTCTTGGACATCCCTGTGAGCCTCCAGCGACAAATACAGCTGACAGAAGTGTGGCCAAGCTCCAAGGGCATTGTGTTTGGGCTGGGCAGTAGAACAGGGCCACACAGGTAGGGGGAAAGGGTGCTATAGGTAGAGGAAGAATCCTACGTGAAGGTGCTTAGAAGTTGGGGAGGCTGGGGCCACACCTGGTCAGAGATGGACCCTTGAGAGTATAAACTTCAGAAGAACCACTGAGAGGATTTTAGACCAAAGAGTGATACAACTTAATCAGTGTCTGAATGGTGAAGCGATTTTCCAGATCCAGCATCAACCATGACCATCACAAAGAACCAGTCATTGAGGGTGGCCTATCCTGGCCCCTTTTACCTCTTTCTTGAGTCCCTGGAGCCCGATGCTCTGGCAGACCAGAGCCAGCTCCTGTTCATTGAGGTGACCACTGCTGCCAACGCCCAGCTCTTCCCAGATGCCCCGGACCTGGCTCTCGGGGATGTCAAACAAGGGGCTGCAGGACTTCTGGGGGCTCCCAAAGACCTCGGAACCCCAGGTTGGCAGCTGGCCTGAAGCAGAGGGAGTGACAGGTAAACCCAGTGCTCCAGGTGGAAGCAACACACCTGCTGGTAATTTACCCTGAAATCAGCTGGACGGACAGATGGACACAGGTGAGTAGCCAAGCATCAAAAGTGGAATCTAGGTGGTGGGTACACGGGTGTTCGCAGAACAATTGTTTCAAGTTCATTCTGTGTTTGCAAATTTTCATGAAAATAACTTGGGGGTAGGGTGGCAATCGCTGCTCTACGTGGGGAAAGCTTTTTTTGAAGGGAATCTACTAAAGTCACAACATTGACAGCCCCTAAAAATTAATTTTTAGAAACTTTTCAAACCTACCAAAAGTAAAGAGTACAGTCCAGTGAACCCCAGTGCACCTGTCACATAGGCTCTTTAGTGATTAAGACTTTGCCATGCTGCCTTCAACTATCCCCTTTTTGCTATTGCTGAAGTGTTTAAATCCTAGATCTCATGTTTTTATTTTTACATATTTAATATGTATTTTTGAAATATTTGGACATTTTCTTATATAACCATAATGCCACTATCACAATCATAATGCCAAAATGAACAATTTCCCAAGTGCCTCAAGTTTTTTTACAAGTGACTTGTTTGAATCAGTACCCAAACAGCATCCCCACAGTGCATTTGGTTAGTCCCTTAAGTCTTTCAATCATGAGCACCTCCCCTGCCCCCCAACCCCTAGCACTGCCTTGTTTAAGAAATGGAATCAGCAGTTCTTCTATAGAATGTCCCCCATCTGGATTTGTCTGCTTCCTCATGGTATCATGTAACTTGTCCCTCCATCCTTACTAATTCCTATAAACGTGAAGTTAACATCAAAGGCTAGTTCGTAATTTGGATTCAGGCTCAGTTTTTTCCGGGCAAAAACATTCTACAGCTGGAACTGTGTACTCCACACCACCTCACACCGGGAGGCGCAGGTGCTTTTGAAATGCAAAGACTCATCAGTGGATTTGGGTGACAGATGGCCAGATTTCATAACTTTTCTACTTTAGCCAGGTGGCTTACTGGTATTTCTGAAGCTCTGCCAGAGAAACAACTTGTGGAAGAGGACATATGTTGGGGGTGCCCATGAGGAACTATCCATGGCAGAGCTATGCTCCTAACCAGACATTCACCTTCACAACCAGCCCAACACAGAAAGAGGGCCACTTCTACCTAATTCAGACTTGAGCAACTAGAGTTCCATGTCAGTGGTTTGGACCTTTTCCGTAGATGAGCCACCCTGGTATTAATTACTTTGATAATCCAACTAATAACCTGAAAGCCACTTTCCTCAAGGAAAGCCAGGCCTGCATGTTCACAAATGCTGTTATAGGATGGGCTGAGGAAAATGCCAGGAAAGGGTCAGATGGGAAAGGGCCACCTCTGAGATCCCTTCCAACTTAAAATGTCTGAAATTTCTAGAAAAATTTAAAAGCAATTCTGATATTGGGGTTTATTTCTCAGTGCTGGTAGAGGAAGTAAATAAATCCTTTGAGGTTTGACATGAGTGTTAGTGCACTAGTGCTGGTTTTAATCTAGATGGAAAAGTTTCTATTTAAGGTTGGGAAAAAGCCAGCCTGCCCTCTAGGCAGAGAGCAAGCACCAAATTGCTCTGTGAATAATCTGCTCGAAGAGCCCTTCCTGAGACTCTGAGTCCAAGAAAATGAAGACGTGGGGGCTTGGCTGCCCTTCCTAACACAAAGGGGTCTGTCTGCTTTGTCCAGCAGCACGGGCAGATGCTCAGGTCAGTTCCCCTGACACCCAGCGAGGTAAATGTGGGACAAACAATGACCCTATACTTGAGCGCCACAATCTAGAGGATGCGCAGTCCCAACTGCTAACTTTTTACTGCAGCAGAAATTCAAGGTGAACTCTGGTCTCCCTCTCTGCGAGCCAAGTTCCTGTACTTTCTGCCCTGTCACACATCACATGCTTAAGCACACCCATTGCTGCCTTTCAGTTGTTACTGTAGGCTCCTCAGGACCAGAATCATGTCTTGCACTCTATTCGGGTCACAGACAGGGCCGCTGGTGGATGCTGAGACTATGCACCCACAGCAAGAAAGAGGCTGCACCCAGATCTGTGCGTCAGGATGGGGAGGTAGGGCCTAACCATGGAGCAACAGGCCTGAGACCTCAGGGCCACCCCTGGCAGCTGGGGTCATGCTGGTCCTTCCAGACAGTGGAATGTGGCAGAACCACACTGCTCCCTTAGCCAGTGGCCTGTGCCCAAGGGTCTGACGTCAGGGGATACTAAGAACCAAGTGACAGCCTCACATCTGTGACCACCCTGGAGAAGGGGCCCACAGGCACACCACTTCCCAAGAAATTACACTTGGCTGGCTCACTGTCCAATGACCCAGCTCCTGGAGCTTTCAAAGCACTGCTGAAAGGCAGCACCAAGAATGAGGCCGTGGCTTTACCTTGTGTTTCAAACAACTCATTCTGAGATTCTTTAGCACTTTCGGCTTCTTCATCTGACTTGAGACTCTGCAGAAAAATGAAAAGAGAAGGACACAAATCACCCCAGAGGATGTGAGAGTGGGCAGAGCCCAAGCTAAAAGTAGGTGGTATATCTTAGGGACAGGTAGGGCCAACTGAGGAAGAGAACCAGCAACCTCATGAGATGCAACGTCTCCAAAGAAAACCTCACCCCTGCAAGGCAGTCTTTGCACCCCGGCAGTTCATAATGAAAATACAGTCAAGGAATCCCATTATAACAGAAGAGAAAAAAGCTCTCCAAACCAGCACCTCTTCAGGAACAGTGGCCCTGGAACTTAAACATTTCATCACAGGATAGGATCTCAATTTGAGGCCTGAAGATCCTCACTTCTCTGCACCCCATCCCTTATCACCTGTATCAGTCATGCAAACAATCAGAAGAAGAACAGGTCTCTCTGTACCTCTTGGAGCTCCTGGGACAGCACAGTGTGTAGCAAGCACCTGCCACCTTGGTAAGCTGCTTCTTGAAGGAGGCAGGCCATCAAGAAATGCCTGACTCAAGTAAATACCTCATGTTTTTGTGATCGAGGCAGCTGGCCACAAAGTCAAAATCTGCTTCTGAGACGTGCTGTGTGTCCCCTGACCAATTTTAGAATGTGTCGGTTGACCAAGACTCAGTACTCCTTAGAGCCAGCACTGAGCTGAGGGCAGGGATGTAGGAGTAGTTGGTATATCCCATTTTTCTAATGCATTCATTCAACTCAACTTACAACCCTAAAAGTAGTATTCCCTGTGTTCTAGTTCTGGGGATCAAAGATGTTTTTAAGAAGCAGAGTACCACAAAGATGGACCAACTCAACCCTCCATCCCTAAGGGCCAAGTTAAGAAGAGAACGAAAAGCGAATGCCCTAAACTTGCTGATGTTGCCCGGCTGGAGCTCATCACTGAGACAAGATTTAGGATCTAGATACATATTTGTTTTCTTTTTGCCTCCATAAATGTTGAACACATATATAAATTAATTTTGGGGTTCAGGGCTGTCATATTAAAGGTAAGTCCCCATATAGCTCCATCTAACGGAGGTGTCATTGAGGGCAGGAACCACAAAACTTCTGGAATCCTTGAAAATAGGTCTAAGAAGTCCACAATTAACTCACAGGCTGTGGCTCTGCCCCGTGGCATGATCCTTCTTGACATGAAGGTTGCAGGGCTCCAGCAGCCCGTCTCCTGGGTTAGTCCCTGAGCTGCACTGGACAGCTCAGGGAGACTGGGGGCTAGAGTCAACACCCAAAGCCTTGGAAGACCTGGCATCGGCTCACCAAGTAGTGTATGTGTGGCTTGGGATATTCTAAGTGCTCAAGGCAGGTGGAATGGTGGGCTTGGTACATCCACATTTCTAACCTTTCAGCTGCATCAGAAAGGTACCTGCCTTTTTCTATCCTTGGCCAATTACCACTTCACACCTCACCCCAATAGAAGTCATGCTCCTTTTTGCAGCGCCAGGGAAAGGTGGCAGTGGTGAGTAGGGCAGGGAGAGGAACAAGTGATTTGTGTACAAACTCTCCACCATCCCAATGTCTCAAGGATTATGCTCTGTGGCCAGAATTTCCCTGCAGACAAGTAGACTTGGAGACACTTTAGAATGTTATGTCATTCTCCAAAGTGCACCCACACTTCTGGTAATGAAATGCCAGGAATGCTTATTTCTCCCTTCACATCTTCCTGTAGTGAGCAGTGACTAAGTGAAACATTATTTGCCTAATGCTGGGTAACCCAGGGTTGGGAAGAGGGGACCCGACCCACCTCCACACTTTCCAGAGATACAGAGCGCCGAAGTTGGTGTCTCACAGTGGCCTTGGCTTGCTGTTCCGCTAAACATTTGTCTCCAGTTGCAGAATTGCACAGCTCAGGCCGGCTCCTACGACCGTACCATTTAGAGCCACTCACATACTTGGGTGGGACAGCACGGGAGGCAGCTGGAAAGAAAATGGGAAGTTTGTGGGGTGAGCCTTTAAAGCAAACTCTGGGCCCATGCATGCCACTGAGATGCACTTTGAGAAAGTTCAGAGTATATTTTGCATAGATGGACACACTTTTACGCACACAGAAAATGTCTGGAAGAACACAGGGAACAGTTAACAGCAGTTATCCTATTCTCTGGGGCAGGAACTAAGGGAGATAGGCTGGGAAACGGACTTTCCACTCTAAACTCTACATACTGTTTAAATTTTTTCAAGTGTATTTTGCTTTGTTTATATAATAAAAGATTAATACAAAATCTAGCTTTTAAAAAATTTCTTTTATGCAAAGAAATAAAAACTTCCAATAATTCAACAACATACTGCTCTAGAGACAGGAAGGTCACTTTGCACCTTGCTCACTCTAGGACCCCATCCCACGGGACTGGGGGTGCATATGGGAGGGCACAGACCTCAGATACAGCTTCAGAGGCTCAGGCTTCCTGTGGGTCTAAAGTCTGGGCCGCGGGCAGGCATGGATTTTAGTTTTGGAATTCATGAGACCTCTCTAAACCTTAATAATCTCTTGCACTTCCTTCTTCCCCCTTACCTGTCCACGTCTGCACAGAGCAGCTGGGACCTCTCAGGCAGAGAAGACAACACACTGACTCTATGCAGAATCCTGGCAGGCAGGAGACAGACGGGGTGGAGAAATGGGCAGCAGCCAGGACAGGATATGGGGTCAGAGGGAAGCAATCAGAATGGGCCAGTTGGAGAGAAAGGGATAGGGCCCAGTGAGGCAAGGCCAGGCCAGGAAAACAAGGAGCATTTCATTGCAAATGTGTCTTGGGCCTCACCCCAACAGAAATCATGCTCCTTAAAGCCAAGTGCCACCACATTTCTTTCCTTCATGTCCCAAACAGCTGGTCCACAGCCTGGGTCCATCCTGGGAAAGCGGGACGAGTTTCCAGGAGGAGGATGCTCAGTTCCACATGGGATATGCAGAATATAAAGTGACAGTGTGACATTCAAGGCAGCTGACAATATGCAGGTTGACTATATAATTTCTCACCCCAGTGGGCCATTTTGAGGTAATCAAAGGCACTATTACTATTCACCCTGGCACAACAGGCATTGACAGGGTCTGGCCCAAAGAACTCTCACCATATGACAGAGTTCATGGGACGTCCTGAAGAGAGGGGCAAAGTGTTTAAGTCAGCAGAGGGAAAAACAGAGAATCCATGAGCAAACTTGCCAGTGTTCACAAGGGGTGAACTACAACTACATGGAGAAAGGCTCTCAATAGAGAGTTGCTGAAAGGGTGAATGAGGGACCAATGAATAAAGGCTCTTGTATCTCATTCTGGTTTCTATTTATAGGAAGGCTGCTAGCTGATAACTATGGGTGGAGAAGAATCCTCCTTTTTCCCCCTTGAGGGGTATTAGATGAGGGATTTTCATGCCACATGGTAAGGGGAAAATTGTGGGAAAACCAAGTGCAGAAAACTCTGAGGGGAGCTCTGGCATGCCTCCCTAAATTATAAGACCCCTCAGACCCAGCAAAAGCAGAGCCCTGGCCCCTATGTCAGCACCATGGTCACTTCCTGGATTTTGCCCGCTCATTGGCACACATGAAGATTTAGTGACCAGCATGTGTTTCTGGTTCCCAAGCTTGATTTTCCTTCCTTCTACTTCCCCTTCTTAGTTGACCCCTAGTCCAGGTCTGAAGTCCCACCCTGTCCTTGATGCTGACCCCACTTCTCCATTGTTGCCAGCCAGTCGGTACTCTCCTTAGAGGAATGAGTTGCCCAATGTTCTTTTCATAATATTCCCCAATGTTCTCAAAACAAACAACAACAACAACAAAACGGTCCATAAACCTATTGCGTCCCTCCCTCCAATAGGGAGAAATGCTACTCTAGAAAAGAGTGTCCATGTGGCAAGTCAGGACAGAAACAAGGGCATAGGAATGACAGTAAAACGAATGGGGCAGCTTTCCACTACCCACAGAATCACAAGAGTCATACCTTTTCAGGGTGGAAAGGATAGTAACCATATTTCAGTGCAGGCACAGCCCAATCCCCCGTCCTGCACCCTACAGGGTCTGCAGAGCACAAGATACGACCCCTCAGTGGCCCTAGAAGACAGGACAGTACACCTGCTGAGCCAAACCCTGGACACCTGTTGTGTCTTCTTGGTGTGCATTTTTATTTATAGGAAAGGAGTAACAAAGTGTAAAAATTAAAATACGTTTGGTTATATGTTCAATAACAGCCTTTAATGAAAACAGTAGAATGATAGGGAAGCAGGGATAGTCCTCAAAGTCCCCAGAATTTGATCCCACAATGACACTCTCTTTCCTGGAGTATCAAAAGCACATTTTTCCGATGTGACAAACTGGAAAGCAGGGAAAGAGTGATGCTATGAATGGAGCAGAGGGGCAAATGAGGCACTGAGGAGGCCAAGTCTTAAACCACATTTGACAGAAGGGGCCCAAGACAGGAAGGGTGAGCCAGGGGTTGGAAGCTGAAAGAACACAATCCTGGAAGACACCAGGAAACCCCTGTGCTACAGAACCACCAACGCCCGGTCAGGCCTTCCAGCAGTGGGTATCAGGCCTCTGTGGATGGGTGCTTGGAGATGGACACTGGGATGAGCCCTGTCTGCAGGCTCGAGAGGAAGTAGGGCATACAACCATTTAATTGAGGAAAGCTTGAAATCCGCAAGAAAGTAAATAAAACAAAATTGTCATTGGTGAGAAAAGCACAAGTTTTAAAATAGCTTCTTGTTTCTGTGGAGGGCCTGAGAACATGTCCCACAGATCCACATAGTTTTAGGCTTAGAAGCGTCACACATTCTCTAGTCTGAAGAGCAGACATACAGTGTCAGTGACACTGGGCACTCGCCTTTTAGGCATGTTCAAATCCATGGTTACACGATCATATTCCAAAATTCTATGAGTTAGGAAAGGCAAGTGGGCCTTCACATCTTAAAGAAAAGTGTGAGACAAAGCACCCAATGAACCTCCAAGGGTTTTTCCCTCTCACTTCAGGGCTCTTCACACTGTACTCAGGTGTCTTTGCAACCAGCAGGAGGAGATGGGAAGGGGGGTCAACCATCAGCACCCAGTGGAAGGTGCAGCTTCTGCCAACAGTACATAGACAAGGGCCCAGGGCTTAGCGTTGGAAAATTGAGATTTAAACTGTAGCCACTATTTTACTAGCTGTGGGATCCTGGACAAATCTCTTCACATCTCAGGCTTTAGATTCCTCATCTAAATAATGCATATGATAATGCACAGGATTTCTATGAGGGTTAAACGGAACCTATATAAAATGTGCATAAAGCTCAAAGGCTGACACACAAAAGACAATGTTCCTGATCTACTTTCCTTCTCCACCATAGGCCCCTCCTAGACTGTCACCCTGGTCTCCAACAGACACACGCCTGCTCCTCACCATGGATCCACCAGAGAGCAAGAGCTCCCTCCTCAACCTGCTAACCAACACCACCACCTCCTTCGTCAAACACACTGCCCCACACAAGAGACAGAGGCTCCACTATCATTCCTTCACCCCTCTTCCCTACGCATGCGGAGGAGCCAAGCTCAGTCCTGGCAGATCAGGTGACTATCACTCAAAGCCTGAGACCTGATGGAGCAGGAACAACTAGTGAGCTCATCTATCACCCTCTTCCAACTCCCACCCCACAATCTACATGCCTCTGAGTGGACCTCCTTCCAAAATGCTCCCTCGACCTCCTGTTACCGATGCCAGGTGGCTTTCCCTCTCAGGATGCCACCTTCCCTTAGAAATGTTACCTTTGTCTGACCAGCCCCATTTTGGTAACAGGAGTCGAATAAGTACTGTGAGCACAGTGCAACACTATGGTCTGAGACAAAAAATACATTGAGGTCCGTCTTGGGCTGGTGGTATCCTACCTGCTCTACCAACTTCTACAAACACCTTACATCTGTACTGTACTTTAAATTCTTGAAATCTTCAATTCCACCACATCCATTTATTCATGTCAATACCCTATGCTGTAAGGATAGCACATAGTATTACTTGACACTTGTGATACTGTGATTTATAATATATTTGTAAATATATATAAATATATATTTCTATATATCTTTGTTCCATACCTGGCATAGAGCTTCTAAAACTCTTCAAACTTCCTAATAAGAGCAACTATCCCTGTGTTTGTTAATGAGGTAACTTCTGGAAAGCACCCAAGAATGGGGCCTGGTTACCAAGGGTACAAACCATGTGATGAGAGGGTTAGAACTTTTAGCTCCACCCCCATGACCTCTGGGGAGAAGCTGGAGGTAGAGTTCAATCAGCAATGGCCAATGGTTTCATCAGTCAGGTCTATGTAATGAATTCTTCATAAAACCCCAAAAGGATGGGGTTTGGAGAGCTTCTGGGTTGGTGAACAAGTGGACGGGGGACAGTGGCGCATGTGGAGGGCACAGAAGCTCTGCACCCTTTCCCTATGCCTGATCCTGTGCATCTCTTTCTTCTGGGTATTCCTGAGTTACATACTTTTATTAAACAAGCAGTGATATAGTAAGTAAAATGTTACTCTGAGTTCTGGAAACTGCCCTAGTAAATTAGTCAAACCTGAGGAGAGGGTCGTGGAACCTCTGACTCATAGCTGTTGGTCCAAAGCACAGGTGACAACCTGGACTTGCAAACAGCATCTGAAGTGGAGGACTAATTAGACTGAGCCTTCAACCTGTGGGCTCTGACACTACCATGTTTCCCCGAAAATAAGCCCCAGTTAAGATCGTCAGCCAGACGGATGCATTTACTACTTCATGACAATGTTCCAGAACAAGATGACATGACTGTATTTGAATAAATGTAGATTGTTATACATGAAAAAATAAGACATCCTCTGAAAATACGCCCTAATGTGTCTTTTTGGAGCAAAAATTAATATAAGACCCGGTCTTATTTTCGGGGAAATATAGTATCTCCAGGTGGGTCATAACAGAATTGAATTGTAGGGCACCCAGCTGGAATTGGTTGGTGTGGGGAAAACTACCAAACATCTGGTGATGAGATTGCTAGTATTCAGAGTATCGTGTGCAGTTTAAAGGAAAACAACAGGGTTTTTATCTTACAATACTATTTTACAAATAAGGATAGAGAAGAAAAAACGGAAATGTTTTGTCCCTGTTGTCACAGCTCGGTAGCGGCAGAGTGGGGTTAAAATTTAGTCTCAGACCTACTAGGTTCCTCAATCAGAGTATTATACTTCAGAAAGTAGTAAATGAATATAAACTAAAGGCAAGAGGAGGAAATCTTGTTACCTGATTCCAAAGAACTACTGTCTTCATCTGAGGGACCAACACCAGCATCTGATGACAACACTGCCACAAAACCTTCCTTAAACTCCTCAAAGTTAACCTGTGTGAATTTAGGAGATCAACATTACTTTCAACAAAATAAACACATAAGCTATCAACCTTTTCTTTTTTTTCTTAGATGGAAACATCTTATTGTTGCCTTTTGCATTAAGAATATTCATTTCATTTTTTTCAAAAATGTACTTAAGATTTTTAAAAATAGTAAGAGGTCCAAGATGGTGGCCACACAGGAGGATGCCAGACTCCCCCACTCTCAAGAGCACAGTGAAATATACATCTATACATAGAGCAATTTATTCCTGAGAAACAACTGAGCGCTGACTGAACAGCTTCTAGACAGTAAATGAGAGAAAGAGACCAAACAGAGAAGGCTGGAAAACTGAGGGAGCCCTCTGGGGCCTGCATGATTTCTCTAGGATTGGAGGAGCCACTGAGCACCACTGTTTACAAACCTCTCCACCTCCATAGGGCAGGTCGAGGCTCTATCTAGGTGCTGTGGCCTACCTGCAAGATCGTCACAGTGCATTCCCAGCCACACTGCCCAGAGCTTATTTTGGATCCAAATAAGGGGAGCAAGCAGGATCAACAAGGCATTACTACATGAACCCGGCCTCCCCTCCCGGAACTACTACAGCACAGTACACTGGTGTCCCCAGATGCCTTTGACACCTGCTTGGCTCCAAATGGCCTCCCCAAACCACCCAGCAAACAGCTTACAAAAAGGTTGTTTCTACACAAGACCACTTTTTGAAATTTGGGTAAGCTATTTTGTCTAATTCATATAAACAAACATAGGAAGATGAACAAAATTAAAAGACAGAAGAATATCTCCTGCATGAAGGAACAAGAAAAATCACCCCCCCCCCCGAAGGGGGAGGAGAGGAGGAACTAATAAAGCAGAGATAAGTACTTTACCTGACAAAGACTTGAAAGAATCAGTCATAAGGATGCTCACCAAACTTGAGAGTGGAATAGGAAGAACTTCAACAAAGAGTTAGAAAGTATAATAAAGAACCAAGCAGAGCTGAAGCATACAATACTACACTAGAAGAAATCAACAGCAAGTTAGCTAACACAGAATAATAGATCAGCAACCTGAAGACATCCTAGTGGAAAGCAACCAATCAGAATAGCAAAAAGAAAAAAAAAAATTTAATAAGGATAGTTTAGGGGACTTCTGGGACAACATCAAGCACACTAACATTCACAATTTAGAGATGCCTAAAGGAGAAGAAAGAGAAAAAGGAACAGAAACTTTATTGGAAGAAATAATGGCTGAAAACTTTCCTAACCTGGGAAAGGAAACAAGACATCCATGTCCAGGAAACAGAGAGTTCCAAACAAGATAAACCCAAAGAGACCCACACCAAGACATACTGTAATTAAAATGGCAAGAGTTAAAGATAAAGAGATAATCTTCAAGGCAGCAAGAGGAAAATGACTAGTTACCTGCAAAGGAAACCCCATAAAGATATCAGATGATTTTGTAGCAGCAACCTTACAGGCCAGAAGGCAGTGTCAGGATGTCTTCAAAAAGTTGAAATAAAGGAATCAAAAACCTATAATAATTTACACAGAAAGGTCACCATTCAGACATGAAGGAGAGATAAAAAGTTTACTGGACAAATAAAAACTAAAGGAATCCATCACCATTAAACAAGCTTTACAAGAAATGTTAAAGGTTCTTCTTTAAACAGAAAAGCAATAACTAGAAATAAGAAAATAGGTGACAGGTGAAAAAAATCTCATAGGTGAAGTCAAATATTTAACAAATACAGCAAATCAGACATTCAAAAACAAAGTATGGAAGGGGTAATACAAATGTAGTCCTTTTGGAATATAGTTGAACTTAAATGCCTATCACCTTAAAATAGACTGCTATAGATACAGAATGATATACATAAACTTTATGGTAACTGAAACCCAGAAACCTACAAAGGACATATACCAAGAATAAAGAAAAAGGACCCCAAACAAAACACTAAAAAACCCCAGCAAACCATAAGGGAAAGTATCAAGACAAAAAAAAAGGAACAGAGAACCACAAAATCAACCAAAAAAACAACGAACAAGATGACAATAAGTATCTACTTATCAATTACTTTAAATGTAAATGGATTAAATACTCCAATAAAAAGACATAGGGTGGCTGAATGGATTAAAAAACATGACCCATCTGTATGCTGCTTAAAAGAGACTCACTTCAAATTGAAAGACACATACACACTCAAAGTGCACAGATGGAAAAAGATATTCCATGAAAACAGAAATAAAAAGAGAGCTGGGGTAGCAATACTTTATAAGACAAAATAGACTTGAAAAAAAGAATGTAAAAACAGACAAAAAAGGACATTACATAATGAGAAAGGGGCTGATACAAGAAGATGTAGCAATCGTAAATATCTACGCACCCAACACAAGAACACCTAAATATATAAAACAAATAATGGATTTAAAGGGAGAACTTCACAATAATTCAATAATAGAGAATTTTAATACCCCACTCCCATCAATGGATAGATCGTCCAGACAGAAAATTAATAAGAAAGTAGTGGCCTTAAATGCCACATACACGAGAGCAACATAATAGACATTTATGGAACATTTCATCCCAAACATGAAAAAAGATTCATTTTTTTTTTCAAATACACGTGGAACATTATCCAGGATAAATTAAAAAACAACTTTTCAAAATTTATGGGATGCAGCTAAAGCAGTTCTAAGAAAGATGTTCATAGCTATAGAGGCCTACGTCAAGAAACAAAAAACATCCCAAATAAACAATCTCACTTTATACCTAAAGGAACTAGAAAAAGAAGAACAAACAAAACCCAAAGTAAACAGAAGAAGGAAATAATTAAGATCAGAGTGAAAAAGAAAAGAAATTTTTAAAAAAACCCAGAAAAGATTAATAAAACTAAGAGCTGGTTCATTAAAAGGATAAAATTGACAAACCTTTAGCAAAACTTATCAAGAAAACAGAGCCCAAATAAACGAAATAATAAATAAAACAGAAGTCACAACCCAACCAACGCTACAGAAATACACAAGGAATCACTAAGTAATACTATAAACAATTATATGCCAACAAATTTGGCAATCTAGAATAAATTGATAAATTTCTAGAAGCATAGAACCTTCCAAGACTGAACCAGGAAGAAATAGAAAATCTAAACAAATCTATTACTCACAGACATTGAAGCACTACTAAAAACAAAAACAAACAAAAACTTTCCCAACAAACACAAACCCAGGACCAGATAGCTTCACAGGTGAGTTCTATCAAACATTAAAAAAATTAATACCTATCGTTTTTAACTATTTTTTAAAAAACTGAACAGGAAGGAACACTTCCAAACTCATTGTATGAAGCCAGCATTACCCTGATTCCAAAACCATTACAAAGAACAAAACAAAAATTACAGGCCAATATCCTTAATGAACACAGATGCAAAAATTCTCAACAAAATATTAACAAACTCAATTCAACAATACATTAAAAGGATTATACACCATAACCAAGTGGGATTTATCTCAGGGATACAAGTGATGGTTCAATATCCATAAATCAATGAATGTGATACATCACATTAACAAAAAACAAAATAAATATCATATGATCATCTCAATAGATGCAGAGAAAGAATCTGACAAGATTCAATATCCCAAAAACTCTCAACAAAGTGGGTACAGAAGGAACATACCTCAACATAATAAAGCCCACATATGACAGACCCATAGTTAATATCATATTCAATGGTAAAAACCTGAAAGCTTTTCCTTTAAGATCAAGAACATGACAAGATGCCCATTCTCACCACTTCTATTCAACACAGTATTGGAAGCCCTAGCCACAGCACTCAGACAAGAAAAAGAAAAGAAGGGAGGGAGGGAGGAAGGAAGGAAGGAAGGAAACAAAGAAGGAGAGGGAGAGAGAGAGAGAGAGACAGAGAGAGAGAGAGACGGAGAGGGGGAGAGAGAGAGAGAGAGAGAGACAGAGAGACAGAGAGACAGAGAGACAGAGAGAGAGACAGAGAAAAAGAAAGAAGGAAACTCACACTATTTTCAGATGACATGATACTATATAGAGAAAACCCTAAAGACTCCACCAAAAAACGATGAGAACTAATAAATGAATTCCAGGATACAAATATCAATATATAGAAACCTGTGGAGTTTCTGTACACCAATACTGAATGAATAGGAAAAATTAAGAAAATAGTACCATTTACAATTGCATCAAAAAGCATTAAATACCTAAAATATATATATATATATATATATATATATATATATATATATATATATATATATTCAAAGAGGTGAAACACCCTAACTCTGAAAACTAAGAAACTGCAGAAAGAAATTTAAGAAGATACAAATAAATGGAAGGATATGCCATGCTCATAGATTGGAAGAATTAATATTGTTAAAATGTCCTTAACTACCTAAATCAATATATGGATCCAATTTAATCAGTATTAAAATACCAATGATTTCAAACTACACTACCTAGCTACAGAACAGTATGGTACTAACATAAAAACAGATATATAGATCAACAGAATAGAGCGCCCAGAAATAATCCTTGCTTTATATGGTCAATAATATACAACAAAGGAGGCAAGAATATACAATGGGGTAAAGACAGTCTCTTTAATAAGTGGTGTTGAGAAAAGTAGACAGATACAGACAAAAAAATGAACGTGGATCAACCACTTTCTTATACCATATAAAAAAATAAACTCAAAATGGATTAAAGACTTAAATGTAAGAACTGAAACCATAATACCTCTAGAGGAAAACATAGGCAGTGAACTCTGACATGGTTTTTAGCAATATCTTTTTGGATATGTCTCCTCGGGCAAGGGCAACAAAAGAGAAAATTAAAAAATGTGAATACATCAAATTAAAAGGTTTTTCACAGAAAAGGAAACCATCAACAAAATGAAAAGACAACCCAATGATTGGGAGGAGATATCTGAAAATGATACAGCCAATAAAGGCTTAATATCCAAAATATATAAGGGACTCACACAACACCAAAAACCCAAACGATCTGATTTTTGTTCATCTAGGTCCCAAACACAAGTCCAGGTGATGGCAAGAGGGGCTAGAACAATTTATCAAAAACAAACTGCCTTTTAAGTCAAAAAAAAGGAGGACTAGAATAAAAAGACAGAAAAGGTATGGTCTGTTTAATTGACTCAAGTTCTCTATGAAGGAGTAGTAATACCCTACTGACAAGCATTAGCAACACAGGGAAGTGGGTGCTTTGGGAAAGTAACAAGAGGTCGAATTCGCCTGGATTGTCTTCCTATGCCAGTAGTAAGGATTCTTTTTGTTTGTTTTTCTTCATTTGTTATTGGCCAAGAGCCAATTCAGGGAAATCTGCAGGCTGGGTTTCTTTTCTCATTAAAAATGAAATAGTTTTTATTCAGTTCTGTGGAAAAAAAGCCACTCTCCCTCCAAAGATGACAAGATAACAGGCATTGTCATTAGCACTGACATGTTAACATCTGGACACATTCAAGAATTAGGAACAAGGCCGGAGGTGCTTTTTGGTGTTTCTATCAGGAAAATTTCTAGATCACTATTCATATCACCTTGAATTTCCTAGAGAAAAAGAGTTAATATCTGGCCTAGATGAAATCACTGAACTCTTCTGAAGACGGGAATCCTTTATTCCTTCAGAGTACTTTGCGATTTTGTCCAACTGCCAGATCAATTTCAACCTGTGTAATTTTTTTTTTTTTGGAATATCATTTCATTTATTCAAGTCTTTTTTGACATATTTTCTTAATATAGCTCCCTTATATATATATATATATATATTTTAATTAATTTTATTGGGGTGACAATTGTTAGTAAATTTACATAGATTTCAGGTGTACAATTCAATCTACCCTTGAGGTACTTTGAAGCTGCCAGTCTCTGAATGACTGACCAGTGTGTGAGCTGCCCACAGATCCAGCCCTGTGTTTTTGTGCACCACCTGCCACCCACCAAGACCATAAGCCCCTGACCCGAGCCAAAAATTCACTCAAACATCTTCCCGGAAAAACAAAACAAAACCTCTGGAAGTTACTACACTAAAAACGTCATCCTAAGGAAACTCTTTCTATAATTTAGGAGTTCCATAAGAAGGAAAAACACCATCCCATTTCCTAATAACTTTCCTTTGATGAGTATCTTTAACTGATAACTGATATTTATCAAATGCTTGTAATGGCCAACTATAGTACTCTGTGTTTTTCTTTATGAGAATAAAGTCAAATACCCACCCTGGAAAAGTGGTCATTTCCAAGAAGTGTTTGCAAAAGGATGGGCAGCTCCTTTTCCAGATGAAGCTTAAGGCAAAGTTGGGTCAGTTCCTCCCGGTCCAAAAAGCCTGTCCCGGTGGTGTCACAGCTGCTGTAGACTTCTCTGAGCTGTGAAACATAGTGGTTCTCTTCTTCTTCATCCATCCAATAGCAGGCTGGACACGCCAGGGGGAAAAAACAACAATGGTACACTATTACTGTCACACCTCACACTGTTGCGATCCCAGGCAGTGTGGCCCAGGTGCAGGGTAGAAGCTGGGCATGTGGGCAAAGGGCATCCAGCGTCCTCTCAAGTTTAAGTGGGACTGGGAGGAACCAGCTCCACCTTTGCAGCAGAGGCCAGGAACATGTTACAAGAGCCAGTACTCCTTCATTCATAAAAACCAGAATTTCTTCGTTCTGTATGAAAAAAAATCTACTACAGAATAATCATGAAAAAGGACAAATATAAAGAGAACGAAAACCATCTAAAATTTCACTACCTAAAAAAATCATTATTAGTATTTATAAATTTTAATTTTTCTCTTTACATATAAGCATGGTTTTTTCCTTACAAACATAATACAAAATGGAAACTCCAATAAAAATAAGATGTTAGTAAACAAATCACAAAAGAAGAAAGATATATGGTCAACAAACATCTATACAATGTTCAAATTAAAACCAAGAGGTATTAATTGTGACTGCCAAATTATCAAGAATAAAAACTTTCACTGCTAATTAAGCCTCCCAGAGAAGGGAAATCTCAGACATTCCTGGAGGAAGTGACAATTGAGAAATGTTTCTGGAGGGTACTTTGTCTAAGAAATTTTAAGAGATTTCAATTACCTGACCTAGTTATTTCACATACATTAAATGCCTAACAGAAGTTCCTTATACTAAAGGAAAAAAACGCTACAAAGATATAAGTTCATCAGAGTATTGTTTATATAAGGACAGAAAAGAAAAATAACCTAAAATATCCAATAAAATAATAATTTGCTAAATTATACAGTATTTATATGGCACAATATGAAATAGTCACATTTCTAAAGAATATTTAATAGCAAAAGAAGTGTATAGTTGATAAAATATCAAGGCAGGATAAAGCTGTTTATAATGTTAATAACAAATATACTTATTGGTCACTATGCATATAATAATTCACTTATGCCTCTTAATAGTTCTACCAAGAAAATTCTGCAACTTTCAGGGGGGAAATATATTTTAAAAAGAGATAAGTAAAAGAGAAAAAGTACAATAAAATAGTAAGGGATGATTTTATGGTCACATGGATGGATGATTATACACCCATCCATTATACATCCATTATACATTTATCCAGTACATATCCATTATAATGGATTATACATCAATTATACATTTACGTTTTCATATATATATATTTTAAGGATGGCACAGCTCACAGTGGCCCATGTAGGGATCAAACCAGCAACCTTGGTGTTATTAGTACCGCACTCTAACCAACTGAGCTAATCAGCTGCCCTTATTTTTGCATTTTTTAAACATGTTATAATAAGCAGAACACTTTGCAACAAGAAAAATGTTATTAAAACATGAATAAAACATTAAGCTCCTAAAGATATTAGGATAATCCATACGTTATTTGACCATTCTGACCCACAAAAATGACAATTTCATATGGTTTAGTTTATTATATAGACACAGGACATAAGGGACAATTCTGAAAAGCATAAATATGGTAAGTAAAAAAACATGGAAAATCAAGCCAGCTTATTAATAATCAAGTAATGTACAAACATGAAACAATGAAGCAACATTTCTTACTAAGGTACAGCACACATTCCTTAAATGCCAATTATAGAGATGTAATTTTAAAATGGTCAGCGGTGTTCACTCACCATCACCCATATGGGGCTGGGAGGGATGGATGGATCAGCACTAGAACTGTATGAAGGATTAGAATCTGTTCACATCAACCCCTAAATGGAAAATGTGCATGTCCATTATCTTACTCAGGCAAACAACAGAATTGATGAAATAAAAAAGCAAACATTGAGTAGAATCTTCATCGTGGTATTCCACTGGATTCTCAGTAGGTGACCTACCTCGCCTGAACTCTTAATTAAAACCCTGTTGATTAGCCATAAAAAGAGCCAGTACCCATCCCGGGGATGAACAAACAGGTGCATGGTCTCAGATTTCATGTAAGAGCAAAAGGATATCAAACCTGCTCAGCAATCTGTGTGGCCCTGCTCTATTTGCTCATCAAATTATTCATTCACTTCCCAGACAAGAGAATGGAAATTAAGAAAGGGCAAAGAGTGGTGATGTCAGAGGCATGATGGCATGAAAGGTCCTCCTGATTGTTCCCCCTGAAGTTACTACAAGCACAAGTTTGAAACAGCTATAACTCAACAAAGGATCCCTGCTCAACAAACAAACACGTCTGAGAGAGCCATGCATCATAAAATCTGAATGTGGGCAAACCAGAGTGAACAGGGGAGGAGGAAAGGGAGAAGAGCAAAGACAGGTGCCACGATGGACACAGCCTGGAGCTCACTGCAGGTCTTGGGAGAGGGGACAAATTAGGTTGCAGTGTGTGTCCTCTGCAGACCCCAGCATTCCTGCCTGAGTGATCAGCATATACTGTGGCTCAACTCAGTGATGGGGCAGAGACAGAATATAGACATGTGACAGCTGTGTTCTAGAAGATGCAATTGACAGGCAGAAAAATGAAGCCACAGAACCTGACTGACTCCCCCTACCCTCCCAGAGCTAGCAGCAGGCCCCAGAAGAAGCTGTAAAAATGAGTATGGGATTACAGAACAGAGTATCTACAATCCTAGAGAGATAGTACCTGAGTAGCAGAAGCAGGCTGCAGCTAATCCCAGTGACAATGATGGAGACACAGATGTAAGGCAGCTGAGGTCTGGTAGTTGCCATTACTGGGAAGAAAAGACACAAAAGCACAGTGGCCTCTCCCAGTCCATCCTGCCCCCACCCATCCCTTAGCAAGGGCAACCGGGACATTTCTGGTAGTGCCAACACTGCACCTGGTCTCAAAGGCAGCACCAGGATGTCACAGGCTCCGAACTCCATCGCCAACACATTCTGGCACAGGGATGATGCGCTGAGATCAAGGAGAGCTGATCACAGAGGAGATGCCTACCTCCCCAGGGAATACAGGACATTTTTGCATCCCCACAGAGATCCAAGGAGCTGGAGAAGTGCAAGAGAAAATAACACTTGCACTCCAGTGCCACCCAAAGGGAAAACGAAAGAAAGACCTCTTCTTATCAATCTGCTAAAAAGGTATCTCTTAAAAAAAATAATTTTTTTAAATTAAAAAACGGCAGATTTCATTCCCATAAAGGACTAAGCAGAGAAATACTCCATCAAATACCACAAACAACCAAGGTAACAAGGCAGTTCACAAGGAAAATGAAAAGTCTCTACAAAATAAACTTAAAGACATGGAAATACGTGATTCAAATGACAGAATTCAAGATTGCACTGCTGATTAAATGAGAGGCAAGAAATCTCAGATAGGGAATTTAATGAACTCAGAAATAAGATCAATGAACAAAGGATCAATTAACTGATCGAAGAGACTGAAATTTTAAAGAACTCAAGAAAACAGATGAATAATGAACTAGTGAGCTTAGAAAATGGAGCTGACTAGAAGGTGGAAAGATTTAGTGACATAAAAGATGGAAAACAGGAAATGACTCAGATGAAAGTAGAGAGACTTGAGAGTAAACAAAAATAAAAGAACACTACAAGAACTATCTGACTCCATCAGAAAGAGCAAGAAAAATGGGTATACCAGAAGGAGAAGAGAGGGAGAAAGGAACAGAGAACCTATTCAAATAAATAGTCAACAAAAACTTTTAAAGCCTATGGAAAGAACTGGATCCTTAAATCCAAGAAGCAAACACAACAACTAATTATCTCAATTGAAAACAGCCCTCTCTGAGGAACATTATATTAAACCTATCAAAAACTAATGACAACAAAAGAATTCTCATGGCAGCCAAGAAAGAAGATGGTAAACTAAATAGGAAATCCCATTCGATTATCATCGGATTTTTCAGCACAAACTCTATAAGCTAGGAAGGAATGGAACTAAATATTCAAATTATTGAAAGAGAAAATTTAGCAGCCAAAAATAATATATCCAGCAAAGTTATCCTTTAGATATGAAGGAGAAATAAAAGTTTTTCCAGACATACAGAAACCAAGGGAATTTTCCAAAACACCTGTATCATAGGAAATGCTGAAGGGGGTTATTATACCTGAAACAAAAAGACGAAAGGATACAAAACTATGAGTAAGATGTCTAACAGACAAATAGAAGCAGTAAATTGCAACCCCTATTCAGAATAGGGCACTATACACTTAAATATAACACAAATATTAAAGGAAATTAAAACATAAGAAAGACAAAGAGAAGAAGACAACTTGAAAACGAACTCACAGCACAAATCGGGGTAATTTGTGACAACAAAAGCACAGAAGTGGAGGGGGTACATGACTGAATCTGCAAAGTGTAATGGAAATAAGATACATGCAAAAGAAAAGGACTACTGTATATTTGAAACTTTCTTTTACATAAAATCAATGGTAACTACACACACACTACAAATCCAGCACTGAGACACATAATACACAAGAAAAGAGAAAACATAGGGGGTGGAAATCATAGAATACCACCAAATTAAAATCACAGACAGAAAAACAAAGGTAAAGAAACAATGGGAATAAAAATGGCAACGTGATGTAAGCCTCTTAAAATCTTCCCTACAATTTACAACAAATTGAACAACTATAATTCCACAAGAGACTCCCTGTACAGCAGACAGGCAGCACGAAGAGGAGTGCAACTGAAATCATCTAAAGGTGGGCAAGTTGGGGGATGGGGAAAGGAAAGGGGAAGTGTGGAGATGTTGGGCCCTGCAGGTGCAGGAGCAGACCAGAGCTCAGAGCTCCAAGATCCCAGCATTCTGAAACTACCGCAGTTGTGGGAGAGGTAAGAATTCACACTGCTTATGGACCACAGTACGGCCTGAGGGATCAGATATAACATGGCTGAACTTAATGCTCATGGCAAAGACCTCGGAGCAAAGACTAAAGGAAGAAGGGTAAAAATGGCGGTTTAAGCCCTCACTGCCGAGCACAGGAGGGAAGGTATAGGCAAAGAGCCTAGCCGCAGCCTCACAACCCTCACATAGCTCACCTTGACCCCCACCCTCCCAGTGCTAGAAGCGAAACAGTAGCAGTGTCACATTAAAATAACAGAATATTTGCAGTTCTGAAAATTGTGGCCTGCAGGCACGGAATCACAGCTCAACTAGTTCCAGTGAAGGCGAGGGAGCCTTGGGTACAGGACTGGCTGTGCTAGTGGTCGCTACCATTGCTCTGGGCCACCTCTCACAACCCCACCTATGTGGACAGATCCATGCAGAAGTAAACAGATCCGCTGAAACACAAAGGCTCTGAAACTGGTGCAGGAAAAGCTTTGGAAATTAATAAGCTCTCCACATCCCCCTACGGAAGCAGTGCCCTGGACCGAGGTGACCTGTACACAGAGGAGAATCCGCCATCCAGGAAATCACCAGATTGTGTGAGAGGCCAGTATGCTATGGAGAAAATATAACACTATAGTGTGAGAGAGAATAAAAGTCTGCAATCAAACAGACAATAAAAAATTCCACCAAACCAACAGGAAAACAAAAGAAAGACCTCTTCCTATCAACCTGTTGCAGAACCCACTCCTGCAGATGTGTAGGAAGAGGAATAATAATTCATTAATTGCCAAGAATAACCAAAGTAACAAGACAGCTCAAAAAGAAAATGAAAAGTCTCCGGGAAATGAACTTAAAGACATGGAAATGTGTGACTTAATGACAGAGAATTCAAGACTGCAGTTCTGAAAAAATTCAACGAAACGCAAGAAAACAGACAGGCAGTGTAATGAACTCAGAAACAAAATCAAATGAACGTTTTACCAAAGAGGTTGGTATTTAAAAAAAGAACCAAGAAGAATTTCTGTAGATTAAGAACTCAATAAAAGAAATTAAAAAAGAAACAGCCAGCTTATGTAATAGATCTGACCAGATGGAGGAAAGAATCAGTGACATCAAAGACAGAAATCTTCGGAAAAGAAAGATGGAAGAAGAAAGATGGAAGAAGAGAGAGACTTTAGAGTTAAGAGAAATGAAAGGAGAGAGGAGAAAAATGGCGGCGTGAGGTGAGCCTCTGTAACGCTCCCCTGGAATTTACAACGAATCGGACAACAATAACTCCACAAAGGACTCCTTGCACAGCAGACAGGCAAGACGAAGAGGCCGACTACTGAATTCACCTCCAGGTGGGTGAATCGCGCGAGCGGGGGAGGAGGGAGAGGAGAAGTGCGGAGACGGAGCCGCGCGGGCACAGGACACAGACCTAGCTCAGTGCTCGGAGCCCGCTGCGCCCGGAACTACCGCCGCTGCGGGAGAGGGAAGGACTCGGACTGCTAGAGCTCCGCTCACGGCCCACAGGGCTGAGGGGGCAGCATACAAAACCGCTGAACCCAACGCTCGCTCACGGCAGACCTCGGAGCAAAGACTGAGGGAAGAGGGCTGAAATCGGTGGTTTAAGCCCTCACTGCCGAGCGGAGAACGGAAGCCTTAGGCACGGAGACTAGCCGCCCCCTCCCTACCCTCCCAGAGCTCGCCCCGCCCCCACCAGCCCGGTGCTAGAAGCGATAAAGTAGCAGTGTCGGATCAAAGGACAGAATATTTGCTGCTCTGAGAACTGTGGACCGCAGACACAGATTCGCAGCTCAACTAGTTCCGGCAAAGGGGAGGGAGCTGTGGAAGCAGGACTGGCTGTGCTGGTGGTCGCCGCCATTGCTCTGGGCCACCTCTCACAACTCACCCCGCCCCTGGCCCCACCTATCTGGGCGGATCCCTGCAGAAGTAAACAGAACTGCTGAAACAAACGGGCTCTGAATCTGGTGCAGAAAGAGCTTTGGAACTCCAAAAGCTCTTCGCATACCTATCAACCTGTTGCAGAAGACACTCCTGTAGATGTCTAGGAAGAGAAATAGTAAATCAGTGATTGCCATGAATAACCAAGGCAACAAGATAGCTCAGAAAGAAAGTGAAAAGTCTCCAGAAAAGGAACTTAGAGATATGGACCTTTGTGATTTAAATGACAGAGAATTCAAGATCGCAATTCTGAAAAAACTGAACGAGATGCAAGAAAACACAGAAAGGCAGTTTAATGAACTCAGAAACACAATCAAAGAACACCATGAGCATTTTACAAAAGAGATTGAAATCTTGAAAAAGAACCAAATAGAATTTCTGGAGATTAAGAACTCAATAGAAGAAATTAACAATAAAATATCCAGCTTAGGTAGTAGAGTTGACCAGATGGAGGAAAGAATCAGTGACATCAAAGATAGGAACCTGGAATTTACACAGAGGGAAGAAGAAAGAGACTTGAGACTCAAAAGAAATGAAAGAACTCTACAAGAACTTTCTGACTCCATCAGAAAGAGCAATATAAGAATAATGGGCATACCAGAAGGAGAAGAAAGAGGGAAGGGAACAGAGAATATATTCAAACAAATCGTCGATGAGAACTTCCCAAACTTGTGGACAGAACTGGATCCTCGAATCCAAGAAGCAAATAGAACACCTAATTACCTCAATCCCAACAGGCCTTCACCAAGGCACATTGTATTGAAGCTGTCTAAAATCAATGACAAAGAAAGAATCCTCAAGGCAGCCAGGGAAAAGAAGACGGTAACTTACAAAGGAAAGCCCATTAGATTATCATCAGATTTTTCAGCAGAAACTCTACAAGCTAGGAGGGAATGGAACCAAATATTCAAACTATTGAAAGAGAGAAATCATGAGCCAAGAATAATATATCCAGCAAAGATCTCCTTTAGATATGAAGGAGGAATAAAGACCTTTCCAGACATCCAGAAGCTGAGGGAATTTTCTAATACACGACCTGCACTACAAGAAATACTAAAGGAGGCTATTAGACCACCATCAACAGGGACAACTTGTGGCAACCCAAACATAAAAAGGGGGAGCGTAAAGGCCTGAACTGGAATATGGGAATAGAGAAAGTAAGCGTACTGAAGAAACTGGAATACTCTAAATATCAAACTTTCTTTTACATAAACTCAAGGGTAACCACTCAAAAAACATCCAAATCTGAAATATATACTGTAATAAAAGAAGAAACAGAGGGAAACATCATAGAATACCACCACACAGAAATAACAGACAACAACAAAAAGGCAAAGAAACAATGGAGACACAGCCTTACCAGAAAACTAAAGACAGAATGACAGGAAATCCTCACATATCAATAATCACCCTAAATGTAAATGGACTGAACTCACCAATAAAGAGACACAGAGTAGCAGATTGGATCAAAAAACTAAACCCAACCATGTGCTGCCTACAAGAGACACATCTCAGCTACAAGGACAAGCATAGACTCAAAGTGAAAGGGTGGAAATTGACACTCCAAGCAAATGGTACCCAGAGAAAATCAGGCGTAGCCATAATGATTTCCGATGAAACAGACTTCATGGTGAAAAAGATAACAAGAGACAACGATGGAAATTTCATAATGGTAAAGGGGACTATACAACAAGAAGACATAACAGTCATCAATATTTATGCCCCCAATCAGGGAGCACCGAAATATACCAAGCAACTACTAACAGAACTCAAGGGAGAAATTGACCAAAACACAATTATACTAGGGGACTTAAATACATCATTGACAGCTATGGATAGATCATCCAAACAGAAGATAAATAACGAAATCGCAGCCCTAAATGACACATTAGATGAATTGGACATAATTGACATATATAGAGCACTTCATCCTAAAACATCAAACTATACATTCTTTTCTAGTGTACATGGAACATTCTCAAGGATAGACCATATATTGGGACACAAAATCAGCCTCAGCAAATTTAAGAAGATTGAAATCATACCAAGCATATTCTCTGATCACAAAGCTTTGAAATTGGATATCAACTGCAAAAAGAAAGCAGGAAAAAACACAAATACATGGAGATTAAACAACATACTTTTAAAGAACGATTGGGTCAAAGAAGAAATTAGAGGAGAGCTCAAAAGATATATAGAAACAAATGACAATGAAAATACATCCTACCAAAATTTTTGGGATGCCGCGAAAGCAGTTTTAAGAGGGAAATTTATGTCATTACAGGCCTATCTCAAGAAACAAGAAAAATCCCAAATAAATAATCTCATGTTACACCTTAAAAAACTAGAAAAAGAAGAACAAGCGAAACCCAAGGTCAGCAGAAGAAAGGAAATAACAAAAATCAGAGCAGAACTAAATGAAATAGAGAACAAAAAGACAATAGAAAAAATTAATGTGACAAAAAGCTGGTTCTTTGAAAAGATTAACAAAATCGACAAACCCTTGGCTAGACTCACTAAGATAAAAAGAGAGAAGACACTAATTAACAAAATCAGAAATGAAAAAGGGGAAGTTATCACGGACACCACAGAAATACAAAGGATTACCCAAGAATACTATGAAGGACTATATGCCACCAAATTTAATAACTTAGAAGAAATGGACAAGTTCTTAGAAACATATAGCCTTCCAAGGCTGAATCATGAAGACCTGGAAAATCTTAACAGGCCGATCACCAGTAACGAAATTGAATCAGTCATCAAAAACCTTCCCAAAATCAAAAGTCCTGGACCAGATGGCTTCACCAGTGAATTCTACCAAACCTTCAAAGAGGATCTAATACCAATCCTGCTCAAACTCTTCCAAAAAATTGAAGAAGAGTCAGTACTCCCTAACTCATTTTATGAGGCCAACATTACCCTGATACCAAAACCTGGTAAGGACAACACAAAAAAAGAAAACTACAGACCTATATCTCTGATGAATACAGATGCTAAAATCCTAAACAAAATTCTAGCAAATCGAATACAACAATGCATTAAAAAGATTATTCATCACGACCCGGGGCACAAGGATGGTTCAACATTCGCAAATCCATCAATGTGATACATCACATGAACAAAATAATGGTCAAAAATCATATGATTCTATCAATTGATGCAGAAAAAGCATTTGATAAGATACAACATCCATTTATGATTAAAACACTTACTAAAATTGGTATAGAAGGAAAATACCTCAACATAATAAAGGCCATATACGACAAGCCCTCAGCTAATCTCATAATTAATGGTGAAAAGCTGAAGCCCTTTGCTCTACGTTCAGGAACACGACAAGGCTGTCCCCTATCACCTCTGCTTTTCAACATAGTGTTGGAAGTCCTCGCCAGAGCTATCAGGCAAGAGAAAGAAATAAAAGGCATCCAAATTGGGAATGAAGAAGTTAAATTGTCACTCTTTGCAGATGACATGATGCTATATATAGAAAACCCTAAAGACTCCACCAAAAAGCTATTAGAAACAATCAATGAATACAGTAAAGTTGCTGGCTACAAAATCAACGTACAAAAGTCCATTGCTTTCCTATATACCAACAATGAAATCTCAGAAAAAGAGATAGAAAAAACAATTCCTTTTGCAATTGCAGCAAAAAGAATAAAATACCTAGGAATAAACTTAACCAAGGATGTGAAGGATTTATATGCTGAAAACTATAAGACATTTTTGAAAGAAATTGAAGAAGACACAAAGAAATGGAAAGACATTCCGTGCTCATGGATTGGAAGAATCAACATAGTTAAAATGGCCATATTACCCAAAGCCATATACAGATTTAATGCAATCCCCATTAAAATCCCAATGGCATTTTTTAAAGAAATAGAACAAAAAATCATCAGATTTGTTTGGAACCACAAAAGACCCCGAATAGCCAAAGCAATATTAAAAAAAAAAGAACAATACTGGAGGTATCACACTCCCTGATTTTTCCTTGTACTACAGGGCTACAATAATCAAAACAGCTTGGTATTGGCGGAAAAACAGACACATAGACCAATGGAATAGAATTGAGAACCCAGAAATAAAACCACATAAATATGGACAGATAATTTTTGACAAAGAAGCTAAAAACATACAATGGAGGAAAGACAGCCTCTTCAATAAATGGTGCTGGCAGAATTGGATAGCTACATGCAAAAGAATGAAACTGGACTGCTATCTGTCACCATGTACCAAAATTAATTCAAAATGGATCAAAGACTTAAGCATAAGACCTGACACAATAAACTGCATTGAAGAAAACATAGGTACTAAACTTATGGACCTTGGGTTCAAAGAGCATTTTATGAATTTGACTCCAAAGGCAATGGAAGTAAAAACTAAAATAAACAAATGGGATTATATGAAACTGAAAAGCTTCTGCACAGCAAAAGAAACTATTGACAAAATAATGAGGCAACCAAGTGAATGGGAGAAGATTTTCGCAAACAGTTCCTCTGATAAGGGGCTAATATCCAAAATATACAAGGAACTCATGAAACTCAACAACAAAAAAACAAACAACCCAATTGAAAAATGGACAGAGGACCTGAAGAGACATTTCTCCAAAGAGGATATACAAATGGCAAATAGACATATGAAAAAATGCTCAACATCGCTAATCATCAGAGAAATGCAAATGAAAACCACAATGAGATATCACCTCACCCCAGTCAGAATGGCTTTCATCAACAAAACAAATAGTAACAAGTGTTGGAGAGGCTGTGGAGAAAAAGGAACTCTCATACACTGTTGGTGGGAATGCAGACTGGTGCAGCCGCTATGGAAGGCAGTGTGGAGGTTCCTCAAGAAATTACGAATAGAATTACCATATGACCCAGCAATCGCTCTCCTGGGTATCTACCCCAAAAATATAAAAGCATTTCTCTATAGAGACACGTGTACGCCAATGTTCATTGCAGCTTTGTTTACGGTGGCCCAGACATGGAAACAACCAAAATGTCCTTCGATAGATGAATGGATAAAGAAGTTGTGGTACATATACACAATGGAATACTATTCGGCGTTAAGGAAAGATGATATAGGAGCATTTGTGACAACATGGATGGATCTCGAGAGAATAATGCTAAGTGAAATAAGTCAGACAGAAAAAGCAGAGAACCCTATGATTTCACTGATATGTGGTATATAAACCAAAAAGAACAAGACAAACAAATGAGAAACAAAAACTCATAGACACAGACAATAATTTAGTGGTTACCAGAGGGTAAGGGGGTGGGGGGTGGGTGATGAGGGTAAAGGGGATCAAATATATGGTGATGGAAGGAGAACTGACTCTGGGTGGTGAACACACAATGGGATTTATAGACGATATAATACAGAATTGTACACCTGAAATCTATGTAAATTTACTAACAATTGTCACCCCAATAAAATTAATAAAAAAAAAAAAAAGAAATGAAAGAACTCTACAAGCATTTTCTGATTCCATCAAAAAGAGCTATACAAGAGTAATGGGCATACCAGAAGGAGAAGAAAGGGAGAAGGGAACAGAGAGTATATTCAAACAAGTAGTCGATGAGAACTTCCCAAACTAGTGGAAAGAACTGGATCCTAGAATCCAAGAAGCAAATAGAACACCTAATTACATCAATCCCAACAGGCCTTCTCCAAGGCACATTGTATTGAAGCTGTCTAAAATCAACGACAAAGAAAGAATCATCAAGGCAGCCAGGGAAAAGAAGACGGTAACCTACAAAGGAAAGCCCATTAGATTATCATCAGATTTTTCAGCAGGAACTCTACAAGCCAGGAGGGACTGGAACCAAATATTCAAACTATTGAAAGAGAGAAATTTTATGCCAAGAATAATATATCCAGCAAAGACATCCTTTAGATATGAATGAGGAACAAAAACGTTTCCAGAAATACAGAAGCTGAGTGAATTTTCTAATACACGACCTGCACTACAAGAAATACTGAAGGAGGCTATGTAGCCTGACAGAAAAACAAAAGAATACAAAACTATGAGTAGTATTACAAATATTATGAACAGACAGAAGCAGGAAATGGCAACCCCTACACTGAATAGAACACGATACCTTAAACATAACATACAGGGTAAAGAAGAAAAAAAAAAGACACTTAAAAACAGAGAAAAAGACAACTTGCTACATCAGTGCAGAAATCAACTCACAGCATCAACAAGGATAATTTGTGACAACAAAAACAAAAGGGGAGAGAGTAAAGGTCTGAACCAGCACAAGGGAATGGGGAAAGTAAGCATACTGAAGAAAATGGAATACTCTAAAAATGAAATTTTATTTTACATAAACTTAACGGTAACCACTCAAAAAAAATACAAAACTGAAATATGTAACACAAAAAAAGAAGAAACAGACGGAAAAATCATAGAATACCATCACACTGAAAAAATAGACAGCAAGAAAAAGGGAAAGAAACAATGGCGACACTATCCTACCGAAAACCAGGGATAGAATGACAGGAAATTCTCATATATAAATAATTACCCTAAATGTAAACGGACTGAACTCACCAATAAAAAGGTACAGAGTAGCAGACTGGATCTAAAAACTAAACCTAACGATATGCTGTCTCCAAGAGACACATGTCAGCTATAAGGACAAATACAGACTCAAAGTGAAAGGGTGGAAACTGACACTTCAAGCAAAGGGTAATCACAGTAAGTAGGTGTAGCCATTCTAATATCAGATGAAACAGACTTCAGGGTGAAAAAGATAACAAGAGACAAAGATGGACATTTCATAATGGTAAAGGGGACTATACAACAAGAAGACATAACAATCACCAATATTTATGCCCCCAATCAGGGAGCACCGAAATATACCAAGCAACTACTAACAGAACTAAAGGGAGAAATTGACCAAAACACAATTATACTAGGGGACTTAAATACATCATTGACAGCTATGGATAGATCATCCAAACAGAAAATAAATAAATAAAGATCAGCCCTAAAGGACACAGAGATGAAATGGACATAACTGACATTTACAGAGCACTTCATCTAGAACATTGGACTATAAATTCTTTTCTAGTGTACATGGAACATTCTCAAGGATAGACCATATATTGGGATATTAAACCAGTCTCAGCAAATTTAAGAAGATTGAAATAATCCCAAGCGTATTCTCTGATCACAAGATTTTGAAATTTGGTATCAGCTGCAAAAAAAAAGGCAGGAAAAACCACAAACATGTGGAGATTAAACAACATACTTTTAAAGAACGACTGGGTCAAAGAAGAAATAAGAGGAAAAGTCAAAAGATACACAAACACAAGTGACAATGAAATTTTTTGGATGCAACAAAAGCAGTTTTAGGAGGGAAGTTCATATCATTACAGGCCCATCTTAAGGAAGAAGAAAATCCCACATAAATAACCTCCCATTATACCATGAAGAAGTAGAAAAAGAACAAATGAAACCCAAACTCAGCAGAAGAAAGGAAATAAAAATCAGAGCACAATTAAACAAAACAGGGAACAAAAAGACAACAGAAAAAAATTAATGGAAGAGATTTGAAAAAATTAATGAAATTTGACAAACCATTGGCTAGACTCACTAAGATAAAGAGAAAAAACACAAATAAAGACACAAATAAACAAAATCAGAAATGAAACGGGAAGTTATCACGGATGCCACAGAAATACAAAGGATCATCCAAGAATACTATGAAGGACTACATGCCACCAAATTCAATCTCTTAGAAGAAAAAGACATGTTCTTAAAAACATGTAGCCTTCCTAGGCTAAATCAGGAAAAATTGGAAAATCTAAACACACCGGTCAACAGTAAGGAAATTAAACCAGACATCAGAAACCCTCTCAAAAGCAAACATCCGGGACCAGATGGCTTCACTAGTGAATTCTACCACACATTCAAAGAGGATCTAACACCTGTCCTACCCAAAGGCTTCTAAAAAAATTGAGGAAGAGACAGTACTCCCTAATTCATTTTATGAAGCCAACATTACCCTGCAACCAAAAGCTGGTAAGGATTTAAAAAAAAAGAAAAGAAAAGAAAAGAAAATTATAGACAAATATCTCTCATAAATACAGATGCGAAAGTCCTAAACAAAATTCTAGCAAATAGGGGCACAAGGATCAACATATGCAAATCCATCTACGTGATACATCATATAAACAAAAAAAGGACAAAAATCATATGATTATGTCAATAGATACACAAAAAGCATCTGACAATATACAACACCCATTTATATTGAAAATACTTAATAAAACGGGTACAGAAGGAAAATACCTCAACATAATAAAGGCCATATGTGAGAAACCCTCAAGTACTATCATAATTAATGGGGGGAAATTGAAGCCCTTTGCTCTATGTTCAGGAACACGACAGGGCTATTCCCTATCACCTCTGCTTTTCAACATAGTATTGGAAGGCCTAGCCAGAGCCATCAGGCAAGATAAAAAAATTAAAGGCATCCAAATAGGGAATGAAGTAGTCAAACTGTCACTTTTCCCAGATGACATGATGCTATAGAAAACCCTAAAGACTCCACCAAAAAGCTGTTAGAAACAATCAACTAATACAGTAAAGTTACTGGCTACAAAATCAACGTACAAAAGTCCATTGCATTCCTATATACTAACAATGAAATCTCAGAAAAAGAAATACAAAAAAAACAATTCCTTTTGCAATTGCAGCAAAAAGAATAAAATACCTGCGAATAAACTTAACCAATATGTTCAAGACCTACATGCTGAAAACTATAAGACATTTTTAAAAGGAACTGAAGAAGACACAAAGAAATGGAAAGACATTCCGTGCTCATTGATTGGAAGGATCAACATAGTTAAAATGGCCATATTACCCAAAGCAATATACAGATTTAATGCAATCCCCATCAAAATCCCAATGGCATTTTTCAAAGAAATAGAACAAAAAAATCATCAAATTTGTTTGGAACCACAAAAGAACCATAAAAGCCAAAGCAATCCTAAGAAAAAAAGAACAATGTTGGAGATATCACACTCCCCGACTTTAGCTTGTACTACAGGCAACAATAATCTAAACAACATGGTATTGTCAGAAAAACAGACACACAGACCAATGGAATAGAACTGAGAAGCCAGAAATAAACCCACAAAAATATGCGCTCAACAAAGAAGTCAAAAACATACAATGGAGAAAAGACAGCCTCTTCAATAAATAGGGTTGGGAGAATTGTAAAGACACGTGCAAAAGAATGAAACTGGACTGCTATCTGTCACCGTGTACCAAAATTAACTCAAAATGGATCAAAGACCTAAACATAAGACCTGAAACAAAAAATGCATACAAGAAAATACAGGTACTAAATGTATGCACCTCGCGTTCAATGAGCATTTTATGAATTTGACCCCAAAGGCAAAGAAAGTAAAAGCTAAAATAAATTAACTGAATTATATCAAACTAAAAAGCTTCTGCACAGGAAAAGAAACCATCAACAAAATAAAGAGGCAACCAACCAAATGGGAGAAAATATTTGCAAACAATGACTCCGATAATGGGCTAAATCCAAAATATGTAAGGGATTCAAACAACTCAACAACAACAACAACAAAAATCCAATTAAAAAATGGGGAGAGGACCTGAAAAAGACATTTCTCCACAGAAGACATTCAAATGGCTAAAAGACACATGAAAAATTGTTCAACATCATTAATCATCAGAGAAATGCAAATAAAAACCACAATGAGATATCACCTCATTGATATCTCCAGTTAGAATGGCTATCATCAACAAGACAAATAATAACCAGTGTTAGAGAGGCTGTGGAGAAAAAGGAATCCTCAGAAACTGTTGGTGGGAATGCAGATTGGTGCAGCCTCTATGGAAGGCAGTTTGGAGGGTCCTCAAAAAATTAAGAATAGATTTACCATATAACCCACCAATCTCTCTTCTGGGTGTCTACCCAAAAAATCTGAAAACATTGGTCGTAAAGACATATATTCTCCAATGTTCATTGCAGCTTTATTTACGGTGGCCAAGACATGGAAAAACCGAAATGTCCTTCAGTAGATGATTGGATAAAGAAGTTGTGGTGTATATATACAATGCAATACTATTCTGCCATAAGAAAGGATGAAATAGTACCATTTGTAACAACATGGATGGATCTTCAGATTATTATGCTGAGCGAAATAAGAGACAGAAAAAGTCAAGAACCATATGATTTCACTGATATGTGGTATATACAACTGAAAACAACTGAAGGACAAGACAAACAAATGAAGAAACAAAAACTCAAAGATACAGACAATAGTTTAATGGTTACCAGAGGGCAAGGGTGTGGGGGGTGGTAGATGAGGGTAAAGGGGATCCAATATATGGTGACAGAAAGAAAACTGTCTCTGGGTGGTGAACACAGTATGATATATAGATGGTGTATTACAGAACTGTATACCTGAAATCTATTATTAACTTTATTAACAATTGTCACCCAAATAAACTTTAATAAAAAAATAAATAAATAAACAATGGGGACACAGAGCTACCAGAAAAGAAAAGGTAAAGCAGTTACAGGAAATCCTTACATATCAATAATCATACTAAATGTAAATGAGCTGAACTCACCAATAAAAAGGCACAGACTGATCAAAAGATAAAACCGAAGTATATGCTGCCATTAGGAGACACATCTCAGCAGCAAGGAGAAATACAGACTCAAAGTAAAAGGGTGGAAAAAGATACTCCATGCAAATGGCATCCACATAAAATCAGGTGTAAGCATACTTATACCTGAGAAAATAGATTTCAAGATAAAAAGGGTAACAAGAGACAAAGTTAAATATTTTACAACAATAAAGGGGACAATACATCAAGAAGACAAACACCAAAATATATGTACCCAATCAGGGGACACCAAAATACATAATGTAACTACTAACAGAACTAAAGGGAGAAGCTGACCAAAACTAGAAAATTGTCGTAGGAGACTGAAATACTCCATTGACCTGCATTAACGGGTATGGATAGATCATCGAAATAGAAAATCAGTAAGGATTTATCAGCATTAAATGACACAGTAGACCAAATGGACACAATCAACACTTACAAAGCCTTTTATTCCAGAAGAATACCAGATTATACATTCCCTTCTAGTGTACATGGAATATTCTCAAGGATAGACCATATGTTGGGACCCAAAACTAGTCTCAACAAATATAAGAACATTGAAATCATACCAAGCATATTCTCTGAGCACAATGCTTTGAAATTGGAAATCAAATGCAAAAATAAAAAAGGCAGGAAAAACCATAAACATGTGGAGATTAAATCACATGATACCAAAGAATGACTGAGTCAAAGAACAAATAAAAGGACAGATAAAAAATACAAAGTGACAAATGAAAATTACAATGTGACATAGCAAAACTTTGTGATGCAGCAAAAGTGGTAATAAGGGGGAACTTTACATCATTACAGGCCTATCTCAAGAAACAAGAAAAAAACCAAATAAACAACCTAACATTACATCTTAAAGAACTAGAAAAAGAACAAACAAAACCTAAAATCCACAAAAGAAAGATATTAATAAAAATTAAAGCTTTGCAAACAGTGCCTCCAATAAGGGGCTAATATCCAAAATATACAAGGAACTCATGAAACTCAACAAAAAAAACAAACAACCCAATTGAAAAATGGGCAGAGGACCTGAAGAGACATTTCTCCAAAGTGGACAAACAAATGGCAAATAGACATATGAAAAAAATGCTCAACATCACTAATCATCAGAGAAATGCAAATAAAAACCACAATGAGATATCACCTCACCCCAGTCAGAATGGCTATCATCAACAAGACAAATAGTAACAAGTGTTGGAGAGGCTGTGGAGAAAAAGGAACCCGCATCCACTGTTGGTGGGAATGCAGACTGGTGCAGCTGTTATGGAAGGCAGTGTGCAGGTTCCTCAAAAAATTACGAATAGAATTACCATATGACCCAGGAATCCCTCTCATGGGTAAAAAAAAAATCTGAAAACATTTATCCATAAAGATACATGTGCTCCAATGTTCATTGGAGCTTTATTTATGGTGGCCAAGACATAGAAACAACAAAAATTTCCTTCTATAGAAGAATGGAATACTATTCGGCGGTAAAAAAAAGATGAAATAGGACCATTTATGACAACATGGATCGATCGTTAGATTATAGTGCTAAGCGAAATAAGTCAGACAGAAAAAGCAGAGAACCTTATGATTTCACTGATTTGTGGTATATAAAGCAAAAACTAACAGATAATGAGAAACAAAAACTCATAGATAGAGACAATAGTTTAGTGGTTACCAGAGGGTAAGGGTGGAGAGGGGTGGTAGATGAGGGTAAAGGAGATCAAATATATGGTGATGGAAGGAGAACTAACTCTGGGTGGTGAACACATAATGGGATTTATAGATGATGTAATACAGAATTGTACACTTGAAATCTATGTAAGTTTACTAACAATTGTCACCCCAATAAACTTTAATTAAAAAAATAAATAAAATAAATAAATAAAAATAAAGCAGAATTAAACGATATAGAGAACAGACAACAGAAGAAAATTAATGCAACAAAGAGCTAATTCTTCCACAAAATTAATAAAATTGACAAACTCCTGGCTAGACTCACTAAGGAAAAAAGAGAAAACACTCAAATAAAATCAGACACAGAAATGCAAAGGATCATATAAGAATATTATGAAAAACTACATGCCAACAAATTGTAACCTATAGGAAATGAACAAGGTCTTAGAAATATATAACTTCTGTATCACAAAGAACCGGAAAATCTAAATAAACTGAACAATAGTAAGGAAATTAAAACAATCATAAAAAACCTCCTAAAAAGTCCAAGACCAGATAGCTTCATTAACGAATTCTACCAAACATTCAAAGAAGATTTAATACCTATCCTTCTCAAACTCTTCTGAAAAATTGAAGAAGAGGTAATATTTCCTAACTTATTTTATGAAGTCAATCCTGATACCAAAACCTGAGAAGAATAATACAAAAAAATAAAACTACAGACCAATATCTCTGATGAACACACATGCAAAAATCCTAAAGAAAACAGTAGCAAATCAAATAAAACAATACATTAAGAAGATTATACATCACAATTAAGTGGGGTTCATGTCAGGGGCACAAAGATAGTTCCACATATGGTTATTGATCAATGTGATACATTACATAAACAAAGTAGAAGAATTATGTTTATATCACTAAATGGAGAAAAGGCATTTGAAAAGATACAACATCCATTCATGCTTAAAATACTTAGTAAAATAGGTATAGAAGGCAAGTATCAATATAATAAAGGCCATAAATGACAAACCCTCAGCTAATTATCATACTTAATAGTGAAAAACTAAAAGCTTTTCTTCTAAGATCAAGAACAAGACAAGAATTCCATCTTTCATCACTGTTACTCAATACAGTATTGGACGTCCTAGCCAATCAGGTAGAGAAACAATAAAAGGCATCCAAGTTGGGAATGAAGAAGTCAAATTGTCACCTTTTGCAGACAACATGATTCTTTATATAGAAAACCCTAAAGACTCCACCAAAAACTGTCAGAAACAATAAACAAATACAGTAAAGCTTCAGGATACAAAATCAATATACAATATCACTGTGTTCCTTTTGCAATTCCTTTTGCAATTACAACAAAAAGAGTAAAATACTTAGGAATAAACAGAAGATGTGAAGGACTTATACACTGAAAACTACAAGACATTATTTTTTTAAAAATTGAAAAAGACATAAAGAAATGTAAAGATATTCCATTTTTATGGATTGCAGGAATCAACATAGTTAAAATGGAGATATTACTTAAAGCAATATATAGATTCAAAGCAATCCTCATCAAAATCCCAATGGCATTTTTTAAAGAAAGAGAACAAAAAAAAAATAATCAGATTTATATACAAAAGAACCCGAATAGCCAAAGGAATCCTGAGATAAAAGAACAAGGCCAGAGGTGGCACACTCCCTGACTTCTAATTATACTACAAAGTGACAATAATGAAAACAGCATGGTATTGGCAGAAAAACAGACACAGAGACCAATGGAGTAGAATTGAAAACCTAGAAATAAACCAACATACATATGGGCAAAAAATTTTTGACAAACGAGCCAAAAACATACAATGGAGAAAATAAAACCTCTTCAATAAATGGCACTGGCAGAATTGGAAAGCCACATGTAAAAGAATGAAAGTAGACTGCTATTTGTCACCATACACAAAAATGAACTCAAACAGATCAAAGACCTAACTGTAAGACGTGAAACAATGAAATGCATAGAAAATACATAGGTTTTAAACTTAGGGACCTTGGTCTTAGAGAGAACTTTATGAATTTGACCTCAAAGGCAAGGGAAGTAAAAGCAAAGAAAAATGAATGGGACTACATCAAACTAAAAAGCTTTGCACAGCAAAAGAAACCATCAACAAAATAAAGAGGCAGCCAATTGAATGGGAGAAGATATTTGCAAAAAACAACTCCTATAAGGGGCTAATACCTAAAATATATGAAGAGCTCATACAACTCATGCAACAAAAAAACAAACAATCCTATTAAAAAATGGGCAGCAAACCTGAATAGACACTTCTCCCAAGAAGATACACAAATAGTCAACAGATATATGAAAAGATGCTCAATTTCACTAGCTATTATGGAAACCAAAACCACAATGAGATAACCCTCATATCAGTTAGAATGGCTATTATCACCAAGACAAATAATAAGAAGCATTGGAAAGGATGTGGAGAAAAAGGAACCGTCATACACTGCTGTGGAAACGTAAACTGGTACAGCCACTATGGAAAACAGTATGGAATTTCCTCAAAAAATTAAGAATAAAATTACCATATGACCCAGTAATCACTCTTCTGGGTATCTATCCAAAAAATTTGAAAACATTTCTTCGTAAAGATATATGTACCCCTAGGTTCACTGCAGCATTATTCACAGTGGCCAAGACATGGAAACAACTGAAATGTCAATAGGTGATTGGATGAAGAAGATGAGGTACATATACACAATGGAATATTATTCAGCCACTAGAAAAAATGAAATTCTGCCACTTGCAACAACATGGGTGGATCTTGAGACTATCATACTAAGTGAAATAAGTCAGACAGAAAAAGTCGAAATCCATATGATTTCATTCATATGTGGGATACAAAACTGAAAGCAACAAATGAACAAGACAAACAAGAAAAATCTCATAGACACAGACAACGCTATAGTGGTTAACAGAGGGAAAGGTGGGGACGGGGGAGGCAGAAAGGTGTAAAGGGAGTCAAATATATCATGACAGAAGGAGACTGATTTTGGGTAGTGAATACACAATGCAATATACAGATGATGCATTGTAGAATTGTACACTTGAAACCTATAAAATTTTATTAATCAATTTCACCTCAATAAATTTAATTTAAAAAAAAACTTGAAAAAGAGAAAAGAAAGGCTAAAGAGAGATCAAGCTGTGAACATGTGCCCCTCTCCCAGACTGTTTTGAGAAGGTAACTGCAAAAACATCAAGAATGAAATGAACAGAAAAAAGAAAAACATTAAGTAATAAATTAGAAAACAATTACTGATATTTGCAAATGCTAATTTTTGATAAGGCAGAAGTACATTGATAGAAGAACTTAACAGTAAGAAAGACAAGTGGCAAAACTCAGTATTTGAAAGGCAGGGAATTAAGGCACAGAGGGTAACAAGTGACCAGGGAACCTAACTGCAGAGCTTACCACACTGGTACCACCACAATTCTCCCACCACCCAGGCTCTCCCTGCTACTTTGCCGGCTTCTCCATTTTTTTCTATTTTGTCTTTAATTGTAATCAATTCAAACAATTAGAAGTACTTCTAGTACCCTAAAGCAATATATAGGGTCAATGCAATTTCTATTAAAACAATGGCATTCTTCTCAGAACTAGAATAACTAATCTTAAAATTTACATGGATCCACAAAAAACCCCAATAGCCAAAGAAACCTTGAGAAAAAACAAAGTGGGATGTATCACACGCCTCGATTTCAAACTACACTACAAAGCGACAATAATCGAAACAGTATGGTACTAACATAAAAACAAATATATGTATGTATATCAGTAGACTAGAATAGAGAACCCAGAAATAAATTCTAGCTTATATGGTCAATAATCTACAACAAGGGAGGCAAGAATACACAATGGGGTACAGACAGTCTCCTCAATAAGTGGTGTTGGAAGAAGCGGACAGATAATGCAAAAACATGATCGTGGACCACCTTCTTACAAATATACAAAAATAAACTCAAAAAGGATTAAAGACTTAAAGGTAAGAACTGAAACCATAATACTCCTTGAAGAAAACATAGGCAGGAAACTCTTTGACATTGCTCTTAGCAATATCTTTTTGGATATGTCTCCTCAGGCAAGGGCAACAAAAGAGAAAATGAACAAATGGGAATAACCAAACTAAAAGGTTTTTCACAGAAAAGAAAATCATCAACAAATGAAAAGACAACCTACTGACTGAGAAGAGATATTTGAAAATGATACATCCAATAAGTGGTTAATATCGCTTAAAAATATAAGGAACTCACAAAGCACGAAAAAAAATCTGATTAAAAATAAGGAGCTGAAAAGGCATTTCTCCAAAAAAGATATACAAATGGCCAACAGATATATGAAAAGATGATCAACATCACTCATCATCAGGGAAACGCAAATTAAAACCACAATGAGACATCACTTTACACCTGTTAGATTGCCTAGTATCAAAAAAAAAAAAATGTTGGAGAGGTTGTGGAGAAAAGGGAATCCTTGTACACTGTTGGTGGGATTGTAAGTTGGTGAAGCCACTATGGAAAACAGTATGGAGGGTCCTCAAAAAATTTAAAATAGAGCTGCCATACATTCCAACAATACCACTTCTGGGTATTTATTCAAAGCACTAACTGGAAAAGACATATTCACCCCTATGTTCACTGGAGCTTTATTTACAGTAGCCAAGATAGGGAACAATCTAAGTGTTCATATAAAGAAAATGTGGAATATTAACCATAAAAAAATGAAATCTTGCCATTTGGGACAACATGGATGGACTGAGTGTGTATTATGCTAAGTGAAATAAATCAGACAGAAAAAAACAAATACCTTTTGATTTCGCTTATATGTGGAGTCTACAAGAATAAAACAAATAAATAAACAAAACAGAAAAAGACCCTTGATATAGAGAACAAGTTGATGGTTGCCAAAGAGAAGGAAGTTGGAGAGAATGGTTGGGGGTGGGGGAAAGGCTATTATATCAAGTGAAAAAAAGCAAAACACAAACAAAGCCCTGACCCTCTAGCCCAAATGGACTTCCCAGAGGAAATCACTGCTTTGAGTGTGGGCTTTGAGACTATTCCCAAGTTTACAGGGCAGATGGACTCACATATACATGTATATTCATAGACACACGTGTTTTTACATAATTATAACTCTGAATATACTATTTTGCAACTTTTTCGAAACCATATGATATCTGACAGATCTTTCCATGCCTTCCTCATTGTAAAAAATGACTGACTATTTGCTCTCATGTGCAGGGATGTATAACATAATGTAGATAAGGATTCTCTTAGAGAGACACTGGGAGTGCCCAGGGTTTTCTCTTACAAAACATTCCTCAGCAAACACCTCTGTTGATGCCTCTTCATGAGTTCAGAAGGGGCTAAGCTGACCTCTGTCTCCCATTGACCATGTCTGGCAGGAGCATGCCCTTGGATTATTCAGGAGTGTCCCTGGAGAAGGTGGGTTCGGAGAAGAGTGCAAGAGCCGGGCTGTTTTGCCAAGGGCAGAGCAGGAAGAAAAGAAACTTCTTCATGTCCCAGCTGTGAGCAAGTCCTGCATCAAGCCAACTGGGGGTGCCAGGACTCAAGTCTTAGTTCTCCCTCTATCACATATTATTTTTATTTTCACAAGGAACAGCACAAAAGGGATTTCAAGTTCTTACCGAGATGCATCTTTCTAAATAGAAAAGGGGGGAAAAGCCTCAGACTGGTGTCTGTGGCACTTTGACAGCCTATGGGGAGGTGCAGGCTGTGTGTGAATTCTCCCCTGGTGAGAAGGACACCTCAAACCCTGTGGGAACAAGGAGAGGCATAAATAAATAACTGCTGAGTCTTGGGGTTACGAGGCAAAAAGACTTAAAAAGGATGGCAGGTCCTTCCTCATAACCCACAACAGTAGTGTTTGAAGCTCCCCTTCTAATTCTTGCTAGTTCCCGCAAGTTGGGGCTGTTTCAGGAGGTCCAGCCCTCTTATCTCATTTCCTTGGAGACACAGATTCACATTTTTGAGGCAGGGCTGACATTTCCAGAATGCAAGAGGAGCTTCCCATATGACTATGAGTGAAAAGATCACTGGAGGGGTGGGCCTTCATTTCGAGGAGAGCAGCACTGTCTGAACTGCCCCTGCTCCCACCGTACTGAGCACAGAGTCCCTCAGGCCCCTATCTTTGTCAGCTTGCAGCAGAAGACCCAGAGTACCCAAAATGAATCTGAGGGGCAAGACTGCAAAGAAAATCTGACCTTGTTAAAATGCAAACAGATTCAGGTTCTGAAAACAGGGACCTCCACCCCATCCCACCCCTTATAGGAAGAGACTGCCAGGAGCACATTTCAGGGAATCTGAACAAACAGGCCACCTCTTTCCACAGTGTATAGTGCAGTGTGCAGTGTATCCATTACACCCCCAGGGTGGTCCCACATGCCAGGTTATGACACAGTCTTTTTTTTTTTTTTGGAGGGGGGGAAGGGGAACAGGACTTTACTGGGGAACAGTGTGTACTTCCAAGACTTTTTTCCAAGTCAAGTTGTTGTCCTTTCAATCTTAGTTGTGGAGGGTGCCATTCAGATTCAAGTTGTTGTCCTTTTCAGTCTTAGTTGTGGTGGGCGCAGCTCAGCTCCAGGTCCAGTTGCCATTGCTAGTTGCAAGGGGCACAGCCCACCATCCCTTGTGGGAGTCGAAACTGGCAACCTTGTGGTTGAGAGGACGCGCTCCAACCAACTGAGTCATTTGGGAGCTCAGCGGCAGCTCAGCTCAAGGTGCCACGTTTAATCCTAGTTGCAGGGGGCGGAGCCCACCATCCCTTGCGAGGAGTTGAACTGGCAACTCTGTGGTTGAGAGCCCACTGGTCCATGTGGGAATCGAACCGGCAGCCTTAGGAGTTAGGAGCATGGAGCTCTAACCACCTGAGCCACCAGGCCAGCCCATGACACAGTCTTAAGCAAACCTCTTTTAAGAGGTCACAAGTCTTCCTAGAAGAGGACACACATTAGTAACAGGGGCATCTTTCGGCAAGTGCAAACAGGGACCTGGGGGTGGAAGGGGAAACAAGAAAATGTAAATGGGAAATGGGCAAAACTCAGGCCAACAGGACCCAAGGTCAGGAGGGAGTGACTGCCACAGTTCTCCCAAACTTCCTATTCCATCTCAGCTTTCCTGGCCACAAGGCAGACACACTCAGGGAGGAATCCTGCCAGCATCCTCCTCCATTCTCAGAGCCAACCTCAGTGCAGAAGGCTTGTTGTGTGTTCTGTCAAATGGCTCAAATGCCAGAAATGTTTTGGATTTACTTCTTTATGCCTGACATTCTACAATGAACCCATATAAGCAACATCAATACATGATGGTGCAATTTAACTATTTCAAAGGAAGCTCAATGGCACTAAGGGTCCCTTTAATCTCAGGGTTACTCCTCCCTGGACGCTCCCAATACATGTCTGAGCTGGGTGGGCTGAGCAGGGTAAGAGTGGGGAGTAGCACTCTAGGGCACTTCACTCAGGAGGTAAGGGCATTCCCCAGGGGGCTAGGTAAGCTCAAGAACCTTTCCAATATTTGCACTGTCATAGAGGAAAAATATGGAAAATTGATGCGCAGCAAACTTTCGTGTATACCTGCATCCCACTCAACCTGCTGAACACATGGCACACCTGCTTGAAGTCCTGCCTCAGGATACCAGAACCTGGCAGAACTCAGGTGCGGGAGCTGGAAGTTAAAGAGCACCAAAGGGCCCTCCCAGGTGCAATGACTAGCCAGGCCCCTCTTGAGAGAACTTGCTGGTCTGCACCCACTGCCTCCATGCAAGGTCTGACACAGGGTTAGGCCTCCATACACTGAGCCCCACATCACCTATGTTATACCTAGCTTTGCTCAACCCCACACAATCGAATTCCTGGCCACTGGGAACACTCCTTTCCCTCATCCCTGTGAATCTGAGACAATGCCCCAAGACAATAGGTGCTTCATCTACTGGCCATCCAGGTACAGGAAAGCAGGGTGATTCAAGTACAGCAGTTCTGCAGTTTGGGCAAAAAAGATCTTTCAGTCACAATTTGCTAGGACAATTCCTAAATCTCCATCCGACACAATGCCCAACTGTTTCAAAATAATGGGGAAAAGGAAGCACTGCCTCTATTCATGTATACCCTATGGAATCTGTCCTCTTCCCACCATGGGATGGGGCGGGGGGAGGGATGTCTTTCTGCAGCCTCTCAAATACTACGTGACAAACTTTAGTGGTGAGATAGTTGGGAACACTGGCCAGGAAAGCTTGGAAAATTCCAAGGCCCCAAAGCCAAGGCCAGCCACATCTGGAAAATAAGGCCTAAGTTCAAGTCTACACCCAACCATCACCACAGAGGAGTCACACTGATTCAAGTAACTTCCCCAGTATTCAGGAGTCCCAGAAAAGGGCTCGAGTGACAACATACTAGAATATACAGAATTGTGGAAAGTCTCAGAACTCACGGAGAAGTCTGAATGTGGGCTCAGAGTTCTGACATTTACACACATACCCTATTTGCTGGAATCTGAAGGCAGCGACTGGGGAAGAAGTAGAAGATGCCTGTGAGGGAGGAGAGGGCAGTAAAAGTAGAGCTTAACCGAAGACATGTACATGCATGCACACATGCACAAAAACTAATATCTACAGAGAGCTAAAAGAAAATCATTGAAGTCATTAAACAAAATAGGCTGCTGGTAAAAGGAATGATTAGACATCAAGGGATTTCTCCTGGACACTGACATTACAGTTGCAATAAAAAATTCAATGGCAAGGCTGGAAGATAAATACAAGGTAATCTTATATAAAGTTTATCTAAACAATAAAGAGATTTAAAAAATGAGAGGAAAATATGAGAAAATTAAAAATTCCATATAGTAATCAAAATCAAAATTCCATATAGTTAAAACAGTACCATAAAGACAGACACACAAACCAATGGAACACAACAGAGAGCCCAGAAGTAAATTTTTGCATATATGGTCAAATGATTTTGACAGGGGTGCCAAGAACACACAATGAAGAACAGACAATTTCCTCAATAAATGGTGCTGGGTAAACTGGATATGCACATGCAAAAGAACGAAGTCCAACCCCGACCTTACCATACACAAAAATTAACTCAATGGATTCAAGATCTAAACTAAGACCTAAACCTATAAAACTCTTAGAAGAAAACACAGGAGAAAAGCTTCAAGATGTCAGATTTGGCAATGATTTCTTGGATATGACACCAAAAGCACAGGCAACAAAAGCGAAAATAGGCAAATATCAAACGTAAGAACTTCTGTACATCAAAGATAACAATAGAGTAAAAAGGCAACCTATGTACGGATGGGAGAAAACAACCACAAATCATGTATCTGGATAAGGAGATAATAACCAGAACATATAAAGAATTCCTACAGCTCAACAACAACAAAACCAAGTAATCTGATTTAAAAATGGACAAAGAAGTTCAACAGAGTGCCAACGCCCCGGCGAGAAGCTGAGGTCATCATCGGATTTGAAGTATTTAAAGTGGATAGAAAACGGTTTCAGCAATGCAGACAATTAAGTGTGTTGTGGTGGGTGATGGTGCCGTTGGTAAAACATGTCTCCTGATATCCTATACAACGAACAAATTTCCATCTGAGTATGTACCGACTGTTTTTGACAACTATGCAGTCACAGTTATGATTGGTGGAGAGCCATATACTCTTGGACTTTTTGATACTGCAGGGCAAGAGGATTATGACAGATTACGACCGCTGAGTTACCCACAAACAGATGTTTTTCTAGTCTGTTTTTCAGTGGTCTCTCCATCCTCATTTGAAAATGTGAAAGAAAAGTGGGTGCCTGAGATAACTCACCACTGTCCAAAGACTCCTTTCTTGCTTGTTGGGACCCAAATTGATCTAAGAGATGACCCCTCTACTATTGAGAAACTTGCCAAGAACAAACAGAAGCCTATCACTCCAGAGACGGCTGAGAAACTAGCCCGGGACCTGAAGGCTGTCAAGTACGTGGAGTGCTCTGCGCTCACACAGAAAGGCCTAAAGAATGTATTTGACGAAGCAATATTGGCTGCCCTGGAGCCTCCAGAACCGAAGAAGAGCCGCAGGTGTGTGCTGCTATGAACATCTCTCCAGAGTCCTTTCTGCACATCTGGTGTCGGCATCATACTAAAAGCAATGTTTAAATCAAACTAAAGATTAAAAATTAAAATTTGTTTTGGCAATAATGACAAATGCCCTGCACCTACCCTCATGCACTCGTGTGAGACAAGGCCCGTAGGTATGGCCCCTTTCCCCCCCTCAGTACTAGTTAATTTTGGGTAATTGTGTATTGTCAGAAAAGTGATCAGTACTAGTTTTTGTTTTGTTGTTCCAGTTTTTTGTTTGTTTGTTTTTTGTTTAAAAGCAAGGCATGCTTGTGATGACTCTGTAGCAGACTGATTTGGGTTATTGAAGCTGCTCCTGGGTTCCACTCTGGAGAGTAATCTGGGATGTCTAGTGGGTTTTTTTTTTGGGGGGGGCGGGGGGAGTGTGTGTGGGGTTTGTTTTTATTTAGTCATTTTTAAAAAATTCATTAACCATCAGACAGCCCTTACGGGGAGGAGGATGGAGTGATTGTGCATTCCACCTCCTAGATCTAGTTTAGAAAACATGTTCCCCACCTGGTGCTCTTAGGAAGGAGTATAGTAAATGCCTCATTTAATGACATACTCCTTTTTGAAAGTTGCCTTTTCTCTCCACTCTTGAGTAGGTCCAGTATTTGATGAAACTCATGAAAGCGGGTGGAACCTGTCTTGCCCCTCCTCTTTTCTAGGATGCACTATATACGTGACTGTGACTTTCAAGGAAATCTGGTAGCCATTTGCTGATTTTTTTTTTTGAAGTTAATTTCTAACTTCTTTTACTGATAAAATGAAAACAAGTATTGCACCTTTTGAAATGCACCAAATGGATTGAGTACGTAATTAAAAAAACCATTTTTCCCCGTCAGTCATTGTCTTATATGCTTAGCATAGATGTGCAGCTTGATAGTGTGTGATACGGTGTTCCTAGAACACAGCAGAAGACCTGGTGTATATGAGGGGTGGTGCTAGGGGACAGATGTCTGCGGAGTGATTCACATCCTCTTTCAAGTTAGGAGGATGGAGACCTGCTTCCTTAAGAAGCTAGGGGTGGGGTGGGGATGGGGAGAACATTTAACAACATGGGGACCAGTCAGGGGAATCCCCTTATTTCTGTTTTGCATGAGGAACTCTAGAGCAGCCAATTGGGGCTCTCTAGTTTAATAAAAGTCACGGGGGGAGTCTTATGAAGACTCTTCATAAGTGTTAATAGGGATTTTATCAGCTTATTTGGGTTGCAGTTTCCAATTTTTAAAAATGTTTAGGTAATCTCCACCTTCCCCAAATCCTAATTCTTATAGATTCATTAGTGTTGAACCAATGCTTTCTCATGTCTCAATTCTTTGTATATGCATTCTTTTCAGATGTATTAAACAAACAAAAACCCTTCAAAAAAAAAAAAAAAAGTTCAACAGACATTTCTCCAAAGAAGACATACAAGTGGCCAAAGGGCATATAGAAAAGTGCTCAACAGCTGTAATTATTCAACAAATGCAAAGACATGTACATGCACGTCTTTTTGTAGCCTCTCAAATACTACAGGACAAACCTTAGTGGTGAAGACAGTTGGAAACACTGGCCAGGAAGGCTTGGAAAACTCCAACGCCCCAAAGCCAAGGCCACCTTCATTTGGAAAATAAGGCTCAGGTCTACATTCCACCATCACCATAGAGGAGTCACACTGATTCAAGTGGCTTCCCCAGCATTCGGAAGTCCCAGAAAAGGTTTTGAGTGACAATATACTAGAAATTATTGTAGACAAAACCACAATGAGAAATTATCTAGCACCCATTAGGATGAACAATGATGAGTCAGAAAAAAGAATTAATGAGAACAAGTCTGGGAGCTAACAGGAATGAACCTAAAGATTACCTGATAAGTCAGAAAAAGTTCATAAGAATGAGTCTAGGAGCTAACAGGAATAGGTTTAAAGATTAACCACTTAGCTCTCAGTCCCCAGCTAGCACTAACACCTGCAGACTGACAAACACCAGGACAATTTTCAGAGGAAACCAACTGTGACAATAGTTCTCAGAAGGGGCCAGCTGCAACTGTGAACAACTGCAAGATGACGAGCCCCCTACATACTGCATAGAAAAATATAAAACCCCAGCTAAACAGCAACCCGCTGCAGCTGTCTACTTTAGACTCTGTCCCCGGCAATGCCTCTGCCGGTGCTTCTCTCCTTACAATGTGCGGCACCCGTCTTCTTTAGACACTGCCACAGGCCTTCTATTCTCTCAGCCCGATCTTTAATAAAACTTTCCTAAGTCTTGTGAATCCTTTCACACTGCGAATGACCAGGGGTATTTTACACCAATACAGACAGTACAAATTAAAAAAATAAAACACAGAAAGCAACTACTGTTGGGGGAATGGGGGATGTAAAGAAATTGGAACCCTTGTATATAGTTAGTGGGAATGTAAACTGATGCAACCACTATGGAAAACAGAAAAGAGGTTCCTCAAAAAAACTAAAACTAAAATTATTATATGATCTAGCAATCACACTTCTGGTTATTTATCCAAAAGAACTGAAAGGAGGATCTCAAAGAGATATTGCACAGCCATGTTCATTTCAGCATCATTCACAATAGCTAAGAGGTAGAGAGGCATCCCAAATGTCTAATGACAAATGGGTAAAGAAAATGTGGCACATACATACAACAGGATGTTATTCAGTCTTTAAAGGCAAGGAAATCCTGTCACATGCTACAACACAGATGAACCTTGAAGACATTATGTTGAGTGAAATAAGCCAGTCACAAAAGGAAAAGACAAATACTATATGATTCCACTTATACAAGACATTTAAAGTAGTGGAATATTTAAAGCAGACATTGAAGTAGACATTTAAAATCATGGAAAAGTAGAATGGTGGTTGTCAGGGGCTGAGGGAGGGTAAAATGGGAGGATTATTCAATGAGTATAAAGTTTCAGTTTTCCAAGGTGAAAAAGTTGTAGAGATCTAAAAAAAAAAAAAAAAAAAAAAAGTTGTAGAGATCTGTCTGCACAACAGTGTGCATATAGTTAACGATACTGAACTGCACATTTAAAAATGGTTAAGAGGGTAAATTTCACATTGTTTTCTTTCCTACAATTAAAATTTTTTAAATAAGAAATAAAAAAATGTTTAAAAAGAAAGCTCATTTGATGGCTTGCTTTCTGAAATTGGCTCTGTTCTACGATGCCTTTTCTCTTTCCTTAAAACAAAACAAAACAAAAAAATCAACCCAAAAACTCCAGGTATCCTCTATAAACAAAGAAAGGGAACAAGATGAAGGGAAGAGGGATTACTGGAATAATACAAGACTTTTCAAAAAACACTGATGGCAAAGTTCACGTGGGACAAGGACAAACACACACCAAGTACATCCTCATGAAATTTCAGAACAAACAAGTTGTAAAACTTGTAAGGGCGAAATTCAATAAATCAATAACACAATTAGATGTAGCTAATTTGCAGTTTAATTCACCACATAGCTCCCTATCTAGCCATCTGTAATCACAGGTAACCCCTGTATAACATGGCACTTCTATAACACGGTTTCCCTCTAACACGGTTCGAGAATTGAGGAAAACCCTCGTACAACACAGCATTCTAGAACACAGTTTCACTCTAACATGGTTTGAGAATTAGAGAAATTCCCGAACAACACGGAGCATAGTAAGAGCTTTCAAGAGCAAAGAGTATCTCATTCGAAATTAGGGAAATCCCTGAACAACATGGAACGTATTAAGAGCTTTTAAGAGCGAAAAATATCTCATCTGAAATTAGGAAAATCCCCGAATAACACAGAACATAAAAGCTTTTAAGAGCAAAAGATATCACATTTGAAAATTTTCATTCAAGCATGAATGTCGTATCAGATTTGACTGCAGAATTTTAAAATTTATTAGAATTTTAAATTAATTTTGTTCATGGAGTATTAAGTTCAGAGAATGAAGATATCTTGTCAAAAAGAAAATGCCCTCGGTTAATGGTGCTTAATAGTGATGACGAAGAAAACATTATTTAATACATATTAACATGTTATATTATTGGTGAAAGTTGCTTTAATAAAGATATTTCTCTTAATTATAAAAATATAATAGTATATGTCACGCAGGGGACCCTGCTCGCTGCGCCATTTGTCGTGCAGGGTCTCAGCTCCGACTCCCCGCCCAAGAATGCAGGACACGGTAAGGCCAAAAAGGAACACCCACGGAGCCATAGATAGGGGAGTCAAACCAATATATTCTCGCTGGCTGCTGGGCTGGAGACACAGGAAGCAGGATCTACATAATCTGCCTAACAGCAGTCCGCGCTTGCCAGCCACCATCTTCTTGCTAGCCCCCATTCCTTTTTGCTAGCATAGCCACAGCCATTATATTAGTGGCCAATGGCCTACGGGTTACAGCTGACGGCCAACTAGCCACAGCTGCTGGCATCCGATCACAGTTGATGGCCATTTACTACCTGAGCCAGCACCTTTCTATGTGAGGCCGAGAGCCTGGAAACTGTTTTTTGGGGTTTTGTCCCCACAGTATATATTTTTAAATTTTTGGAACGTAACCCCCTTTTTTGTACTAGTTCTTTGTTTCATATAACATGGCAGTTTTAGGAACCTAACAACCATATTATATGGGGGTTACTTGTTGACTTAATTTGCAGTTAGATCCATCCTGACATTCAGCTGCTTTCTCTTTATTTCTCCCCTCAGTGATTAATTTAAGAACTCTGTTTTGTTCCCTTTCCCAAGGCTACCCATACCTCGTTAATCCATTTAATTAGCAGAATCCTAACCTGGCCAGGGCAATTTCTTAATTCTCATGCTTCTCAACACCGGAATCCATTTTGCAACTCCCTTGTAGTTTTTACTGGTGACACAAAAAGCCCCTGGAGTCTGGAGATAACATTATCTTAAAACAGACCAGACCCCAGGAAGCAATGTCAGCCCTCAGACCTGCCTGACGGACTCCCCCTTTCCTATATAAGGAAAAGCTAATCTAAAGATCAGGGCAGTTGTCTGCTCAAGACTGCCCCTGGCAACTTCCCTGCCAGCACTTTTCGTAAATAAGCTTTCTAACCTGTATTCTTTTTGAGACTTGTGAATTCTTTCACATTCAGTGAACAACCTGGGGTATCCAAAAACAAAAGTATCCAAAGAGAAAGGAGCAGCCCCACACTCTCAGCACACTGGGCTGGAGTAATGTAGAATAGGCTCTCACCAGCAAGACTGAGAGTTAGAGGAGTGCCTTTGCCATGCTGAGGGAAGATCACTTTCAACCTAATCTGGAAGCTACTGGAATTTGTACTTGAGCAAATTGAGGGATTAACTAAGAAAGAAAGACACAGGATCTAGGATCTGGGTCATATGCAAGCAGTGGAGACTTATAGGAGGTGTCAAGGTAAGAAATGCCCAAACCTGTAGAGAATTTTTATAAGAGTTTATTTGAGCCAAACTGACTACATATGTCAGGGAGCAAGATCTCAAATACTCCAGAGAATTAAGTTTTACAGGTTCTTTTTATGCATTTGATTATGGAGGGAACATAAAGATTACCGCATTTCCCTGAAAATAAGACTTAGCCGGATCAGCTCTAATGCATCTTTGGGAGTGAAAATTAATATAAGACCTGGTATTATATTAATTATATCACATCACATCATATTAGACCCGGTCTTATAGTAAAATAAGACCGGGTCTTGAAGATTATGTGCTATCTTGAGGAATCTGAAAGGGGGCATTTCAAAGGTGTGTTAACCTAGATGCACAGAAACAATGGATAGGGCTTGCTTAAGGCAAAGATAAGCCTTTTGGTAAAGAAATGTCATGCCTGAGGCATGACTACCCACCATGACCTGCTCAGTTAGGAATTTATGATCAGATCACCCTGTGAGGTTACTTTCCATAGAACCCCTTTTTTTGTCCACAGAGGGCAACCCACGCAAAACAGACAATGGGGGAACCAACAGGTGCTGTGTGTGACAATCTGGAAAATAACATGGAAAGGTTTCTGACAGAGCTGATGGAGCATTTGGTAAAGAATAAGTACATTAAAAAGTAAATAAGTAAAAACTAAGAAAATATTGAACTCTGTAAAGCCAAACTTGGCACAAGAATGGAAATGTAATCGTACCCCACACAACATGACAGTGTGGCAGTCAGGCAGTACCTCCCTCCACTGGGGTGACAGTGAAGCCTCGAGGTGGAGGCGCCATCTGAGGTAACAGTTCCTGTTACAAGGAGAGGTGGTTTAGGGCAGGAGACCTCCAAAAATGGACAGTTCAGGTGAGATGCAGTTACCTCAGCATGCTCTGCCCCATTTATAAGCCAGGAGTGGTATTTCACAGGCCTCCATCAGAGCTCCAGAAAGGAGTCAAGATACTAGGTTGATGCCAAAGTGATTGTGGTTTTTGCCATTATTTTTAACCTTTTAAACCGCAATTACTTTTGCACCAACCTAATAAGTGCCTACCACTTCCATTTTCACTGTGTGTTCTTTCTCCCTTGTCTCCCTCCTCTTCCTCTTCTCCATCCCTCCCTCTCAATTTTTCAATCTTTCTCCAACCCTCCTCATTCCCTTTCTCTGGGAACCCGCCTCTATCCCACTGATACTGAAGTCCTGGTTCAGATACTGGGGTTATCTGAGTGAAAAACAGCCTAAGAGACACACTGGTGACTGGACTGCACTCAGGTGAGCTCTGGCCAGTCCAAACCCTGCAATATCAATTCAAAGATAAACATGTGTCACCATCCAAAACAGGAGTAAACAGCAGGGAGGGAATTGGTGTGGATTTTTCACCTCAGGACACTGTACTCTAAGTAGAACGCTCGCTAAACTAAGGGAATTTGTGTTTTCATTTAGATTTCCTCCTCTGAGAGAAGCAGCTAAACCTTATGGAGTGTGCATGCACACACATATGCTTTTGCTCTTACCTTATGAATATGAAAAGACTTCAACAGAGCTGGCAACCCCCAAAAGAAAGTAGGTCTGTTATTCCAGGTTTGAGTATCTACTATTGCTGTCTGATTTCCTGATCGCAGAGACCTACCTCTTGCAAAAATATTACAGGCTATATTTTTATTTTTCCCACAAAATGAATTACACCAAAATTTGCTTTGCAAGTTCTCTCAGTTCATTCAAGCTTCCACTGGACCTAGACCTGGTGTAGATGGCAAACAGTACACGGGGTGTCTCCAACAGGACAGTCATGGTTCCTTGGCCATCAACCTGTGGCTGGTCAAATGGGGTGGCCACAGTGCTGGGCAGGGATAAGGGCATAGCAGGTGCTACATGATCAGACACAAAGGGTGGTGACAGAAGACACTGGGTAAGGGCTCTCAGGATACAGCAACCTGCTGCTGCACAATCCCCTCACACTGGATAAAGTATTTGATCAAAGGATGTGAGCTTTGCCTTCTGATGTCTGGTGGGTACTAATATTAAGTTATCAAAATGGACAATGAAATGGATTGAGTCAGGGTCAATTCCTTTAATGCAATGCTGAAGCCCCAGAATCTGAACCTCTGATTCTCCAAGCATCTGATTTCCCTTGCAAGCCCGCTTTTGCATGTTAATGAAACACCACAGGGTAAGGAGTCCAGAGAATGCCACATTCCTGTCACAAAGATAAACGGACATGGGCCAAAGATTTCATGTGAATGTTTAAAAGTGTCAGTGTTTTTCTGACTCCTGCAAAGACAGACCTAATTGACCCAAAAGGCTGGCAATGCTGCCTTCACAACTAAGGTGACCCAATGCCCTTTTTCTCCACGCCTCACTGCAAAGTTGTGGGATGCCAGCCCCACTTGGCTCTGCATAAGTCACAGCTTCTGTCAAACTGCATCTAAAACATCTTCACTGAGCTACTGAGAGGATGGTTATAGAAAATGCCAGATACTGGATGCAGAGAAACTGCTACTTATGCTCAGTGCTTGTTATAGCACCACCACTAATAACATCAGAATTACTGGTCCTGCAGACGTTCCCAGCTTCCTAGTGTTCCTGCTGCTCAAATTCTATTTCTATAGACGGCCTCATTGAAAAACTGCTTCTCCTTCCTCTCTGGAAAAAAAAAATCGACCTCAAGTACAGAACACTAAGGTGAGAAAGAAAAGCTGCCATAATTCTGGCCCCTGCCCAGGGGGAACCTACAGTGCATTAATCACAGGAATCTTGCTTCGACTCCCTTAGGCCTATGTGTGAGAGCAGAAGGCAGAATTGCCCTTCCCCTATAATACTTCCACAGGACCCTGGGAAGGAGAAAAGAAATACGGGGCGAGCGCCTTCTCGCTCTCAGGTGGGGGATGGGGTGGAGTGCAGGCCTCGTAGCAAAGTTCTTGTTATAAATAATAAATGCTCCCAGGAGTTCAAGCGCCTCTCCAGTTTCTTCTTCATCCAAACTGAATTATTTAATCCTCCTCAGGATTCCACGTATATACAAAATGTTTATACATCAAAACCAGCAGCTAAATGCAGAACTGTGGACAAAATACTGATAAAGAGGAGCACTTGATTTCTCATGGTTTAATTCTTTTGATATTTGAATCAGTAGAATCTCAATAATGCTAATGCTATAAAGCTTAATTTAAAATACAAATGTAAATTTGCTGTCTGAAGCAAAATCCTGTTTTCATCCTGGGGAGAAAAACTTACCCCCAAACGAATTAAACTGGAGACTGGACGAGAGACAGATGCTGCTGGCCAGCATTCTGCAGAACAATAAAGCCCTCTGGAGGCCTACAGAGCAAGGTGTTGGTTTGCATTTAATTGATGCACAGTGATGAGGGAATTTAATCTGTGCCCCTAGAAACCTGCTGGGTATTGCGGAGAGGGATGAGAAGCATGGTCTCTCAGAGCACCTACGGGTGCTGATATTTGCAGACCCAGAATATTGTAATAGGAAACAATTCCAAACAAGGCCCTCCATAAAAACGTGCTAATAATGAATAGGACCAAAGGTAGACATTCTAGGTCAGTTCATTCTTTATCTGGAAAGATGTGATCCCTATTAAATATTAAAGCATTGGGTTCTAGCACAGCAGACCTTGGCACCACTTTAAATAGCCTTGCAGTTAGTAAACAAACCTTCATACTTCAGCAGTTCTGAGCTTTCAGTATTAATTTATGCATTAACTTTTCATGGTTTTTTTCTTGTTTTTCAAAATTTATACTACTTATGTACTTTGCCTACATAAGCCCTAAATACGAGCATTAAACCTAGAGAACCATTTTTATCAAAGGAATTTTCCAGTCCGAACAATATAAACATAAACTGATACCTCATTTAATCGGTAGATATTTAGACTAGAAACTATAAGGATATCAAATTCTAAAACTGTTCTAGAGGGCTGGCCCAGTGACTCAGGCAGTTGGAGCTCCATGCTCCTAATGCCCGAGGCTGCCGGTTCGATTCCCACACTGGCCAGTGGGCTCTCAACCACAAGGTTGCTGATTCGATTCCTCGATTCCAGCAAGGGATGGTGGGCTGTGCCCCCTGCAACAACAACAGCAACTGGACCTGTAGCTGGGCTGTGTCCTCCACAACCAAGACTGAAATGGCAACAACTTGACTTGGAAAAACTCCTGGAAGTACACACTGTCCCTCAGTAAAGTCCTGTTGTCCTATCCCAATAAAAATCTTTAAAAAATAAAATAAAAATAAATAAAACTGTCCTAGAAAGCCTACTTTTCTGGGGGCTCCTAAAGAAGACATTGTGGTACAAAGTGATGGCAGAAAACTGCAGCTACAATATGGCACTTTCTAGCTCTGTGACTTTGGAAAAATTATTTCAATTCTGATCCTCAGTAAATTTAAGGAAATTGTGAGAATTAAACGAGCTACTATTAAGCATTTTAATTTATTAAATAAATACTGGGACCAGTGTCTGGTATATGGCAATTACTGAATAAACACTGGCATCTCCACTGTTACACAGGCAGATGTGTCTCGGGCTCTACACACATCTATAATCATCTACAAACTAGGTAGGCATCCAGGCTTGTAAAATAAATAACTATATATATATATAATCTTGTAAATTCTGATTATATGTCAATAGATATAAGTAAAGATTTTTTACTTTCCTATAAAAACTGAAGGTGTACAGCATGATGACTTACTACACACGGACACAGTGAAATGATTACCACACAAGTTCACGGACATACATTCTCCACACATCGTGGTCATTGGTGTGTCATGTGAGCACCTGAAATCTACGTTTTCAGGAAATTTCCACTATTCGAAACATTTTTAACTATAATCATCATGCTGTATATTAAATCTCTAGACCTACTCATCTTACATTTGTACCCTTTGACAAATATCTTCCCAGTTCCTGAAGACTTTTATAACTACACATACATTTATGCTACAACTACAGCTACAGACAAAAAATTTATAAACGTGGTGATAAAACACTTATACAATTACTTAGTTATATACACACAAGTTTATCCACATATGGCTTTTTTTCCCTTCTTTGAAAATTTATTGGGGTGACATTTGTTAGTAAAATTACATAGATTTCAGGTGTACAATTCTGTATTACATCATCTATAAATCCCACTGTGTGTTCACCACGCAGTCAGTTCTCCTTCCATCACCGTATATTTGATGTCCCTTACCCTCATCTCCCTCCCGCCACCCCTCTTACCCTCTGGTAACCACTAAATTATTGTCTGTGTTTATGAGTTTTTGTTTCTCATTTGTTTGTCTTGTTCTTTCGTTGTTTTTGGTTTATATACCACATATCAGTGAAATCATTCGGTTCTCTGCTTTTTCAGTCTGACTTATTTCCCTTAGCATTATATTCTCAAGATCCATCCATGTTGTCACAAATGTTCCTATATCATCTTTTCTTACCAACGAATACTACTCCATTGTGTATATATAGAACAACTTCTTTATCTATTCATCTATCGAAGGAAAACTTTGGTTGTTTCCATGTCTTGGCCACCGTGAACAAAGCTGGAATGAACATTGGAGCACACTTGTCTCCATGGATAAATGCTTTCAGATTTTATCGGTAGATACCCAGGAGAGGGATTGCTGGGTCATATGGTAATTCTATTCGTAATTTTTTGAAGAACCTCCACACTGCCTTCCGTAACTGCTACACCAAACTGCATTCCACCAACAGTGGATGCGGGTTCCTTTTTTTCCACAGCCTCTCCAACGCTTGTTACTATTTGTCTTGTTGATGATAGCTATTCTGACTGGGGTGAGGTGATATTTCATTGTGGGTTTTATTTGCATTTCTCTGATGATTACTGATGTTGAGAATTTTTTCATATGTCTATTTGCCATCTATATGTCCTCTTTGGAGAAATGTCTCTTCAGGTCCTCTGCCCATTTTTCAACTAGGTTGTTTGTCTTTTTGTTGTTGAGTTTCATGAGTTCCTTGTATATTTTGGATATTACCCCTTACAGGACGCAGTTTTTGCAAATATGTTCTCACATTCAGTTGATTGCCTCCTTATTTTGTCGATAGCTTCTTTTGCTGTGCAGAAGCTTTTAAGTTTCATATAGTCCGATTTGTTTATTTTAGCTTTTACTTCCATTGCTTTTGGAGTCAAATTCATAAAATGCTCTTTGAACCCAAGGTCCATAAATTCAGTACCTATGTTTTATTCTATGCAGCTTATTGTGTCAGGTCTTATGCTTAACTCTTTCACCCATTTTGAATTAATTATGCTACATGGTGACAAATAACAGTCCAGTTTCATTATTTTGCACGTGGCTATCCAATTCTCCCAGCTCCAATTATTGAAGAGGCTGTCTTTCCTCCATTGTATGTTTTTAGCTTCTTTGTCAAAAATTATCTGTCCATATTTATGTGGTTTTATTTCTGAATTCTCAATTCTATTCCATTGGTCGATGTATCTGTTTTTCTGTCAATACCATGCTGTTTTGATTATTGTAGCCCTGCAGTACAAGTTAAAGTCAGGCAGTTTGATACCTCCAGTATTGTTCTTTTTTCTTAAGATTGCGTTGGCTATTCGAAGTCTTTATGGTTCCAAACAAATCTGATGATTTTTTGTTCTATTTCTTTAAAAAATGCCATTGGGATTTTGCTGGGGATTGCACTAAATCTGTATATGGCTTTGGGTAATATGGCCATTTTAACTATGTTGATTCTTTCAATCCATGAGCACGGAATGTCTTTCCATTTCTTTGCGTCTTCTTCAATTTTTTTCAAAAATGTCTTATAGTTTTCAACACAAAGGTCCTTCACATCCTTGGTTAAGTTTATTCCTAAGTATTTTATTCTTTTTGCTGAAATTGCAAAAGGAATTCTTTTTTACATTTCTTTTTCTGAGATTTCATTGTTAGAATATAGTCAAGCAATGGACTTTTGTACGTTGATTTGGTAGCTGGCAGCTTTACTGTATTCGTTGATTTTTTTCTAACAGCTATTACATGGACTCTTTAGGGTTTTCTATATATAGCATCACGTCATCTGCAAAGAGTGATAATTTAACTTCCTCATTCCCAATTTGCATGCCTTTTATTTCTTTCTCTTGCCTGATTACTCCAGCAAGGACTTCCAACACTATGTTGAAAAGCAGAGGTGATAGGGGACAACCCTGTCGTGTTCCTGAACGTAGAGCAAAGAGCTTCAGTTTTTCACCATTAATTATGAGATTAGCTGACGCCTTGTCGTATATGGCCTTTGTTAAGGTATTTTCCTTCTACACCTATTTTAGTGTTTTCATCATAAATGGATGTTGTATCTTGTCAAATGCTTTCTGCATCAATTGATAGAATCATATGATTTTTGCCTTTCTTTATGTGATGTGAAACATTGAAGGATTTGCAGATGTTGAACCATTCTTGTGCCCAGGGGATGAACCCTACATGGTCATGGTGAATAATCTTTTTAATGCATTGTTGTATTCGATTTGCTGGAATTTTGTTCAGAATTTTTGCGTCTGTATTCATCAGAGATATTGGTCTGTAGTTCTCTTTTTTTGTGTTGTCCTTACAAGATTTTGGTATCAGGGTAATGTTGGCCTCATAAAATGAGTTAGGGACTACTGTCTCTTCTTCAGTTTTTTGGAACAGTTTGAGCAGGATTGGTATTAGATTCTCTTTGAAGGTTTGGTAGAATTCACTAGTGAAGCCATCTGGTCGCGGACTTTTGCTTTTAGGAAGGTTTTGGATGACTGATTCAATTTCACTGCTGGTGATCGGTCTGTTTAGATTTTCCAGTTCTTCATGGTTCAGCCTTGGAAGGCTATATGTTTCTAAGAACTTCTCCATTTCTTCTAGGTGATTAAATTTGGTGGCATATAGTCCTTCATAGTATTCTTGGATGATCCTTTGTATTTCTGTGGTGTCTGTGATAACTTCCCCTTTCTCATTTCTGATTTTGTTAATTAGTGTCTTCTCTCTTCTTATCTTAGTGAGTCTAGCCAAGGCTTTGTCAATTTTGATAATCTTTTCAAAGAACCAGCTCTTTGTAACATTAATTTTTTCTATTGTCTTTTTATTCTCGATTTTATTTAGTTCTGCTCTGATTTTTGTTATTTCCTTTCTTCTGCTGACCTTGGGTTTCACTTGTTCTTCTTTTTCTAGTCCTTTAAGTTGTAACGTTAGGTTCTTTATTTGGGATTTTTCTTGTTTCTTGAGATAGGCCTGTAATGATATAAATTTCCCTCTTAAAACTGTTTTCACTTCATCCCAAAAATTTTGGTAGGATATATTTTCATTTTCATTTGTTTCTATGTATCTTTTGAGCTCTCCTCTAATTTCTTCTTTGACCCAGTCGTTCTTTAAAAGCATGTTGTTTAATCTCCATGTATTTGTGTTTTTTCCTGCTTTCTTTTTGCAGTTGATATCCAATTTCAAAGCCTTGTGAACAGAGAATATGCTTGGTATGATTTCAATCTTCTTAAATTTGCCGAGGCTGATTTTATGTCCCAATATATAATCTATCCTTGAGAATGTTCCATGTACACTCGAAAAGAACGTGTAGTCTGATTTATAAGGATGAAGTGCTCTATATATGTCAATTATGTCCATTTCATCTAATGTGTCATTTAGGGATGCTATTTCGTTATTTGTTTTCTGTTTGCATGATTTATGAATAGCTGTCAATGATGTATTTAAGTCACCTAGTATAATTGTGTTTTGGTCAACTTTTCCCTTTAATTCTGTTAGTAGTTGCTTGGTATATTTTGGTGCTCCCTGATTGGGACATAAATATAGATGAATGTTATGTCTTCTTGTTGTATAGTCCCCTTTACCATTATGAAATTTCCATCGTTGTCTCTTGTTATCTTTTTCACCCTGAAGTCTGTTTCATCTGATATCATTATGGCTACACCTGATTTTCTCTGGGTACCATATGCTCGAAGTGTTAATTTGCACCCTTTCACTTTGAGTCTATGCTTCTCCTTATAGCTGAGATGTGTCTCTTTGAGACAGCATATGGTTGGGTTTAGTTTTTTGATCCAATCTGCTACTCTGTGTTTCTTTATTGGTGATTTCAGTCCATTTATATTTAGGGTGATTATTGATATGTGAGGATTTCCTGTCATTCTATCTTTAGTTTTCTGGTAAGACTGTCTCCATTTTTTCTTTGCCTTTTTGTTGTTGTCTATTATTTTGTGTGGTGGTATTCTATGATGTTTCTTTCTGTTTCTTCTTTTATTACAGTATACATTTCAGTTCTGGATTTTTTCTGAGTGGTAACCCATAAGTTTATGTAAAAGAAAGTTTGATATTTAGAGTATTCCATTTTCTTCAGCATGCTTACTTTCTCCATTCCAATATTCCAGTTCAGGCCTTTACTCTCCCCCTTTTTATGTTGCCACAAATTGTCCCTGTTGATGGTAGTCGAATAGCCTTCTTTAGTATTTCTTGTAGTGCAGGTCATGTATTTGAAAATTCCCTCAGCTTCTGTATGTCTGAAAAGGTCTTTATTCTTCCTTCACATGTAAAGGATATCTTTGCTGGATATATTATTCTTGGCTCATAATTTCTCTCTTTCAATATTTTGAATATTTGGTTCCACTCCATCCTGGCTTGTAGAGTTTCTGCTAAAAATTCTGATGATAATCTAATGGGCTTTCCTTTGTAGGTTACCGTCTTCTTTTCCCTGGCTGCCTTGAGGATTCTTTCTTTGTCGTTCATTTTAGACAGCTTTACTACAATGTGCCTTGGAGAAGGCCTGTTGGGATTGAAGTAATTAGGGGTTCTATTTGCTTCTTGGATTCAGGGATCCAGTTCTGTCCACAAGTTTGGGAAGTTCTCATCAACAATTTGTTTGAACATATTCTCTGTTCTCTTCTTTCTTTCTTCTCCTTCTGATATGCCCATTATTCTTATATTGCTCTTTCTGATAGAGTCAGAAAGTTCTTGTAGAGTTCTTTCATTTCTTTTAAGTCTAAAGTCTCTTTCTTCTTCCATCTGTGTAATTTCGAGGTTTCTATCTTCGATGTCACTGATTCTTTCGTCCATCTGGTCAACTGTACTACCTAAGCTGGTTATTCATTCTTAATTTCTTCTATTGAGTTCTTAATCTCCAGAAATTCCATTTGGTTCTTTTTAAAATTTCAATCTCTTTCATAAAATGCTCATCTTGTTCTTTGATTGCGTTTCTGAGTTCATTAAATTGCTTTTCTGTATTTTCTTGCATCTCGTTGAGTTTTTTCAGAACTGCATTCTTGAATTCTCTGTCACTTAAGTCACATATTTCCATATATTTAAGTTCCTTTTCTGGAGACTTTTCACTTTTTTTCTGAGCTGTCTTGTTGCCTTGGCTATTCATGGCAAGTACTAATTTATTATTTCTCTTCCTAGACATCTACAGGAGTGGCTTCTGCAACAGGTTGATAGGAAGAGGTCTTTTTTTTTTTTTTTCCAATACTTGTTGATAGAATGTTTTATTTTCTCTCTGACTGCTGCCTTTTTTTCCCTCTCTGACACAGTAGTGGTATGTTTTCTCTGCTCTATTCCAGGTTTTCACACAATGGGTGGATTCCCTGGGAGACGGGCTTCTCCTCTGTTAACAGTTCACCTAGGTCATAGGGCGCCACGTCCCTGTGGGGATGGGGAGAGCTTTTGAAGTTCCAAAGCTCTTTCTGCACCAGATTCAGAGCCCGTTTATTTCAGCAGTTCTGTTTACTCCTGCAGGTATCCACCCAGATAGGTGGGGCCAGGGGAGGGGTGAGTTGTGAGAGGTAGCCCAGAGCAATGGCAGTGACCACCACCACAGCTGGTCCCACTTCCACAGCTCCTCCTCTTTGCTGGAACTAGTTGGGCTGCGAGTCTGTGTCTGCGGTCCACAGTTCTCAGAACAGCAAACACTCTGCTCTTTTGATCTGACACTGCTACTGTTCCGCTTCTAGCGCCGGGCAGTTGGGGGCGGGCGAGTTCTTGGAGGGTAGGAAGGGGGCGACTAGTCTCAGTGTCTAAGGCTTTCGGTCTTTGCTCGGCAGTGAGGGCTTAAACCTCTGTTTTCAGCCTTCTTTTCTCTGTCTTTTCTCCGAGGTCTCTGCCATGAGCGTTGGATTCAGCCGTGTTATATGCTGCCCCCTCAGCCCTGTGGGCCCTAAGCGGAGCCCTAGCAGTCCGAGTTCTTCCATCTCCAGCAGCTGCGGTAGTTCCGGGATGCAGTGAGCTCAGAGCACTGAGTCAGGTTTGCGTCCTGCGCCCGCCCGGCTCAGTCTCCGCACTTCTCCCTTCCCTCTTCCCCCATTTGCATGATTCTCCCACCTTTAGGTGAATTCAGCAGTGGGCCTCTTCGTCTTGCCTGTCTGCTGTGCAGGGAGTCCTTTGTGGAGTGATTGTTGTCCGATTAGTTGTAAATTCCAGGGGAGCTGTACAGAGGCTCATCTCAGGCCGCCATTTTGATGTCCCACATATGATTTTACATGCATAAAATGAACCTTCTCTACACGTATCATTACACATATAGAAATACAGAAAATCTTACTTGCAACATCAATGTCAATTTCTAATTCAAATTCACCTAGAAAATTCTACCATAAAGAAAGCAAATGTCTCTTCTTTCCTATAAATTACAGAAATGGAAAACCAAAATTTTAAATCACCATTGTAATAGCTAATACGGCAAGGATCAGAAACACATGATTTAAAAGAGTGGGGAGAAGTGATGGCATGCAAAATGGTGGAGGAAGAATCTGTAGAGGTGGTCCAATCAACAAAGCAACAATGATCCAAAAAGAGTGATATGAATCAACTACCGTTGACCATTAAACAACATGGGTTTGAACTTTTTTCAATAAATACGTACAGTATTACAAATATACATTGTCTTCCTTAAGATTTTCTTAACGTTTTCTTTCCTCTAGCTTACTTTAGTGTAAGAATATATATACATATATATAATATGTATAGTATAAAAATGTGTTAATCGACTATGTTATTGGTAAGGCTTCCAGTAGACAGGCTAGTAGTTAAGCTTTTGAGGAGTCAAAAGTTGTACATGAATTTGCGGCTGTGCGGGATGTTGGCATCTCTAACCCCCGCACTGTTCAAGGGACAACTCTATTTTGAAACTTTGGAACCAGATCAGACACTTACAGCACTGTGATGAGGATGATCTTTGTAAAAGAGTGGCATGCACGAGCTAGCTACCTATCCAACTAGTCAGCCATACTAGAGCTGTGATGACAGCAGCCCAAGTTCCTGGAGTGTCTGGCTAGTGCTAGAGTTGGCAGTGGGGACCCTGTCGGGTTTTATTGGGGGTTACATGTTTTGGTTGGTCTAGTGATTCCCTGAGGTACTGGAGCAGATATTGGCCTTGGTGTCAGCCTTTGCGGTATAGCAGCTTCCCTCAGAGACATCTATAACAAGATTTAAAGAGACAAAAAGACCTTTTTTGGGGGAAAACATTTGCTACATCGTTGGCTGACTGTGGACATAATGGAACAGAAACCAGTCACCACACACAACATAGAATAAATACTGTAAAATTAGCTTGGAAAAATCGCAAAGACAGCTTCAGACTTCAAATACTAAAAATCTTCAATATCTGAGGTGTAGGAGAATCAGAATTCCAGAATTACCCAAGAATACTACTGAGAATATCCAGATCCAAAGAAAAAATTATACATACAAAGAAACAGGAAGATATATGACTCATCCATAGTAAAAAACAAATTGGCAGAAATAATTCCTGAAGAAGCCAGATATTAGAATTATTAGTCAAAAACATTAAATCAGCTGTCTTAGATATGCGCAATGAACTAAAGGAAATCATGGACAAAGACTAGAGTAAATCAAGAAAACAATGTATAAACAACATCAAAATATCAATAACAAAATAGAAATTATTAAAAATAATCAAATTCTGAAACTGAAAAGCACAAAAACTAAAACAACAATTTCACTAGACTGATTCAACAGCACATTCATGCAGGCAGAAAGATCAATAAACTTAAACATAGGACAATTAAAATTACCAAGTCTAAGGAGCAGATATAAAAGAAAATGAAGAAAACTGACAGGGCCTAACAGTCTTAAGGGATATCATCAAGAGCACAGATATAAGCATCATAGGACTTCAAGAAGGAAAAGAGTAAAAGGGCAGAACAAAATATATGAAGAATTAATGGCCAAAAACTTCCAAAACTTGACTGAAGATGTGAATATACAAATCCAAGAAGATAACAAATTCCAAGCACGATAATCTGAAAGAGATTCACACAGAGATATATTATAGGGATATTGTCAAAACACAAAGACAAATAGATAAGTTGGAAAGCAGTAGGAGAGAAGCAAGCAACTCATCACCTACAATGGCTCCTAATAATCTTCCCAGCTGAATTCTCATTAGAAACCAGGAAGACCAGATGACATGTGATGTCATAGTCAAAGCCTGGGAGCAAGGCTGAGCGGGGTGTGAAAGAAAACTGTCAACCAAGATTTCCATATCTGGCAAAACCATCCTTTTTCACAGATTCAACAAATTTAAAATTTTTCTGGTTAAAGATATTATATTCATATATTTAGCCTTTACTTTGTCAGGAACCTGCTCTGTCAATATATAGTTTAAAAGTTACAGGGGTAAAAATGGCTTCATTGTTCAATTTTACCAATGATTTACAGAAGATTACAAATTCTTCAAAAACACTCTCCCAAAAAGTATAACAAGGGGGTACACTTCCCAATTCAAACTCTGACGCCAGTATTACCCTGATACCAAAACCAGAAAAAGACAATATAAGAAACTATATCTCTTATGTACACTGATGCAAAATCTTTGATAAAATACTAGCAAACCAAATCCAGCAAATATATGAAAAAAAATTTTACATCACAAACAAGTGGAATTTATGTCAGAAATATGAGTTTGGTTTAATATACGAAAATAAATTCATGGAATATCAATAGTATAAAGGACAAAAACCACATGGCAGAGTGATGTAATAAAAATGGCGGTGTGAGGTGAGCCTCCTGAAATCTCTAAAATTTACAACAAATTGAACAACTATAATTCCACCAAGGCCTCACTGGGAAGCGGACAAGCCAGACGAAAAGGCTCACTACTGAACTCACCTAAAGGTGAGCAAATAGCACGAGTAGAGGAGAAGGGAAGGGAGAATTGTGGAGACAGAGCCGCGCAGGTGCAGGACGCAGACCTAGCTCAGTGCTCCGAGCTCGCTGTGGAAGAGGGAAGAACTCGGACTCCTAGGGCTCTGTTTATGGCCAACAGGGCTGAGTGGACAACATATAACACGGCTGAACCCAACGCTCACGGTAGAGACCTCAGAGCAAAGACTGACAGAAGAAGGCTGAAAATGGTGGTTTAAGCCCTCACTACCACAAAGAATGAAAGCCTTAGGCACTGAGACTAGCCACCCTCCTACCCTCCCAGAGCTCACCCCGCCCCCACCTGCCGAGTGGTAGAAGATGAACAGTAGCAGTGACAGATCAAAAGAACAGAGTATTTGCAGTTCTGAGAACTGTGGTCTGCAGATACAGATTCACAGCCCAACTACTTCCAGCAAAGGGGAGGGAGTTGTGGAAGCAGGACTGGCTGTGGTGGTGCTCACCGCCATTGCTCTGGGCCAACTCTCACAACCCACCCTGCCCCTGGCCCCACCTATGTGGGTGGTTCCTGGCAGGAGTAAACAAATCTGCTGAAACACATGCGCTCTGAATCTGGCCCAGGAAGAGCTGTGGAACTTCAAAAGCTCTCCGCATCCCTACACGGACTAGGTGCCCCATGACCCAGGCAAACTGTTCACAGAGGAGAAGCCTGACTTCCAGGGAATTCCCCCCATTGTGTAAGAAGCCGGAATAGTGCAGAGAAAACATAACACTACAGTGTGAGAGAGAATAAAAGGCTACAGTTGGAGAGTAAATAAAATATTATCCCAATACATACTGGAAAACAAAAGAAATACCTCTTTCTATCAACCTGTTGCAGAGCCCACTCCTGTAGATCTCTAGGAAGAGAAATAATAAATCATTAATTGCCAAGAATAACCAAGGTAACAAGACAGCTCAGATAGAAAATAAACAGTCTCCAGAAAATGAACTTAAAGATATGGAAATATGTGACAAAGGACATAGAATTCAAGACTGTAGTTCTCAGAAAAATGAACACGATGCAAGAAAAAAACAGAGAGGCAGTTTAATGAACTCAGAATCACAATCAAACAACAAAATGACCATTTTACAAAAGAGACTGAAATTTTGAAAAACAGGGTCAAACAGAATTTCTGGAGATTAACAACTCAATAGAAGAAATGAAGAATGAAATAGCCAGCTTAGGTAGAAGACTTGATCAGATTGAGGAAAGAATCAGTGGCATCTAACATAGAAACCATGAAATGACAAGGATGGAAGAAGAAAGACTTGAGACTTAAAAGACATGAAAGAATTCTACAAGAACTTTCTGACTCCATCAAAAAGAGAGCAATACAAGAATAATGGGCATACCAGAAAGAGAAGAAAGAGAGAAGGGAACAGAGAGTATATTCAAACAAATAGTCAATGAGTACTTCCCAAACTTGTAGAAAGAACTGGATCCTCGAAACTAAGATGCAAATAAAACACCTACCTACCTCAACCCCAACAGGCCTTCTCCAAGGCACACTGTGTTGAAGCTGTCAAAAATCAACGACAAAGAAAAAATCCTCAAGGCAGGAAGGGAAAAAACGACGGTAACCTACAAAGGAAACCCCATGAGAATATCATCAGATATCTCAGCAGAAACTCTACAAGCCAGGAGGGAGTGGAATCAAAGATCAATCTATTGAAAGAGAGAAATTATGAGCCGACAATAATATACCCAGCAAAGATATCCTTTAAATGTGAAGGAGGAATAAAGACCTTTCCAGACATACAGAAGCTGAGGGAATTTTCTAACACACGACCTGACCTACAAGAAATACTAATGAGGCTTTCCACCAGCATCAACAGGGACAATTTGTGGCAACCAAACCATAAAAAGGGGGAGAGTAAAAGCCTGAACGGAATATGAGAATGGAGAATGTAAGAATGCTGAAGAAAATGGAAAACTCTAAACATTAAACTTCATTTTACGTAAACTTAATGGTAACCACTCGGACAAAAATCCAGAACTGTAATAAGAGAAGAAACAGAGGGAAAAATCACAGAATAATACCACAGAGAAATAATAGACAATAACAAAAAAGCAAAGAAACACTGGAGACACAGTCTTACCAGAAAACTAAAGATAGAATGATAGGAAATCCTCACATATCAATAATCACTGTAAATGTATATGGACGAAATTCATAAAGAAAATGACACAGAGCAGAAGAGTGCATAAAAAACCTAAACAAACTATATGCTGTCTCCAAGAGACACATCTCAGCTACAAGGACAAGCATAGACTCAAAGTTAAAGGGTGCAAATTGACACTCCAAGCAAATGCTATCCAGAGAAAATCAGGTTTAGCCACAGTGATATCAGATGAAACAGACTTCAGTGTGAAATAGGTAACAAGAGACAAAGATGGACATTTCATAATGGTAAAGGGGACTATACAACAAGACAGAGCAGTCATCAATATGTATGCCCCAATAAGGGAGCACCGAAATATACCAAGCAACGACTAATGGAACTAAAGGGAGAAATTGACCAAAACACAATTATACTAGGGGATTTAAATACGTCATTGACAGCTATGGATAAATCATCCAAACAGGAAATAAAGAAACAGCAGCCCTAAATGACACATTAGATGAAATGAACATAATCAACATTTACAAGGCATTTCATCCTAAAATATCAGAGTATACATTTTTTTCTAGTGTACATGGAACATTCTCAACGATACACCATATATGAGGACATAAAATCAGCCTCAGCAAATTTGAGAAGACTGAAATCATACCAAGTATATTCTCTGATCACAAATTTGGAAATTGGATATTAAGTGCAAGAAATGCAGGAAAAGCCACAAATATATGGAGATTAACCAACATACTTTTAAAGAACAACCGGGTTAAAGAAGAAATAAGAGGAGAGTTCAAAAGACACATAGAAACAAATGAAAATGAAAATGCATCCTACCAAAATTTTTGGGATGCAGCGAAAGCAGTTTTAAGAGGAAAGTTTGTATCATTACAGGACTATCTCAAAAAACAAGAAAAATCCCAAATAAATAACCTCACGTTACACCTTAAAGAACTAGAAAAAGAAGAACAAATGAAACCCAAGGTCAGCAGAAGAAAGGAAATAACAAAAATCAGAGCAGTACTAAATGAAATAGAGAACAAAAAGAATAGAAAAAATTAATGTGACAAAGAGCTGGTTCTTTGAAAAGATTAACAAAATTGACAAACCCTTGGCTAGACTCACTAAGATAAAGAGAAAAGACACTAATTAACAAAATCAGAAATGAAACAGGGGGAGTTATTACAGAAGCTACAGAAATACAAAGGATCACCCAGGAATACTATGAAGGACTATATGCCACCAAATTCAATAACCTAGAAGAAACGGACAAGTTCTTAGAAACATACAGCCTTCCTAGGCTGAACCATGAAGAACTGGAAAATCTAAATAGACTGATCACCAGTAACGAAACTGAATCAGTCATCGAAAACCTTCGCAAAAGCAAAAGCCCAGGATCAGATAGCTGCACTAGTGAATTCTACCAAACCTTCGAAGAGGATAATAGGAGTCCTGCTCAAACTCTCAAAAAACTGAAGAGACAGTACTCCCTAACTCGTTGTATGAAGCCAACATTACCCTGATACCAAAACCTGGTAAGGATAACACAAAAATAGAAAACTACAGACCAATATCTCTGATGAATACAGATGCAAAAATCCTAAACAAAATTCTACCAAGTCGAATGCAACAATGCATTAAAAAGATTGTTCACCATGACCAAGTGCGGTTTATCCTGGGGCAAAAGGATGGTTCAACATATGCAAATCCATCAATGTGATACATCACATAAACAAAACAAGGACAAAAATCGTATGTTTATATCAATTGATGCAGGAAAAGCATTTGACAAGATACAACATCCATTAACGATTAAAACACTTAAAAAAATAGGTATAGAAGGAAAATAACATAACAAAGGCCATATATGACAAACCCTCAGCTAATCTCATAATTAATGGTGAAAAAGTGAAGCCCTTTGCTCCATGTTCAGGAACACACCTGGGCTGTTCCCTGTCATCTGTGCTGTTTTTTCAATCTAGTGTTGGAAGTCCTCGCCAGAGCAATCAGACAAGAGAAAGAAATAAAAGGTATCCAAATTGGGAATGTAGAAGTTATATTGTCACTCATTGCAGATGACATGATGCTACATATAGAAAACCCTAAAGACTCCACCAAAAAGCTATTAGAAACAATCAACTAATACAGTAAAGTTGCCGGCTACAAACTCAACATACAAAAGTCCAATGCATTCCTATCTACCAACAATGAAATCTCAGAAAAAAATATAAAAAAACAACAATTCCTTTTGCAATTGTAGCAAAAAATAATAAAATACCTGGGAATAAACTTAACCAAGGATGTGAAAGACCTATATGCTGAAAACTACAAGACAGTTTTGAAGGAAATTGAAGAAGACACAAAGAAATGGAAAGACATTCCGTACTCATGGATTGGAAGAATCAACATAGTTAAAATGGCCCTATTAATGTTTCCTTCATTTTTTAAAATTTATTGGAGTGACAATGGTTAGTAAAATTACATAGATTCAGGTTTACAATTCTGTATTACATTGGTTAAAAAAAAAAAAAAAGGCCATATTACCCAAAGCAATATACAGATTTCATGCAATCCCCATCAAAGTTCCAATGGCATTTTTTAAAGAAATAGAAGAAAAAATCATCAGATTTGTTTGGAACCACAAAAGACCCCGAATAGCCAAAGCAATCTTAAGAAAAAAGAACAATGCTGGAGGTATCACACTCCCTGACTTCAGCTTGTACTACAGGGTAACAATAATCAAAACAGTATGGCATTTGTAGAAAAACAGACACGTAGACCAATGGAATAGAATTGAGAACTCAGAAATAAAACCACATAAATATGGACAATTTTTGACAAAGAAGCAAAAAACATACAATGGAGAAAAGACAACCTCTTCAATAAACGGTGTTTGGAGAATTGGTTTGGACATTTTTCTACATCGACGTTTACTTGGTGTAGTCGGCAGGATTCTGAAGAAACTCACCTAGGGCCACCCTGCGGACAGGGACCTAGTGCTAGGTATCAGAAGGGGCTACTGTGTTCCACTGGCTCCCTACTTCACACCAGGAGAACTTGGGTGAGTCTTCTCTTGGAATTCCGGAGCTACCAGCTTTAGGTAGTGGGTCCTGACGTTATTTGAGCTGTTCTTATTGGCTTCTTCTAATTTCAGGTTTTCAAAGTTGGCTATAAAGAAAAATTAAAATTAACAAGGGAAATCTTGCCTCTGAGTACAAGTCCCCGACAATCAGCCCCCATTAGTACCAAGATAGCTAAGAAAAAGACCTTTAGTACTACTAAATTAATCTTTTGTGTGGATAATTACAAAAGGCTGGTATAAAATTAGGCAGAATGAATGGAAATCATATATTTATCTGGTCTCTCAAACTTTAAAAAAAAGGATTTAGACAAACCAATGATGTCATTTAGGTGTCAACCAAATTCTCTGAGGTACTAAAACTGGCTGACCTTATTTTAAAAGTGGAAGGTCACTTGGAACTTAACTAGTCAAGGAGAGATATAAATTGTAAATACCTCCAAAACAAAATTTGGATGCAACTGGTCCTTTATAAACTAGTGAGTTTTTCTCATAGCTAAAAGCTCTCTGTGTCTGTCTCTATATGTAGGTTTTAAACATGAAATAATGCTCTACCTGTGAACAGTATCATTAAAATTAATGATACATTATATAAGCGCTTGCAAAGATTGGATATTCTAAAATTCTCAGAAATACAGCAATTAACTCAAATATTTGCAAGTTCACATAATCTAAGATTAAGATTAAATAAAATAAAAGCTAGCTTAAGTTTGTTGAATTAAGTAAAACTGTCATGTCTTTATTTCACCTGGGTTCACAAAAAATAATCAATTACTGAACATATGTTTACCTACTTTTGGCTTATCTGTTACTGAAATGTTTTTGTACTTTGTTGAGGAAGCATGTTTAAATGTATTTGCTAGAGCCTATGCTTCTAGAATGTATAAAATATCTTCATAAATTTTCATTTATGAAAATTTTCACTTATTAGCTAAAGAATGCTAATGGCTTATTTCTTAGTTTTCATTAGAAACTGAGGTTTTAAGGAGTAAAATCTCAATATATGTAGGAATAAGTTTGTAGTGTTTCAGAAGGGCTGGTGGAACACCTCAAAAGATTTATCTTTTATGTCAAATTGCATGGGAAGCATTATAAAATTAAGGGATAGAAAACATCTATGGTATATTGTATGGGTAAACAATGGACGTAAATTAATCAAATAGTTCGGACTATGGGAAACCCCAGATGGCCACTCGGTTCTTCCAGGACTTTGGCAAACACGATTTGTTTTTGGATTTTGCATCCCTTCATGCAGCACAGTGTCTTTAAACTGGACTTAAATTAGATGAAGGAACTTAAGAGCTGACATTATTAAAAGGAGGTATCTTATGCTATTGCCAAGGTTTTATAAAGTCACTTCAACAAAACACCAAATAGGTAACTGCTTTCTTCCTTTCACAGTGAGCTTCCAAAAGACAAAAACTTTCAAGATCGTTGATTTGCACCTGGAGATTTTGTTTATTGGGAAGGACATGAAATAAAACATATTCTCCAAACTCACTGGAAGGGATCTTTTCAGGCATCTAACTGTGAATTAAAATTTACCCTTGTCTCTGACACTCACCTCCACCTATTACAGACATCAAAAACTCCTCTAGGATGAGAAGGCACTGACATCAGAGGTCGACTGCTATCTCAAGACACTGGTAAGACCTGTATACCTGTGATTGATGTTGAACACAGAAACTATTTTGTCTGGTTGTCTTTACCTCTCTGCCAATGATATTAGTCATAATAATAGTTATACTTGTTCTTTGGATTTTTCTATATAGTTCAACTGTTTATGATCCCTGAAGATGTATAAGATAACTGTTTCTACTCTTTTCATGGCTTATGTAAATGTTATACTAGTTGTAAAATACAGAAAAATGAGACAGATTGCAAGACTCAAATAGATGATCACAAGATAGAAATGATCCAGAGTGTTTTTCACAATGAAGGCCCTAAGACTTGACTGCCTTCCATTTACCTGCTCCTCCCTGTTTGGGAGAATTCAGCCTCAACTCACATCCCATGGTTATAGTATTGGTCTATCCCCAATGGCCCACTGTTTCAACAAGATGACATCAATACCAAGACTTCCTAGAAAGAAGCCTTCTGGTACTGTTAGACCACCCTATCCAACCAAAAGATTGGTTGGATATCCTTAGGATTGCATCCTTAAGATAAATTTATGACTGAAAGAAACAGTGAACGAAACACGGACACAGTAATAAATCTAACCAAAAAGAACATCAGAGGATGATCTGATCATAAGTTCCTAACTGGGCAGGTCATAGTGGGTAGTCACACCACAGACATGTAACTTCTTTAGTAAAAGGCTTATCTTTGCCTTAAGCCCTGTCCATTATTCTTGTGCATCTAGGTTAACACATGTTGGAAACATCAGAAGTAATCTTTTCTAGACCCCTGGAAAGTATAACCACCCTCAAAGAACATATAATTTTAACTATTTTGTACCAACTTCATGTAATCTTCCTTACATTCCCACCTTAATTCCAAAGGTATAGAAGAAACTGCAAAACTCTCATTCTCTTGGAGCATTTTAGATCTTGTTTCTTGGCAACTATTGCCAGTTTGGTTCAAATAAAATCTTATAAAACTTCTCTACAAGTTCGGACATTTCTTACATTGAAAACCATTAACTCTGGATAAAATACAAAACCAACTTCCTGTGGATACCTGAGAGCAACCAAGAACAGAAAGATTCTGGAAGGGAGCTCTAGGCATTGAGTAGCATTTTCACAACTTCGAGGCTAAAGGAAGCCCCAGGCCACACCATATGAAGCAGCTAAAACTCTGATAGAAAAAGATAACTTTTGATAGACTGTAGAGTTTGAGGCAACCACAGCAACAAAAACAATGAACAAGGGATCCTGAAAAGGAAAGTATCAGAGACAGAAAGCCCCAAATTCTGTGAATAAATATTACTCACATCTTCAGATGACCCCTGAACTATGCATGGGTGGAGCTGCCTCTGAGTAGCTTATCTAAAAATAAAAGAACTGAAAAGAGACTTGAGCTGCTGCCCAAGAGACAGAGTTTTGAATTTGAGTCCAATCAAGCTAACTGCCTACTAACACAAACAAAACTCAATACTATTCACAGGAATATAACAGAACTCTCATTCTCCACAATACAACACCACAATGTTCAGGACAAGATCCAAAATTACTCACAAAAACGAAGAAAGAGGAAAAAATACTCCATTCTCAAGAGCAAACACAACCCGAGACCAAGTGAAGATGAATGGGATGTTCGATTTATCAGCTTTAAAAATCCTCTGCCAGTACCACTATACTCAAGGATGCAAAAGAAAATATTCTCCTAATGAATACACATTTAGGAAATCTCAACAGAGAAATAGAAACTATAAAACAGAGCTAAGTGGAAATCCAAAAACTAAAAATTACAATATCTGAAATTTTAAAACTTCACATACATGGCTTAACAGCAGAATGGAGATGACACAGAATAGCCAGTGAACTCAAAAACAGATGAATAAAAATCTAATATTAACTAACAGAAAAAATAGAATTCTAAAAAGAGTAACCCTCAGACACTAATGAGACAATTTCCAAAGGTCTAGCATACATCCCAAAAGGAAACAAGAAAGAAAATCAAGCAGAAAAACAGAATGAAGAACAAATGGTATATATTCTCCCAAATTTGTTAAAAAAAAAAAATTTAACAGATTCCAGAAACTCAGTAAGCCCCATTTAGGATAAATGTTAATAAAACCACACCTAGGCACATCAATCAAGTGACTAAAAACAAATATGAAGAGAGAAACCTTGAAAGTAGACATAGAAAAACAACACACTACACACAAGGAAACAATTTAAATGACTGCTGACTTCTCATCAGAAACAATGGATTCCAGCAGAGTGCCACACCATCTTTCAAATGCTTAAAACAAAAAAACAAATGAAAAAAACCTGTCCAGCTACAAATCAATACACCAAAAATATCCTTCAAGAATGAAAGTACATGAGAAATTTAAAAAGGGGTGGGGGGGGGGAATGAAGGGGAATAAAAGGTTCAAACAAACACCTAAAAAAAGAATGAAAATAAATGTATTTCTTTAAAAATAAGAGAAATACATATAAACCTGTTCTAAAAGAAATACTAAATGCTAAAAAAAGATCTCCAGCTGAAGAGCAATTATACCAGGTGGAAACTTAGATTTTCAGGAAGGAATAAACAACATCCAAAAAGGTAAATATCTAAGTAAAAGAAAAAAGTTCTAGTATTGGAAAAAATATAAACAACTGTTTAAAGTAAATAATCATAACATTGTCTTGTAGAATTTATAACATATAGATGCAAAGGCATATTATCTGTATCATAAAGGGTAGATTAAACAGATATACACATTTGCAAGATTTCTGTGTCACGTCAGGTACTAGAATATTAACTGTAAGTAGATTGCAAAAAGTTAAGAATACATATTGTTACTTCCGAGAAAACTCTTAAAAATAATGCAAACAATTATAATAAGAAAGCCAATATAAAAGTTAAACTGAAATTTTAAGAGATATGCAAATTATCCAAAAGAAGAGAAGAAAGCAGAAACAGAGGACAAAAATCAGAGGAGATAAATGAAATACAGTACCATAAAGGACCTAAATCCAACATATGGATAATTAAATGTTAATGGAGTCAACACTCCAGTTAGAAGACAGAGACTGCCAGAATGAGTTTTATAAAAGCAAAACCTAACTATAAACTGTCCACAAGAGATTCACCATAATGGAAAGAAACTGATGAATTAAAAGTAAATGGTCTGAAAGAAATCAAAGACTAATTAAATGGAGAGATATTCCGTGATCATGGATAGGAAGACTAAATACTGTTAAATGTCAGTTCTTCCACTAGATCTACAGCATCAATGCAATCCAATCAAAATACCAGCAAGTTATTTTGTGGATTTCAAAAGACTGATTCTAAAGTTTATATAACAAGGCAAATAACAGAATAGCCAAGAAAATATTGAAGAAAAACAAAGTCAAAGAAATAACACACTAGGGGGTTCTGGTGAAGATGGCAGAGCAGGGAAACTCTGTGCTTGCCTCCTCCTATGACTACATTAAAGTTACAACTAAATTATAGAACAATCAACCTGGAGAATAATCAGAAGAATAACTGAACAGAACTCCTATAACTAAGAATATAAAGAAGCAACCACGTTGGGACTGGAAGGAGGGGCTGAGACGCAAATCAGGCTGGACCCACACCCATGTGGCAGTTGAGAACTGGAAGGGGTATCTCAGCTGCAGAGGTCAAACCCTGAGGAGCAAGGGGTCCCAGCCCCACACCAGGCTCCACAACCTGAAACACCAGTACTGGGAAGAGGAACCCCCACAAAATCTGAAAAATCAACATAGATTCTGTCAGTCTAGGTGAGACAGAAGGCAGATAGCAACCCAGCTGTCCTCTTACACGGCCCTCACACAGACTCTCTCCCAAGCACTCACCCTGGGCTCCAGCAGAGGGACGGTGGCTCGGGAGGCACCAGAGACATACCGGAAGAGATTGAGTCGTATAGACTCAGAAAGAGGGCTGGAGAAATAGCTGCTATTATCCTGCTTCCCTGTGTTGAACACTCCCAGTACACAGCCAGATCTGAATCTGCATTGGCCTGGTGAACTCCATTTGATCCACCCTGGTGACTTCCTGGGACCCAACTTGTGCACTGCCTGAGTCTCTTTCCGCAGCATGCAGCAGGTATTAGCCTGTGCTGCAGTCTTTCATGGACAATTCAGAGTTCTGCAGACCCCAGGTAGGTGATAGATGGCCTCAGTATGCTCTGTGCTTTTTGCTGAATAACTCCACGCTCAGCACTGGTGCCAAATCTGAATAGGCATTAACCTGGTGAATGCCACTTGCCCCACCCTGGTGACTCTGAGACCTCTCACCTCATCCAACTCACATACTGGTAGCAGCCAGCCTCAATTTGCAGTGTGGCCTCTCCCACAGACCTCCAGGCCCAGCACAGTCAACTATCAATCATGGATCCCTTTGTAGCTACTGCCAGATAGCCCCATGCCAATTGCAGACTGTAGCTGACCTTGGCCTGCACAGGAGGACCTCCCAAGAGGCCCGTCAGTCAGCATAGCTGGTGGCTGGCTTCAGACCACAACAGAGCACCAGATGATTACTCTCACAAGCTGCATACCCAAAGGGTGGTCTTAAAAGGCAGCAGAGCATGCTGAAGCAAATCCTGCTCTGGGCGGGGGGGTCAGCCCCTGCACAGCACAGCCATGCTCATGTCCAATCCTCACTACTAGTCAGCGTGAGGGTCAATCCCACCCACTGATGTGCCAACAGCCAAGAAGGCTCAACTGCAATAAAGGGCACACAACCCACACAGGGGACACTCCTGGAGCACCAGGCTCAGGTGACCAGGGAGATTGTGCCACTGGGCCCTACAGGACACCTACTACATAAGGCCACCCTGCCAAGACTGAGAGACATAGCAGACCTACCTAATATATACAAATAAAGAGAGACAGCCAATATGAGGAAACAAAGATATACATCCCAAATGAAAGAACAGGAGGAAATTCCAGAAAATGAATTAAACAAAATGGAGGCAAACAAACTACCAGATACAGAATTCAAAACACTGGTTATAAAAACGTTCAAGAAACTTAGTGAAACTTCATCAAAAAGATAGTAAGTATAAAAAACGGCGTAGAAACCATAAAATAAGAGAACCAGTCAGAAATGAAAACTACAATAAATGAAGAATACACTAGAAGAATACAATAAATGAAGCATACATTAGGTGAAGAAGAGAAACAAATGAACAATTTGAAAGACAAGGCAGCAGAAAGACACCAATCAGTAGAGGCTTGGAGAAAAAAGAAAAATTAAAAAAAAAATATGAGAATAGTTTAAGAGACCTTGGAAACAACATCAAGTGTACCAACATTCACATCATAGGTACCAGAAGGAGAGAGACAGGAAGGGATTGAAACCTATTTGATGAAATAATAACTGAAAACTGCCCTAACCTAGCAAAGGAAATAGATATACAAGTCCAGGAAGTACAGAGAGTCCCAAATGAAATAAACCCCAAAAGGCCTATACAAAGACACATTACAATTAAAATGCCAATGGTTAAAGACAAAGAAAGAACCTTAAAAGCAGCAAGAGAAAGGCAGTTAGTTACCTATAAGGGAGCTCCCGAAAAACTGTCAAAGACTGTCAACTGATTTCTCAGCAGAAACTTTCCAGGCCAAAAGAGACTGGCCCAATATATTCAGAAATGAAAAGCCAAGACCTACAACCAATATTACTCTACCCAGCAAGGCTATCATTTAGAATTGAAGGACAGATAAAGAGCTTCCCAGACAAGAAAAAAACTAAAGGAATTCATCACCACCAAACCAATAGTACAAGAAATATTAAAGGGACTTCTTTAAGAAGGAGAAAACAATACCATGAATATGAATAAAATGGTAGTAACTAAGTACCTATCAAATTCAATTAAAATGTAAATGGATTACATGTTCCAATCAAAATACATACAGTAACTGAATGAATATAAGAAAACAAGACCCATACATATGGCTATGTATAAGAGACCCACTTCAGATTGAAAGACACACAAAAGACTGGAATTAAAGAGATGGGAAAAGTTATTTCATGGAAATGAAAATGAAAAAAAAAACAAAAACCTGAAGCAGCAGTACATATACCATAGAATATAAATTGTAAAACAAAGGCTATAAGAGACAAGGTCATTTCATAATGATAAAAGGACCAGTCCAACAAGAGGATGTAATCCTTGTAAACATTTACCGTGTTTTCCTCAAAAATAAGACTGAGCTGGACCATCAGCTCTAATGTGTCTTTTAGAGCAAAAATTAATATAAGATCTGGTTTTATTTTAATATAATACTGGGTAACATAATATAATATAATACCAGGCACAATATAATTTGAGTCTTATATTAATTTTTGTTCCAAAAGACGCACTAGAGCTGATGGTTCGGCTAGATCTTATTTTCGGGGAAACACAGTATGCACCCAACATAGGATCACCTAAACATATAAAGCAAATACATTGACAGGCATAAAGGGAGACATCGACATTAATACAGTCACAGTAGGGGACTTTAACATCCCACTGACATCAATAGATTTACCTTCCAGAGAGAAAATCAGTAAGGAAACAGCAGCCTTAAATGGCATATTAGATCAGATGGGTTTAACTGATATTTTTAGAGCATTTGACCCCAAAGCAGCAGAGTATACATTCTTTTCAAATACAGATGAAACATTTTCCAAGATAGACCACATGTTAGGCCACAAAATAAATCTGAATAAATTTAAGAAGACTGAAATCATATCAAACGACTACTCCAACCACAATGGTATGAAACTAGACATCAATTACAAGAAAAAAATACACAAAATAAGCAAAGTACTTTAATAGATATTACTCCAAAGAAAATATACCAATGGCCAATAAACACATGAAAAGATGTTCAATATCATTAGTTATTTGAGAAATGCAAGTTAAAATCACAGTAAAATACCACTTCACATGCATTAGAATGAATGTAATTTAAAAAAAGAAGAAAGTCTTGGCAAAAATGTGGAGAAATTGCAATCTCCTTCATTGCTGGTGGGAATGTGTAAGAGTACAACCACAGTAGAAAATAGTTTGGTAGTTCCTCAAAACTTTACACACAGAATTACCATATGACTCAGAAATTCCACTCCTAGGTACATAACCCTCAAAAAATGAAAGCAAGGACTCAAACGGACACCTGTACACTACACGTTCATAGCAGCATTATTCACAATAGCCAAAAGGTGAAATAACCTAAGTGTCCATCAACAGATGAATGGGTAAACAAAATTATACATATGTGAATGAGAATAGTATTGAGAAACAAAAATGAATGACATTTTGATACATGCTACAACATGGATGAATCTTGAAAACACTATGTTAAGTAAAATAAAGCAGACACAAAAAGACAAATGTTGTATGTTCCTACATATAAAAAACCTAAAGCAGTCAAATTAATGGAGACAGAAAGTAGAATGGTGGTTTCCAGGGGCTGGGAGGAGGAAGAACGGGGGTTATTGTTTAAAGGGGCACAGAGTTTCAGTTTGGGAAGATGAAAAGTATAAAAATGAATGGTCGTTATAGTAGCAAAACAATTTGTATTTAATACCACAGAGTTGTACACTTAAAAATACGTACAATGGTAAATTTTGCTGTATATACTTTACCACAAAAAACTTTTCTTGAAAAAAGAAATTACACTAATCAACTTCAAGAATTTCTACAAAGCTACAGTAATGCAGACAGCGTGGTATTGATTAAAAAAAACAGAAATACGTCAATGGAACAGTACAGAGAGCTCAGAAATGGAACCACACAAATACCGCCGACTGGTTTTTGACAAAGGAGCAAACACAATTCAATTGAAAAGGATAATTTTACAACAAATTGGTGCTGAAACTGAACATCCATGAAAAAAAGGGATCTAGACACAGACCTCATAAATACAAAACTACATAACTGTTACAATATAGAAAAGAACCTAGATGATCTTGGGTTGGGCAATTACTTCTTTTTAAATTTAATTTATTATTAGTTTCAGGTGTACAAAACAGCATGATTAGACATTTACACTTCTCATAGACTGATAACCACACCAAATCTACCACCCCTCTGATATCATACATAGCTATTACAATACTATTGATTATATTACTTGTGCTGTACTTTACATCCCATGACCATCTATCTATGTCTACATATCTATATATAGATAACTATAGTTCACATTCAGTATTATTTTATATTGGTTACAGGTGTACAATGCAGTGATTAGGCATTTATATAATCTATGAAGTGATCCCCCCATAAGTCCAGTGCCCATCTGACACACTACATACTCTTTACAACATTGATTATATTCCTTATACTGTATTTCACATTCTCATGACTATTTTATGACTACCAATTTGTGTTTTCTAATCCCTTCAGCTTCTCACCCATCCCCCAACACTTCTTCTATCTGTAGGAACCATCAGTTTGTTCTCTGTAACTGTGGGTTCATTTCGGTTGTGTTTGCTCATTTGTTCTGTTCTTTACATGAAACATATAAGTGACATCATATGCTATCTGTCTTTCTCAGTCTGACTTATTTCACTTAGCATAATATCCTCTAAGTCCATCCATATTGTTTCAAATGGAAAGATTTAATTCTTTTTTATAGCAGTGTTAATACTTCATTGTATACATGTAACACAACTTCTTTATCCAATCACCTATTGATGGGCATTCTGGTTGTTTCCATACCTTGGCTATTATGAATAGCGCTGCACTAAACATCGGGGTGCATATATTTTTTTCGAATTAGTGTTTTGGATTTCTTTGGATAAATACCTTGGAGTGGAATTGCTGTGTCATAAGATAGTTCTATTTTTCATGTTTTGAGGAACCTCTATACTGTTTTTCATAGTGGCTGCACCAATTAGCAATCCCACCAACAGTGCATGAGGAATCCAATTTCTCCACATCCTCACCAGCACTTGTTGTTTGTTGATTTATGAATAATAGGCATTCTGACAGGAGTAAGGCGGTATCACATTGTGGGTTTTTTTTGCATTTCCCTGATGATTAGTGACATTGAGCATCTTTTCATATGTCTATTGGGCATCTGTATGTCCTCTTTGAAGAAATGTCTATTCAGGTCCTCTGCACATTTTTTAACTGCATTGCTTGTTATTTTTTGTTTTGTTTTGGTTTGTTTTTGTTGTTTCAGTGTTGAGTTCTATGCGTTTTTAAAATAAATTTTAGATATTAACCTCTTACAGATGTATCATTGGCAAATACCTTCTCCCTTTTGGTACGATATCTTTTTGTTTTGTTGATGGTTGTCTTTACCATGAAAAAAAAATTTTTAGTTTGATGTAGTTCCATTTGATTATTTTTTCTTTACTTTTCCTCTCCCAAGCAGATATATCAGTAAAAATACTTCTAAGGGTAATGTCTAAGTGTTTACTTCCTATATTTTCTCCTAGGAGTTTTGTGGTTTCCGTTCTTACATTTAAGTCTTGAATCCATTTTGAGTTTATTCTTGTACATGGTATAAGAAGGTGGTCCAGTTTCATTTTTTCCCCCATATATCTCTCCAGTTTTCCCAGCACCATTAAATACTGTGTTTACCCCAATGTAAATTCTTGTTTCTTTTGTCACAGATTAAAAGATCATATAGACATGAATTTATTTCTGACCTTTCTATTCTGCTCCCGGATCTATATGTCTGTTTTTATGCCAATACCATGCTGCTTTACTATACCCTTGTAGTATATTTGATATCAGCTAGCATAACACCTCCAGCTTTGTTCTTATTTCTCAGCATTTCTGTGGCTATTGGGGTCTTTTATGGTTCCATATAAAACTTAGGGTTTGTTCTAGTTCTGTGAAAAGTGTCATTGGTATTTTGATAGTGATTGCATTGAATCTATATGTTGCTTTAGGTAGTATGGAAATTTGAAACTGTATTAATCCTACCTACCCATAAACATGGTATATGTTTCTATTGTTTTGCATCTTCTTTAATTTCTATCTTCAATGTCTTACAGTTTTCTGAGTACAGGTCTTTTACTTCCTCGGTTAAAATTTTTTCCAAAGTATTTTATTTTTTGATGCAACTGTAAATGGGATTGTTTTGCAATTTCTCTGATAGTCCTATTGTTATATTAAAATGCAACCACTTTCTGAATATTAATTTTGTATCCTGCTACATTCTAAATTCATTCATCAGTTGTCTATTAGCTGTGGGTTTCTCGTATATGGCCTCTAATATATATGTTCCCTCTATTCCCACTTTGCTGAGAGTTTTTATCATAAATTGATACTGGATTTTGTCAAATGCTTTTTCTCCATCTATTGACATCACCATATGGTTTTTATTTTTCATTTTGTTTATGTGGTGTATCATGTTAATTGATTTGCAGATACTAAACCAACCTTGCGTACCCGGAATGAATCCCACTTGATGGTGATGTACAATTTTTTAAATTTATTGCTGAATTCAGTTTGCTAATATTTTGTTGAGAATTTTAGCATCTATGTTCATAAGGGATATCGGCCTATGGTTCTTTTATTTTGTAATGTCTTTGTCTGATTTTTAAATCACGGTAATGGTAACCCTGTAAAATGAGCTTGGGAGCCTTCCATCCTCCTGGATTGTTTGAAATAGTTTGAGGAGCATAGGTGTTAATTCTTTTATCTGGTCCACGATTTTTATCTATTGGAAACTTGTTGATTACTGATTCAATTTCATTGGAAGTATTAGGTTGGTGCAAATGTAACTGAGGTTTTTGCATTGTTGAAATTTGCCTTTGATATCGGAATAAATTCTTCAATAAATGTGGTTATTAACATAATTTTAATGAGCATTTCTCACATGACTTTTTTTGCTGATGACTCATTACTTGCTGTTTATTTTGTATATATTTTAGACTATGATGTTACACAAAAAGCAAATTTGAGCAATTTTCTTATTCGAGTTCAAAATGGGTCGTAAAGCAGCAGAGACAACTTGCAACATCAACAACACATTTGGCCCAGGAACTGCTAATGAACATACAGTTCAGTGGTAGTTCAAGAAATTTTGCAAAGGAGATGAGAGCCTTGAAGATGAAGAGCATAGTGGCCAGCCAATGGAAGTGGACAACAACCAATTGAGAACAATCATCAAAGCTGATCCTCTTACAACTTCATGAGAAGTTGCCAAAGAACTCAATGTCAACCATTCTACAGTCATTCGGCATTTGAAGCCGAAATTGGAAAGGTGAAAAAGCTCAATTAAGTGGGGCCTCATGAGCTGACTGAAAATTTTTTTTTAAATCGTTAAATCATCATTTTGAAGTGTCATCTTCTTTTATTCTACACAACAACAACAAACCATTTCTCAGTCGGATTGTGACGTAAAACAAAAGTGGATTTTATACGACAACCGGTGATAATCAGCTCAGTGGTTGGATGGAGAAGAAGCTCCAAAGCACTTCCTAAAGCCAAACTTGCATCAAAAGAATGTCACAGTAATTGTTTGGTGGTCAGCTGCCGATCTGATCCACTATAGCTTTTGGAATCCCAGCGAAAACATTACATCTGAGAAGTATGCTCTGCAAATCAATGAGTTGCACTGAAAATTGCAACATTTTCAGCCAGCATTGGTCAACAAAGGGCCCAATTCTTCTTCACAACACCTGACTGCACATCGCATAATCAATGATTCAAAAGTTGAATGAATTGGGCTATGAAGTTTTGCCTCATCCACCATATTCACCTGATCTTTCACCAACTGACTACCACTTCTTCAAGCATCTCAACAACTTTTTGCAAGAAAAACACTTCCACAACCAGCAGGATGCAGAAAATGCTTTCCAAGAGTTCATCGAATCCTGAAGCACAGATTTTTGTGCTACAGAAATAAACAAATTTATTTTTCATTGGCAAAAATGTGTTGATTATAATGGTTCCTATTTTGATTAATAAAGATGTGTTTGAGCCTAGTTATAATGATTTAAAATTCACAGTTCAAAACCGCAGTTACCTTTGCACCAACCTAATAATTGGTTTGTTCAGATTTTCTGTTTCTTCTTGATTCAGACTTGGAAGATTGTATGCTTCAAGACATTTATCCATTTCTTCTAGATTGTCCGATTTCTTGGCATATAATTGCTTATAGTATTTTCTTAAAATTTTTTGTATTGCTGTGGTTTTGGCTGTCACTTCTCTTTAACCCCCCCTTTTATTTATTTTGGTCCTCCCTCTTTTTTTCTTGATGAATCTGGCTAAACGTCTGTCACTTCTGTTTATCTTTTTTTAAAAAACAGCTCTTGGTTTCATTGTTTTGGATTTTTAAAAATCTCTGTTTCATTTATTTCCACTCTGATCTTTATTATTTGTTCCTTGTACTCACCTTGGGCTTTGTTTGCTGTCCTTTGTCCAGTTCCCTTAGGTGTACAGATACACTTTATTTGAGATTTTTCTTGTCTCTTTAGGTAGGCCTGCATTGCTAAGAATTTCCCTCTCAGAACTGCTTTCAAAGTGTCCCACAGATTTTGGGTCACTGTGTTTTCATTTCATTTGTCTCAATGTATTTTGATTTTTTTTCCTTGATCTCATTGTTGACTCATTCATTACTCAGTAGCATGTTATTTAATCTCTATGTGTTTGTGTGTTTTTCTGGGGTTTTTTCTTGTAATTGATTTCTAGTTTCATACCATTGTGATCAAAGAAGATGCCTGATATGATTTAAATATTCTTAAATCTGAGACTTGTTTTGTGGTCTAACATGTGGTCTACCTTGGTAAATGTTCCATGTGTACCCGAAAAGAGCATATATTCTGCTGCTTTAGGGTGAAATGCTGTAAAACAAATATCAATTAAATCCATCTGGTCTAGTGTGTGTCACTTAAGGCCACTGTTTCTGTGCTGATTTTTCTGTCAAGAAGATCCGTCCATTGCTGTCAGTAGGGTCCCCTACTAAGATTGCATTACAGGTGATCTCTGCTTTTCTGTTGGTCAATATTCGCTTTATATATTTAGGTGTTCCTATGTTAGGTGCATAAATGTTCACGAGGGTGATGTCATCTTTTTAGACTAATCCCTTTATTACTATGAATGTCCTTCTTTCTCTCTTATTATAGTCTTCATTTTAAAGTCTATTTTGTTTGATATAAGTATAGCTATCTGATTTCCATTTACGTGAAGTATTTACGTGAAGTATCTCTTTCCATCCCTTTACTTTCAGTCTCTGTGTCCTTCAATTTGAGGTAGATCTCTTGTAGAAAACATATGCTTTGGTCTTGTTTTCTTATTCACTCAGCTACCCTATGTGTTTTGTTTGGAGCATTTAATCCATTTACATTTAAAGTGATTATTGATAGGTACATAGTTATTGCCATTTTTTTAATTATAGTTTATTGGGGTGACGATTGTTAGTAAAGTTACATAGATTTCAGGTGTACAATTACATCATCTATAAATCCCATTGTGTGTTCACCACCCAAAGTCAGTTCTCCTTCCATCACCATATATTTGATCCCCCTTACTCTTATCTACTACCCTCCTCCCCCCTCACCCTCTGGTAGTTATTGCCATTTTATTATTTGGATTTTTGTTCTTCGTTGGCTTCTTTTCTCCTTTCTTCTGCTGAAAGAAGAAGTCCTTTTAACTTTTTTTTTTTTTTTTTTTTTTTAATATACTGGCTTGATGCTAATGAATTCCTTTAGCTTTTTCTTGTCTGGGAAGCTCTCCATCTCTCCCTTAAGTTTAAATGATAGCCTTGCTGGGCAGAGTAGTCTTGGTTGTTGACCCTTGTTTTTCATCACTTTGAATATTTCCTGACACTCCCTCTGGCCTTCAAAGTTTATGTTAAAAAAATCAGCTGACAGTCTTATGGGAGCTCACTTATAAGTTGCTAGTTGCCTTTCTTTTGCTGCTTTTAGGATTTTCTTTTTCTTTAACCTTTGGCATTTTAATTATGATGTGTGTAGGTGTGGTCCTGTTTCAGTTCATCTTGTTTGGGACTCTCTGCTTCCAGGGCTTGTATGTCTATTTCCTTCACCAGGTTAGGGAAGCTTTCAGTCATTATATTATTTTATCAAATAAGTTTGTTTTTTTCTCTAGATTTTGTTGGGGAAGGGGAACTGGAGTTTATTGGAGAACAGTGTGTATTTCCAGGACTTTTTTTTTCTATTGGAGAACAGTAGTGTGTTTTTCCCAGGACTCATCAACTCCATCCACGTCAAGTTGTTGTCCTTTCAGTCTTAGTTGTGGAGGGCACAGCTCAGCTCCAGGTTCAGTTGCCGTTGTTAGTTGCAGGGGGCACAGCCAACCATACCTTGTGGGAGTCGAACTGGCAACCTTGTGGTTGAGAGCATGCACTCCATGAGCCATCTGGCCACACCCGGAAGCTGAGCTGCTGCTCATTGACTTCATTCTAGTTGTGGAGGGTGCAGCTCGCTGACCCAAGTGGGAATCGAACCGGCAGCCCAATTGCCCAGAGCTTGAGCTCTTACCAACTGAGCCACCTATCCGCCCCTCAAATAAGTTTTTGATCCCTTGCTCGCTCTCTTCTCCTTCTGGTATGCCTATGATGCAAATGTTGTTTCGCTTCTTGCCCAACAGATCCCTTGATCTATCTTCATTTCTTTAATTCTTTATTCTGTTTGTTGTTCCAATTGGGTGTTTTCCAGTACCTTGCCTTCTAAATCGCTGATTTGATCTTCTGCTTCATCTCATCTACTGTTGATTCCTTCTATTATATTCCTCATTTCACTTATTATGTTCTTCATTTCTGACTTGTTGTATTTTATGGTTCCTATGTCCTTCTTTATGTTTGCTATTTCTTTGTTGAAATTCTCACTAAGTTCCTTAAGCATTCTTATAATCAGTGTTTTAAACTCTGTCTTTGGTAGGTTGGTTGCCTCCATTTCATTTAATTTTATTTCTGGATTTTTCTCTTGTTGTTTCACTTGGGGCATTTTTGTTTGCTTCTTTTTTTTAAAATTAGATTTATTGGGGTGACAATTGTTAGTAAATTTACATAGATTTCAGGTGTACAATTCTGTATTATATCATCTATAAATCCCATTGTGTGTTCACCACCCAGAGTCAGTTCTCCTTCCATCACCATATATTTGATCCCCCTTACCCTCATCACCCACCCCCCCACCCCCTTACCCTCTGGTAACCACTAAATTACTGTGTGTGTCTATGAGTTTTTGTTTCTCATTTGTTTGTCTTGTTCTTTTCTTGTTTTTGGTTTATATACCACATATCAGTGAAATCATAGGGTTCTCTGCTTTTTCTGTCTCACTTATTTCACTTAGCATTATACTCTCAAGATCCATCCATGTTGTCACAAATGCTCCTATATCATCTTTCCTTAACGCCGAATAGTATTCCATTGTGTATATGTACCACAACTTCTTTATCCATTCATCTATCGAAGGACATTTTGCTTGTTTCCATGTCTTGGCCACCGTAAACAAAGCTGCAATGAACATTGGAGTACACGTTCTCTATAGAGAAATACTTTCAGATTTTTTGGGTAGATACCCAGGAGAGCAATTGCTGGGTCATATGGTAATTCTATTCGTAATTTCTTGAGGAACCTCCACACTGCCTTCCATAGCAGCTGCACCAGTCTGCATTCCCACCAACAGTGTATGAGAGTTCCTTTTTCTTCACAGCCTCTCCGACACTTGTTACTATTTGTCTTGTTGATGAAAGCCATTCTGACTGGGGTGAGGTGATATCTCATTGTGGTTTGCATTTGCATTTCTCTGATGATTAGCGATGTTGAGCATTTTTTCATATGTCTATTTGCCATTTGTATATCCTCTTTGGCGAAATGTCCTTTCAGGTCCACTGTCCATTTTTCAATTGGGTTGTTTGTTTTTTTGTTGTTGAGTTTCATGAGTTCCTTGTATATTTTGGGTATTAGCCCCTTATCAGAGGCACTGTTTGCAAAAATCTTCTCCCATTCAGTTGGTTGCGTCATTATTTTGTCAATAGTTTCTTTTGCTGTGCAGAAGCTTTTCAGTTCTTGTAGAGTTCTTTCATTTCTGTTAAGTCTCAAGTCTCTTTCTTCTTCCATCTGTGTAAATTCCAGGTTCCTATCTTCGATGTCACTGATTCTTTCCTCCATCTGGTCAACTCTACTACCTAAGCTGGATATTTTATTATTAATTTCTTCTATTGAGTTCTTAATCTCCAGAAACTCTATTTGGCTCTTTTTCAAAATTTCAATCTCTTTTGTAAAATGCTCATGGTGTTCTTTGATTGTGTTTCTGAGTTCATTAAACTGCCTTTCTGTGTTTTCTTGCATCTCGTTCAGTTTTTTCAGAATTGCGATCTTGAATTCTCTGTCATTTAAATCACATATTTCCATATCTCTAAGTTCCTTTTCTGGAGACTTTTCACTTTCTTTCTGAGCTGTCTTATTGCCTTGGTTATTCATGGCAATCACTGATTTACTATTTCTCTTCCTAGACATCTACAGGAGTGGCTTCTGCAACAAGTTGATAGATATGCGAAGAGCTTTTGAAGTTCCAAAGCTCTTTCTGCACCAGATTCAGAGCCCGTTTGTTTCAGCAGTTCTGTTTACTCCTGCAGGGATCCGCCCAGATAGGTGGGGCCAGGGGCGGGGTGAGTTGTGAGAGGTGGCCCAGAGCAATGGTGGCAACCACCACCACAGCCAGTCCTGCTTCCACAGCTCCCTCCCCTTTGCCGGAACTAGTTGAGCTGCGAATCTGTGTCTGCGGTCCACAGATCTCAGAGCAGCAAATATTCTGTCCTTTGATCTGACACTGCTTCTTTATCGCTTCTAGCACCGGGCAGGTGGGAGGGTAAGGAGGGGGCGGCTAGTCTCCATGCCTAAGGCTTCTGTTCTCTGCTTGGCAGTGAGGGCTTAAACCACCGATTTCAGCCCTCTATCCTGTCTTTGCTCTGAGATCTGCTGTGAGCGAGCGTTGGGTTCAGCAGTTTTGTATGCTGCCCCCTCAGCCCTGTGGGCCCTAAGCGGAGCCCTAGCAGTCGGAGTCCTTCCCTCTCCTGCAGCTGCAGCTGCGGTAGTTCCGGGATGCAATGAGCACAGAGCACTGAGCTAGGTCTGCGTCCTGCGCCCAAGCGGCTCCGTCTCCGCACTTCTCCTCTCCCTCCTCCCCCGCTAGCGCAATTCACCCACCTGGAGGTGAATTCAGTAGTCGGCCTCTTCGTCTTGCCTGTGCAGGGAGTCCTTTGTGGAGTTATTGTTGTTCGATTCATTGTAAATTCCAGGGGAGCTTTACAGAGGCTCACCTCACGCCGCCATTTTTTCCAGTTCTCCTGTTTGTTTGTTTCTTTATTCTGGCTGCTGCTCTGTGTTCACTTCTATGTATTAGATAGATGTACTATGTCTCTCAGTCTTTGCTGGGTGGCCTTATATAGTATATGTCCTGTGTGGTCCAATGGTACAGTCTCCTTGATCTCCTGTGTGTATGTTCGAGTTTCCCTTGAATGTTTGTGTGTGTTCTGTTGTAGTTGAGCCTTGATTGCTTTTGACACATCAGTGAGTGTGACTGACTCTCTGACTGACTGTGAAAACTGGATATGCCCACAGTGTATATGGGCTATGCCCAGAGCTGCTGTGTGGGGGCAGAAACCTTCAAAGGAGGCTTTGCCGCTGCGGTCTCTTGTGCCTGTTGAGACCCCCACCTTTGGGTGTGCCACTTGTGGGGCTAACAAGGTAGTACTCTGGTGTGGTCTGAAGCTGGCCTCTGCGTGTGTTGTTTTCTCTTGGGATGGGCTCCCATGCAGGCCAATGTCAGCCTTGCCTACTACTAGTCTGTTGTTATCTGGTAGGAACCACAAAGCTGTATGTGTTTGGCAACTGCTGGAGATATGTTGGGGTGGTCTCGCTGTGAACCACCAGTCATGGGTCTGAGGCAGCTTACCAAAAGGCCTAAGGTTCCCTAGGACTATTGCCCACCACTAGCTGCCCATAAGGCCCATCCGTTGAAAGAGCCTCCTTAGTTGCACAGGCTGGCCTGGTTGACCTGGTGTTGAGTATGCCCTCAGTGATGCAGCACTAGCTTGGCAGATTGCAGTCCCAAGGAGGCATGAGACATGGCCGGTGGTTTTTACAAAGTTAATGCAGATTCAGTTCTTACGCCAGTGCCCAGCTTATTACCTCTTCACACAGCACCCCAGATAACCACAACCAGCCACCACTTGCCTCAGGGCAATGCCTGGCCTGTGACCGCTTCCTGCAACAAACACCCTTAGAACACTGTAGCCAGCGCTTGCATCAGGCTCATAAATTCCCAAGAGCTGCCCAAGAGTGGCTGCTGTGCAGATTTTGGGTCACTGTCCACCACCAAAATCTCCCTGGACCATCATGGACGGTCCACTGCTGGAAAAGGCCTCCACAGTTTGTGGGGCAGGGACAGCCATCCAGGCACCCAGAGTGCTCCTGGCAATGTAGCTCTAGGTGCGCAGGGCCGAGTTCCAGGGAGCTAAGTGTTGTGGTCGGTGGTTTCTACAAAGTCAATGCAATCTCAGCTCCCGCACCAGTTCTGGGCCCACCCTTCAAAAAATACCCTGAGAACGCCATGGCCAGCCACCACCTGTCTCAGGCCTGCAGGTTCCCAAAAGCTGACCAAGAGACACTGCAGCACAGGTCTTGGTTACCACCCACCAGCAAACTTTCCTGGGCTGCCATGGGACATCTGCCCACTGCAAACAGCCTCCTGCAGCCTGTGGGGTGGGCCCAGCAGCCCAGCAGTCAAGGAAATGTAGCACCAGCTGTGCTGTGGGTGGGGACCCAGGGCACCCAAGATGGTGCGCACATGAGGATTCCACCAAACCAATGCAGTCCCAGACTTGGCCCTTTGTGAGACGTATAAACACTGAAAAGATGTCACCCTCCTATAGGCCACACGTATTTCAGCCTCCACAGGGACAACAATGGCTTCTGTCCCTCCACCTTCCACATCAAAGCCACACAACTCAGTCCTTCCCTGCATGTCCCTGGGCCTCCCAAGTTGCCATTCCTCCATCAGAGACCGGGAAATGAGCGAGCCTGTGTGCTGGCTCTACAAGAGGGTAACTGGGTTTCCAACTACCCTCCACCCAACGGGAAGGGCAGACAGAGTCCTCGCTGATTTTCACTGCCAGATGCAGTGGGGACTCCTCTTCCTGGCACACGACCCCTGGGCTGGGGAGCTTATCGGGAGGCTTGGACCCCTCCCTCTTCAGGGGTACCTCTGCCACTGAGGTGTCCCTCCCTGCATTCAACCACTATCTGTGGGTTTGGGGTCAGCCCATTTCGCATCTCCATCCTTCCTACCAGTCTCGACATGGCTTCTTTTTTATATCCTTAGTTATAAGGGCTCTCTCTGTTCAGCTAGTCTTCAGATGATTCTTGAGGTTCACTGTTCTATAATTTACTTATAATTTTGCTATGACCCTGGGATGCAGTAGGCAAAGCATTTACATAATCCACCATCTTGGACCTCTATCCTGGCAATGAGTTTTTAGATAGTACCTTAAAGGCACAATACATGAAAGAAATAACTGATAAGCTAGACTTAATACTAAAAACATTTGCTGCATGGAAGATACTGTAAAGAAAATGAGAAGGTGAAAAACAAACAGAGAAAATATTTGCAGACATCTGATAAAGGGCTGCAATCCAAAATAAAGAACACTGAAAACTCAACAATAACAAAAAGAACGGCCCCATTATAATATCGGCAAAACATACGAACTGACACATCACTAAAGACGATATACAGATGGTAAATAAGCATATGAAAAGATGCTCAACATCATATGAGAACTGCATTAAGGAAGTGCAAATTAAAACGAGACACTACTACACATCTATTAGAATAGCCAAAAACCAAAACAATGATAGCGCAAAACAGCAACCAGGGGGATCAACATGAATTCTCATTCCCTGCTTGTAGAAATGCAAAATGGTGCAGCCTCTTTGGAAGATAGTTTGGCAGTTTCTTATAAAATTAAATATACTCTTACCATATGATCCAACAATTGCACTCGTGGGTATTTATCCAAATGAGTGGAAAACTTAAGTCCACACAAAAATCTGCACAAAAATATTTACAGCAACTTTATTCACAATTGCCAAAAGTTGTTTGTAACCAAGATGTCCATTAATTGGTGAATAGAATCCACACAGTGGAATATTATTCAGCACTAAAAAGAAATGAGCTATCAAACCATGAAAAGAAATAGAGAAACCTTAAAAGCATATTGCTAAGTGAAAGGAAACAATCTGAAAAGCCTGGATCCTATGTACTTCCAATCATATGACACTCTGGAAAAGTTAAAATTGTGGAGACAGTAAAAGGATCAGCAGTTGCCAGGGGTGGGGACGGGAAGGAAGTATGCAGAGCACAGATGATTTAGGGCTGAAACTGTTCTGTCTGCTGCTATTATCGTGGAAACAGGTCATTATACATTTTCAAAACCTATAGGATATAAAACACAGAGAGTGAACCCTAATATAAATTATGGATAATGATGTGTCAATGTAGGTTTATCAACTGTAAAAAATGTACCACACTGGTAAGGGATGTCGATGGTGGGGGAGGCTACAAGTTGGGAATTATATGGGAACTTGGTACTTTCTCTTCAATGTTCCTGTGAACCTAAACTGCTCTAAATAATAAAGTGTATTAAATATGTTTTTAAAAAACAGAAAAATGGTTAGATGAAATACAGTCATGCACCACATAACATTTTGGTCAACAACAGACCGATACACAATTGTGGTCCCAGAAGATTATTATGAAGCTGAAAAGTTGCTATCTCCTATGGACATCATAGCTATCATAAAGGTGTTACAATGTGTTCGTGATTTACCCTAAGTATTATTACAAAAGAGTAAAAAAGTTTTAAAAAGTTTAGAAAGTAAAAAAGTAACAATAAGATTAACTTATTGTTGAAGAAACTATTTTTTGTAAATTTAGTGTAGCCAAAGTGTACAGAGTTTATAAAGTCTACATTAATTTACAGTAATGTCCTAGACCTTTATATTCACTTATCACTCACTGATTCACCTAGAACACTTTTCATTCCTGCAAATGACCTCTATAGGTATAACATGTTTTATCTTTCATATTGCACTTTTACCATACTTTTTCTGTTTAGGTATGTTCAGATACACAAATACCATTGTGTTACAATTGCCTACAGTATTAAGTATAGTAATGTGCTGTACAGGCGTGTAGCCTAGGAGCAACAGGCCATACCATAGAGCCCAGTGCGTAGTAGGCTGTACAATCTAGGTTTGTATAAGTGCACTCTATAGTGTTTGCACAAAGTCACCTCACGACGCATTTCTCAGAATGTATCCCCATCAGTAAGTGATGCATGACTGTACTGATATATGTATGCTACAACACTGATGAACATTGAAAACATCACTCGAAGTGAAAGAAGTCAGTCATAAAGACCACATATAGTATAATTCCACGTATATGAAATGTCCAGAATAGGCAAACCTATAGAAAAAAAAAGTAAATTAGTGGTTCTCTAGGGATGACAGGGGTGGGCAAGTGTTGGAAAGAAATAGGGAGTGATTGTTAATACGGGATTCTTTCAAGGTGATGAAACTATTCTAAAAATTTTTATGGTAATGATTTCCCAACTCTGTGAATATACCAAAAACCACTGGAATGTCCATGGTAAGTGGGTGAATTATACTGTACGTAAATCATGTCTCAACAAAGCTGTTGGAACCCGTACCATGCATACTGTAAACCTATGAATGCTGAAGAGGCCATATTAATAGACTTCTAGAGGTAGAGTATTACCAAAGATAGACTTTTCACAGCGATAACAGCAAAGACATAGAAATGTTAGTGCCTAACAATAGAGCCTCAAAATATACAGAGCAAGAACTGTCAGAATGAAAATTTCTCAATCATAGTTGGAAACGTTAACACTAGTTTCCTGGTAGATGATCACCATCAACCACCTTGTCTAAAAATAAATATGCTGAGTATGATATGCAATGTAAACATTCATTTCATAGTAAGTTTTTATCTCCTTCAAATTGATAAGGATTTTTCAGTGGTCAAGTCTTAAAGAAACTGACCCATTCGCACTGATGACTTTTTCCTTCTTACAAAATTTTCCAAGCACAGGAACTCATTCAAAACATTCCATTTTCCCCAAAGCATAGTCACATTCTTTCCTCTTAGATTTTTAAATTCTCTACTCCCCAGCACCAAGGTCTTTATTGATGAAAAGAAGCCCTGATTCCCTTCAGCAGTATGTTTAGGGCCAACCACAAATAGGCAGACAGAGGTATACAGTGTCCAAGCATAGGTGTTTCTTGAGTACTGCAAATATAATGCAGTAAAAAGTGGAGAAGCCTTGTGTCCCCATTTGATACACACAACAGTAGATATTTGTTCATTTCCTAATATTAAGCAGCAGAAGCAAGACACAAGCTTGCATCTTTTGCTTTTACCAGAGGCGGTTTTGCTGCCAAGGCCTTGTGATATTTTCTAGGGTTTTACATGTTTTGTAACACTGTTACTTTTTAACAATTATATGCAAGGTTGTCTGTCTCAAGAGATTTTTACAACCTCCTTGGACATAAAAGATGATCATATAATGACTTTGTATAAAGCCTGAAAGGACAGGACCAGTGTTGGTTGAGGCATTTCCACACTCAGAGAGCCTCCAACAAAGCCACAACAAGGACTCTGTGCTCCTCCATCCTAAGGCTCTAGGGGCCCCATAGCAGGTTTATTCCTGTCAAAACACTGGCAAGTAATACGATGCCCTCTGCTTGGCTATAGGAGCAGAAGGAAAATCAGGATTAGGTTAAAACAGAGAGTACATTAAAAGGGAGAAGGTGCCTGGTGCAGCTACAAATGCCACAGGAGGCTATCAGAGACAGCTTATTTTGTAAAAGAAAAAAACCAAGTTGCAAAATAGGTTTTCATTCAACAAAGGTTTACTGAGCACACACTATGTGCCTTGCACATTTTAGACCTGTGGCGTACTGCAACAAACAATATAGACAAATCTTTCACCTGTGGAACTTATATTCTAGTGGGGATAGACAAATAAACACAATAAATACACAAATTCTATTTTAGATGGTGAGAAGTAGTATGGAGAGAAATAAAGCACCAGGGAGTGGGGACGATAGTTTACAATTTTAAATATAGTGGACTGGGAAGGCTTCACTGACCTTTCTGCATGAACAAAGGTGCCCTCCATTCGTGTGCATACACGTGGTTGTGCATGCAGAGAAAACCTCTGGAAGGATGCATCATTCCTGTCCTGAAGGAGCTAACAAGGTACCTTCAGAACCAGCAATGTTGGCATCAAATGATTTAAGGGGGTCCCTAAACTCCCCCAAATATTCCCCTGCCTGATTTTTAAAACGTGAAATTCCTTTAATGATGGAGAAAAACTATTTAGTTCCATATTATCCAAGAGAATACCGGATGGTTTTGGAAACGCTAGCACACAGTGCTCCAATGTCACCCAGTGATCATGGAAGCATATGGCCAATGACTGGGCTTTGTTCATTTATAGAAGGGGGCATAAATTCCAAGAAGACATGGGGTCACTGAGTCAAGAGGAGCAAAGGCAGATAAGAGGTAACAGGCAAACACCACAGACAGCACTTAGTCCAGGCTCAGTTACCCCCAACTGATACAGAACATTAAAAATCTAACACAAGGTATCCATATCTTATGGCTGAAATACACACAATTCCAGTATACTAACTTTATCAAGTTTATACAAAATCATTTAACAGTGACCGAACACCCTGGATATTTACCAATTGTGGCAGCACTATGCTGAATCCTTGCTCACTCCAGACCATCCACACTAAGGTGGGGGAGGTGGAGCCATAGAAAAGGGTTTCTTAAACCGAATTCTCCCATATTCTCAGGCACCAAAGTTTTCTATGTGAAAATACATTACTTATTCGATCAGTAATCAACTTTCAACTAAATTCTGCCTCAAAAATTCAGCGCTAGTGTTAGCAGTTGAGTTATGAATTAGCACCAAGCACTTATTTTGTTTTTAAAGATTTTTATGAAAATATAGCTAACATACATTATGTTAGTTTCAGGTGTACATCATAGTTATTGAACATTTCTATACCTAAAGAGGTGATCAGCTTAAGTCCAGCAACCATCTGACACTGTACGATGCTATCACAATATTATTGATTACATCCCCACGCCTTGTTTGTTTTATACCTGAAAATTTGAATCTCTTATTCCCCTTCATCTTTTCCCCCTTTTTAAATTTTTCAATTACAGTTGACATTCGTATTACTTTATATGAATTTCAGGTGTACAACAGAGGCTAGACATTTACATAATTTAAGAAGTGATCCCCCTGACTAGTCTAGTACCCACCTAACACTATACATAGTTATTACCATATCATTGACTATATTCCCTATGCTTTACATACTCATGACTATTTTGTAATAAATAATAATAGTAACACATCTAGTACCCATCTGACACCACACATAGTTATTACAACATTGACTATACTCTTTATGCTACACCCTATACATCCCCATGTATACTGTTACTGCTACTGTGTAATAACCAATTTGTACTCTTTTTCTAGATTTCCTTTTTTTACTTTCACTTGATGTTTTTATTCTTTGTAAAAGTTTTTTAAATATTTTTATTAAAATATACCTAACATACAATACTATATTAGTTTCAGCTATATATCATAGTTATTCAACAGTACCCACCTAGCACTATACAGTTATTACCACATTGATTTTATTGCCTATGCTAAAGAAGTGATCACCTTATGGTGATGAGCAACCATCTCACACTGTACCACACTATCACAATACTACTGACCTTTCCCGTTTTTAAGTTTTTCAATTAGAGTTGACAGTATTATTTTATAATAATTCCAAGTGTATAGCATAGTGGTTAGATATTTATGTGATTATGAAGTGAAACCCCTTCTAATATCACCTGGCATTATAGTTATTGCCGTATTATTCATTATATTCCCTGTACTTTACTTTCCGATGACTATTTTGTACCTACCAATTTGTATTTCTTAATCCCTTCACCTTTTCCACACTGCTCCCAACTCCGTCACATTTATCACCCTGATAGATCTAGTACCCATTTGACACCATAAAGAGTTATTACAATACTATTGAGAATATTTCTTAGGCTATACCCTACATCCCCATGACTACTCTGTAACAACCAATTTGTACTTCTAACCCCTTGCCTTTTTCACCCATCCCCAACTCCCCTCCCATCTGGCAACCATCAAAATGTTCTCTGTATCTGAGTTTGTTTCTGTTTCATTTGTTTATTTTGTTCTTTAGATTCCACTTATAAGAGAAATCACATGACGTTTGTCTTTCGCTGACAGACTTATTACACTCAGCACAGTATACCTTCTAGGCCCATCAATGTGTCAGAGATAGCAAGACTTCCTTCTTTTTGTGGCTGAATAATATTCCATTGTATAAGTGTGCCAATTCTTCTTTATCCATTCACAGACACCCCGGTTGTCTTCATATCTCGGCTTATATAAATAATGCTGCAATGAGCATATGGATGAGCACATCCCCTCGAAGCAGTATTTTGGGTTTCTTTGGATAAATACCCAGAAGTGGGATTACTAGGTCCTTCTGTGTCTTGTCTTTGTTTTAAAGTCTATTTTGTGTAAGTATTATTAACCCAGCTTTTTTTTGGTTTGTTTCCATTTTCATGAAATAGCTTTTCCCATCCCTTTCCTTTCAGTCTGTGTGTCTACTGATCTGAAGTGAGTATCCTATAGGCAGCATATGTCAGGGTCTTGTTTTCTTATCCATTCAGTCCTCTGATCTTTTGATTGGAACATCTAATCCACTTACATTGAAAGCAGTTGGTGATAGGTATGTAATTCTTGCAATTTTATTATTCATATTTTTTATTTTATTTTTTTGGCTTAAAGTTAAGTCCCTCTAAGATTTCTTATAATACTGGTTTAGTGGTGATGAACTCTTAGCTTTTTCTTGTCTGGGAAGCTCTTTATCAGCCCTTTGATTCTAAATAATCTCTTTGCTGGGTACAGTAATCTTGGTTGTACATCCTTGCTTTTCATCACTTTAGTTGTTTCTTCTCTGGGAAGCTCTTTATTTGTCCTTCAATTCTAAATAAGAGCTTTGCTGGGTACAGTAATCTTGGTTATGTCCTTGCTTTTCATCGCTTTGAATATTTCGTGCCAATCCCTCCTGACCTGCACGCTTTCTGCTGAGAAATCAGCTAACAGTCTTCTAGGTAACTAACTGCTTTTCTCTCACTGCTTCTAAGATTCTTTCTTTGTCTTTATTTAACCTTTGGCATTTTAATTATGATGTGTCTTGGTGTGAACAGCTTTGGGTTCATCTACTTTGGGATTGTCTGCACTTCCTGGGGTTCAATATCCATGTCTTTTGCCAGGTTAGGGATGTCTTCCATCATTATTTCTTTAAATAGGTTTTCAATTCCTTGCTCTCTCTTTTCTCCTTCTGGTACCCCAATAATGCAAATGTTAGTATGCTTGATGTTGTCCCAGAGGCCCTTTAAACTATCCTTTTTTTTTGGATTCTTTTTTCTTTTTGCTGTTCTATGTGGTGTTTTCTGCTACCTTTTGTTCTAAATCACTGATTCAATCCTCTGCTTCATCTAATCTAGTAATGATTCCCTCAACATAGTCTTCATTTCAGTTATTGTAGTCTTTATTTCTAACTGGTTCTTTTTTATGTTTTCTACCTACATTTTTATGTTTTGTATCTCTTTGCTGAAGTCCTCCCTGAGATCACTGAGCAAATTTATAACCAGTATTTTGAATTCTGCTTCTAATAGATTGCTTGTCTCCATTTTGTTTACATCATTTTCTGGAGCTTTTCTCTGCTCTTTTATTTTGGGATATGTTTCTTTGTCTCCCCATTTTGGCTGCCTCCCTGTGCTTGTTTCTATGTATTAAGTAAGGTTGTTATGTCTCCTGGTATTAGTAGAGGCCTAATGTAGTAAGTGTCCTGTGGTGCCCAGTGGCAGAGTCTCCCTATTCACCTGAGCTGGATGCTCCAGATGTGTCCCTTGTTGGGATCTCCTACTGTAGCTGACTCTTGGTTGCTGTTTACATGTCAATGGGAGGGACTGACCCTCAATCTGACTGGTTGTGAGGACTGGCCATGACTACAGTGGAGGAGCTGTTGTGCAGGGGCTGACCCTAATAAAACAGTGTTCACTTTAGCAGTGCTCTGGTGCTTGCCCAGTCTGCCTTTTGGGTGTTGTCTTTTGGGGTGAGGCAGCCAGGTGATGCTCTGGCTCAATGTGAAGCTGGCTACCTGGTGTGCCAGCGCTGGCGCCTTCTCAGGGGGGCCCCGCTGCAGGCCAAGTTCACCTGCTGCCTGTGTCTTGCCTGGATCCACCTGGCGGGAGCTGCAATGTGCAGATGGCCACCACCAGAGCTGCGCATGGAAGTGTCTCAAGAGGCCAAGCTGCATGAGGCTGCCTGCTGCTAGTGCCAGGATTGGAGCCGCTCAGCACAAGGTTCAGGACAAACCAAAGCCCGATGCTACTTGTTTGGGTTTTGTAAACCTTTGAGACATTTTAGGAAACTCTGCAGCATGAGCCAAGATAGGGTGTTTGCATGGAAAATCCACTGGAACCAGCTTTGGTGTGCCTGCAAGTTGGATGGGGTGGGGTCTTAGGGAATCAGCAGGACAGGGTAGAGTTGGGGGGAATGAATGGTATTAGCTAGGCTGATGGAGACTGAGACTTGGCACCTACTGGCATCTGCACACAAGGAGGGGGAAAGGCTCAACAAAGAATTAATGGATTCTGCCAGCTCCTCCATCAGGAAGAAAGTTGTCCCTCCAGCCCTCACCCTGAGGCCAGACAACTCAGTTCCTCCCCATATGTCCCGGGAGCCTTTGGAGCTGCAGCCCCAGCACTGGAGCTCAGAGTGAGTGAGTCTATCAGTGAATAGGCGTGGGCCCTTTCAGAGAACATCTGGGAATCCAGCTGCCCTCCATCTCACTCAGCTACAATTTCCACTGATTTTCACAGAAGCTGTGAGTACTCTTGGACTGGGGAGCCTGGTTTGGGTCTGGGACCCCTCGCTTCTCCAGGGATGGGGGTACCTCTGCAGCCCTCCTGATTTTTAATGGTCACATGTGGTTATGAGACCAGCTCCTTCTGTGTCTCTGCCCCTCCTATCAATTTCAAGGTGGCTTCCTCTGTATGGCCTTAGTTGTAGGACTTTAGTTCAGCAAGACTTCAGGAGATTCTTAATGATGGTTATTCTGTAGTTTATTTGTAATTTTGATGTGGTCGTGAGAGGAGGCAAGTGCAGTGTTTACCTAGCCCACCATCTTGACCTGAAATCTCCAAGCACCTCTATTTTAGTTTTGTGGCTACTAAGAAAAGACCAGAGGCAAACTAATTTTATAAATGCACACTTTAAACAGTAAGTGATATCATGGCCCCTCAATATCAAGGCTTTGCCACAGTTCAAAGAGAAAACAGAGGTGGGAGACATGAGCAATCATGTGTCATATGGTGGTGGTGACCCATAGAGGCAGGAGAGTGATGATGGAGGGGTTCGGTGATAGAGGTGAGGTGGTGGAGGGGTACAGTGAACTAGAGGTACCTAGAGATAGTGACAGACACATGTCAAACCCAGACGACTGACACTACAGCGGTCAGGAAAGGTTGATGTGTCCTGTGAAGATTTTATTCTGGCAGAAAACTCTATTATTAATTGTTAATTTGAATTTTAAAGGTTTTGTAGTTTCAGTGATACTTAAAACGTAACTATATTTCGACTGTAAAGTTATGTAAAATACATGCCAAGAACTTAAGTATACGAAAAATGTGATCTTTAAAAAAATTAAATTCAACCTGACCCTAGGCCCTTTCCCACTGGAATGGCAGGAAAACCAGTCTCTGTGTTACTGGGATTCCTGGATCCTTACTCCAGGCTGTGCAATGGCTATAACATTTGGGGAGGCTCTTCTCCTCTTAAATCTATTTGATTATCACTGATCCAGTCTCTGCCTATGTAGTGTGTTTTGATGTCTATGACTTACTTTAACATATTTCAGCATACACATATGTGTAGGCTAGTTGCATTCAGCTGCAAACCAGATGGAAGCAGCATTCTAAAAAGAAGGATAGGCTGGGGTAGTTGGCTTGGTTTCTAATCAGGAAATCCATTCTTTGATGACAAACGCTAGAAACATTTCTGTTACAATACCTGGAAAGCATAGTGAAAGTCAGAAATGGGTATTTATTGGTGAAATTAGCAGGCTGCTAAGTGGCTAATAATTTTATAATGTGTTGACCCCGAAAAGAATATACCTGCCTAAAAAGATCCCTTGTGGTTAAATGGGATCAAATTCACAACCAGAGTCTAGCAGTCATTGCTTATACTCATTGCTTATAGAGTCATTGCTTATAGCGTATGCATTCACATACCCTGCATTTCAGGAAAAAGCCATAAACTGGGCTTCCAAGCCTCTTGCATCATGTTCCTGCCCTGTTAGTCAGCCCTTAGAGCCCCTGGGTTTGAAATTCGACCATTAGAACTGAGACTTTCCCTGTCCAATTGGAGCTACACAGCTATATCCTCATTTGCATCTTTACCAACCAATCAGGACAGTGCTTTTGGACCAATCAAACTGTGAGGATTTGGAGTTCTAATTTGCATAAGAACAGACCAATCAGAGATGATGGGCAGGGTGTGATCTCTTCTCTGTATAAACCAGTTTTAGCTCTGTCTCGGTAGAGCACATATTCAATCTCCATCAAAGACTGCATTTCCCCATGTGGTGCTGCAACATCAGCTAAAGCTGCAACTTTGGCTGAGCTGAAATACTGAGGCCTAGGCACCTGGGCTACCTGGCCTGGGCCACACTCATAGCTGTGCTTTTCCACAGCCATGCTGCTCAATAGCCTTGCTATTTCACAACTGAGCTCTTTTCACTGAAGAAAAGTCTTTTACCACACCACAAATTGGGGATTCTTATTGGTGTTAAATTGGTGGCTATGACCTTTGGTCCACAAATGGGACTCTCACTGGAGAAATCAAAAGTTTTCAGATATGTGGATTTGCTTTAAAGCTACTCTTCATGCATGGAGGATGAGAATCCAAGAGGCCATGCTTATTTCCTAAACAACCTGTGTCCAGTCTATTTATTAGAAAATTTCTGGCTACTTGATGACAATTACAAATCCCAGCTTCATGGAAGTTACAGAATCTTCTCTGAGTGAAATTTTTGTGCAAAGCAGTGGTCAGATCACAAAAAAGATGAAAGTCTGGACTCCACTGAGGTCATGAAACAAGCTGCATATACAGTTTTTTGCCTCATTGCTATTAACTTTTGTTTAATCAATGCCTTTATAATGGACGGAATTTGGTCTGAGACGCCCTTTTATTATAATCAGAAAGCAAGGTTATAATGAGGGAGAAGTAACTAACCCTCACCCATTTCTAACTTCCTATGTAGCTAACATCCCCTTGCAAAAGGAACCTAAAATTTGTAAATGATCAAATTGGTTTAAGTCAGTAGGTAGCTCAAGACCTTGGAAGTCAGGTGGCCCTCATATATCTGTGCCAAAACAGGCACAGGAATTTTTGCTGAGCCAATGCCTGGGTATGGCATCCCTATCTGTTCCAGCAGCTGTTAATCTGCTTTCCAAGAACCTGGACTTCCCCAGAATCTTCAAGGGACTGGGACAGGATGTTTTGTTCCTCCAGAAACTACAGCCCCTGTACCTTTCCCAGTCTTCAGGGATGTCTCTTGTGTAGTTTAATGGCCCCTTTCACAGAACTCACTGTCTCCTTTCTCCTAACGTGCTCCTTCAAGGAACCTGAGAGTCTTAAAGCAGAAGAGAGGGAAGGGAGAGGTTCTATGAGAACTGAATAACAGTAGCAAAAATATCTCACCAGCAGACTTGCTGTAAAAGAAATGCCAAAACAAAAAAAACAACAGAAACAAAAAACAAAAATAAACTTCAGATGAAAAGGAAATATGACCAGAGGGAAAGCTAAAATTTCAGGAATAAAGGAGAAGTCACAGAAATGGTAAACAGTTACAGAAATGATACTATTTTTCTCTCAACTCAAAATGAAAATCAAAAACTTTTTTTAGATCCTTTAGAGAATGAGGTCACAAGGGAAGTGGCTGCCCTAAAAACTCGAGACAGGCATATACAGAGAAGCACAACTCTCCTGAAGCAGAGTTGGAGCCAGTAACTGATAGGAACATGGGAGGGATAACTGATGATTGAAAGAGACCAACTGTGGAGAGCTGGAATGTTCAAAACTGCTGGGGCCTACTAGTCTTGGTGTAAGGGTGAAACTCGGGAAATCAATGATTTAGACTTAGTTCAGTCACCTCATAGCTTACTATTCAACTATGAATAGTAAACAAGAGAAAACTTTGTTTTTCCCCTTCACTGCTTCATTTAATGACTGCTTAGTTCCCTTTCTTAAGACTATATATACCTTACTGATCTAATTAAGCAGCAGAGCATTAACCTGGAAAGAACAATTTCTCAATTCTCAGGCACCCGGACACTGGAATTGCAACTCCCCTGTAGCTTTTGCTGATTATGCATGAAACATTCCAGCCACTGCTGCTGAGTTTGAGATCGCATTGCGAAACAGACAGACCACAGAAGGCAGCTTCTCCCACTAGACCTTGGGAGGCAATTTCCCAACTGTCAGCCTTGAAACTTACATCACCACCTCACACTTTTCTTTGTTCTTTCCCCCACCTGCCTGCCTGACTATAAAACCTCTTGATTATTCTCATTGGGGGAAGGTGGTTTTTTCTGGACATTTGTCTCCGATCTTTCCTAGATGCTAGCATCTAGAATAAAGTATGCTTTTTTCCTCACCAACCCTTGTCACTAAAGTTCTTGGGCACCGGGCGACAAGCAGCGACAGTCCTGAGTCTGGAAACATTGGGAGGACTCATGGAAGAACACACTTTGATGAGCTTTACTTCCAGGAACCCCACCAGGTTCTCATGGTAAAGACCAGAGGGAAAAAAAATTTTTTTTCACGTTTTGGACAGGGGGCAGAGAAAAAAATAACCATTTTGAAAACAGTCCATAACAAAGGACTTCTCTCAAGGGAAACTATTTTTTTATTAGAGGCCAATCTGACCTAGGAGAAGGGCCATTTGACGAGTGGCGCCTCCTCTAGCCTTCCTGTCTCACAAAAGGGATGGAAGGAAAAGGAAAGGCTAGGACTCTAGTGAAGGGCACAATCCAGGCACACAGACCCACTGAAAAACTGAGATTGATTTTCAGTTTGTGATTCCAGAATGCTTCCCTCACCCAATACCTCACCACATCAGCAGGACTCCAGGACAACAGTGGATTACAACTGCGAGGGCTGTAAGACAGTCTCCATTTAAGATGGAGATTTTGGAGAAATGCAAAGATGATAGGGAGACAAAAAAAGGATACTCAGCATCTGAAGGCTCTGACATCTACAACTGTAGCAAACATTAAAACACAGCCTAACCCTAGCTAGATAAACCCAAAACTTCACACTAAAGGTCTATTTACTTCAGTTCTTATCACCTCATACATCAAGTGTGGCCTTCAACAAAAATCACAAGGCATGCTGAAGGCAAGAAAATAAAAACACAGAGACAAAACAAGCATGAGAACTCAATTCAGGTACAGCAAAGATTTTGCAATTATCAGACTGGGAGTTTAAAATTACTATAATTAATAGGCTCTAATGGGACAAAGTATACAACATACAAAAACAGATGGATAATGTAAGCAGAGAGATGTAAACTCTAACAAATAAAAGGAAATGCTAGAAGTCAAAAATATTGTAAGAGAAACAAAGAATGACTTTGATAGGCCTACCAAAAACTGGGCCCAGCTGAGGAAAGAATCTCTGAGCTTAAGGATATGTAAACAGAAACTTCTCAAACTGAAAAACAAGTAGAAAAAAAAACAGGAAAAATAAAAGGAACCTTTTTGATGTGAATGGTCTAAATACACCGATCAAAAGACAGAAACTGTCTGAGTGGATTAAATAAACAAGCCCCAATTATATGTTGTCTAAAAAAATCCACCTTAAATATACAGACACATATAGATTAAACGTAAAGGAACAGAGAAAGATATATCACACTAACACTAATCAAAAGAAAGCTGGAGTAGCTGTATTGATTTCTGTCTTTTGATTGGTGAATTTAGACCATTTGTATTGAACATGATTATTGGTATGTACTTGGATTAGTATCTACCATATTTCTAACTTTTCTATTTATTCCACTTGTGTTTTTTTTTAAATAAAACTTTTCTACCTTCTCTGGTTTTAACTGAGCATTTTGTATGATTCCATTTTCTCTCCTTTCCTAAGACAATATCAAAATTTCAATGTCTACTTACGCTAAAAAAAACTCTCAGCAAACTATGAACAGAATGGATCTTCTTTAAGCTGATAAAGAGCATCTCCAAGAAACCCACAGCTAACATCATACTTAAGAGTGAAACACAATGTTTTCTCTGTAAGATTGGGAATAAGGCAAAGATACCTGGTGTATCCAATTCAGCATCATATTGAAAAGTCCCACCCAATGTGATGAAAGAAAATAAAATAAAAGGCATACAGACTGGAAAAAGAGAAATAAAACTGTCCCTATTCACAATCCCAATAAATCTACAAAAAAAAAAAAATCTCTTAAAACTAATATGTGAGTTTAGCAAAATCACAGACTACAAGGTCACATACAACAATCATATTTCTTTGGACTAGGAACTGAAATTTATAAAACAATACTATTTACAAAACATGTAAAAAAAGGTAAATACTTAGGTATAATTCTAACAAAACGTGTAGATCTGTATGCTAAAAACTACAAAGCAGTAATGAAAGAAATCAAAGGAAATCTTAATAAATGGAGAGACACACCATGTTCATGGACTGGAAGACTCAATATAGTTAAGATGTCAATTCTCCCAAAATTAAAACTGCAATGAGATACCACTATACATCTATCTGAATAGCTAACATTAATTTTTTTTTAAGTTCTAATACCAAGAGCAGGCAAGGAATGCAAATGAAACTCTCACACATTACTGGTGGAAATGGTATAGCCTCTGTGGAAAGTAAGCAGTTTCTTATCAAATTAAGCATAGACTTGCCATATGACCCAGCAATCCCACATTATTTGCCCTACGAAAAGTGAAAACATGTTCACACAAAACCTACACATAAATGTCTATAACAGCTGTATTCATAACTCTTCAGAACTGGAAACAATCCTAAATGCCCTCCAACAGGTGAATGGATTGGCATACTGTAGTACATCTACACTTGGAAAGCTACTCATCAATAAAAAGGAAAAAATTAATTCACACAACAACATAAATACTGAAAGAAAGAAGCCAGTTTGAAAAGGTTACATGCTTTAATATTCCATTTATATGATATCCTGGAAAAGGTTAAACTATAGGGTCCAGAGAACACATCAGTAGTGGACAGGGCTATGACCATAAAAGGACAGCAAGAGTGTTTTGGGGAAATGGGACTTTGTGGTGACAGTTACACAAATCTATACATATGTTAAAACTCTTAAAACTGTACACACACATACATGTAAGTCAATTTTGGTGTATGCAATTTTTTTTTTAAAGGGAGGGAGGTCATCATCCAGAAACTTCTGCTTTCAGCCCTGTAACAAACCCTCCTGGAGGCAAAGGAACATTAATGTCTGCCTGCCATTTTGGAATGTGAAAAATGAATAAAACATGTACTGAATTTCAATAAATGATCCTGCTGCAAGTTTATAAACGCTAAGGCATTTTTACCTAGTTTTATTTAAAAAATTGTAACTTTACTTCTGAGAGTCTGTGATCATTAACTTCCCAAAGGATCTCAATCTTACTCCAATTTGAGCAACAATGGTCTGTGATGCAGATCGTTGAAGCTGCAATTTCCTTGTCATCCTGCAGCAGCAGCCCACACCTCAGTTTCAAACATGAGGACAGAACCTGCCCAATTAAATGGAAGTGGGTGTGTCAGCTTCTCTAGGGAGGCCACTGTGAAGGACAGAGGAGATGTGTGGGTGCAGATACATTTTGAGAGAAACAAACAAGCACTGAGGACTAGTAACCTAGATTTCTCTCTTTGAAGTAGGCAGTAAGACAGGCAGAGTAGAGACGTTTCTGAATGCTGTCATTTTGCCATTTTGAGTAGTTTCTTTTTGTGGAACAATTATTGCTTTTTATTTTTATTTCAGTCAAGTGATCTTAATGGTTGAGGGGGAAAAATTAAAAGGGCCCTAGGAGATTTCCTTAACACTATACTCAGAGCCATGCAGGTCTATGACTGTCTACTCTCTTTGGACAGTCAGAGCCACTGGACAGATGTCTCTACTTTTGACTACTTAGTCAGGTGCTTAGTTTTCCTAAATAAATCCTCTTCTGATAATACAAAACTAATATTCCTGAGCACTCATATACTGGGCACATTCCTGAGCACTTAGGAATTTAGCCCTGTGAGAAACTATTATTATCCCCATAATAAAGGAGAGGAAATTGAGGCACAGAGAGGTTAAGTAATTTGCCCAAAGTCACAGAGGTGGTAAGTGAACGTATATTAAGGTCTAACTCCACAGTTAGAACTACCAACCTTTACATGCCGCCTCATGACTACTAATAGCATACAAACAAACAAAGTAGTTTTGAATATTTAAAAAAAAAGTTTTCCATGAATAAGTATAGGAATCTAAAATCTAAATGTTACATAAAATTTCCCATAGCCAAGAGACCAGAGAGAGAGGCTGATAACTCCACTATTACATTCAGAATTTATTAAGGAAACTTACCTAGGAGGCTTACCATGGGAGGCGGGAAGACGACATTAGATGTTGAATCCCACCATGGAGGAAGGCATCCTCCATGCCTTCCTTCACCGCAGACTCTTTTCTTATATCTCCAACGCAGTAATAATATGTGAAAGATCAAACAGACCAGGTGCGGGAAGGCTCTGGTGCCAATGCAAGTTAACATCTACAGTGCACTGCCTCAGACAGAAACTAGTGGGAATCCTGTAACCATGTTTTCCCTAAAATAAGACCAGGTCTTATATTAAGTTTTGCTCCAAAAGATGCATTAGGGTTTATGTTCAGGGGATGTCCTCCTGATAAATTATGCCAGGGCTTATTTTCCAGTTAGGTCTTATTTTCGGGGAAACACAGAATTAGCCCAGGGCTGATCATATTCTAGAGCTCACTAGTGGAAGAGAAGGGGTTAAAGGGTACAGGTCCACCCAGATGTCAAGATGGCAGGTTCACTTTAAGATGAAGTCACTTATGTTCCACACACCAGAATTTGAGACAATGTCTCTTTTAACTAAAATAAAGCAGAAAGTCCTCATGTTATGCAAATATTTCATATTAGTAAACCTAATTATAAGGAAAGAACAGTACCTTGAATAGTGCTCAAAATTAAACAGAAATACTTCAGCCAAATATTCCATATCCCAGTACTATTCTACCCAACTATATGGAAACAGCAACACACTCTCTCTTTGCCAAGACCATGGTGTAACCTTTGTTTCATGTTGGCTATAAAAAAAATAAGAGAATAAAATAACATATCCTATAAAATCTATTTAGAAAACTGTAAGAATAATTTTCTCCTTTCTCATTATTATCCCAAATTTTATCTGAACTCCAGCCATGCAATTAGGAGCCTAAACACACATCACACAAGCACTATTGATAGTCTTTTCTCTCTACACGTATTTAAAAGTCCAGAAACTCCAATGGGGGATTGAATATTTTGAGTTTCTACTTAAAGAAGGAGCCTGCTGTGAAGGTCAGTGTCAACACCAACAACTCAATGGCTCTAAAAACAGATTCAGAATTATCAAGAACTGGGCCAGGCCGGTGGTGACTCAGGCGGTTGCAGCTCCATGCTCCTAACTCCGAAGGCTGCCAGTTCGATTCCCAGATGGGCCAGTGAGCTCTCAACCACAAGGTTGCCAGTTCAATTCCTCAAGTCCCACAAGGGATGGTGGGTAGTTGAGGGTGCTCAACTGCACCCTCCAGAAGTACGATTGAAAGAACAACTTCACTTGGAAAAAATCCTGGAAGTACACACTGTTCCCCATTAATGTCCTGTTCTCCTTCCCCAATAAAATCTTAAAAAAACAAAACAGATTTACCAAGAACAAATCATCTTAAATGTAGATAAAAATGTGGTAGTCCAAGAAAGCAGGCCATGGGGAAATCACTGTATTTTACTATTATAGATGCTTAAAGTCCATGCCAAATAAAATAAACTAAAACAATATGTCATAATGCTGGGCTGATGCAAAGTTCCCCTGAATCAAATGGGACTAGAGAAGACTAAAAATACTTTCCAAATCTGACAAAGGTGGGATTCAAGATCTAATGAGACTTGAAACACTACCACGAAAGTTTCCAACATTGCAGTGACTGGTAGTCCTAGGGAGCAGAGGAGCCCAGGAGCATCAGGCCACCTTAAATTCTATAAATCGTGCCTATTCCTGGTGGTCCCTGCAAGTATCCAGGGTAAAAATCAACTCTACACTGACTCAACCAGGAACCAGATCCAGTACAAGAAAGAAATCTGGAGGTGCTGGGAGTCAAGAAACAGAGGAACCTGGCCACACCCCTGTCCTTTACTGACACACGAGATCAGAGATTTGTCTGCTTAAAGAAATTGACTATTTCAATGATTCTATCATAAAAGACTTTTTAAAAAGCTCTCCTCTTTTAAGTCACACAATTTCAAAATTGTATGGTATCTTAAGTTGCTTTGTTCAATATCTTAACTGACTTGGGAAAACTTTTCTCACTTGACAAGTAGTGAAAATGAAGAACAGACCTTTGGAGCCCAAAGACACTTCAAGAAATAGGAAGCACTAAAACTAGCATCTGTACCAAGGCAGGACTAGGCGAGGGCCCAGCCCATCTCCTTTATGCACACCTGGAGAGTTCCCTACACTCCCTCCATGGGGAGATTCTGGAACCATCACTGGCTAAAAATCAGGCTTCTATTCCTTGAGACAGGAATCAGAGAAAAGGAGTTTGGGGTTGGTGGAGATTAAGATAGAAATGCAGTCCAGAATATAGTGAGTTTCAAATATCTAGGAGGCATGGAGGTGGAAGAGCAAAGGCAGCTACTGTGTTTCCCCGAAAATCAGACCTAGCCTGACACTCAGCTCTAATGCATCTTTTAGAGCAAAAATTAATATAAGACCCGGTATTATATTATATTAACTATATTATATTAATTATATTAATATTATTACATTATATTACGTTATATTATATTATATTATATTATATTATTATTATATTATACCGGATATCATATTATAGTAAAATAAGACCAGGTGGGTACTAGTCAGGGGGATCACTTCAAAAATTATATAAATGTCTACCATGATATACACCTGACATTAACATAAAATAACACTGAATTCAACTATAATTGAAAAATGTAAAAGGGAGGACAAGATAAAGGGGAGTAAGAGGTTCAAAGTTCCAGGCACAAAACAAACAAGTCTGGGGGATGTAATATACAGCATAGAAAATATAGTCAATAATATTATGATAACATGGTATGGTGTAAGATGGCTGCTGGACTTATCATGTTGACCACTTCTTTAACATAGGGAATATAATCATGCAGTTTTGAAAAATGGCGGCGTGAGGTGAACCTCTGTAAAGCTCCCCTGAAATTTACAACGAATCGGACAACAATAACTCCACAAAGGACTCCTTGCACAGCAGACAGGCAAGACGAAGAGGCCCAGTACTGAAATAAAATCCAGGTGGGAGAATGGCGCGAGCGGGGGAGGAGAGAAGGGAGAAGTGCAGAGACAGAGCCACGCAGGCGCAGGACGCAGACCTAGCTCAGTGCTCCGAGCTTGCTGCTCCTGGATCTTCCGCAACTGCGGGAGAGGGAAGGACTCGGACTGCTAGGGCTCTGTTCACGGCCCACAGGGCTGAGGGGGCAGCATATAGCACAGCTGAACCCAACGCTCACAGCAGAGACCTCGGAGAAAAGACTGAGGGAAGAAGGCTGAAAACGGTGGTTTAAGCCCTCACTGCCGAGCAGAGAACGGAAGCCTTAGGCACGGAGACTAGCCGCCCCCTTCCTACCCTCCAAAAATCGCCCGCCCCCAACTGCCCGGTGCTAGAAGCTGAACAGTAGCAGTGTCACCTCAGAAAAACAGAATATTTGCTTTTCTGAGAAGTGGACTGCATACACAGACTCGCAGCTCAACTAGTTCTGGCAAAGGGGAGGGAGCTGTGGAAGCAGGACAGGCTGTGGTGGTGGTCGCCACCATTGCTCTGGGCCACCTCTCACAACTCACCCCGCCCCTGGCCCCACCCATCTGGGCCGATCCCTGCAGGAGTAAACAGAACTGCTGAAACAAACGGGCTCTGAATCTGGTGCAGAAAGAGCTTTGGAACTTCAAAAGCTCTCCAGATACCCATACAGACACTGCGCCCTGTGACCCAGGTGAACTACTAACAGAGGAGAAGCCCATCTCCCAGGGAATCCCCCCATTGTGTTAGAAGCTGGAATAGTGCAGAGAAAACACAGCACTACCGTGTGACAGAGAAAAACAAGACTGCACTCGGAGAGAAAATAAAACATTCTAATAACAAGTACTGGAAAACAAAAGAAAGACCTCTTCCTATCAACCTGTTGCAGAAGCCACTCCTATAGATGTCTAGGAAGAGAAATAATATATCAGTAATTGCCATGAATAACCAAGGCAACAAGATAGCTCAGAAAGAAAGTGAAAAGTCTCCAGAAAAGGAACTTAAAGCTATGGAAATATGTGAATTAAATGACAGAGAAGTCAAGATTGCAGTTCTGAAAAACCTCAAAGAGATGCAAGAAAACACAGAAAAGCAATATAATGAAATCAGAAACACAATCAAAGAACAAGATGAGCATTTTACGAAAGAGATTGAAATTTTAAAAAAGAACCAAATGGAATTTCTGGAGATTAAGAACTCAATAGAAGAAGTTAAGAGTGAATAACCAGCTTAGGTAGTAGAGTTGACCAGATGTAGGAAAGAATCAGTGACATCGAAGATAAAAACCTGGAAATTACACAGATGGAAGAAGAAAGACACTTGAGACTTAAAAGAAATGAAAGAACTCTACAAGAACTTTCTGACTCAATCAGAAAGAGCAATATAAAAATAATGGTCATACCAGAAGGAGAAGAAACAGAGAAGGGAACAGAGAATATATTCAAACAAATTGTTGATGAGAACTTCCCAAACTTGTGGACAGAACTGGATCCTTGAATCCAAGAAGCAAATAGAACACCTAATTATCTCAATCTCAACAAGCCTTCTCTTGGGCACATTGTATTGAAGACATCTAAAATCAACGACAAAGAAAGAATCTTGAAGGCAGCCAAAGAAAGAAAGACGGTAACCTACAAAGGAAAACCCATTAGATTATCATCAGATTTTCAGCAGAAACTCTACAAGCCAGGAGGGACCGGAACCAAATATTCAAACTATAGAAAAAGAGAAATTATGAGCCAAGAATAATATATCCAGCAAAGATATCCTTTAGATATGAAGAAGGAATAAAGACCTTTCCAGACATACAGAAGCTGACGGAATTTTCTAATACACGACCTGCTACAAGAAATACTATCGGAGGCTATTCGACCACCATCAACAGGGACAATTTGTGGCAACCAAAATATAAAAAGGGGGAGAGTAAAGTCCTGAACTGGAATATGGGAATGGAGAAAGTAAGCGTGCTGAAGAAACTGGAATAGTCTAAATATCAAACTTTCTTTTACATAAACTTAACAGTAACCACTCAAACAAAATCCAGAACTGAAATATATACTGTAATAAAAGAAGAAACAGAGGGAAACATCATAGAATACCACCACACAGAAATAATAGACAACAACAAAAAGGCAAAAAAACAATAAAAGACACAGCCTTACCAGAAAACTAAAGATAGAATTACAGGAAATATTCACATATGTAAATTACACCCTAAATGTAAATGGACTGAACTCACCAATAAAAAGGCACAGAGTAACAGAATGGATCAAAAAACTAAACCCAACCATATGCTGTCTCCAAGAGACACATCTCAGCTACAAGGACAAGCATAGACTCAAAGTGAAAGGGTGGAAATTGACACTCCAAGCAAATGGTACCCAGAGAAAATCAGGTGTAGCCATGATGATTTCCGATGAAACAGACTTCAGGGTGAAAAAGATAACAAGAGACAAAGATGGATATTTCATAATGGTAAAGGGGACTATACAACAAGAAGACATAACATACATCAATATTTATGCCCCAATCAGGGAGAACCGAAATACACCAAGCAACTACTAACAGAACTAAAGGGAGAAATTGACCAAAACACAATTATACTAGGTAACTTAAATACATCATTGACAGCTATGGATAGATCATCCAAACAGAAGATAAATAACGAAATAGGAGCCGTAAATAACACATTAGATGAAATGGACATAATTGACATATATAGAGCACTTCATCCTAAAACATCAGACTATACATTCTTTTCTAGTGTACATGGCACATTCTCAAGGATGGACGATATATCGGGACACAAAATCAGCCTCAGCAAATTTAAGAAGATTGAAATCATAACAAGCATATTCTCTGATCACACAGCTTTGAAACTGGGTATCAACTGCAAAAACAAAGCAGGAAAAAACACAAATACATGGAGATTAAACAACATACTTTTAAAGAACAACTGGGTCAAAGAATAAATTAGAGGAGAGCTCAAAAGATACATAGAAACAAATGACAATGAAAATACATCCTACCAAAATTTTTGGGATGACGCAAAAGCAGTTTTAAGAGGGAAATTGATATCATTACAGGCCTATATCAAGAAACAAGAAAAATCCCAAATAAATAACCTCATGTTACACCTTAAAGAACTAGAAAAACAAGAACAAGCGAAACCCAAGGTCAGCAGAAGAAAGGAAATAACAAAAATCAGAGCAGAACTAAATGAAATAGAGAACAAAAAGACAATAGAAAAAACTAATGTGACAAAGAGCTGGTTCTTTGAAAAGATTAACAAAATCGACAAACCCTTGGCTAGACTAACTAAGATAAAAAGAGAGAAGAAACTAATTAACAAAATCAGAAATGGAAAAGTGGAAGTTATCACGGACACCACAGAAATACAAAGGATTATCCAAGAATACTATGAAGGACTATATGCCACCAAATTTAATAACTTAGAAGAAATGGACAAGTTCTTAGAAACATATAGCCTTCCAAGGCTGAATCATGAAGAAATGGAAAATCTAAACAGGCCAATCACCAGTAACGAAATTGAATCAGTCATCAAAAACCTTCCCAAAATCAAAAGTCCTGGACCAGATGGCTTCACTAGTGAATTCTACCAAACCATCAAAGAGGATCTAATACCAATCCTGCTCAAACTCTTCCAAAAAATTGAAGAAGAGTCAGTACTCCCTAACTCATTTTATGAGGCCAACATTACCCTGATACCAAAACCTGGTAAGGACAACACAAAAAAAGAAAACTACAGACCTATATCTCTGATGAATACAGATGCTAAAATCCCAAACAAAATTTTAGCAAATTGAATACAACAATGCATTAAAAAGATTATTCATCACGACCAAGTGGGGTTCATCCCCGGGGCACAAGGATGGTTGAACATTCGTAAATCCATCAATGTGATACATCACATAAACAAAATAAAGGACAAGAATCATATGATTATATCAATTGATGCAGAAAAAGCATTTGACAAGACACAATATCCATTTATGATTAAAACACTTAATAAAATAGGTATAGAAGGAAAACACCTTAACCTAATAAAGGCCATATATGACAAACCCTCAGCTAATCTCATAATTAATGGTGAAAAACTGAAGCCCTTTGCTCTATGTTCAGGAAAATGACAGGGCTGTCCCCTATCACCTCTGCTTTTCAACATAGTGTTGGAAGTCCTTGCCAGAGCCATCCGGCAAGAAAAAGAAATAAAAGGCATCCAAATTGGGAATGAAGAAGTTAAATTATCACTCTTTGCAGATGACATGATGCTATATAAAAACCCTAAAGACTCCACTAAAAAGCTATTAGAAACAATCAACGAATACAGTAAAGTTGCCAGGCTACAAAATCAACGTACAAAAGTCCATTGCATTCCTATATACCAACAATGAAATCTCAGAAAAGGAAACACAAAAAACAATTCCTTTTGCAATTGCAGCAAAAAGAATAATACCTAGGAATAAACTTAACCAAGAATGTGAAGGACCTATATGCTGAAAACTAGAAGACATTTTTGAAGGAAATTGAAGAAGCCATAAAGAAATGGAAAGACATTACGTGCTCATGGATTGGAAGAATCAACATAGTTAAAATGGCCATATTAAACAAAGCCATATACAGATTTAATGCAATCCCCATCAAAATCCCATTGGCATTTTTTAAAGAAATAGAACAAAAAATCTTCAGATTTGTTTGGAACCACAAAAGACCCCGAACAGCCAAAGCAATCTTAAGAAAAAAGAACAATACTGGAGGTATCACACTCCCTGACTTTAGCTTGCACTAAAGGGCTACAATAATCAAAACAGCATGGTATTGGCAGAAAAACATACACATAGACCAACAGAATAGAATACAGAACCCAGAAATAAAACCACATAAATATGGATAGATAATTTTTGACAAAGAAGCTAAAAACATACAATGGAGGAAAGACAGCCTCTTCAATAAATGGTGCTGGGAGAATTGGATAGCCACGTGCAAAAGAATGAAACTGGACTGTTATCTGTCACCATGTACCAAAATTAATTCAAAATGGATCAAAGAGTTAAGTATAAGACCTGACACAATAAACTGCATTGAAGAAAACATAGGTACTAAACCTATGGACTTTGGGTTCAAAGAGCATTTTATAAATTTGGCTCCAGAGGCAATGGAAGTAAAAGCTAAAATAAACAAATGGGACTATATGAAACTTAAAAATTCTGCACAGCAAAAGAAATCATCGATAAAATAAAGAAGCAACCAACTGAATGGGAGAAGATTTTTGCAAACAGTACCTCCGATAAAGGGTTAATATCCAAAATATACAAGGAACTCATGAAACTCAACAACAAAAAAACAAACAACCCAATTGAAAAATGGGCAGAGGACCTGAAGAGACATTTCTCCAAAGAGGACATACAAATGGCAAATAGACATATGAAAAAATGCTCAACATCACTAATCATTAGAGAAATGCAAATACAAACCACAATGAGATATCACCTCACCCCAGTCAGAATGGCTATCATCAACAAGACAAATAGTAACAAGTGCTGGAGAAGGCTGTGGAGAAAAAGGAACCCGCATCCACTGTTGGTGGGAATGCAGTTTGGTGTAGCCGTTATGGAGGGCAGTGTGAAGGTTCCTCAAAAAATTACGAATAGAATTACCATATGACCCAGCAATCCCTCTCCTTGGTATCTACCCAAAAAATCTGAAAACATTTATCCATAAAGACACGTGCACTCCAATGTTCATTGCAGTTTTGTTTACGGTGGCCAAGACATAGAAACAACCAAAATGTCCTTCGATAGATGAATGGATAAAGAAGTTGTGGCATATAAACAGAATGGAATACTATTCATTAGTAAGAAAAGATGATATAGGAACATTTGTGACGACATGGATGGAGAATGGATAAAGAAGTTGTGGCATATAAACAGAATGGAATACTATTCGTTAGTAAGAAAAGATGATATAGGAGCATTTGTGACAACATGGATGGATCTTGAGCGTATGATGCTAAGTGAAATAAGTCAGACAGGAAAAGCATAGAACCCTATGATTTCACTGATATGTGGTATATAAACCAAAAACAATAAAAGAACAAGACAAACAATGAGAAACAAAAACTCATAGACACAGACAATAGTTAAGTGGTTACCAGAGTGTAAGAGGGGAGTGAGGGGTGGAAGATGAGGGTAAGGGGGATCAAATATATGATGGAAGGAGAACTGATTCTGGGTTGTGAACACAAAATGGGATTTATAGATGATGTAATACAGAATTGTACACCTGAAATTATGTAATTTCATTAACAATTGTCACCCCAATAAATTAAAAAATATATATATATGGTAATAATTATGTAGAGTGCCAAGTGGGTATTTTTGAATAACTGTGATGTAACCTGAAGCTAATATGATATTGTATGTTAGCTATATTTTAATAAAAATCTTTTTTAAAAAATATGACAAATAATTATATGCCAACAAATTGGACAACCTGGATAAAATGGATAAATTCCTAGAAACATACAATCTTCCAAGACTGAATTAGAAAAAAAAAGAAAATCTGAACAGACTAAAACTACTAACAAAATCGAATCAGTAACCAAAAAAATCCCCACAAACAGAAGTCCTAGACTAGATGTGTTTACAAATGAATTTTACCAAACATTCATAGAGGCATACCTTCTCAAAGTATTCTAAAAAATTAAAGAACGAAGTCTCCTAAACTTATTTTATGAGGCCAGCATTACCGTGGTACCAAAATTGTATCAGAACTAATTAATGAATTCAGTAAAGTTGCAGGATACAAAATTAATATTTAAAAGTCAGTTGTATTGTTATACATAAATAATGAATTACCAGAAAGGGAAATTAAGAAAACAATCCTATTTACAACTGCAGGAAAGATAACAAAATACGTAGGAATATGTTTAACTATGAGATTAAAAAAAAAAATCTGTACTGTGGGAAAGGGTGCTGAAGTGCTAGCAGGTGTTGTTTTGTGAAATGTTGAACCTTTGACTTCCTTGAGTGGTTTGTGCTCCCAGCAAGGCAAAACTTGCTACTTTGAGAACACAGAACCAGACAAGGTCAGGAAGTGCAGAGCTGGACAAAAAACAAGCCCTTGTTCATGCAAACATTGTAACTACTTGATTGCAGACAGTTCTGTTACTTTTTGATGCCCTTTGTATATAAGCTGCAAAAATAAACTTGGGGTGAGGCATTCTACTTAGAACTGCGGCAGTCTACTTAGAATTGAATGCCCTCCCGATCCCATCTTTGTCTCTCTTCTTTTTTCTCAATCCTCACTCCCACTTCAGGGACTGTTCGTCTCGTCGGCAGGCACCTACACTGTACTCATTATTGTTAGACATTGTAAGAAAGAAATTGAAGAAGACTTAAGTAAATAAAAAAAATAAAATAAATGTATACTCCATGCTTATAGGAGTAATTACAAAAAATTACTAGGAAAAATAATAATTTTTCCTAGGAAACATTAACATCGTCAGAATGTCCTTACTACCCAAAGCAATCTACATATTCGATGCAATTCCTATCAAAATACCAATGGCATTTTTCACAGAACTAGAACAAATAATCTTAAATTTTATGTTGAATCACAAAAGACCCCAAATAGCCAAAGCATTCTTGACAAAAGAATAAAGTTGAAGGTATACTACCATGTATCAAACTATATTAGAAGGCTGTAGTAATCAAAACAGCATGGTACTGGCATGAAAACAAACACATAGATCAATGGAACAGAATAGAGATCCCAGAAATAAATCCATGCCTATATGGTCAATTAATCTATGATAAAAGTGTCAGGAACACACAATGGGGTAAAGACAGCGTCTATAATAAATGGTGTTGGGAAAACTGGATATATGCAAAAAAAATGAAACTAGGCACACCATATACAAAAATAAACTGAAAATGGATTAAAAACCTTAATGTAAGACCCAAAATCATAAAACTCCTAGAAGAAAACATAGGCAGTAAGCTCTTTGACATCACTCTTAGCAATTTTTTAAATGTGTTTCCTTATATAAACAAAAGAAAAAAATAAACAAAATAGAACTAAAAAAGTTTTTCACAGCAATGGAACCATCAACAAAACAAAAAAACAATCTACTGAATGGGAGAAAATATTCACTAATAATATATCCAATAAGGGGTTAATATCCAAAATATATAAGGAATTTAAACAACTTAACCCCCAAAAAACAAACAATCCAATTTAAAAATGGGCAGAGGACCTGAACAGACATTTCTCCAAAGAGGACATACAGATGGCCAATAGAGATATGAAAAGATGTTCAATATCACTAATCATCAGAGAATCAGAGACACACATTAAAACCACAATGAGATATCACCTTACAACTGTCAGAAAGGCTGTCATCAATAAATCAACAAAAAGTGTTGGTGAGGGTGTGAAGAAAAGGGAACCCTCGTGCATTGTTGGTGGGACTGTAAATTGGTGCAGCTGCTATGGAAAACAGTATAGAGGTTCCTCAAAAAATTCAAAATAGAACTACCATATAACCAGCAATTATATTTCTGGGTATTTACCTGAAGAAATCCAAAATACGAATTCAAGAAAGTATATGCACCCATGTTTATTGTAGCATTATTTGCAATAGCCATGATATGGAAGCAACCTTATTGTCTACAGATGGGTAAAGATGATGTGGTACCTATATACAATGGAATATTACTCAGCCATAAAAATAATTAAATTTTACCATTTGCAACAACATTGATGGACCTGGAGGGTAAGTGAAATAAGTCAGACAAAGACAAAATACCATACGAATTCACTTATATGGGGAATTTAAAAAACAAAATAAACAAAGAAAACAAAAATAAACTCAGAAACAGCGTACAAATTAATGGTTGCCAGATGGGAGGGGGCTTGATGAAATGGGTAAAAAGGTGAAAGTGATTAACTAGAACAAATTGCGTTACAAAAAGTCATGGAGATGTAACGTACAGCATAAGAAATGTAGTCAGTAATATTGTAATAAATATGCATGGTAACATATGGGTACTAGACTTATCAGGGGATCACTTTGTAAATAATATAAATGTCTAATCACTATATTGTATACCTTAAACTAATATAATATGCTAATGTTGAAAAATAAATTTTTAAAAAGAGCTACAAAAGCTAATCTCCCTCTCCCTCCAGAAGTGAGACAGCTACTACCAACGTGACAATATGCAGAAGAGGAGCAACTTGCGGCCCCCAAGGCTGGCTCAGCCACTGGAACAACCCATCTTGAAGCCCTGAATTTTTTATCTGGGACCTCCCTAATTGTTTAAGCCAAGACTGATTAGGTATTCCATCACTGGCAGCTAAAAACTGATGAACATCTACAAATGTAAAATTCTTTAGTGGAACCTTGAAAATCTAGAAATTGTGGAGAACGATTTCCTTTCAGATCTTTGACAATAAATGATGACTATGTTCAGAAACTCCAACACACCAAAATCTTAATTTATTAAACAAAGGAGATCCCAAAATAAGGTAACTGGATCAAAAGGGAATGTCTCATATCACAAAAAGAGTTGCGAATTTTCAATTTTGTCTCGTGAAATACAAAATAACAGTCAATGCACAAAGTTTGAGTGCATCAGAATCACCTGTAAGACTTTCATTCATTTGAAAAACAAATGATTTCAACTCAAGGCAGACTATGCACCAGACTTTGAGAAATTAGAAGCCATTTATCCCCTTGAAGTCTAGAAAGGGACAATACAGGTTTAAGAAAGACTGAAAAGTGCAACCAGGCAGCACAAGGGGCATGCTCCAACTTTTGTCAAAAGATAAAAATAGAGAACATGCTCCATGAGATGACTCTGTCCGACTCTTCATTAAGATGACAGTCAGAATCCTTTGGTAGGGAACTTTGATCAAGAGGCTCAAGGTTAGCCTAAGGATGGGGAAGGAAAACTATCTGCTACCACTGCCCTCCAAATAGCTCCAGGTGGAGTCTGACCCAAAGTTTTAGCCTCTTGCTTATGATTAACCAAATCTCTGCCCTTGAGCCTGAATTCCTAATTTGTACTTGAAACCAAAGACTAAGCTAAACCCAAATCTAGACTCCAGTTACAGCCACTGCCGCTCAACCTTTACAGAATGACCACGGAACTGGGAGCAAAGTGGCCATGGCATTGGAAATGTCTTTCTAGTCGGGAGCAAGGAAAGGGCACAGACCTTTCTTGAGTCAGGCAAGGAGAGAGTATCTAGCAGCCACCTGTTCAAGGCAAAACCCAAACCTAAGAGTCCAAGGTAGAAAGAATGTGGTCACACGCCCCAAGTCTCAAATGCCACATTTCATCTTCAAAGGGGGTAAAAAATAAACAGAACCATCCACCAACCAGGATCTAAAGTCACTCACCAAAGGTTCATAAGGACTCAGAACAAAGGACACGCTAACACTAAGGGATTTACAAAATGCTGTCATATATACTGTCAGTTCATCCATCTCCAAGCAGCCCTGCAAACCACAGTATATGGGATAAACACAATTTAGAGAAAAACAGTTTTCATCAAAGTTTATCCATTCCTCAATTTAACTTCTCAATTCCTCAAACTCCTCAATTAAAAAAACTTTTAAACCCTAACTTTTCCTTTAAAGTGTTCTTTCTAATTTGGTAGTTATTAAATGTTATCTGAAGTTGAAGTTCTTCGGAAAAGGTTATTTTCTCATTCTGCAAAAATAATTATCCCCTAATTTTTAATGAATCTGAACTACATTTAAACACACATGTCCCCCTTCTATTTGCCAGTATTGACCAGTTAAACTTGTAATTGTTTTAAACTACTAGATGATGGATAAACCAAACAGGAAAGGAACAGCACAGTGATAGCCAACTTCTCTAACTGCCTTAGCATTTTTATTTTAATATACATATACTTTTGTACACAGCTATAAAAACTGTGAGTATGCTGACAGTGTTCTGTTTAACACACCAGTTTTAACTATCATTAATTTTTTAAAATCTTCTTTTAAAAGTATTCTAAGTCCAATGTGGAAACCATAGCACAGGCCTCTAAAAGTCACCACCACTCATAATCCTTCCCTCCTATTGACAGTGTTGGTGGTGGTACCTTGAGCCTCACTTGACCTTCAAGCCCTCTAGCTTCATAGTTCTTTCCCTGGATCTCCTCCCAGTTCCACATTTGGCCTAAGTCACCTAGAGCAGAAAGGATGCAAGTGACCCTTCTTCACTTCCACCTTGTGCAAACACACAGTCCTACACAGAGCTTTTAACAATGCAGCAGGACACCGGTCTATGAGCGCGAAACACTCAAAGAGATTGGACAGACTCCTATATGGCATTTGTGACTGAGCACACTGATGGGAGGAAAAGGGGCGATTCTAGTACAATAGATAAAACTCACAGCAGACTTTTCCGCCCCGGAGAGTGGCGTCGTACGTCAAACAATTTTTTCAAATGCAAACTTATAAAACAACAAAAGGAAAGAGCTACAAGCTACAACCTAAAAAGTTGTTCTATAGTGGGATGCAATCTTATTTATAGATGAGTCTGTGAAATAATTCGATGTGTCAGAGGAATGCGGCCCTCGCGTTTTGCAGGTGACAGGGGAAGCCTGAAGGGACTTGGCAACAGTGGGATGGGCAATAAAGGCACCTGGCCGCCTTCAGCGACGCATGTGGGGAGCAAAATTAGGCTGCAGTGGCCCACGTCTCCCCAACCGTCTATCCTCCACGTTCCCAATGAAACCACTGCCTTCGCCCCATCCTGGATCGCTCGCCGGGAGTTGAACGTCCACTTTAGCAAAGGGGCCGGACGCTGCAAACCCTGCTCAAAGAAGCACCGACACTTCAGAAACGGCCTCTATTGTAGGACCTGGTGTTTAAAGTCTTGGTCAAGCAGCCGGACTCCCACAGGTCACGTTACTTCAGAGTGACCCCACCCAGAGCCCTCTAGGACGACGGGAAAGCGGGACACTACGTACCACCGAACCGGGGCGCCCAAACACAAGGCGACGGGAGAAGGCGGGCCCCACGCTGATGCCAGCCCCGGGCGCCCAGGTGAGGGCAGAAAGGCTGCCGCGATTTCTAAAACCCGTCTCCGCTCCGCCCAGCGCGGCGGGTCAGGACACTGTCGTCCCACCTGACTTCTTGGGGCGCAGCCGGAGTGATGCCACCCACGCGGCTCCGCGGCTCCCAGGGAGGAGCGCCGCCGGCCCAGCCTCCGCGGCACGTGCGGTCCCGCCCCGCCCGGCCCTGCTCACCAGGACACGGGTGTCTCCGGTCTCCGCGCGCGGCACAGGGACGGGGGCCAAGGGCGCTAAGATGGCCCGCGGCTCCTCCCCCGGTCAGCCAGCTGCTCTTTGTGCCTGGAGGTGCAGATGCCGGGCTTCTCCCATCCACCGAGGGGCCCCTCGCCATGCGCAGCTGGCCAAACGCGGAGGGGGCGGGGTGTAGGTCGGGAAGAGGAGTGGAAGGGGCCTGAGGGGGCCGGAAGTGGGCGGAGCCGGCGGGGTCCCAGGGGAGCTGGCGGGCTGCTTAGGGAATGTGAAGAGGTGTCAGGATGTCAGGTCTCTGGTCCCGCTCCCCACGAAAGAACGCAGGACACAGTGAGGCCAAAAAGGAACACCCACGGAGCCATAAGTAGGGGACTCATATCACTATACTGGCGGCTGGGTTGGAGACCCAGGAAGCAGGAGCTGCAGCCTGCTGCCTGCTTTTCTGCCAACCTACCTCACTTGCTAGCTGCACTCCATCACTGCCAGCCACCATTTGCTTGCTAGCCCCCATTTTTTCTGCTAGCATAGCCATGGCAGTTATATTAATGGCCAATGGCTCACTGATTACAGCTGACAGCCGACTAGCCACAGCTGATGGCCATCCAATCACAGTTGATGGCCATTTACTACCTGAGTGAGCACCTTTCCACGTGAAGCCAAGAGCCTGGAAACTGCACTCCTGGCTCTGTCCCCACAGGAGGGTTGGTGGGAGGAGAGGGGGAGAGGAAGGGGGTGGCAGCGGAAGCAGTGAACTAGGGTCTGGGTTTTTGTCTCAGCCTGTTGGCCATCTCTGGAAAGTATAAGCCTCAAGGCGTCAACACTGCTGCTGACTTCGCTGATCCCTGTAAGCATTTGTTCTCTGTGGCCCTTGGTTTAGTATCCTCTTCTGGAAACAACCTGAGGAGGCTGACTAGGCAAGGATAATATCCCAAGTTTGTAGTTGAGGAAACCGGAAGACGTAAAACTTCTGGTTACTGTCTTTCCATTATATATTGAATCAATAAATATTTATTAAGCACCTACTCATGCCAGGTATTGTCCTAAGCACCTACTCATGCCAGGTATTGTCCTAAGGGCTGAGAATACAGCAGTCAATGGTGGGAGGGGCAACAAAAATTCCTGCCCCTTGTGGAATTTACACACTGTAGACAAATGAACTCAAATGGATTAAAGACATGAATGTTACACCTGAAACAATAAAATACATAGAAGAAAAAATGTGCACTAAGCTTCTAGACATTGGTCTCAGTGGTGTTTTTGTGAATTCGACTGGAAATGAAAGGGAAACAAAACAAAAATAAACAGATGGGGCTACACAGCTTTTGCACAGCAAAGGAAACCATCAACAAAACAAAAAAGCAACCAAATGAATTGTGAGAAGATATTTGCTAATGATACTTCCAATAAGGGGTTAAAATCCAAAATGTATAAAGAACTTATACAACTCAACAAGGAAAAAGCAAACAACATAATTAAAAAATTGACAGGATTCGAATAGACATTTTTGCAAGACATATAGCCAACAGGTACATGAAAAGATGCTCAACATCATTAATCATCAGGGAAATGCAAATCAACCACAATAAAATATAATCTCACACCTGTTAGAATGGGCATTATAAAAAAGACAAGAAATGACAGGTGTTAGAGAGAATGTGGAGAAAGGGCACCTTCATACCCTGTCGGTGGGAGTGTAAAGTGGTACAGCCACTATGGAAAACAGTATGGAGATTCCTCAAAAAATTAAGAATAAGACTATATGATCCAGCAATTCTTTTTCTGGGTATTTATTTGAAGAACATAAAAAGACTAATTTAAAAAGACTAATTATTTCAGCATTCTTTACAATAGTCATGTTATGGAAACAACCTCAGTGTTCATCAACTGCTAAATGGATAAAGAAGATGTGGTTCACATATACAGTGGACTATTATTGCTCAGCTATTAAAAAAACAGATGGGATATTGTGCAGTTCAAACCCAAGTTGTTCAGAGGTCAACTGTATATTTTTAGGGACTCCACTTTAAAAGATGTGAGGATCTGGGGCAAAATGACTGGTATGGGGAGGAAGAGGCAGGATGAAACCTTGGCTCTGGGGGAACAGGATAGGAAACAGGGGGGAGGGGCCAAGGGCAAGTGATACTTCCAGGTGCCTGGAAAGGCAATCAGAGGGGACTAGGGAAGACGTGCCCACACTATGGCCTGGGCTGTGACGTTTTCCTGACCTGCTCTGAGTGAGGCTGGAGCCTTTCTGCTATTTCTGGGACCCTCTCCAGCCAGTGAAGAGGCACGATCCGCAGGCCTCACCTCTGTGCTTGGTTTTTACTCACCAGTTGAAGAATGAATTTTGTGTCAGAAGCTGCGAATCATAGTGTCATTTCCTGGTTGTTTGACTGTGGACCACCCAGTCATTTAACTTCTGGGGTCCTCAGTTTCCTCATCTGTAAAATAACAAAAATGTTAGTTATAAATGCTAAGGAGAAGCAAAGTAGGAGACAGAGTTAAGGAGTGCAGGAGGTTAGTCCGGGAGCGTCTGTGGAAAGCTGACAAATCTCGGGGGTGTAGAGGGCAGGTACTTAAAATTTAAAAATATCTAAGGTGGAGAATTCCTGGTCTCCCTACTCTCCTCAGATGAATAACCACTGATTAGCTCATTTAAACTTGGTAAATTCCTATGCAGTGGGTATTTTTAAATTTGCTCAGGAAAGAACCTTTGAGTCAATCCTGACTCTCTCTTTTATATCCCACATTCAACACATCATCATCACATCTATGTGGCTCTCCTTTAAAAAACTTTTCATTTTGAATTAACATTATATTTATGGAAAAGTAGCAAAAGTAGTATAGTTTCCATATACTTCTCACTTGGGTTACCCTAATATTAGCATCTTACATAGCCATGGTATAGTTATCAGAACAATGGATTTAAAATCAATACACTACTATTAACTAAAGACCTTGTTAGAATTTGACCAGTTTTTCTATAATGTCCTTTTTGTTGGTTTCCAAGATCCTATCCAAAATCCTACCATTGCCATTCCAACACAAGCTACTATCATTCTTTTTGCCTCTGCTTTTACTTCTCTACATCTTATTTAAGCTTTGTTGTTTCTTAATTACTGATTACTTTTGTAATGGTATAGCTTTGGTATTCAATTTGTTTCCTTAGTTCTGCAGTTTTCCTTGCATCTCATACTGTTGTTTTGTCTATTTATCTTTGAGCTCTTGTTTATCAACTAACATTATGTTGTTTTTATGATATTGTAGAGTATGAAGAACCTGTGGGGAATTTTTGTTGCCGTTGTTCCTTGGGTTATACATTCTGTATTTTGCATTCTTGCTTCTTTTTTCCTTTGTGTAAGAGGAGAAAAGTAACTGTAGCATGTATGGGTTCCATTGTACTCTTGTCCAAATAGCGCTCTTTAAAACCACTTTTTGCCCTGAAATAGTCTGGATGACTTCATGATTTCTGGCCCACTGTATCTGACATCAGTTGGGTGTGCCTGACGAGCTATTTGTTTGACGGCTGTGTATTCTGTGATCTCTTTTTATTTTTGGTAATCTGATAGTCAGAGTGCATGGCCAGATGTGGATGGGGCAGGATGAGAGGTTAGCTGAGGAGGATATAATCTTGTTAGAATATCTGGGCTCTCTTCTCACTTAGAAGGTTTTAAGAATATTCTGTATTGTTTCTCTGTACAGTTTCTCTTGATCCAGTGAGGGTGGTTTATCCTTTATGGAGGGTACATTCAGGCTTCAGAGCTACCCACCAATTCAGCATTTTTTTAAATTGAGGTATAATTGACATATAACATTATATTAGTTTCATGTGTACAAAATAATGAGTCAATATTTGTATATACTGCAAAGTGATCACAACGATACATCTAGTTAACATCCATCACCATACACAGTTACAATGTTTTTCTTGTGTTGAGAACTTTTAAGATTTACTCTCTTCGCAACTTTCAAATATAGAACACAGTATTATTAAATATAGTCACCATGCTGTACATTACAGCCCTTTGACTTAATTATTTTATAACTGGAAGTTTGTACCTTTTGACCACTTTCATTTGTTTCACCAAACCCCAACCCTGACCTCTGATAACGATATATGAGCTTTTTTTTTTTAATTTCACATATAACTGAGATAATACAGTATCTATCTTTCTCTCTCTGACTTATTTCAATTAGCATAATGCCCACAAGTTCCATCCATGTTGTCACAAACGTCAAGATTTCATTCTTTTTTAAAATGGCTGAAATATATATATATCTATATATCACATTTTCTTTACTAATTCACCCATTAGTAGACACTTAGGTTGCTTTCATGTTTTGGCTGTTGTAAATAATGCTGAATGAACATAGGGGTGTAGATATTCTTTTTGAGTTAGTATTTTTATTTTCTTCTGATAAATACTCAGAAGTGGAATTGCTGGATCATATGGTCATTCTATTTTTAATTTTTTGAGGAATCTCCATACTGTTTCCCATAGTTCCCATAGCAGCTGTTTTCCATCAGTTTACATTTCCACCAACAGTGCACAAGTGTTCCCTTTTCCATAATCTCACCAACAGTTATTTCTTGTCTTTTTGATAATAGCCATTCTAATAGGCATGAGATGATATCTCACTGGGACTTTAATTTGCATTTCCCTGATAATTGGTGATGTTGAGCACCTTTTCATGTACCTGTTGGCCTTTTGTATGTCTTCTTTGGAGAAATGTCTATTCAGATCCTCTACCCATTTTGTAATTTTTTTTTTTGCTATTGAGTTGTATAAGTTCTTTATATTTGGTGTTAACCACTTACCAGATATGATTTTGAATTATTTCCTCCCATTCAATAGGTTGCCTTTGTATTTTGTCTGTGGTTTCCTTTGCTGTATAGAAGCTTTTTAGTTTGATGCAGTCCCATTGGCTTATTTTTGCTTTTGTTGCCTTTGCTTTTTATGTCAACTCCGAAACAATCATCTCCAAGACCCAAGTCAAGCAGCTTACCACCGATGTGTTCTTAGGAGTTTCATGGTTTCAGGTGTTATCCTGTAAGCGTACCCATGGAAAACACACGCAGGCTTCAGAGCTACCCACCAATTCAGCACTTTTTACTTTACACGTTTCGTACTTTTCTACTTATTAGACATTTCCAAGCTCCTAATCAGAAGATAAAGAGAAAAAAAAATGAAGATAGCCACTTGGGTTGATTCTGTCCATTTTGGAGTATATTAGTAAAAACTATCAGTGTGTTTGCTGAAGTATAGGGGTGGAATTAGGAATCTCAACACATTGCATAGCAACAGTTTTTATTCAGAGTGAACAAGTGCCCAGGTAAACATTCTATAACCCCAAGGAGAAAGAAAATTAATAACTTGGGTCAGCTAGCAGTTTTCAACACAATTGTATAACATATTCAGTTCTCTTATTTTATTTTAATCCTTACAGCCATTAAACTTATTTTCCTTAGGTTGTTTAAAGTAGGCTGCTAAGCGTGCCCCTCCCCCTTTCTTGCCCTGCTGTCCTGGGCCAACTGCATAGCTCCAACTGCCTGCAGAGCTGAGTCTCCTACCCTAAATGTGGTAACCATTACCCCTACTTTCCAGACATGAGAAGTATTCTATATGTTTTAGAAGGTCTTAGAGGCCAGCGAAAAGTGGAAGGACCCAACCCTAGGTAGCTGGGACCAGGTGAGACAAAGATAGAGAAAGGAATGTGGGTTCCCTTGCCAGCAGCAAACCCAGGTAGAAAAACAGGCAGGAAAGTGATCAGACCTGAAATTTTATCTGGCAATGTGGCTAGATTTGGCTGACATATAAAAAGAAGAGGTAGCTACAAACTAAATGGTGTAGTGAGAGGCAAAGAGAAATGAAAATCAGAAATGTCTCCCAGGTACTTTGCTTAGGTGGAAGATGATGTTGCCCAATGCTTTAGGGAGAAGTTAAATACTCTGTTCTCACCATGACTTGCCAGTGGAACATTGAATTGTAATTGTCTTATAAACTGAATATGGTGTGAAATCAACCAGAAATGGGGCTCAGAGGTAGATTCTAGTGCCCTCATTAGAAGTATATCATCTCACCCACAGCCTGCATTTAGAAGAAACATGAATAGCAACAATAAGTCAGTAACTGAAGTTGGCAAAATCCTTACTTACTTTGTAAGTCTTATCCTATGGGAAACACTTATCAGCCTCTGGTAAAATCTAGTCTTTCTGTCTTTAGAACAGACTGGATGTCTGGAGAGACTAATGATGCAAAAGAAAAAATAAATATTACTTATTCAGGACACAAGGGAGTCGGTGTAACCTTGATATGTATGAGAGAGGAGCCATGGCTCCAGAGTTCTGAAGACCACTCATGATAACATAACATTTTACCAGGTTAAACCCACAGCCACTGTCTCCCAAATGTTTCTCCTTTCATCTTTCTATATACTATGACAAAATGAACTTCATCTTTCCCCAAACCCGTTTTAATCACATATTTGTTTTTCCTTTATAGCCTTCGATAACTCCACATTTACTAGATGGTGGAATCTGAATTTACTAACCCTTGTTAGTAAACCCTTGTTAGTAAAGGATCCTTGTTCAGGATCCTTCACAGACATCCCAGCCCCCCTTTCCAACCTATGTCACCTGCCTCATGAATCCCTGACTCCAGCAAAGCCATATACAGGCTCCCTCTTGAAAGAGAGTGTCCTTTATACTCCTGCCTTAGTGTCTTTGACATGCCATGCCTCCTTTCTATCTACTTGAACTGGTCACTTCTGAGAAGACACCTACAGTGCCTGCTGTCTGTCCCACCCATTAAGTAAGTACTCTTATTCTGCTTTGTACCAGTTTTCCTCGTGTCCTGATTTGTTATTTAAGGCTTGTGTCACTATCTGAAGTTCCACTGGTTGGTCCTTCTTCTGTGAGTGCCAAAGAGATTGTAAGCTCCCACCGTCAGACATGATTTTTATGTCTTTATATTCCTCATAACACCTTGTAAAAAACCTGGTGAACAGTAAGGGTTCACTATCATATTGATTTCTAGTGACAATTCTATGTCTCTGGCAATGGTTTCAATTAATGTGGAGTAGAAAAACAGTTTTCTGTGATGTAGACATCCAATTGTTCTCAAATAACATATCATAACATTGCCAACTATAAATTCCAATGTCATGTAGGGAGTTAAGAAATACAAGCAACCCCTCAGATGGCTGTGCTTTGGCAAATGGCCAAAAGATACTGCATTTGTTTTACAGTGTTAATTAACATTCATTTTCCATAGTTCAATTAAAAAACAGTAACAACAATCAAATGACTTAACAGAGAACTTTATCCTTTAAAGGAAACATTTGCCATATTCAGGTTCTTGAAACGTTTCCTAGGGGGGTGGTCGGTTAACTTGGTTAAAGTGTGGTGCTGGTAGCACGAAGGTTGTTGGTTCGATCCCTGCATGGGCCACGGTGAGCTGCACCCTCTTTAAATAAACAAATAAATAAAATAAAATAAAATAAAATAAAAGGAACACAGTAGTCGTTAAAAAAATAAATAAATAACATTCCCTGGGAGTCATGTGCTGACCTCAGCACAGTAGTAAAATATATTTATTTATGGATGTTGTTGCTTTGTTACCCTTTGAAAAGCCTTGAGAACGCACATATACACAGTCTTACTCAGTCTGAATATATCTGACCCTTTCAGTAAATTCCACTTTATTATTATTTTAATAAGTTTTATTTTGGAATAATTTTACATTTATAGAATAGTAGCAAAGATAGTACAGAAAGTTCCCATATAACTCTGACTCAGTTTCCCTTAATGTTAAGATCTTACATAACCATGATGCAATGATGAAAATCGGGAAATTAACTAATAATGACATGACTATTAGCTAAACTCCAGACTTCATTTGGATCCCAGCAGTGTTTCTACTAATGTCCTTTATCTCTTCCAAGTTCTATCCAGGATCCCAGATGGCATTTAGTCATCATATCTCCTTATTCTCCTCTGCCCTGAGAAAGTTTCTCAGACTTTCCTTGTTTTTCATGATCTTGACAGTTGTCAGGCATTTCCTAGATTGTTCCTCAATTTTGGTTTGTCTAATGTTTTCTCATGATTAGACTGTTGTAATTAGCTTTTAGGAAGTACATGCAGAGATGAAATGCCCTTCTCATTGCATCATTTCAAGGAATACCTGATATCCATCTTGACATTCTTTGTGATGTTAATCTTTTTTCATTTTCATTTTTAAAATTGAGATATAATTGACATACAACATTATATTAGTTTCAGGTGTACAAGATGATTCAATATTTGTATATATTGCAAAATGATCACCAGAAAAAGTCTAGTTAATGTCTGTCACCACATGAGGTTATAAAAATTATTTTTTCTTGTGATGAGACTTTTAAGATTTACTCTCTTAGCAACTTTAAAATATGCAGTACAGTATTATTAACCATAGTCTCCGTGTTGTACATTACATAGTGATGCTAATCTTGATAATTTGTTTCAGGGGCTGTCTGCCAGATCTCTCTCCTGCAAAGTTTCAATTTTCCCTTTCCACACTCTTTTATTTGGAAGTAAGTTACTACGTCAAGCCTACACTGAAGAAGGGGAGGATTAAATTCCATCTCCTGGAGGGGGAAATACCTAGATATATTATTTAGTATTCTTTATAAGGAAGATCTGTCTTTTCTCCTCAATTTATTTGTTTGTTTGTTTGTTTATTCAGTCATCTACATTATTTATATCAGTATGGATTAGTGTTCATTTATTTTATACTATCAGTTATAATTCAATGCTATGCTTTTTAGTTCATTGCTCAAATTTTTCCGTCTTTGGCCATTGGAAGCTCGTTCAGATTGGCTTCTGTGTCCCTTTACATGCCCCATCCTTTTGCTTTTGGAGCACTTCCTTAGCTTCTGGTACTATAAAATAATCCAGCCTCAGCTTATACTTTCCCTGCCCCAGCCCTTGTATCAGTCATGCCCTCAAGGAGCCCTGGTCACTTTTATTGGGAAATGGTATTTAGAAATCAAGATTTGGGTGAGGGTGTACTTATTGCTATTGGGGATGTCACTGCTTCTAGGCACTCTGAGTGCACAATTTCAGGAAATATATCTATGTATACTGAACCATGTGTACACACATAATTTATCTACCTATCTGTCTATCTATCTATCTATCTATCTATCTATCTATCTATCTATCTATCTATCATCTATCTTCTACCTATCTTCTACCTATCAACTATTAAACTGAACACGAATTCCAATTTAAATTCAACACCACAAGCTTCTTTCTGGCATTTCCCCCCTTGCTTTGTTGTAACTTCTGTCGTTAATGGTAAGAAACTTGGCTCCCATTATTTACCATTTATTTACTTATTTGTTTGACTCTAGTATAGATGTAAGGACCTTTCTGAATTGTTAACTCATATTCCTGTGAAAAACAAATTTACAAGCTAGAATACAGTGTTTATGTACAATTTTTTAGCCTTACAATTTCCAGTCAAAAAACTAGTTTTCCAAGTTACTTGGGTCAGTTCTTTCTTTCCCTACCCCTTTCAGTGGGGTTATATCACACATTTATGATACAGTTAGATTTGTCACAGTCTGCTTTCCATTTTGGGTCCTCAACATCCTGGTTATTTTAAAATTTGCATACAGTAAAATTATATAGTATGGAATTGACAAATGTGTAGTATCATCATATACTTACCACCCCAGTAACATACATAACAGTTCCATCACCCTACAAATTCCTCTGTGTGTCCCTTTTGCACTTAACTGCTCCCCTCATCCCCAATTTCTGGCAACCATTGATCTGTTTTCTGTCCCTATAGTTTTGCTTTTCCTAAAATGTCATACGAATGGAATCATACAATATGTAGACTTTTGGGTTGGCTTCTTTCACTTAGCAAAGTAAATTTAAGATTCATTCATGTTGCTGCATGTATCAGCAGCTCATTCCTTTTGATAGCGAAGTAGTACTCCATTGTATGAATGTTCTACAGTTTATATATTTACCTGTTAAAAGGCACCTTGGTCACTTCCAGTTTTTGTTGATTATGAATGGAGCTACTATAAACATTTTCATACACGTTTCTTTGTTGTTTGAACATAAGTTTTCTATTCATTTTGGGAAATACCTATGAGTGGGGTTGTTGGCTTGTATGTAAGTCTTTGTTTAATTGTATATGATGATGCCAAACTGTTTTCCTAAGCGGCTGTACCATTTGTATTTCCCACTAGCAATGAATGTGTTTTTGTTCCTCTGCATACTTGTCAGCATTTGGTGCTGTCAGATATTTTAAATTTTAACCATTCTAATAGGGTTCATTTTTTTTTTTTGAGTGAAGTCTCATTTGGGTAAAAATATTAGGTGTTATTAATATTCAGCTAGCAAACAGATGTCAATGTTACATTAATTAAATAAGGGGGCATTAGACTGAGGTGGTCCTAATGGCCTACCAGCCTACATATACAAAACAAAACCTAAGTAAATTCTTCAAGGTTAAGAAATTAAAACCTAAGGAAACCAATCACAAAGAGCCAATTAGGCTTTCTCAAATAAGGTGATTGCTTAAGCTATAGCCAATCAAATAATTTCCTTGCTTTGATTCCATATCATCTCTCCCCCGGAAATTACCACAAAGTCCAACAGAAAGTCAAGAGCAGAGAGTTAACAAGGGGCCCAGCTCCATCCATAGCCCTCCCAGCTCTATGGTTAAGCAACTTACAACGCCAGTTCACTTTTATCATTCCCCCCTCTTGATCAAGATCTTTTCTCTAAAAGATCATTGATCAATAGTCAGGTCTTCTAGTCTCAGGTTTTCCAGTGTCCAGCCTTTCGTCCATCGATGTCTGTTCAGCCTCTAGTCCCTTGGTGTCTGTTCAGCCTTTTGTCCCTCGATGTCAGAAGGGCCTCTTCTGAGTGTCACCTCTTACATCATGGGGAAGAGTGCATGGATTGGGAAACAGCTGGTGTCCAGAGTCAACCGGCCTCAAAAACCATCAAAGTTAAAGACAGAATTAGAACATAGCAACCTGGCTTATGTGGCAGGTGTAAACCAGGAACTCAAGCTCCTTACAGGTCACCTGCTTTAAATCTTGACAACTTTAGTTTCAGGTCACCAGACTGTGCTTTTCCAGTCAGGGTTTGGTGCCTACTTTAGGTGTGACACATGTATCCAAGAGTCTACTCCCGAGTTTAGCAGTATAGGGGTTAGTCATCGGTACGTGGGGTAAGGGCCCTTCCAACATGGCTGGAGGGAGTCCTTCTTGAGGTATCTTTTCCAATAAACACAATCTCCAGGTTGTAGAGTACAAATTTTTAGTTTTTCCCTGGAGTACATAGTGAAATGATTGTTCGACTAAAGTATGATTATTGTCGATAGAATCAATTAAACCTTTACAATATTGAAGAATGTCTCCTTTCACCAACTGTGGATCAAGAGAGGCAGGAGCCAGATACATAGGGTACCCTGTAATTATCTCAAAAGGTAAGACCTTATGAGTCCCAAAAGCAGTAGATCTGAGATATAAAAAGACAAATGGCAATGCGTTTGGCCAAGGTATTTGAAGTTTCCACAAATTTTACCAAATGAGTCTTAATAATAGCATTAGTGCATTCAACCAATCCTGAAGCTTGAGGATAGTAAGCGCAGTGAAAATGTTGTAGGACTGGCCAAACAGCACAGACTTGTTTTAGCATCTGACCAGTGAAATGGGGTCCTCAATCACTGGGGAGTTCAAGAGGAGTTCCCCAAGTAGGAATAATCTTTTGTAAAGTACTTTAGCCACTGCAGATTCGTCAGCTTGTCTGTAAGGGAAAGCTTCAGTCCAGTGAGAAAATATACATATCATGACTGAAACATACTTGTATCCTTGAGATAGGGAAAGCTGTAGGAAGTCTAGTTGCCAGACCTCAAATGGTCTATTTGGCAATTTAATATGTCCTAGGGGCAGTGTGAATAGGCTTTCCTGAGTTATACTTTGGACAGGTGGGACACCTGAGGTAGGCAGTTTTTGCAGCCTTATTAATATTTCCCCACCAATATTGGTGCATGAAAGCTACCATTTTGTCAGTTGATCAATGGTTCAATGCAAATACAGTGGTTAAGAGTGGGAATTTTAGACTTTCTGGTAGGAACGTATTGTTATTTGGTCCGAACTAGAGTCTCTTCTCCTTATTAAACCAACAACTGCTGGATTTCCTGTTATGTTTTTCTTCTTCACAAGCTGATTATTGGGCTTCTCTGGCCAGTTTTCCTAAGTTAGCAGCTGGAGAAACTTCTCTCTGGACCATGACAGAGATTCAATTCCTGCTGATACCTTTAAGGGCAGCATTTTTAGCAGAAATGTCAGCAGGTGATTTCCTTTGGCTTCCAGGGAGTAAAGTTTAGAATGCCCTGGAACCTTAATAATGGCGAAGGCATCAGTTAAAAGTATAATGCTCAATAATTTCTATACATATGGACCATTCTTAATTTTATTCCCATTGGTGGTAAGGAAGCCACATTGTTCCCATAGCATTCCAAAGTCATGGGTCACCCCAAAGGCATATATGCTGTTGGAATAAATGTTGACAGCTTTATCCTTTGCTAAAATGCAAGCTCGAGTAAGGGCATATGATTCAGCCTGCTGTGCTGAAGTGGCCAGGGGCAAAGGTGCTGCCTCAATGGCTTCAGGAGTTACAACAGCGTAACCAGCACAGTACTCATCATTGTCATTTTTTAATTACAAACCATCGCTAAATTATGAAAAATCAGCTTTACCTAGAGGAGTTTTCTGCAAATTGTCATGAGGAGTCAGGAGGTGATCTGTTAATATCAGGTAGTCATGAGGGGCTTCAGTCTCAGAGGGAAGAAAAGTAGCTGGATTAAGGTTATTACAATGTGAAAGGGTTACATGGGAAGAAATGTCTTAGCAATCTTACTTCTAGGTGGCCTGCTTAGGGTATTAGCAAGCCCATCTGCCAAATTTACCAAGTCTAGGGTAGGCATTTTCCCCCATCCCATCCTGGATTTCTTAATCAGGAGGGAAAGGTCTTTTTTCAGCCCAATGACAAAGAATTAAAAGCTGCCCACGTGTGGCCAACATCCAAAGGAAAACCAGAATTTTCCTTAAAAATGACCTAGAATCTTTCATAATACAGATTCGTCAGGCTTTTGTGAGCAATCCTGAATTTTGCTTCAATCAACACACTTTGGAAAAGCCTCAGGAATTGCTTGATGTAGTTTCTGAGCAAGTTCCCTGGCTTTCTGCCAGTAATTGGGGCTTTGCTTTTCTAAATCCCTTTCAGGATGATCCCATCCAGCAATTTTCATCCAATGTCTGGCTTGGACTTCACCAACCAACATATTAATTAGCTGATATAAATGAGAACATCCAGGCTGATAAGCTTGAATAGTTATATCAAATTCTTTAGCAAAGTTATTAGTATACTTAGTTACTGTAGGAAATTCCTTTACAATAGTTCTCAATTCAGCTTTGGCCCAGGGAACATAGGAGACATGGGGTTTACTAGGATCCCCAGCGGGTTCAACCTTAAATGGAAAAGTACTGATAGGTTCCGAGGAAGAAGAGAGAGAAGATTCATGAGAAGGTGCCACTGGGGGCTGAGTGGAAGGCAGAGGAGGCGGCAATGAGGAACAAGATGACATCAGAGGTGGAGTTTGAGACAGAGGAGTGGGGAAAGGGCAAAGCAGTGTAGTGGAGGGAGGACATGAGGTTTCAGATGCTATTTTTTTTCTTTTTAAAATTTTAACAATCTCTGTTAATTTTGAGACTTTGTGAAAACATAACTTTAGATCCATAGTCTTGTTTGGAGGCCTCCATATACCATTCCAAATAGGAATTCCATTCTTCTTTCTCAGTTTCAGTGCTGTTACTATCCAATTTAGTTTTCAGAAAATCAAGTTTGGGAACCTCAAAAGTTCCCCAAAGTGGCCACTGATATTTATAATTATCCACAGTCAGATATGTCCCTTTAGGTATATACGTGCATGAAAACTCCCCGCAGGTTTTAAACATATACTTGGCCAGTGTCCCTGCAGAAGGGACAGTTTTAGAAAGCTTAGACATCAGAGATCTCATTTTTAACACTGGGCCCCAAAGCAATTAACTACTAGAATAAGCTGCAGATCCCTCAGCTCACTTTGCTCTGGAACAGTCTGATCACTGCGAACCAGGCCGAAGGCTAGAGCCAGTTCCAGGTAAATAACCAACTCTCAGGGAGTTAGGTCACTGGTTGAGTTGGGTGGCCCACTCTGTCAACTTTCTCAATGAGATAGCACAATCTAATACCACCTAAAACTGAACAATTTCAGTAGAAATAACCTCTTATCCCTAGGGGGCATTAGGCAAAGGCCAGTTTTCATCTCAAAGGACAGCCTGCTTTCCAAAGAAATCAAGCCGATGTGCCACGAATACACAAAGAAATAGGCCTTAAAGCATTCACACACACACACACACACAGCAACAAATAAACAAACAAGCAACAACAATGACAAAAAAAATTGAAACAATTCCCGAATAAAGCCTAGAAAGCACGAGACGCAAAAAATCCACTTGCTCATATCCAGGAGAGAACTTACTCAGTAGCCCCTAAGCCGAGGAGCAAAATGCAGAGCCTAACAACTCAGTAGGCGCCTATGTGGTTTTCTCACTTGTTAGAAAGCTGCCAGAGCTCCGTTCTCCTCTGGTCCCCTTACAGGCCACCATAAATGTCGACTGGACAAATAAGTCTCCAAGTAATTCACCAAAAGAATGGTTTATTCAGGAAAAGAAAAAGAAACAAAGCCACCAAGGAGAGGGTATATGCACACTAGCCGGCCAGTGTCCCAACCGGCTGCCCACATGGAACAAAAGATGGGCGGAGACCAACATGGCTTCCCCCTTTATTCACATCCCTCCCCCAGAAGTTACCACAGAGTTCAATAGGAAGTCAAGACTAGAGAGTTAACAAGGAGCCCAGCTCCACCCATAGTCCTCCCAGCTCTATCGTTAAGCATCTTAAGATGCCGGTTCACTTTTATCAGAGGTAATTCTAATCAGAATTTTTTTAAAAAAAGAGCTATTTGGAAACTAAACCTATGAAAAATCTTTAAAGTCTTCTGCACAAATATTAATGAAAAGTTTAAGCCATCTGAGCAGGTAACCTTAACTTCTTCCATCTGCCTGAAACACAATTCGGATCCAACTATTCTTTTATAAACTAGTGAGTTTGCACTATCATACGTGTCTCGTGGCTAAAAATTTTAAATGAAAGCTATAAGATCTCGGTTTGCATTTGTCTTTATATTTGTGTATGTCTATACGTGTATGCTATAGATGGGTGATATTTTTCTACCTCTAGATGGTATTGCCAAAGTTAATTTCTAAATAGCTCTTTTAAATTGGTTTAAAGGAAATTAAAAACTTATATAAATCAAGAATACTCACAGAAAGGTAGGAAATAATCACAATTGTTTTCAAGTTCATGTGATCTAGGACAATCTTCATTAAATAAAAGCTAGTTTAAGTGTTACAGGCCAAAAGTCCTGATGTATCTGATACATCAAAAGCCAAAACAGCAGTTTGGAGTAAGGAAAGATTTATAAATTCATTAGGCATCCGGCACCAATCAAGAATTTGGAAGTCCCAGTAGCATATATCTTAAGAAAGTAAACTTTAGGCTTCTTTTATGTCAAGGGAAGGGAATATGGAAGGTGCTGTTTTTGTAAAATTCAAGCCACAAGCAGAATTCCTCTAATGGTTAGCTTTACAAAGATGTAATTTAACAAATAGCTCTAAGAAAAACAAGTTTCCTTGTATCTGGAAAACAAAAAGTCTTAAAAATCAGCAATATTTCAAACAAAAAGTTATAAAAATTATAATCATCCTTAGTTCATTCAGTGTCATATAATCAATTCTTCTTTAATCCCAACCATTTGTCAGCATTTTATGTATCCAGTTATTCTGTAATTCTATAAATCTTCCTCCAGTTAAAAGGTATGATCTGAAAATTTATTCTCAGAAACCTGTGTTTTAGAATGTCAGTCCACCATAGATTTTTCTGAAGATGAAACATATTTGCAAAAGCAGAGTTCAATAATGACTGTAAATGACCAAAAAAACTTAAAATGACACAGTTGTAGATCTGATTATAATGCTATTGACAAAGAAATTTGCTTTTCTCTGTAACATAACATATTAAAATACCAAATGAAAATATTATATCAGAACATTGTAGACTCAAGATTATAATCTCTAGAACATTCATTTAGTAATAAGCATATATGCATACAAACACAACATAATTATTATTTCTTTATTTGACAAATCTTCCCATGTAAGTTTAGCACACCAAAAATAAGTCTAATTAATTTAATATTTCTCTTTTAATGAGAAAAAGAGCAAATCTTTGAGGTATTCTAGAGACTCATTGGAACAACGCAAAGCCATTTCCAGGTTAAGAAAAAGTCTCCTTTTAAAATTTGAACCCTGGGAAAATTGTCAAACATACTTGACAAAAAAGATCATACATCATTATGAAGTAATATTAAATTATTAATTTACCCAAAGTGGCAATAGGAAATTTCAAACACAAATACAGGACCTTACATCATTATTAGCAAAAATTAGTTCTTACTACTGAGGAGATTCAGTTTTCTTAAGTAAACAAGGACCTGATAAAATACAGAAAATTATTCTGATAAAACACAGAATCTTTGCTTTCTATGCAGAAAATTTTTCATAATATTAGTAGCAAACCAATAGTCTAAGAAATTTTGTCTTTTTTAGCAGAGAGAAAACTTTAATTTTGCATCAGCTTAGTTTAATAATTAAGTTCACTTACTTGATTAAATTTGTTTTAATCTTAAGCACGACCGCATGTAAAATTTCTTGGGATTCTTACTTGGTAATGACTTAGGTATTCAATGAATCTTCATTATTTAATTTACCTAACAAAACTTTAAAGTTCCATGTTACCAAAGAGATTTAGAAAACCATTTTAACCCAAAAGAAACTTTATATCCTACTTACATTTATTTAATTTACTTGCTTCTAACAATTAACTTTAGATTACTTCTGAAAATTTTATGATACCAATTTATTTTTCCTGCTGATAAGTTTTGCAACAGAAATGATATGACCTATTTAACCAAATCAAACTCAAAACCACTTTAATATCTAATATTTTCCAAGATCATGTGATTCTGATGAGCATTTTGGTTAGTTTCTGTTATATTTTTGAAAATTCTCATGTAATCTCTTGTTTGTTTAAGCTACTTTAATAGTACAAATTCACAATACCATTCAATAGTAGAAATATGTGATACCTAGAACATACATAACATTAACATACACAAATAAGATAAACATAGAGATCTCATAGCTACTATTCTGATTTTCATTTTTTCAATTATTTATTATTTTTTTAGTTACAGTTGATATTCAATATTATTTTATATTAGTTTCAGGTGTACAGCATAGTGGTTAGACATTTATATAATTTATACAGTAATTCCCCTGATTAGTCTAGTACCCACCTTGCACTATACATAGTTGTTGCAAAATTGTTGACTATATACTCTATGCTTTACTTTACATCCCCCAAACTATTCTGTAACTAACAATTTGTATTTCTTAATCCTTTCACCTTCTTCATCCAGCCTCCCAAACCCCCTCCCCTCTGGCAAACATCAGTTTGTCCTTTGTATCCGTGGGTGAGTTTCTAAAACAGAAACTGACAGAACAAAATTCATTTTGTTTGTTAGATTCCACATGTAAGTAAGATCATATGGTATTTGTCTTTCTGACTTACATCACTTAGCATAATTGTCACAAATGGTAAGATTTCATTCTTTTTTATGGCCGAGTAACGTTCCATTCCATGTATGTACCACCTCTTCTTTATCCAAATGTCTATTGATGGGCACTTGTGTTGCTTCAATATCTTGGCTCTTGTAAATACTGCTGCAATGAACGTAGGGATTCATACATCTTTTTGAATTAGTGCTTGGAGTTCTTTGGATAAATACCCAGGAGTAGAATTGCTGGGTCATAAGATAGTTCTATTTTTAATTTTTTGATAAAACTCTGAACTGTTTTGCGTCGTGGCTTCAATTGCACCAGACCAATTTGGAGTCCTACCAACAGTGTGTGAGGGTTCCCTTTTCTCCACATCCATGCCAGCATTTGTTGTTTGTGATTTATTAATGATAGCCATTCTGACTGGAGTGAGGTGGTACCTCATTGTGGTTTTATTTGCATTTCTCTGATGATTAGTGATTTTGAACATTTTTTCATGTCTATTGGCCATCTGTAAGTCCTCCTTGGAGAGATGTCTAATCAGGTCCTGTGCCCATTTTTTAATTGGATTGTTTGTTTTCTTTGATGTTGAGTTGTATGAGATTTTTGTAATTTTTGGATATTAACCCCAATGGCAAATATCTTCTCTCATTCAGTAGGTTGTCTTTTCTTTTTGTTGATGGTTTCTTTTCTTGTGCAAAACCTTTTTAGTCCAATGTCGTCTCATTTACTGTTTTTTCTTTTGTTTCCTTCACCCAAGGAGATATATCACAAAAATATTACTAAGAGCAATGTCAGAGAGTTTGTTGCCTATGTTTTCTTCTAGGAGTTTTATGGTTTGGGATCTTACATTTAGGTCTTTAACCCATTTTGAGTTTATTCTTGTATATAGTGTAACAAATTGGTCCAGTTTCTCTTTTTCTTTCCTTCTTCCTTCCTTCCTTCCTTCCTTCCTTCCTTCCTTCCTTCCTTCCTTCCTTCCTTCCTTCCTTCCTTCCTTCCTTCCTTCCTTCCTTCCTCCTCCTCCCTCCCTCCCTCCCTCTCTCTCTCTTTCACATGTATCTATCCAGTTTTCCCAACACCACTTAATTAATAGACTGTCTTTATCCCACTGTATATTCTTGTCTCCTTTGTCATGGATTAAATGACCATATAGGTGTGGGTTTATTTCTGAGCTCTCTATTCTGTTCCACCAATCTATGTGTCTGTTCTTATGCCAAAATCATGCTGTTTTGATTACTATAGTCTTATTTACAGTTTGATGTTTTGATACCAGGTAGCATGATTCCTTCATTTTTGTTCTTCTTTCTCAAGATTGCTGTGGATATTTATGGTCTTTGGTGGTTCTGAAACCACCGGTTCTGAAACCGGAGGCCAACTGGGGCTCATGCTGCCTGCACCGCTCAGCCAATAGACCATCACAGGAGCTGGGCCATAGAATAAGCATTTACTTTCAGAGCAGGTGGGCTAACACCTCCAAAAATTGCCTTAATAGTCTCAGACCTACTTAGGGTATTTAAGGGAAAATATGGGCTTTCCTCTAGAGGCTATGTGACAGTTCAGGGGTCTACATGGAGCCTTCCCTCTGGCAATGTGATTCTCTGGTGGAGTTAGCAACCCAGGAACAATGATGGGAGTAGCTTGGAAAGAATGCTAGACCACAGAGGTTGTGATCAATAAGCCTAAGGGTATTAATCATAAGTTTCAGGGTGATTTTCTAAAACAGGGAACTGGGTGGGACAGGGAACATTTGGAGCTCAACCTGCAGGGGGATGACCTTTACTTGTCTCGTCAATCTATTATTAAGCTATAGGCCAAGGAAAAGTAAGACTGGGGACATTGCAAGGAGTCCCAACCAAACCCTGCTTCAACTCCCCTTGTCTTTTATTCATTTTATTTCCATAAAATTAGTATGGTTGCAAGGGTAGGGGATGATGATCATTCTTGGCTGCTTCCTGTTGAGAGTGGGTGTTGTTGCTGCCTATGAGCACTCGACTTTATTGTTACTCTATCATAGTGGGGAAGAGAGTGTTTATGGCATATCTAGCAGTCAGAGAGGGTACTGCACCTGGCTATTATATCAGAAAAAATTTACAAGGATATAAGTTTCTTATTCTCCCTAGAGGAGTCAGGGGAAGAAGAGAGCCAAAAGGCATTCAACGGGTATCCCACGTGGGGCACAAGTAGAGAGGCAATAATGAGCAGCTCCAACAGTTCTGTTTGAAGAGGAGCTTAAGGTCTTCAGTTGGCTCACAGGAAGAGGAGCGAAAGTCTTCTCTCTGGCAGAGTACTGTGAGACTTAAGTGAAATAAGTTTGATTTGAGGAAAGTGGACCCAGCCACTGACTCTCTGAAGCCTGACAACAGTTGTGGTGCTCAGAAAAATTGCAAAGGGTCCCTTCCATTTAGGAGCTAACTGGTTTGTTAGAGAACTCCTCCTCCTCTAGGCTTCTAATAATACTTGGTCCCCTGGCTTTCCAGGGTACAATGTGTAAAGGGGTCAGCCTGGGTGGGGGTGCCGGTCCCCTATATTTCCTAAGTTGCTGCTGAATCTCTCCTAAGTTAACAACATAGGAAATAAGAGAACTGAGGTGAGAATCCAAAGTAATGGGCAGCAATTAGGGCCAGGGCTTAAAGGTCTCCTGACAAAACTTTTCCAGAATCCTTTTTAAGTCTGATTTGCTTATTTTAGATTTCCTCTAAGGTATAGACAAATGGTAAGGAACAGGCTGAGTATGAGCCCAAATGTAGGTGCTCTGTTTATCCCTACAACCGAGCAGGTTTCAGAGGAAATAGGTCTAGAGTAAGCAGTCAAGACAGAGTAAGTGGCTCCCATATTAATCAGGAAATTTATAGGTTTAAATACCACATCAAGGGTCACCTGCAGTTCTTCTCCCATGATGAGAATAGCCTCTTCCTCCTGGGGGATCACTGGGAACCTCAGGCCTGTTTTGGTCACAGCCATTTGCAGGAAAAGAGTTGGTCCTTGCTCCCTTCAGAATAGGGGATGATCCCTCCTCCAGTGCCCTTTTAGTTTGCATAGGAGACATGGCTGCTTTGGAGGATTAGGACACTCCTTATTCCAGTGATCTGGGCTTCCATATCTAAAGCAGGATCCTTTACCTGGTGTACCTCTTCTAGGCCTGTTGGGGTGGCCCTGGCCTTGGCCTGTCTATTAACTGCAGCCCAAAATCTCGCCGGTCTCTGGTTTCATCTCCAGTCTCACTGTTCCTTTGTTTCCTGGTTTTACCTGTCTTAGTTGTTAAAGACATTTAAGCAAATTTCGTTTCCTTCTTCTAGGATCTGAGCCTCTTTACCAGGGATGTAACAGTGGGCCAGAGCCATTATGATGCCCTGCCAAGTTAGGGAAAATATTAGGCTAAGTTTCCTTACACTGGCCTATACTCTGACACCAAGGAAGGCACATGAACTCTAGCAGTCCTAAAATAAGGAAGTTTACATAACTATCAGCGAAACTTAGTTCTTAGATTTAGTTTTCTTGAGTAACCAAAGACCTAATTAAGACAATATAAAACACAGCAATTATTCTGATGGCACATATAATCATTGCTTTTAGAGCAGAAAACTTTTTCATACTATCAGTAGCAGACCAATGGTCTAATAAACTTTGCCTTACATAGCAGAGAGAAAGCTTAACTAATCTTGTGCCAGCTTACTTTTGATGTTCAAATATACTTAATTAATCGCATTTAGCATAACCATATATAAAATTTTCTCAAGCTTTTTCTTCACAAACCTTCTATAAATTTCCCAGTCCCTCTTAGTTTGTCTCCTCTCACTCATTCAGAAATAATCATCCTTAGGACAACTTTCTTTCCATTCCTTAAAAAATCTATTTCCATACCTTATACCTTCCTTGAGAACACACATCATCTCCTTTCATATTAATTAGAATCCATAACCTTCAGAATCTTAATTTTTATTGAGAACTAAAAGCACACAATTTGCATTTCCATTGGCAAACCCAGAAACATATTTTGCAACCTTCAGAATCATAGGCTTTTGTAATAAAATACAAGATATTTTTATTAACAGATGTTAATCTATCTTTTAGCTTTCATGTGAGAAGCCAAAAATAGGTGAATGTAGACCTATTTAATAATTTATATTTCAGCATTTCATTATTTTGAAATACATAGATATTCAATAATTTTATCATTTAACAGAATTTGGTAAAACTGAAACCTTAAGTTGCCGACAGATGCTGAGAAACCACGTCCAAACATGTACACTATATAATTATCACTGAAGTTTCATCTAAAACCTTATTTCAGTTAACATTTTATTAGTTCGTAAGTCTATGAGATTTCAAAGTTAATTATCACCCAAGCTATTTTCTTGACAAGTTTTGTAAGAAATAACATTAATTTATTTTTGTAAACCCAGGTGAAAAGATACCATGCTTAATGTTAATAACCTTAAAAGACGTATCTACTTAACCAAAAGTTAAACCAGCCTTAGTATCAAATATTTTCTTAGATCACGTGATCCTGAAAAGTACTTGGATTAGTTTTTTATTATTTAAATTTTATATAAGCGCTTAATCTTTTTTCTTTAGCCAATCAAGTATTATAATCTGGTAATACCATCCAGAGGCAAAGACATTATATTACATATAAAACATAGACAAATACAGATATCGGAGATCATCTACATATAAACAGAACTATAAACAACTGCAGAGAGGGCGGTAGGATGGCTCAATTGGTTAGAGCACGAGCTCTGAACAACAGGGTTGCTGGTTCCATTCTCACATGGGCCAGTGAGCTGCGCCCTCCACAACTAGATTGAAAACAACAAGCTGCCTGCTGCAGAGCTTCCAGAGGGACAGCTGGATGGCTCCGTTGGTTAGAGAGTAAGCTCTCAACAACAAGTTTGCTGGTTCAATTGCCACATAGGATGTTAGGCTGTGCTCCCTGCAACTTTAAGGTTGAAAATGGCGACTGGAATTGAAGCTGAGCTGCTCCCTCCACAACTAGATTGAAGGACAACTTTTAGCTGATGGGCCCTGGAGAAATACACTGTTCCCCAATACAGTGGTACCTCAGTTTTCGAACGTAATCTGTTCCAGAAGACCGTTCGAGTTCTGAAATGTTCGAAAACAGCCGACAGCTAGGCCTCAGGTTCTTGCACTCAGCAGAAGCCACGTGACATGTTCGACTTCTGAGGCATGTTCGAAAACCGAAGCATTTACTTCTGGGTTTACTGCATTCTTAAACTGAAATGTTCATCAACGGAGACGTTCGAAAACCGAGGTACTACTGTATTCCCCAATAAAATTAAAAAAAAAAAAAAGAAAACAACTGCAGAAAGGACCCAAGATCTTACAATTGCCCCTACAATTTCAGAGAAGGGAGAACAAGGGGTGGGGGGAGGTCTGGTTTGTGAGATTAGCTGCTTGGGGTTTTTTTGTTTTGTTTTGTTTTTTTGTTTTTTAGTTTTAGGTGTACAAAACAATGTAATAGTTAGACATTTGTACTCCTCACAAAGTGATAACCCCCCTCCCCCAATCTACTACCCCTCTGCCATCATATGTAACTGTTACAGTTCCACTGACTCTATTCCTTATACTGTATTCCACATTCTGTGAATATATATATATATATATGTATATATATATGCATATGTATACATATATATAAAATTATAGTTGTCATTCATTATTATTCAGCTTCACCTTCAGGTGTACACTGCAGTGGTCAGACATCTACACTATACATGAAGTGGACTCCCTAATAAGACAGTGTCCATCAAATACCCTACAAAATCTTTACAACATTATTGATTATATTTCCCAAACTGTCTTTCGTATCCCAGTGGCAATCTTGTGGTTACCAATTGTGCTTTCTAATCCCCTCACCTTCTCCCTCATCCCCACCCCCCTACCATCTAGCAACCCTCAGTTTTTTCTCTGCTTCTCTGAGAGTGTTTCTGACTAGTTTGTTCATTTATTCTCTTCTTTAGATTCCACATATAAGTGAGATCGTATGGCATTTGTCTTTCTCTATTTGACTTATTTCACTTACCATGATGTTCTCTAGGTCTATCCATATCGTTGCAAATGGTAAGATTTCATTCCTCTTTATGGCCAAGCAATACTCCATTAAAAATGCCTTTTTTGGGTAATCAGTTGGCTAAGTGGTTAGAGTGCGGTGCTCATAACACCAAGGTCACCAGTTTGAGTCCCACGTGGACCAGTGAGCTGCGCCCTCCACAACTAGATTGAAAAACCATGACTTGACATGGAGATGATAGGTCCTGGAAAAACACACTATTTCCTAATTTTAAAAAACAAACAGCCTTTTTTCTTCAGTTACTTCCCCCTCACACATTCCTGGTTGTAAGTGGATTAGAATACGGGTGGATTCCCTTTTTCTCTGAACTATCAGTTTAATTCCCTTCTTTTCAGACTCTATCATAAAGACTTATACATAAGAAATTTAATCCTATTTCCCAGACCTCTAACAGAGCAATTTCAGTTGCAAAATAGTACAAGATCTGACAATTAAATTCAGGAACTTGTTGCAACGATGTTGCTAACCTTTTTTGATATCAGAGGGATTATCCATTATGAATTTGTACCAACTGGACAAACAGTTAACCACATTTACTATTTGAAAGTGCTGAAAAGGCTGCGTGAAACAGTTAGACGACCTGAACTTTTCACCAACAATTCATGGCTCTTGCATCACAATAATGAACCAGCTCACAAAGCATTGTCTGTGCCAGAGTTTTTAACCAGTAAACATATAACTGTATTGGAACACCCTGCCTACTCACCTGATCTGGCCCCCAATGACTTCTTTCTTTACCCAAAGATAAAGGAAATATTGAAAGGAAGACATTTTGATGACATTCAGGACATCAAGTGTAATACGACAACAGCTCTGATGGCATTCCAGAAAATTTCCAAAATTTCTTTGAAAGGTGGAGTCCTTTGAAAGTGACCATAGTGATATTCAGCAATGAGGCATGTAACACTTTTCCTAGGATGAGTTCACAAACTTAATTATCTGACCTCTGATGTACCACCTCCTCTTTATCCATTCTTCCAATGATAGACACCCAAGCTACCTCCACATCTTGGCCATTGTAAATAATGCTGTAATAAATATGTGGATGCCCAGGTCCCCTTGAGGCAACATTTTGGGTTTCTTCAGATAAATACCTTGAAGTGGGATTAGTGGATCCCTCACTGTCTCTGCTTATAGCCTTTGTTTTAAAGTTTATTTTGTCTGGTATAAGTATTGCTATCTCATCTTTTTTAGTTTGTTATTTTTTGTTTCCATTTTCATGTAGTATCTTTTTCTATCCCTTTACTTTCTGTCTGTGGGTGCCTTTCAATCTGAAGTGAGTCTCTTGTAGGAAGCATATGTAAGGGTTTTGTTTTCTTATCCATTCAGTCCTCCTGTGTCTTTTGATTGGAGCATTTAATCCACTTACATTGAAAGTAATTGTTAATAGATATGTAGCTATTGTCATTTTATTATTCATAATTTTGATTTTTTTTCATCTTAAAGAAGTCCCTCTAACATTCTTTGTAATACTGGTTTGGTGGTGCTGAACTCCTTTAGCTATTTCTTCTCTGGGAAGCTCTTTATCTGTCCTGTGATTTTAAATGATAACCTTGCTGGATAGAGTAATCTTGGTTGTAGGTCCTGGTTTTCATCACATTGAATATTTCATACCAATCCCTTCTGGCCTGCAAATTTTCTGTTGAGAAATCAGCTGACAATCTTATGAGGGCTCTCTTATAAGTTACTAGTCACCTTTCCCTTCCTGCTTTTAGGATTCTCTCTTTGGTCTTTAACCTTTGCCATTTTAATTATAATGTGTCTTGGTGTAGGCCTGTTTGGATTCATCCTCTTTGGGACTCTCTGTTGTTGTTGTTGTTGTTGTTGTTCTTCTTCTTCTTTCTTCTTTTAAAGTAGGGTGCATCTCACAGTGGCCCATGAGGGGATCAAACCGGCAACCTTGGTGCTAGCAGCACCACGCTCTAACCAACTGAGCTAACCAATCACCCCCTATCTGCACTTTTTGAACTTGTACATCTATTACCTTCACCAAGTTACAAAAGTTTGCAGTCATTATTTCCTCAAATAGGTTCTCAATCCTTTGCTTTCTCTCTTCTCCTTCTGGTACCCCAGGATACAAATATTGTTATGCTTGGTGTTATCCCATAGGTCTCTTAAACTAGCCTCTTATTTTTACTTTATTATTATTTTTTTTTGGTGTTCTGATTGGGTGCTTTCTGTTCCCTTGTCTTCAAAATGGTGATTCAATCCTCTGCTTCATCTAATTTGCTGGTGATTCCTTCTAGTGCATTCTTTTTTCAATTTTATTTTATTTTAATTTAAAAACAATTTTATTGGGGAATATTGGGGAACAATGTGTTTTTCCAGGCCTTCTAGTGCATTCTTCATTTCAGTTATTATATCCTTCACTTCTGACTAGTTCATTTTCATGGTTTATATGTCCTTTTTTACAAGTATGGACATTTAAGTTCTTGAACTCATCCTAGAAAAAGTTCTACATACTTCATTGATGAATATCACTGTGATAGCCTTAGAAGTACTCCCCTTGGGAAACTATGCACTAATGCCAGTACCTAGTCCACACTTCAAAACAATTTTGGAACTCTTTCTGGAATGGCTATCAGAGCTTTCATCGTATTACCCTTGATGCCCTGAATGTTGTCAAAATGTCTTCCTTTCAATATTTCCTTTATCTTTGGGTAAAGAAAGAAGTCATTGGGGGCCACATCAGGTGAGTAGGGAGGGTGTTCTAATACAGTTATTTGTTTACTGGCTCAAAACTCCTTCACAGATGGTGCCATGTGAGCTGGTGCATTGTCGTGATGCAAGAGCCATGAATCGTTGGAGAAAATTTCAGGTCGTTTTTGTCTGACTTTTTCACTCAGACTTTTCAGGACTTCCAAATAGTAAACTTGGTTAACTGTTTGTCCAGTTGGAACAAATTTATAATGAATAATCCCACTGATATCGAAAATGGTTGGCAACATCATTGCAATAAAGTTTGCGAACTTAATTGTCAGACCTTACATGCTTGCTATCTCTTTATTGAAATTTTCACTAAGTTCCTCGAGTATCCTTGTAACCATTGTCTTGAAATTTGTATGTATCTTGTAGGTTGCTTGTCTCCATTTCGTTTAGTTCTTTTTCTGGAATTTTCTCCTATTCTTTCATTTGGGACACATTTCTTTGTTTCCTCATTTTGGCTGCATCTCTGTATTTGTTTCTTTGTATTATGTCTCCCAGTCTTAGCTGGGTAGCCTTATGTAGTAGGTGTCCTGTGGGGCTCTGGCACTGTCTCCCTGTTCACTGGCTTTGGGTGCTCCAGGAGTGTCTCTTGTGTTGGTTGTGTGTGCCCTTCTGTTATAGTTGAGCATTGATTGCTATTGGCACATGGGGGGCGGGGATCGACCCTCAGGCTTATTGGCTTTGGGATTTGGAGATGCATTTTTGTTAAGGGGAAAAGTAATTTTGTCCTAAAGTAGAATGACTAATTATTTCAGAGTGAGAAAGAGAAAAACATAGGACAAAGCCTCAATGGATATAAAAACATTGTAGATGGTTTGAGGCAAGGATTCTTCAGAAAAGAAAATTATGTGTGGTCAAGCTGGCTAAGATTGGAATACATTTATTTAAGTTTTTAAAGCATGAGTTTTAGTATCAAAAATACACTGGGGTGAAAAATTAGTGTTTTGTTTTCTCTCTGTTAAACAATAAACCTTTGACTATTTCCTTGATGAGCAGGGAGGTGTTTGTGCTATTGCTAATCCCTCTTTTACTTGGATAAATACTTCTGGGAATGTTGAGATACAATTGTATAACATAGTTAAGTAAGACACTTGGGTTATGCAGTTTAAGCCTAACCCTGTATCATTGTTTGAACTGTTTGATTTCAGCTGGTTTGGATTATAGGGATTTTGGCTTTGAGTGCATTCCAAACTTTGGGTATTATTCTTGTTATAGAATTCATTGTAGTCTCCCTGGTGTGCTATATTCTCTCAAAGGTCTTAAATACATGTTCACAACTGCTGGCCAACTGACAGATGATCTCACTGAAATTGGAACGCCAAAGGAAGGAAAGATGAAGAAAATGGCCATCTATAACAATATGAACACAACTCTGTGACCTGTGAATACTACACAGAGAAGTCCATCAAGGTGTTGTCAGGTTTTGTTTTTCTTGAAGCCTCTCTCCTTGGCTTGCAAATTACTGTTTTCTCTCTGTGTCCTCACATGGCCTTTCCTCTCTCTGTGTACACACACACACACACACACACACACACACACACACACACACACACACACGAAGCTCTGACAATTAAGTTCGCGAACTTGCCACCATGCGCTTACGTTGGCAGTACTGTACAAATAGCTTGGTAAGGTTTCATAACCTTGGTATATCAGTGTCTCACAGCTGTGTTCATGTTGACATATGGCTGTGTCTTGCTGAGTGGCATTCATTATTGTTGTTGCTTGTTTTTGTGTGTCATCGTGAGAATATCTGAGTTTGAATTAGAACAATGATTCCTTGTTAAACTTGGCAAGAGTGGAAGTGAAATCAGGAACGGGTTAGTCCAAATTTATGAAGATAATGCCATGAAGAAAACGGGAGTGTACAAATGGATTAAATGTTTTTCTGAGGGGAGAGAATGTGTCACTGATGAAAAGAGGTCAGGGTGGCCAGTAACAAGCAGAACTGACAAAAACATTGCAAAAATTCATCAAATTGTGTGTCAAATTTGTCAGTTGACTGTGAGAAGCATATCAGACCAAGTAAACGTCGATAGAGAAACAGTTAGGAAAATCCTAACTGAAAATCTTGGCATGAGAAAGGTGTGTGCAAAAATGGTCCCGTCCCAAAGGAGCTCACTGATCAACAAAGGCAAAGGACAGTCAAAGTTTGCCAAGACCTTTTGGAGAGGCAAGACGATATTTTGGGCCATGTTATCACTGGTGATGAAACATGGGTGTACCAATACAACCCTGAAACAAAGCGTCAAAATGCACAATGGAAGTAAGCCAATTCTCCATGACCAAAAATGTTCCATCAGTCGAAATCAAGAGTCAAAACGATGTTGCTAACCTGTTTTGATATCAGAGGGATTTTTCATTATGAATTTGTACCAACTGGACAAACAGTTAACCAAGTTTACTATTTGGAAGTGTGAAAAAGTTGTATGGAAAAGTTAGACAAAAACGACCTGAACTTTTCTCCAACAATTCATGGCTTTTGCATCATGACAATGCACCAGCTCACATGGCACCTTCTGTGAGGGAGTTTTGAGCCAGTAAACAAATAACTGTATTGGAACACCCTCCCTACTCACCTGATCTGGCCCCCAGTGACTTCTTTCTTTACCCAAAGATAAAGGAAATATTGAAAGGAAGACATTTTGACAACATTCAGGGCATCAAGGGTAATACGATGACAGCTCTGATGGCCATTCCAGAAAAAGAGTTCCAAAATTGCTTTGAAGTGTGGACTAGCTGCTGGCGTTGGTACATAGTTTCCCAAGGGGAGTCCTTTGAAGGTGACCATAGTGATAGTCAGCAATTAGGTATTGTAGCACCTTTTCTAGGATGAGTTTGCTACCTTAATTGTCAGACCTTGTATATCTGTTGTCTCTTCCTCTTCTTATGAGGCTACCAGTGCTTGTGGATTAAGGCCCCACTATTATGACCTCATTTAACCATAATTACATTTTTCATGACCCTATCTTAAAATATAGTCACTTTAGCAGTTAGGGCTTCAACATATGATATTTGGGTGGGACACAATTCAGTCTCTAACACCTCTGGTCGCCTGCAGTTCCCTCACCCTTTTTCTCCTTACATGCCTACTTCTTTCTGTTCTCTCACCACAGATCCACTTTCTAGTTTTCTGTGGCCTTCCCTCATTCTTCCTTTTAAGAGTTCGCTCTGCAGAAGTGAGATGTGCTGAGTTCACACGCCAAGAGCCCTGTGCTTTCGCCCAGATCTGTTTGCTCGGCGTGATGGCCATGGTCTTCCTGTGCATAACCCCCCTGGGTTTTCCACAGCGCACCCCGCTGTGCACCCTGGCCTACTTGGCTCGCCCTTAGACCAGTCCGGCCCCTGTGGGCATTCACGAGTGGAGCCCCGAGCCAGAGCCTTTGAGTCACAAATTGTGGGATGAATCTGACCTGTGCAGTTGGGCTCACTTGGTGGCTGCCAACCCACCAGCCAGAGAAATTGAGAGAAAAGGCCAAGGATAAGAGCTCCTTTAAAAAGGAGCTATGGCGGGTCAGAGGAAATGACTGGCAGAGAAACAAGTGGCACCCCTGGTCTGCATCTTAAAAGAGATTCCCAGCTTTTCTGTCTGCCCCTCTCTCAGTCTGTGTCTGTCTCTTTCCCTCTCTGTCTCTCACCCAATAAAGAACTATATGTTTTCCACATTGTTCTTATTCAGCTACCACTACACACACACACACACACACACACACACACACACACACACACCAGCACTCCCCACATTAACACAATAGCACTAGACACACTGACACCCAGCAACCTAACATACACACTAAGCACACACACACCTGACTAGGCACACCCCGCACTACCTACACACCCTGCCATCCACAGCTCCACTTTACGGACACCCCAATAAGCACACACCTAATCGCTGTCACACCTACGCATGCAATCCCACTCCTCACGTACATCCTGCTCCTGACACACACAGCTTCATCACATACACACCCCACCACTCACACATAATTCCACTAAACACACCTCACTACTAAGTACACACCTCACGACTCACAAACACCCATTACTCTCTTACATGCAAACACACATCACTAATAAGCACTCACTACACACACAGCTCCACATAAGTATATCACAATACTCAGCAGAGTACTCACACACACAGTCCGTCATACAACCCCAGTACATAGACACGTATTCCCTTACACACCATTATACACACCCCACTACTTACATTTATACATGCACACAGGCCCACTAGACCCACTCTCCCAAACATACAGCCATGCACACATGTCCACAAGACACTCTACACACACTCCCCACCACCAATCACACACATCCACCACACACAGACCTCACTATGCACACACATATACATCCCTTCTACACATACGTAGGGTGTGTATGCATACATACCCTATACATACTCAACCTACTCCACATAAACACACCTCTAGACACACTCATATACACTTTCCCTCTACTATTCACATTCCCCATACCCATATGTACTCACACATCCAATTTCATACATGCACACAAAGCATAAGTTTTACCCTATTTTCTAAAATGTTGATGATAATTTTCTCTATACCCCTGAGCCTCATATTCACAGCCTGCTTTTCACTGCTCATCCTCCCTGTCCAAATTTCATTTCTCTCCATCCTCTCCCTACGCAGATCCCTTTCTTCAATCAGGCTAATCACTTCCCTTCTTTTGAGACTTTAAACTCCTACTGATGAGCACTCAGTGCCTATCACTCAGTACTGGGCCAATAAATTTGTGAACTGAATTCTCTCTCTGCAAATGTTCTCTCCCTTCTTTGTGCCCCAAATATTTCGCTTCCTTCAATACCCATCTTCAATGAAGCCACTATACAGTAGATCCCTTATCTGACATTCTTTTAGAAAGTATTAATCTATTTTGTACCATACTCCTTCTTACTTATGTACCAGGATGTCAAAATTGAAACTGGGATCTAAGTCAGTAGATATTAGTTACCAAAGTGAGTGTGAGAATCCTTGGAAGAGTTTTCAAACTAGTTAGTCAAGAACTTGTTTCCTGACTTTTGAGCTCTGTAACATTTCATAAATAGAAAAGATATGAGAAAGTGGAGGTGGAAGGGAATTTACGGGATTTCTTTGGAGAGAGCTACTGTGGCCTGTGTGTCTATCCCTTGGGGGCATGGTAGAGGAACTACCTCCATGACTTTAGACCTAGAGAGCGGGATCCAATGATAAAGCACAGAGAAAGGTTAACATGTACTTCCTGCAGAAAGCATGCAAGTTCAAGGAGCCTGTGGCAGGTGAGTCAGGGATAATGAAGGGCTGTGGGTGCGGTGTAACTTGATTCTCATTGATGGTGGTGCAGGGAGGGAGGGAGAACAACCTAGAGTCATTTAGTTCTTCCCCGGAGGACTGCCTGGGAAAGGGGTTTCCACTGGTGAGAGTCAGTGGTGGACAGGCCTGCCAGAGAATCAAGGCCATATGGTCAATTCACTGGAGAAGGGGCCCAGAAGCAGCAGCTGGGAGAGTCCAGCATGGGCCTCTAGAGTCCCTGGAAGTGCCTAAAAGGTAGTCAGGTGTGAAAACTTGTTGGCCTACAGGCTTTGGTTCCAATTCATGACAGTAGCAGGCTCTGGGCAAGTGAGAACTTCCATGTCCACCCTCCATTCCCCAGCTTGCACGGAGGAAATGCGTGTAGAAGTAGCCAACCATCCCCACAGAGAGGCTCCAGTAAGCACAGGTCTTGTAGGGGGCACAGGCAGGGTGCTGGGTAGTTCTGCTCATAAACAAAGATGGAAGTGTGAACTAATCTTTGGATTGGATCCTTCACATGTCTTAATCGAGATTGTACTTGTTGAACAGACTGTCTTTACCCCATCGTACATTCTTGCTTCCATTGTCGTAGATTAGATGGGCATATAGGCATGGATTTACGTCTGGACTCTCTATTCTGTTCCATTGGTCTATGTATCTATTTTTATTTATTTATTTATTTATTTATTTATTTTATTTTTTTTTATGCCAATTTTTAATTTTATTGTAGACTCTATTTTAGTACCAGAGGTTAAATTTTCATCACCAAAAAATGAGAATAACAGCTACTACTAAGGTAATGAGCTGTGAAATTCATTCTCCAGTATTGCTTTGAAAATACACCCCTAGGTGGTTAAGAGAAAAATCTGACTTTATCCAAATGCATTATTTAACTGGAATTCTTCAGTCATCATCTACTGTTGGCTTGATTGTCACGCCTCTTCTTATTTGACCCCAACCAATTAAACGCCAGTGTTTTTCAACTCTTCGGCTAAGGGCAATTTTTTCTCCTACTTCTGTGCACACAGGATTAGTCAAAACGATTTTGCCCAAATCGGCCTTGACTGCACTAACTCTTCCTCCTGTTGACAGGGATCCTATGTTCACCATGAGCACTTCATTCTTAGACAACTTTTGCACCTTTGCTGCTTTCTTGTCTCCTTCAGTGCGTACACCTAGCAGCCGTCTAAGCAGGAAATAGGAGATTTCCAATTCTGTGAAGATCTCAGGTAAAGCTCCAACTGCACCGAGTACCTGCCCCACCATTCTGTCAGCTCGGCACAAAGATTGTACTTGTGACTTCAGGTGATCATAGAACTGTTCCCCACGAATGAGCAGAACAGGCTGCAATTTTCATCTAGTTTTTATTCATTGGCAGGGCTTGAGTCAATGTTCAAGGAACAGGTGACAGAAAAGTTCATTCTGATTCCACCCGTGTCATCCTTGTTTGGCACACTGGTTACACACGTTTTTCTTATTAAGTTCTTTAGTTTTTATATTTGACTATCTGGTTTTCCAAATGTGAACCTCTCATTTTCTTTAACCTGCCACAGTATCCAACACTTCATTGGGAGTGGTTAACGTGTGCTGGGGCTAGCAAAGAATTTGGTCAACCTGGAAAGAGTGGGACTGTCTGTGGCCAGGCTCTTGCACCGTGGAATTTTGCATAAGCCATTTCACCAGTTTCAGTGTCTACACTGATTGTACCCACTATTCTTTGCTCCATGTTGTTTATTATTCTTAGATGGAGGAGTTAACCCACAGAATTCCCACAAAATTTGTTTATTCCAAGGAGTTAAATGTAACAGCAGCTGTTTTCAGGGGAGACTGTAACTATCTTATTTTACCGACATCTGCTAGACCCTCAGTGAAGCGCTCTTTGTGTGGTTTTCCAAGTGTATTTTACTGTTATTTTACTTTATTAGGTTTTCAAGTACAGATTTCAAGTTTGGGAGATGTACAAAAAGATTAAATACACGTCTAATGATTAGGTACTCAGCAACTGGAATATGAATGACATACACTAACAAATAAGCCATAATAAAATTTAACTTTTAAATCATTTAAAATTGTACTATTTAAGGGCATTAAGTACATTCACCATGCTGTGAAACCATAATCACTACCTAGTTCCGGAACATTTTCATCACCTGAAGAGGAAAACCTGTACCCATTAAGCAGTTACTCTTCATTCTCATTTCAATAAAATGATCAACATTACATTTTTTTGGACATAATGCTATTGCACACTTAATATAGTGTAAACGTAACTTTCATATGTACTGGGAAACCAAAAACTTCATGTGACTCACTTTATTATGGTATTTGCTTTATTGTGATGGTCTGGAACAGGACCCACACTATCTTTGAGGTATGCCTGTATGTACAGATACATACACAGGAAGCTGCTAACAGGGAAGTGAGTCCCTGGGAAAGAGATGAGAATTTTTACCATTCACCCTTTTTTATTCCTTTGGCTTGTGTATCACAAATAGTGCTTATTCCAAAATGGATATATTCCTTAATTTAAAAAGAGGATGGAATGAAAAACTTTGAGTATCATATATAGTAAGGAATTTGCTTTATAAATCTTGCTTCAGTTAAATATATAAAACTATTTAATACGCACACACATACATATATTCACTGTAAATAAATGTTTAATGGGTTGTGATGGAGAATGTTTCTTATTGCAATTGCAAATAAGTTTGAAAGTGTTAAACCAAGTATCTCTGTAACTATCATAAACTGTAACTGTCTGTAACTGTCTTTTCTACAATACTTTTGGGTTCTGGGCACTACTGTTACTGGGAGTGACGTTGTACCTTGGCTGTCTTCTTGAAGCAAAGAATTCAGTCGAGACATAGTTTGTGTAGCACAGAACAGCAAAAAGTTTATTAGTAAAAGCTAGCACTCTCTGAGACATGGAGTGGGCTGACCCAAGAGAGGGAAGCAGCCTCTCCTTACATTGTATGAGTTTTTATTTCTATGGGTACAGTTGTCTCTCTGCCTCTCTGTAGTACCTCTCATTCTCCCACCTGGTGTACCTCGTATTCCCTTCTTGTTCTCAAGGTTGTCTGAGCTTATTAAAAAGGCCCTGAGAAGCAGGGTGTATATTCTGATAAGCAGGATGGTTTTTCTCTCTCTAGCGTCTAACAATACATCCCTTTGATTTAGGGACAAGCGTGAGCCTGGAATCCTGCTGGGCTAGTAAGGCATTTGTACCCTGAGGGCAGCTGTAAGGGGTTTTGACCTAACTGGAGTTGCAGGAAGGGGCTTCTAACCAGGGTTAGGTCTCTCCTTTTCCTGATCATTTCTATCGATCTACGTACCCTATCAATACCATATCTAATTTGTTTGTGCACCAGTGGGTGAATGTATATATGGAATTAAAAACATCCATCTTTAAGTCAGTATTGTAGGTGTCTACCTTAGGCCTTCTTCTCTAACTATAGTGTGCTTGGGACAGCCTTTGGACAATTGAGACTTTATGATTTTGAGCATACTACTATGGGGAAATTAAAAAAAATTAAGATGAGAGGACACTACTGTTACATCATTTTTTAAAAAATTTTAAGGAATATTATTCTAAAACAAAAACCTTAATAAACTCATAGGTCTATTCCAAGATTTCTTCATATCTTCTATAACATTCCACTCAGAAGGCAGAAAACCACAAAGTCCTTCTCTAAGGATGGGAGCAAATAGAAATATTGCATTACTGCACTGTATAAAATACAAACTGTGAAGACAAGGAAAGTCAATGATTTCATTTTCCACCTCCCAGATGACTTTTGTTGAATAACAGCTCACCTAGCATCCTAAGAGCTATCTCACTGAGATTTGCCACTGTGATTTACAAGTGATGAACCCCCTCCAGTTAGCATAATGAATGTGACACTGCCTACATCCATCCTGTGGGACAGCCAAAGGACACTCAGCATGACACATTATTTTAGAGAAATCATGCACATAATTATTCTTCTGTCAAGATCCTCCAACTTAACAATTTTCAAATAGCTAAAATATAATTGAGGTCACACGGGCATCAAACCTGGAACTATGCACAAACATACCCTGTTCACAAATGTTCAGCTGTATAGCAATAGCACCCTGGGACAGTCAACGGCACAATCACATTTTTAGAAATCAAGAGAAGTAAACACAACAGAGCATTTGCACAATAGCAGAGAATTCTGTTCTTGGTAGTAGACAGGAAACGAAATAGGTTCATAGAGGCATAATCCAGAATCTAAGTATCAGAATCATAGGATACTTGAAAAAGTCATAGCTATATAAATCCTAACAGACAGTCTAACATTTTACCTTAGTAGTTTCTTATAGAAAAATGAAAACAATCTTACCAAAATACAAAGTCATTATTTCTTTTTAAAGATTTATTTATTTTTAAATTTTATTGAGGAATATTGGGGAAGAGTGTGTTACTCCAGGCCCCATCAGCTCCAAGTCGTTGTCCTTCAGTCTAGTTGTGGAGGGCGCAGCTCAGCTCCAAGTCCAGTTGCCATTTTCAATCTTAGCTGCAGAGGGCGTAGTTCAGCATCCCATGCAGGAATTGAATCAGCAATCTTGGTAACAGTTAGTGCTCTAAGCAACTGAGCCACCTGGCCATCCCTCTTTTTTCTTTAATTGCCCTTTGGTTATAAGTTGATGAAACCATGAGACTGCCTAGAAAAGTTTTCTAGTTGCAAGATGCCTTGCCATGGAGTAATTAATTAGTAAGCTCAAAGTGAACCCTGAATTGGATACAGAAATTTGTGAAACGATATATTTCTCAAATTTGAAAAACAGGAGACTGAAGGCAGATGGTAACACTAAGAGCCAGTAAAATATTAAAATGGCAACCTGGAAATGGTTCATAGCAAATATTAATTTTCTATTAATCACTTGGGTAAAACTATTTAGTCAGTAGAGAATAGATGGGACATGGTGTGGGCTGGGGGTGCCTGGTTAGGCTGCACAAAGGCAATCCCCTCTGATGTACCCACAAAAGGCAAATGACTTTTGGTGACATGTGGCTTGCACTTATCCCCAGCAAGACAGTACAGTCCCCTCAACTCCACTGTGTACCTGGGAAAAGATAATAAAAATACTTCCATGAGAGGTAAAGACTAACAGGAAACTACAAGCTCACTTTGGAAAGATGTGAGCATGTCATGGGAAAGGAGCACCACGTGCTAATTTTCAAGATTTTTTTCCTGGAGGAATCTATTTGTTATGTATACAATATAGGAAAATTGGAGCTCCCCCCCACCCCCAAAGGAAAGGTCATGCAGAAAAATTAGATTCATAAAAGAAAGTATACAAAGTAGGTGAAAATACGGTGTATTTTTAAAAAATACATTAAATAATCTCACTATGAAATGCCTTTGATTTGCATGTGACTTGGGATTGACTTTATATGAACGAGGTCTAGCTGTTCTGATAAATCGCTATTATATACGAGTTGGAACGTGTATTTTTAAGCCAGAACATAAAACCTGTTTTTGTGCATCCACGTATAGGCTATCCCGTGTGCTATCTTCTTGGATCCCAGATGCTAAAAAATAAATAACTTTGAAAAAACCTCAAATCACAGAATAACATATTCTTCAAGTTTTCTTTTCTTTCTTTCTTTTTTTTTTAAAGATTTTATTGGGGAAGGGGAACAGGACTTTATTGGGGAACAGTGTGTGTTTCCAGGCCTTTTTTCCAAGTCAAGTTGTTGTCCTTTCAATCTTAGTTGTGGGGGACACAGCTCAGCTCCAGGTCCAGTTGCCGTTTTCTAGTTGGAGGGGCCACAGCCCACCATCCCTTGTGGGAGTCGAAGCAGCAACCTTGTGGTTGAAAGGACGCGCTCCAACCAACTGAGCCATCCAGGAGGCAGCTCAGCTCAAGGTCCCGTGTTCAATCTTAGTTGCAGGGGGCACTGCCCACCATCCCTTATGGGACTCCAGGAGTTGAACCGGCAACCTTGTGTTTTGGCCCATATGGGAATTGAACCGGCAGCCTTTGGAGTTAGGAGCATGGAGCTCTAACCGCCTGAGCGACCAGGCCGGCCCCCTCTTCAAGTTTTCTTGATCACATTACTAAAACCAACGTGTATTCTGAACACCAGATATAAATACCAGTAAGTGGTTGGTTGGCTATTAAATCACAAGTGAAATTATTCTTAGAACTGGGTCACAGTATATAGAACGTCTTACATTTTTTTAGTTTAAATGCTGTAAAATACATAATCATGCCTTTTATGTGCTTTAAGCGGACATACTGACTTTGCAGTCTATGCTTTGTAAAATAGCAGGTAACTCTAGCACAGAAGAAACTATATAATGTGGCATGGGGGATGACTTTTGTGGCACTATTCCATTTTTATTTACCCAGACTGTTGCTTTCAGCCTTGCATTGAGGCCTCCTTGTATATCAGTTTCTAGTGTGTCACCAACCATCACACAGTCCCCAGGCTGTACTCCAAGGAGATTACAGCAGTAATAAAATATGGAAGGTGCTGGTTTCTCTTCTTTCTGTTCTCCGCCTACAACGATAGCGTCAAAATAAGACTGACAGGCACAAGCCTCGATCTTCTCCCTCTGTGTCTGTCTGTCTCCATTTGTTAATAAAAGTAGGTAGACCTCCTTTCGAAGTTCAGTGAGCATGGCTTTGACATCTTCTGCTATTGTCATATGTTGTAAACGTGTAGATTTCCACAGGAAATAACATTCTTCAGCTAATTTCCTATTAGCTGTACCACCTTTCGTTTCCTGGATTGCTTCTTCCCAGTGTGAAGTCCTTAGATCAGTAATGCATGTACTGGAAGGATGAAAACATTCCTTGCTGAGTTTAACTTGAACTTTGTCACAGATGATTTCAGCCTCTTCTTTGTAATAATGGTATTTTGATTGTAAGAGCTTTATCACCTAAATAAAGGAAAATAACTCCATTAACACACTTTATGTCTTTAATTGTCATGCCGTGAGAAGATGTGATCCTATTAAACCCAGAGCAGAGATTCTGACTCCTCTCCTGTCTTAATGCAGCTCTATTACTACACCATTTCTTTTTTTTAAATTAAATTTATTGGGGTGACAATTGTTAGTAAATTTACATAGATTTCAGGTGTACAATTCTGTATTACATCATCTATAAATCCCATTGTGTGTTCACCACCCAGAGTCAGTTCTCCTTCCATCACCATGTATTTGATCCCCCTTACCCTCACCACCCACCCCCCCACCCCCTTACCCTCTGGTAACCACTAAATTATTGTCTGACTACACCATTTCTGATGGGAATTGGTCTCATTTTTAAAGAGTACCAGAGTGAAGATCTCCCAACCTCTCTAGACAAGCAATTCTCTTTTTCTTTTTCTTTTTTTTTTTTTTTTTACCAATTTCTATTCTAAAAAGATTCTTTATATATAGCTAATAAAAGATTCTTTATATATAGCTAAAAAAATGGGATGTGTGTGTGTGTGTATTGATATTGTTTTTTAAGTTTTCTCATGTCATGTTTTGAGATAAGGTTAAATAAAATTTCATCGATAACTTTTTCAAAAGTTTCTTGTATGTTTTCCATCATTGTAAAATAGAGTGCTTTCCTATAAAAATCATTAGAATAGGTGATCGAAAGAAATGAGAGCATATCATAATATTAATAGCATCATGAGAGAAACAGCAAGAATATAAATGAATATTAATAATATTTTATCATTGACTATGAATATAAAGTTTGAAAGGTATAAAAGGTATAAAGTTTGAAAGTTTGAAAGGTATTTCTGTATCAGTTTTAGTTGAAGGTGGTAGACTTAAACTGTCAAATGAAAAAGTCCTTAATTTGGCAGTTTAAATCTACCACCTTTCATTCTGATCATGAAGACATGAAAATAAAACTTGTGCTTATATTTCATAAAACATTGCAATTTTCTAACAACTATTATTTAGATTCTTCCCAGAAATAATGCTAATTAATCTCAGCTTTTCTCTTTTATATGCATTTTATGTTTTGAAGACCTAAACTGACCATCATATAAAACAGGATCCAATTCTGTACTTTTAAAAACGTGTATATAACTCTAATGGAATCAAGCATGTTCTGTGTTTTCAGCAGTTTCATGACCCACTCAGTGCTTCTTCCAAACCTAATTTCCCAGATAAAAAAAATTCAATAGCTCTGAGTCACTCCCTGTTACCCTGGTTCTGATTCCCTTTTCAGAATTAAGCACTCCTTCTCATGTTCCCACAACTCTTTATCTTGGCTTTTATTACATTTGGCCTGTCTTCTAACATTTACTAAAACCCTAATGTGACAAGCATTATGCCCAATGCCCACATACATTATTTCTACCTTTCTAAGTCTGCAACAGAGTTCCCTTTTTGAGATGAGGAAGTGGAAGTTCAGAACTGTTAAGCAACTTGCTCGAGCTGGGATTTAAACCCATACTTGCTTACTTCCAAAGCCCACATGCTTGCCTTTATACTACTGTATTAGGCACTTGGAAACTGGATCCCTTGTCCTCATGACATTATCTGGCAAGGAAAAAGCAGATATGGAAGCACCACAAATACTGTGTTAAGTGTCATGACAATCTTATGAATAATAACTGGAAATAAAATGAAAGATACAAGATATTCCACAGGGTTGTTGGGAAAGGTTTGGCAGAGGAAGAAATATTTCAACCAAAGAGTTACCAACCCCCTAAGGTGGGGTTGGGAGGAAGATAAAATCATTCTAGACAGAAGGAACAGCATGAACAAAGACACAGATCTTGGAATTTTGTGAAATGGGAAAGACAAGAATCTTACTTCAGCCAAAATGGAAGTCATGTGAGGGAGGATGCTAAGAGATGAGACTGGAGAGGCTGTTTGGAATCAGTATGTAAAGACCCTTGAGTCCCAGGCTATCCCGTGTTTCCCTGAAAATAAGACCTAACTGGAAAATAAGCCCTAGCATGATTTTTCAGGATAACATCCCCTGAACATAAACCCTAATGAGTCTTTTGGAGCAAAAATTAATATAAGACCCAGTCTTATTTTCGGGAAAACATGGTAGCAGATGCTACCCAAATCACCTTGGCACACACTCTTCATATACATGCCAATGTCTTCATACTGTAAATGTTTTGGCTCTCTGCCTGAAGGCTTTATTTGGCCACAGGAGCACCCATGCACATAGGCTGGGCTGAAATGTTGCAGACCTCAACCAATGAAGGACAGAAATTGGTGAATAAACATTATAGCTTTCTTGCCCCTTGGAAGGGACAAAGAAAGCATGTTCTGCATACTGTCTCCCATAGTTCTCTAGCTGTTCACACCAGTAACCTCCTCTTTTATGTAATCTATATTCAATTCCTTCCCTTCTCTGTCTTACTCACCACACCCCTAGAGCGCTTTCTGGGATCACCTCCCAAACAAACTACATGCACTTGAAGTCCCTGTCTTAGGGACAACAGGGGAAAGTCAACCATGCCGAGACTATTTTGTATCTTTGAAGATAAGTGCAGTACACGTAGTTTGGACTAAAAATTGTCTGCTGTTGAAAAAAGAGGTCAAACAAGTTAAAGTGTGTTGCCCTAAACTATACAGGGAATAAGTGGTATGCTACTCACACCAGACACTCAATTTACCTACTGAAAATATGAAAGATGAATAGACACATTCTTCTTCCTTCAGAGTATAACAATCACTTACATCAAAAGTAAAGATTTTTTAGGCTATTTGTGCTCATCAGAAAATGCAATAATTAAAAATTTTTAGTCCAAGAAAAACATACCAGTTCTAAGAATTTTAGGTGAAGGCAAAAGACTGAAAAATTTTGCCTCATAAGGTTAAACTTCAATGAACAAATCAAGTTTTTTCAACTTTCATTGCTATGTCACCATCTTTTATAATAATGTCAATTGAATTACTCTTCATCTATGATTGAAGGTCATTCTACAGTTTCAACAGCACTATGGTTGCACAATAAAAAGAAGCAGGCCTCTAGGACTCCACCATGCTTGAGCTTAAATAGGAGCTAACTCAGTAAACAGAGAGCTGCCAATAGGAAACCAATTTTATGTTACTGCAATTGGCAATTCATTAAGTACATTCTTGGATCTCTGAAAAAGCAGAATTAGCTTATCTTAAAAAAGAAATTCTTGTAAAGGCATAGTATACCATTCCCACGGTTCAAAATTTCTTCCCATTACACCCCCTGAATTAACTTTCCCATTTTATCACATAGCAACTAATTACAGATTCATTTGAGAAAACAAGTAGCATTTTAATAATATTAACATCCTTGGGAAAAAAGTTTATCAGTCATTCACATATTAATATTAGATCAAACAGAAATAATACCCAAGTTGAATTAGTACATGTTATTATTAGTATAAACTCTCCTAACATTTGCACTGAGAAAACGGGAGTTTTGATTTAATTGGGGGTGGAGGAAAAAGAGCTCTAACTTGGAGGTGTGATGACATTTTGCGCAAGGGGTAAGGCAGGCTTGAAAAAAAATTGTGAGTAGAATAAGCCCACCAGGTACTTACAGACCTGAAGAAAGATGCCCTAAGATAGTTGAGGCTAGGGAGTGGGAATGGGGAATCAATTTGTAGACATAATACAAGCTAAAACTATCTACTTCAAAACTCTATTTAACAAAGATGGCAGATTAGGTAAAAGCTATGCCTACTGCATCCCAGGACCATACCAAAATTACAAATATAGAACAATTAACCTGATGAATCATCTGAAGACAAGCTGAACAAAACCCCTATAACTAAGGATATAAAGAAGCCACATTGAGAGTGGTAGGAGGGGCAGGGACAAGAAACGGGCTAATCGCAAAATCCACAGAGAGTGGCTCAACACTGGGTGGAGTGGCTACCTCGGTGGTGGAGGTCCCCCCTAAAGAGGGAGGGGTCCCAGCCCCACACTGGGCTCCCCAGCCTAAGGGTCCTGTGACAGGAAGAGGAGTTCCCACGGCATCTGGCAGGGAAACTCGGCGAGCACTCTGTCTACCTCTCCCAGTGACACAGAAGGCAACTAGAAACCCAGACAACCTCTTATAGAGTTCACGCACAGACTTGCTTGTAAATACTCCCCTGGTCTCTGGTGGAGGAACAGCAGCTTGGGAGGCCCAGAGATGTGCAGGGGAAGACTGAATTGTATGGCTTCGGTGCGAGGGCTGTAGGGACAGGAGCCATTGTTGTCCCAGTGTGAAGTGCGACATGTGTAGCCTACAGGAGGGTGCCATCTTTTCAACGTTGAGCCCTCCCCTAAAGGGCCAAGGCTAGGACCACATTGGTCAGGTGGAATCTGTGCATGTGCACTGCTTTGGTGATGCCCTGGGTCTCCACCCCCTGCACAGCTGGTTCTACACTCTGGACTGCTGGCCCTGCCACACCGGCTGTGGAAGCCTTTTTGCAGTGGTGGGTTACCCATGGCAGCCTGGGAAATGTTTGCTGGTGGGCGGTGACCCAAGACCTGCTCTGCAGCAGCTTTTTAGGCAGCTCTTGGGGACCTATGAACCTGAAGTGGGAAGTGGCTGACTGAAGTGTTCTTGGGGCATTTTTGCAGGGTGCCCAGGGGCCTGGCACTAGTTCGAGAATCAAGACTCCACTGACTTTGTAGAAATAACCAACCACACCCCTTAGCTCCCAGGAAACCCCACCACCTAGAGCTGCAATGCCAGGGGCACTCTTGGTGCTTGGGTGGCCAGCCCCACCCCATTAAGCCATGGAAGACGTTTATAGCAGCAAATGGCCCAGTGACAGCCTGAAGAGCTTTTGGTGGTGAACAGTGACCCAAAACCTATGCCTCAGGCCCTACAGGGCAGCTCTCAGGTATTTGCCAGCCCAAGGAAAGTGGTGGCAAGCTGTGGTGTGCTAAGGGCATTTCGCAAAGTGGTCATATGCCAGGTACTGCCCTGAGGCGAGCAATGGCTGGTTGCAGTGTTCTTAGTGCACTGTGCGAAACAATTACAGGTTGGAAACTGGTACAGGAACTGAATCTGCATTAACTTTGTAAAAACCACCAGCCATGTCTCATGACTCCCTGGGACTGTACCCCGCCCAGCTAATGCTACATCGCCGAGGGCACTCTCAACACCAGGTCAACCAACCCAGCCTCCCTCCTAAGAAGACTCTTTCAATGATTGGGCCTTACAGGCCGCCAGCGGATGGCAATAGGCCTGGGGGCCCTGGACCTTTTGCTAAGCTGTCCCAGCCCCACTACTAGTGGCAGCCAGCCACGGTTCACAGTGAGGCCAACCCTACATGCCTTCAGGTCCAGCACAGGCAGCAGCCAAACATACTGCTTTATGGTTCCTACCAGGTAGCCACGGGCAGGTAACAGGCAAGACTGAAACTAGCGTGCACGGGAGCTCCTACCAAGAGATACCAGAAATACCACACCCAGAAGCCAACTTTAGACCATACCAGAGCACTACCTGGTTAGCCCCACAAGCAGCACACCCGAAAACAGGGTCTCAACAGGCATTAAGAGCCCACAGGGGGGAATCTTCTTCTGAGGGATGAGCCCACACAAACCAGCTCATACACTGTTGGCTGACTCACAGTGAGTCAGACTGGGAGTCAATCCCACCCACTGACACAATCAAGGCTTACTTACAACAGGAGAACACACACAAACACTCAAGGAACACTCCTGGAACATACACATAGGAGACCAGGAAGACTGTGTCATTGGACCACACAGGACACATACTATACATAAGGCCACCCAGCAAAGACTGAGAGACACAGTAGATCTACCTAATACATAGAAGTAAACACAGAGCAGCAGCCAGAATGAAGAAACAAACAAACAAAAAACATGTCCCAATTAAAAGAACAGGAGAAACATCCAGAAATAAAATTAAATGAAATGGAGACCAAAAAAAAGAAAAACCCTACCAGAGACAGGTTATAAACACTGGTTATAAGAATACTTAAGGAACTTAGTGATAACTTCAACTAAGAGATAACAAGCATAAAGAAGGACATAGGAACCATAAAATAGAGCCAGTCAGAAATTAAGAATACAATAATTGAAATGAAGAATATACTAGAAGGAATAAACAGCAGATGAGATGAAGCAGAAGGTCAAACCGGCGATTTAGAAGACAAGGTAGCAGAAAACACCCTATTGGAACAACAAACAGAATAAAGAATTAAAGAAATGAAGATAGTTTAAGGGACGTTGGGAAAACATCAAGCGTAACAACATTCATATCATAGGAGTACCAGAAAGAGAAGAGAGGGAGAAAGGGACGGAGAACATATTTTAAGAAATAATGACTGAAAAGTTTCCAAACCTGGTGAAGTAAATATACATACAAGCTCAGGAAGCACAGAGTCCCAAAAAGGATGAACCCAAACAGGCCCACACCAGGACACATTATAATTAAAATAGAAAAAGTTAAAGATAAAGAAAGAATCCTAAAAGCAGCAAAAGAAAGGCAACTAGTACCTTGTAAGGGATCTCCCATAAGACTGTCAGTTAATTATCAACAGAAACTTTGCAGGCCAGAGAGGGAGGCAGGAAATATTCAAAGTGATGAAAAACAAAGGCTTATAACCAAGACTACTCTATTCAGCAAGGCTATCATTTAAACTTGAGGGAGAGATAAAGAGCTTTCCAGACAAGAAAAAGCTACAGGAATTCATTATCAATAAGCCAATATTACAAGAAACCTTAAAAGGACTTTTAAGTAGAAATAAAGGAGAAAACAAACAAACAATGAAGATCGAAAATATGAATAATAAAATGGCAATAACTATGTGCCAATCAATAATCACTTTAAATGTAAACGGATTAAATGCTCCAAACAAAACACATAAGGTAGCTGAATGGATAAGAAAACAAGACCTATGCATATGCTGTCTACAAGAGACCCACCTCAGAATGAAAGATACATACCGACTGAAAGTAAAGGAATGGAAAAAGATATTTTGCGTAAATGGGAACAACACAAAAGCTGGAGTAGCAATACTTAATAAACAAATACAAGGTAGGACAATTAAGTTTGAGAACTCATCCTAGAAAAAGTGCTACATACCTCATTGCTGACTATCACTATGGTCACCTTTGAAGTACTCCCGGTGAGTACTATGCACCAACACCAGTGCCTAGTCCACCCTTCAAAGCGATTTGGAACTCTTTTTCTGGAATGGCCATTCCAACTCATTTTCAGAGCTGTCATCGTTTTTTACCTTTGAGGTCCTGAATGTCATCAAGATGTCTTCCTTTCAATATTTCCTTTATTTGGGGGTAAAGAAAGAAGTCATTGGGGGCCAGACCAGGGGAGTAGGGAGGGTGTTCCAATACAGTTATTTGTTTACTGGCTAAAAACTCCCTCACAGACAGTGCTGTGTGAGCTGGTGCATTGTTGTGATGCAAGAGCCATGAATTGTTGGCGAAAAGTTCAGGTCATCTAACTTTTTTCACGCAGCCTTTTTAGCACACCCAAATAGTAAACTTGGTTAACTGCCCAGTTGGCACAAATTCGTAATGAATAATCCCTCTGATATCAAAAAAAGTTGGCAACATTTTGCAACAAGTTCATGAACTTGTTAGACCTCGTAGACTATAAAATGAAGACTATAATAAGAGATAAAGAGGGACATAACATAATAATAGAGATCGATCTAACAAGAGGACATAATCCTAGTGAACATTTATGCTCCCAGCAGAACACCTAAATATATAAAGCAAATACTGACCGACATAAAGGCAGAGATCAACCATTAACACAATTACAGCAGGGGCCTTTAATAACCCACTGACACCAATGGACAGGTCTTCTAAATGGAAAATCAACACAGAAACAGTGGCCTTAAGTGATACACACTAGACCAGATAGATTTAATTGATATTTTTAGAGCATTTCACCCTAAATCAGCAGAATATATGTTCTTTCAAGTGCACATGGAACATTTTCCAAGATAGACCACATGTTAGGCCACAAAACAAGTCTCAATAAATTTAAGAAGATTGAAATCATATCAAGCATCTTCTCTGACCACAATGGTATGAAACTAGAAATCAATTACAAGAAAAAAACTGAAAAACACACAAACACATGGAGACTAAATAACATGCTACTAAATAATGAATGGGTCAACAATGAGATCAAGAAAGAAATTAAAAGATACCTTAAGACAAATGATAATGAAAATACAATGACGCAAAATCTATAGGACATAGCAAAATCAGTCCGAAGTGGGAAAGTTATAGCAATGCACGCCTACCTAAAGAAACAGGAAAAAAACTCAAATAGACAGTCTATTTTACACCCAAGGGAAATGAAAAAAGAACTGTAAATAATATAATAATTATATATAATAATAATCCCAAATAATTATATATAATAATAATAATCCCAAAGTGAGCATAAGGAAGGAAATAATAAACATCAGAGAGGAAATAAATGAAAGAGACTAAAAAAATAATAAAAAAGATCAATGAAACCAAGAGCTGATTTTTTTAAAAGATAAACAAAAATTGACAAACCTTTAACCAGACTCATCAAGAGAAAAAGAGGACCCCAATAAATAAAATCCAAAATGAAAGAAGTGACAACCACAGAAATACAATTTTGAGAAAATACTACGAATAACTATATGCCAACAAATTAGACAATCTGCAAAAAAAATGGATAAATTGCTAGAATTATACAATCTTCCAAGGCTGAATCAAGAAGAAGCAGAAAATCTGAACAGACCAATTACTACCAACGAAATTAAATCAGTAATCAACAAGCTCCCAACAAACAAAGGTCCTGAACTAAGTGGCTTCCCAAGTGAATTTTACCAACATTCAAAAAACAATTAACACCTATTCTCCTCAAACTATTCCAAAAATTCCAGGAGGAGGGAAGCCTCCAAAGCCTATTTGAGGAGGTCACCATTACCCTGATTCCAAACCACACAAAGACATTAAAAAAATACAAAAATGAAAACAAACAAAAAATCGATATCCCTAATGAACACAGATGCAAAAATCCTCAACAAAATATTAGCAAACCAAATTCAGTAATTCATTTAAAAGATTATACATCACGATTAATTTGGATTCATTCCTGGTATGCAAGTTTGGTTCAATATCCACAAATCAATTAATGTGATATACCACATAAACAAAATAAAAAATAAGTCATATGGTCACATCAATAGATGCAGAAAAAGCATTTGGCAACATCCAGCATCCATTTATGATAAAACAAAAAAACTCAGCAAAGTGGGAATAAAGGTAACATAACTCAACATAATAAAGGCCATATGTGACAAAACCACAGCTAACATCATAATGGGGAAAAGCTAAAACCATTCCCCTTAAGATCAGAAAGAAGACTAGGATGCCCACGTTCACCACTTTTATTCAACACAGTACTGGATGTTCTAGCCACAGCAATCAGACAAGAAATAAAAGGCATCTAAATGAGAAAGGAAGAAGTAAAAATGTCCTTATTTGCAGATGACATATTATGTATAGAAAAACTCAAAGATTCCACCAAAAAATTATTAGAACTGATAAATGAATTTAATAAAGTAGCAGGATACAAAATTAATATTCAGAAATCAGTTGCATTTTTACACACTGATAATGAACTATCAGAAAGAGAAATTAAGAAAACAATCCCATTTACAACTTCATCAAAAAAATACTCAGGAAAATATTCAACCAAGGAAGTAAAAGACCTGTATGCAGAAAATGATAAGACATTGAATAGAGAAATTAAAGAAGATACAAATAAATGGAAACTTATACCATGCTCTTGGATAGGAAGAATTAATACAGTTAAAATGTCCATACTACCCAAAGTAATATATAGATTCACTGCAATCACTATCAAAGTACCAATGGCATTTTTCACAGAACTATAACAAATAATCCTAAAATGTATATTTCAACCATGTAGACCCCAGATAGCCATGGCAATCCTGAGAAATAAAAACAAAGCGGGAGATATCATGCTACCCGATATCAAGTTATACTACAAGCCTATAGTAATTAATAAAGCATGATAGCGCCATAACAACAGACACATAGATCAATGGAACAGAATAGAAAGCCCAGAAATAGATCCACGCCTATACGGTCATTTAATCTATGACAAAGGAAGCAAGAATTTACATTAGGGTAAGTCTATTGAATAAATGGTGCTAGGAAAACTGGACAGAGACATACAAAAAAATGAAACTGGTCCACATTCTTATGCCACACACAAGAATAAACTCAAAATGGATTAAAGACTTAAATGTAAGACCCGAAACCGTAAAACTACTAGAAGAAAATATAGGAAGTAAACTTTTAGATATTACCCTTAGTAATATCTTTACTGATATATCTTCTCAGGCAAGGGAGACAAAAGAAAAAATAAACAAATAAGACTACATCAAACTAAAAAGTTTAGTAAAGGAAATCATCAATAAAACAAAAAGACATCCTACTGAATGGGAGAAGATATTTGCCAATGACACTGACACATCTGATAAGGCATTAATATCTAAACTTAAAAAAAAAAAATTCCAAGAGAAAAACAGCAAGCAATGTAAAACGTGGGCAGAGGACTTGAATAGATATTTCTCCAAAGAGGACATACAGATGGCCAATAGTCATATAAAAAGATGCTCAATGTCACTAATCATCAAAGAAATGAAAATCAAAACCACAATGAGATACCACTTCACTCCTGTCAGAATGGCTATCGTCAATAAATCAACAAACAAGTGCTGGTGAAGATGTGGAGAAAAGGGAACGCTTGTGCACTGTTGGTGGGATTGCAAATTGGCCCAGCCACTATGGAAAACAGTTTGGAGTCTCCTCAAAAAGTTAAAAATACAACTACCTTATGACGAAGCAATTGCACTCTAGAGTATTCATCCAAAGAAATCCAAAACACTAATTTGAAAAAATATATGCACCCCTATATTTACTGTGGGGTAACTATTTACAATAGCCAAGATATAGAAACAACTGAAATGCTCATCAAGATGTCTCTCGGAAAAGACATTGTGGTACATTTATACAATGGAGTATTACCCTGTCATAAAAAATAATGAAATCTTACCTTTTGCCACAATATAGACAAACCTAGAGGTTATTATGCTAAGTGAAATAAGTCAGACTGAACAAGATAAATCCCATTATGATCTCACTTATATGTGGAATCTAAAAAATAGAATAAACGAACAAACAAAATAGAAATAGACTCATATATACAGAGAACAAAGTGATGGTTGCTAGATGAGAGGAGGGTTGGGGATGGGTGAGAAAGGTGAAGGGATTAGGAAGTACAAATTGGTAGTCACAAAATAGTCACAGAGATATGAAATACAGTATGGGGAATATAATCAATAATGTTGTAAAGACTATGTAGGGTGTCAGATGGGTACTGGACTTACCAGGGGGATCACTTCATAGATTATATAAATGCCCAACCACTGCCCTGTGCACCTGAAATTAATATAAAATACTGAATGTCAACTGTAATCAAATATACAGAGGGTGCCAAAAAAAGTATCCACATTTTAAGAAGGGAAGAAACTGTATTAAAATTGTAATACCCAATATATACCGATAACAAAAGATGAATACAAGTCATGTGTATACATTTTTTTGGCACTCCCAGTATACATAAAGTGACGGGATGTAAAGTACAACATAGGGAGTATAGTCAATGGTATTATAATAGCTATGTACAATGTCAGGTGGGTAACAGACTTGGTGGGATTATCACTTTGTGAGGGGTGTAAATGTCTAATCATATGTTATTTTGTACACCTAAAACTGAAAAAGAAAAGAAACAACTCTATTTAAGGCTGTATCTTAATAATGTACAAAAAGGAAACTATTCTTCTATATCCTGCTCTCTGGACCCAGAATTAAAGTTAATGCTATCAGTACCAACATTTAGCTAATTGTGATTTAAGAAGACTTTTTGAGGGCTACAACCATATAACACTATGATTAAGATAAGAAGTGGCTGAACTCCAAATAAAACAAAGTTAAAAATACATGCTCACAAACTATGACTGCCTGTATATATCCTAACAATTCAAGGACTCCTGTTTTTAGTTCAAGTCTTTGCTCAAACATTTTCCACTTATTGTGACCTAAACTGACCTACGTATGTAAAACTACAATTTGTTCCCCTCTCCAATTTGCCTAACACAGTTATAAATACATTTGATGTATTATGTTCACTGTTATCCTTCCTAGAAAGTAAAACTTAAATTGCAGAAATCTTTTTTGCTTTGTTCAGAGAAACCCTAAATTTCTGAATAAGGCTTCCTCTTGAGTAGCGACACTGAGACAGGCCTGAGAGAGTGGAAATAACTTTCCCAGAAGATTTTTAAAAAATTAAAGTTGATCTATATAGTCAGTAAGTATATGACTCGTCCCCAAGACCAAGGCAATGGTTTGACCTTTCCCCCTTCCTCTTTTCTTAACTCATTCAGAGTGATTTATGAAAGCTGGAATATTACTTTTAAATAGGCCAACATTTGTGGGTGTTGTTATATTCTTATGTGATAAAGCATTCCTTGTATAGTCAAAAGCACACAGTTCAAAGAAGTTGGCAACAGAACCAAGTATGGGGAGACCTGGATTTTGATCCATCCATCCAGCTTCCATTCAGCATTTACTATGTGTCAAATGGAGATGACTGACAGTTCCTTCTTAGGAAGCTCAGTTTACTTGTGGGCATCTGAGTTGCAAAAAAAACTGTAATATTCTTTGGCAAGTGCATTAGGAGATACCTGAACAAAATACACTGCTGCTATAAGGGAGGGTGTAAAGACCAGGGAGAAATACAATCTAACATTTGTTTCACAAATTTTAAGATGACATTAATGTGGACAAGACCATAGCAACAGTCTTCAGTGGTGTCAAAACTGCGGCCCGCAGGCCAACTGCGGTCTGTAATCCATTTTTAATCGGCCCGCAGCAAATTCCAAAAATATATTTAGTTTACTTAAATAAACCAGGTGAGGCAATACATACTTCACCTCGAGTGAGTGGCCCGGCTGTTTGTGTATTTTATCGCATATGGCCCTTGGTGAAAACGGTTGAAAAAGTTTGGACACCCCTGGAGATGATAGAAGAGTCCAGCTTTAACTAAGACAAAGGCCAGGAGGCTATGCAAATGATGGACTGAGTGACAGGCTGGATAGTGGTACAATTTATCAAGTGAACACTGGATGCAATGTACTTCCACTGCATTATACTAAGCCTACCTGATAAGATTGTTGAGGCCCAATATCATTATTCAGATTTTATAATGAGGATGTGAGGCTTAGAGTGGTTGAAAAACTTGTTTAGGTACTTTCTGCTAGGTATTGGGAGAGCTGTGATTTAAACTCAAATGCTTGATTTTAAAGCCTCTTGGCCTACAGCATGATTTGGACTAATTGCAACACCTTGGGCTTGGCCTGCCAAGAACACATAGGTTAACATGTACTGTCTGTAGCTAGAGATACTAGAGGCAATATAGCACAGGCTGTTGTCCCTTAGGTCAAGGTCAAGGGTGTGAAAACTGAAGGTATGGTCAATAGTGTGGAATGCCTCAGTAAAGTCATTAAGATAAAATTAAAAGATCCACTGATTCTGGCAAACTGGAAAATACCTAATGACTTGTCAAGTCAATTCCATTCTAGTGACAAAAAGGAAAGCTACACTGCAGTGGATTTAGGAGTAAACAGGAGGTAGAAACTTGGAGATAATGGGTATAGATTCCTCCTGAAAAACACAGCTGTTAAGCGATAGGTAACATCTAGTGGAGGAAGTTCCAAGGGAAACATTCTGTTTATTTTGTTTTTAAAGTATGGGGCAGACCTAAATATGCAGGAGTGGAATGCACAGAGGATGAAGATACAAGAGACAACAGCTAACTAACGAAGCATGAAGAGGAAGGGCCATTCAGGGAGGGAAGGATTAGCTTTTGAAAATGGGCTTTTCACATCTGATAATCCTTAGTTTTCTCCTTAAATCTGAAGGCAGAGGGAAAGAAAGCTGGGATGGATTTAGGGGCTTGAAGAACATAGGAAAGGGCGAACACAGCATCTGTGCGTCTAGAGGAGAGGACGCTGCTGAGCACCGCCTGGAGAAAGGAATGCCATGCCCTGTGCAGGGCGGACTTCTGGGCATCCCTCAGAAATGTGCTCAGGCGACAGGAGGGCAGTTTCTGCGGAAAGCCTCTGCAGTCCATTAAGCGCAGGCTCACCACCGACAGCTGTGCAGCTTCTCGAGTCTCCTCAAAACTTCCCGGGGAGCACGCAGTGAGGGGACAACCCTCTCCCGAGGTCAGAGCCTGCTGCGTGCACTCATTCTGGGGAAGTCGCACCTGCCGTGGCGAAAAGCCAGGCGACTCGCGGCGTGCTGCGACGGTGCTGCAGGTTTGTGCGTAACTGCCGTCGTGGCAGCTTGAATGATATCCTTCCGGGTCCCTCCTTCAAGAAGCCAGCTTCCCAGAGCCTCTGCGTGCACAGGCAGGCGACCTAGGCCGCGAGGCTGGGGGAAGGCGGCCTCCGCCGCCCACCCATCCTTCTCCGCTCCCCCGGGAAGCGGGGGTGCTGTGTGCGTCTCCGGGGCCCCTGAGGGGTCACTGGCCCCGGGCGCGGTGTAAGTGGCGGGGGGGAGGACGCCGAGAACAGGGCAGCGCGCGGTACGCGCTGGGACGCGCCGCCGGCGTCCGCAGGGCGCTGGGGGTCCCTGGGAGTTACCTCCAACGTGGCTCTTCTACTCGCCTGCGCCGTGTCCACGAGCGTGTTGTCCAGGTCAAAGAACACGGCCCGCACACCCAGCCCCATCCCGCCGGCGGCCAGCCCCGCGCCCCGCTCCCCGCTCCCCGCCCGCCTGCGCAGGCGTGAGGCCGCTTCTCGCGCCAAGGACGTGTGGGCGGAGCTCTGAGGGTCCCCTGACCCTGCCACACCCACAGTGGCCGAGCTCCCGCGAGATTTCTCAGGGCGTGAGCGCCTAGGAACTGCGATATCAGGTCACGCTCCGGAATCGTGGTCTTTAGGGCGCGAGAGATCGTCTGAGTCGCTTGCGGTGGAGGGCGATTGGAAGCGCCGTTTTCCTTGTTTGCAGCGGCCTTGTGCTTATCTGTTTGTTCGTTTGGCCCTGCTTCAGTGAGGCAGATGTCACGACTGCTCAGGGGGTGGGGCGGACGGAGGGGGTGTTCTGTGCTGTCTGGCACCGCCAAGGAGGTTGAGAAGAAGCTGGCATCCTTCATTAGGCGGCTGGCTTATCGCACAGGGAGCTGTCGGCGGCTGTGCAGTTGTTGGCGCTGAGACGTCGCCGGCCCTTTGCCTTAAATTGGTCTGTGTGTGTGTGTGTGACTACATCCCAGGGACAGGGCACCGTTAGTAACAGGAGCACCAGAGGGGTGCAAAACTGTGCCAATGTAAGAAATATCCAAACTTGTAGAGAATTTGTGTAAGTTTATTTGAGCCAAATAGACAATTTCAGGGAAGCAGAATCTCAAGGAATTAAAAAAATGCTTGGGAGAATGGCAGTTTGGCAGCATATTTTATACATTAGAATCAAAGGAAAAGATGTAAAAAGGATTACATGAAATCCATTGGTGGTAGACTGAGGGAGTGAGAGAAAGCAAAGTTGGGGGGCGTGGAATCTCTGGCATTGAATAAAAAGCAAAATGGAGAGACACAAACAATTATAGTACCTAAAGATGGTCTCTGGCCAACAAGATAACGGGTTCTGTGGTCTCCTGCTCTAGTGTCAGCAGCTGTGCCATGAGGGGTTTGGAAAAGATTACTCTGACATTTCAAAGGTACTGTTTATCTTAGATGCAAAAAGACAACAGACAGGCTCACTTAAGGTAAAGACTGACCTTTCTCAAGGCAGCTACAGGCCAAGGATGTGACTACTCGCCATGGCCTGCTTTTAGTGAGGAATTGTTATGTTCAGAGCATCCTATGTGATTACTTTTGTTCTGAGTTCATAAGGCCCACCATGCAGGCCTCCCCTGAGTTTGTCAAGTTTACTGTGTGACTTGTTTTTTGTCCACAGCTGTCATTGCCAGTGTTTTAAAAATCTTGTTTAATTATAGCTTATTATGTGCATTGTATTTTTCAAGCTCGGAAGCCTCCCACCTGGGCCTTACTGTGTTTACCTACTAGACTGTGGTACCTGTGTTAGAACTGGAGCCCTCAACAGTACATTTTTAAAAGGTGTAACCTGGGATGGCCAGGCCAGTTAACTTAGTGGGTTAGAGTGAAGTGCTGTTAACAACAAGGTTGCTGGTTCGATTCCCCACACGGGCCACTGTGAGCTGTGCCCTCCACAACTAGATTGAAACAACTGCTTGGCTTGGAGCTGATAGGTCCTGAAAAAACCTATTAAAATAGGTAAAAGTTTTAAAGGTGTAACCTGGATTTTTTTTTTTAGAGTCCTTGACCGCTGTGCCTGAAGACTGAGGGCTCTGTAGTGTCTGCCTGATACTTTGTCCACCTTAACTTTTTCCTACGGTCTTGCATCTTCTAACTTTTCAGGTATAGCAAGAGGTTGAGGGACCTAGACAGTCTATTAAAGCTCCAGAAGGGTAATAATAATAACTATTTCCTTCTGCTGTTAGCAGAACAATGATTTTGAAACTGTCAACCAAAGGTCGTCATTGCCAGTTCAGCACCAATAGGAATTGGGGGTGTGGTAAAGGGGAGAGTTTATTTAGTGAAAATAGCTCAGGTGAAACGCCTGGGTAAGTTTGCTCAGGTGTTACAGCTCCAGTGTTACAGCTTTGGCTGGGAAACACCGTCTTTGAGGGAAATTAAAAGTGCACTCCATTGAGGCCAAAGTGAAGCTGGTTTATATAAAGAAGAGTACCCACCTCCAGTCCCTGATTGGTCCTGTCTCATGCAGATGAGTACTCCAAATCCTCGCAGGTTGATCCAAAAAGCACTATATTGATTGGTTGACAAAAATACAAATGAGAGTAGAGCTGTGCCCCTCTGACTGGACTGGGAAAGTCTCAGTCGTATTGGTTGAATTTTGATCCTAGGAGCTATCTTATAAGGGTTGATTCAGACAGCAGGAGCACAGCTCAGTTTTCAGTTTTTCTCTGGTACACATTGTGCATGAGAATCATCAGCAAACAACGGGTGCTAGACTCTGGTTATTTTCAGCAGATATATTCTTCTCAGGGTCAACAAAACTATCCCAAATTTTCTGTATAAATTGTCTCTATTGGGTAACTTTATGGCCTGTCATGAGATTTTGTTGGAACTGTGAACTAAGAGTGGTTTTTACATTTTTTTTAAATGATTGAAAAAACCAAGGGAAGAGTATTTATGACACATGACAGTTACATGAAATTCAAATTTATGTGTCCGTAAATAGTTTTATTTGAAGCCAGCTACATCCATTCAATTGTGTGTTGTCTTTTGCTGCTTTGCCCTACAATGGCAGAGTTGAGTAGCTACAAGTGAAACCATATGGTCTGCAAAGCCTAAAATATTTACTATCTGCACTTTATAGACATGATTTACCTACCCGTGAGGTACATGATTGACAGTTGGGCTGCTGGTGTTCAGTAGAATTTGATTGTCTTATCTTTATGTTAATAGATTTGTCTTCTGCAGTGGCAAACTATGGTTTCTGTATGTTTTCGAGCAGAATCACTGTTGACCTCTTTGCTCCTGTGGAAAAGAAGCATATACATTCCTTAAAAACATGACTGTGTGGTTGCAGGGCTAGTCTATCAATTTTGGTCATTTAGATTAGCAGTCAGTCAAAATTGTGAGTGTATTAATTAGAGTTACCTGAACTATCAGAATAAATTTAGCATAATACTGTTTATGGGCCTATAAACTTAAAGGATTGGAGCAGTTTGGTTTGTTTTTCTTTTCCTTTCTTTGGTGTAGATCTAGAGTTATTGACTTAGGCACAATCCAAACTCAGAAGAGACATAACAGTCTATAATCAATCCTCTTGACTTAATGGGTTGGGTGTTTGACAGGTTTTCCTCTGTGACAAATAGTCTAATGGCATTCCATGACCTGTCCAACTTTGCTACTTAGCGAGAGGTGATTGCCAGATACAGTACATCCTGACAGCTTTAATTCCTTCTACTTAAATGTCTTGAGGTTTTAGGATGTTGCAGTTAATATTTGTGAACCAATGAGTTTTCGTGTAGCATTTTAAGGTAGTGAGATGTATAGGCTCCTGATTATAGATGGGCCTTAGATTATTAAGCACAACATTTAAGCTGGTCAGATTGGCAGATTTAACACTAGTACCTAAAGGAGGTCTTCATATTTGGAGGAAGCAAGGTCTAAGTAAAAGATTGGTAATTGGGAGACTTGATCTAGGAACAAATAAAGTAAAAACTAAATGGTAACGCTGCTTCTCCTGCGATGTGCATAATGGTCCATAGTGTGCATTTTCTGCTTCCCTGCATTGATCCTGGCATTTCCTACCTTAGGGAAAGTGTCTCCCAGACCCTTGCCTCTCACTTTCCCTGTACAAGTTCATTATAAATCCATGACCTCAAAAGAGAGGTTTGCCTTGTGGTTTCTCAGAATGGGGTATTGCTAAGATACCAGAAGAGAATCTCACAGGCTCACACTTTATCTACCCAGCTATCATCAGCTGTACCCACCCACCTTGCCTGATAACCTTAAATGAGCCATCCCTGCAGCCTTTTATGGCCAACCCTTTCAGTTCCCTATATCCCCACCCCTACTTAGGGACACCTTTTCAGCAGTTCTTTTCTCCTCTCTTTTGTATCATCAAAAATTTTCCATCTGTTTGTTAACTTAAAAATAAAAAAGAACTTTCAAAGTTAGAGGCAACATGCATTTATTTGAGGTCAAAGAATAGCTATTTGGGATGCACTGATTCAGGCAGAAGTCCAAATAGTGTTCCAATTAGGAGACAAAGGCAATGGGTATTTAAGAGAAAGGGAAGGGGAACAACTACATCAATAGAAGGAAGGCATTTATATTGGTGCAGATAATACAGTACAGTTAATTCTAAATAATGTTTTTAATTTTCAGTCTAGTAGCCATCAGTCTGGTAGTCATAATATATCTGCTTTCTCATTAGCTGCAAACAGTTCTTTAGGGCACAAGGTTGCCGTAAGCCCAGTCCAAAGGTTATTTTGCATTGTTTTAACATTCCAAAGGTTTGAGGTGTAAGACACTCAAGCCAGTTCCTCAGGGATTGAAGATACAGCTTCATGTTTTCCATACAAATATCCAGTTGTCTCAGCAACATTAATAAAAGGACTTTTTCCATTAAAAAGTGTTTGGTCCACATATATTTAATATAATTATTGATACGATTGGGTTTAAGTGTACCATCCTGTTATTTACTTTCCATTTTGCACCTTTGTCGTGACTTTCTGCCTTTTTAAAAAAATTGTTAGTTTCAGGTGTACAAAATAATGTAATAGTTAGACATTTACCCTTCACAAAATGATAACCCCCCTACCCCAATCTGGTATTGTACTACCCCTCTGATATTGTACATAGCTGTTACAATTCCATTGACTCAATTCCCTTATGCTGTACTCCACATCCTGTGATATATATACCGGGGGTGCCAAGAAAATGTATACACATTTTAAGAGATGTTATCTATGTATTACTTCTTGAAGTTGAATTGAATTATGGTAGCAATGTGTAGTATGATGTACGGTCAAAAGATGTTTTTGGGAATGATCGATTTTACTTCCAACAAGATGGCGCCCCACTGCCCTTCCACCGAGATGTGAGAGCTTACCTTGATGAGAATTTGCCAGAACAATTTCACTTTCTGGAATGAAAGCCATATTAAGGCATGGAATGTTTTCCTCCCTGTGTGTGGCATAACCTGTGTTTGCTCTGGGAATAGGCTACCAGTACTAGCTTTGTGGGCAAGATGCTGATTCTCCCCATGCCTCAGTTTCCTCATCTGTGAAATGGGGATGAGTAACATGAGTCTTTATATAATCCTTAGAACATAGTCAGCCTTCAGGTAAGTACTATCTGTGTTTATTGTCGCCAATGCCCACAACTGTGCGGGCACTTGGTAAGGAATCAATAAAAATTTAATGAACGTACTGGTTCATTGAATGCCACATCCTCTCAAAGTAGAAAGCAGTAACTTCAAAGATGAAGAAACTAAGACTTTGCAGGGTTAAGTGACTATTCCAAGTTGTAGTGCCAGTGGGCAGGGCCAGGATTTGAAAGCAGGTCTGTCTAGTTCCAAAATTTGTATTTCCATGATGCCATGTGCTTGGTGGAGAAGCAAAATGATTGACAATACGATGAAGAGATATGTTAAAAAAGGAAGGGGGAAAAAGGGTAGCGGAAATAGGTTGGAGGAAGAAAGCAAGGGAGAGAATTTTAAGAAGAGAAAACAGTTGTTGTAGGTGCCCTGTGAAGCCCAGTGGCAGTCTCCCTGGTCACCTGTGTCAGGTGTTCCTAGAGAGTCTCTTGTGTGGGTTGTGTGTGCCCTCCTGTTATAGTTGAGGCTTGATTGCTATTGGCACGTCAGTAGGTGGGATTGACCCTTAGGCTGACTGGCTGTAGGGTTTGGCCACATCCACAGTTTATGGTCTGCTGTGCAGGGGGCTTACCCCATGGACTGGGATTCACCCCAGTGGGCACTGGTGTCTGTTGATATCGTCCTTGGGGTATGCGGCTTGTGAGGCTGATTGGGTGGTGCTCTGCTGTGGTCTAAAGCCAACCTCCAGTATTTTGGTTCTGGGGCCCTCTTGGATCTGCTGCAGGCCAATGTCAGCCATTGCCTATGACTGACCAGCCACTACCTGGTAGTAGCTACAAAGTGATCCCTGGTTGGTCACTCCCTGTACTAAACCTGGAGGTATGTGAAAGAGGCCATGATGAGAACTAAGGATGGCTTCCACCAGTACCAGGTCTGGGGTAGCTTTGCAAAAATCCAGGATGCTCCAAGACCTGCTGCCAGTTGCCAGTTCCCATAAGGATCAGCTGCTGATAAAGCCTCCTGCAGTATGGAATTGGGTGTGGCAGGGTCTCAGTGAGTTCCCAAGGTGGAGTGAATAGAACTCATCAAACCAATTCAGATTCAGATTTGGCCCTGGTGGTGGAGGAGAGTTCAACACAGGAAAGGTGGCAACCATCTGTAGGCTGCACAGGAGAAAGACCCCACACAAGGAAAATGGCAACTGTTTCTCCAGGTTTTGCCCTACAGCCATACAACTCAGTCTTTCCCCATATGTCTCTGACAACCCCCCAAATCACTGTCCCACTGCCAGAGCCCAGGGTGAGTGCCTGCAAGCCAGTGAATCTGTGTAGGGGCCCTTTAAGAAAACGTCTGGGTTTCCCAGCCTTCCATCCCACCTGGATTGTTGGAATCCCCACTGTTTTTCACAACCAGATGTTGTAGGGGCTCCTCTTCCTGACACCAGTACTCTGAGCTGGGGAGCCTGGCCTGGGACTGTGGTCCCTCACTCCTTTGTGGGAAATTCTGTGGCTGAGTTATCCCTTCAATTTTCAACCATGTGGAGGTTTGGGGCCAACATATTTCACGTCTCTGCCCCTCCTACCAGTCTCGTGGCTGCTTCTTTATATCTTCTGTTCAGCGAGACTTCAGATGGTTCTCCAGATTGATTGTTTTGTAATTTTGTTGTAATTTTGATGTTTTCATGGGATAAGTTAAGCACAGTGTTTATCTACTCCACCATCTTGGATCTCAATTTCATTGATTCTTTAGATTAATTCCAATTCCATATATTTTCTTAGCCATTAAAAGTGATTATTTAAGAATAAAATATATCCTTAACTTGTATTATCTTTTACTAGACTTTCCTCTTATTGTTGTGGTTGGTTGTATTTAAGTCAAACATTTTTTGTCTGATCGTGAAAAATAAAATTTGGACTTTTACCTCCATGATCAAAACACTGGCTGTTCTGAGAGAAATAGCAGTGCATCCCATAGACCAGCAAAGTTTGGCATTCTTTACTTTGAATCATCAAAAACCTTGATAAGGAAGGAGTTTCCACTGCCTGTGATGAGCCAGGTACCTCATTACCAGCAGCCTCAGTCCTCTCCCTATCTCAGCCCAGTAGGTGACCTGGCCTTGTCCTTCAGAGGATTCCATGTGTTGCACACAGCTCTCTCTGGTGGGCAGCTTGTATGAACCTCTGGGGCCCAGTACCTGTCCTAGGATCCAAGGTTTTATTCCCCTCCTAGGAGGAAGCGGCAACTTTTTTGCAGTTATGTAGGGTAGATGTTGAGAAAAATTTGCCTTCATTTGTTGATGTGAGCTTTTGTCTGTTAGTTTTTATTTGTTCCTGCATGTGAAGTGACTGTGCTGTGATCAGGGGTTGAATAAATTCTTCCTTTGGTCTCATTCTCCCAAGCAGGGGAGATACAAGATGATGTTGCTTTCTGTATCTCATTCTCCCCAGCAGGGGAGCTATGGGATGAGGTGGCTTTTCTGTCCCACTTTGGTCTCATTCTCCCAAGCAGAGGAGACATTAGATGAGGTTGCTTTTCTGTTTGGTCTCATACTCCTGAGTAGGGGAGATGTGAGATGAGGCTACTATTCTGTCGGTGTTGTTAGGTGATAGTTAACTTAGGGTTAAAAAATTCTATGATCAGGGGTTGAGAGTATTCCTCCTTTGGTCTCATCTTCCCGAGTAGGGGAGATAAGAAATGATGTTGCTTTCTGTCTGTTTCGCCCACATCAGCAGATGAAGTGCAGAAGTAGCTAAGTTATATAAGGAGGACATCACAAGCACATCGCCAGGCCTTGTTGCTTATTCAGATGATTTGGCCCTTTGGCCAGATGGGCAACATTCATATCAGTAACTGCCAGACCTCCTTGAAAGGACCACTCCAGGAGGGGGAGGCAGGAACAAGAAATTTGGCTTTAAGTTACATCTGAGAAAATATATAACACAGACCTCAATTGGCAGTGTAATAATTATTGTTTTTTTCCCTTTTTTAAAATTAGTTTCAGGTGCACAAGACAAAGTAATACTTAGACGTTTATCATTTTATATCCCTCACACTGTGTGGACCCACTCCCCCAATCCACTATCCCTGTGACATCGCACCGAGCCATTACATTTCCACTATCTCTATTCCAAATGCTGAACTCCGCTTCTTGTAAGTATATACATACATACACACACACACATATATATATATATATATATATATATATATATATATATATATATATATATATATATATATATAAATTATAGTTGGCATTCATTATTGTTCAGCTTCAGGTGTACATTGCAGTGATCAGGCATCTACATCATCCCTGAGGTGGTCTCCCAAATGGGACACGTGTCCATCAGATACCCTACAAAATCTTTATAACATTATTGATTATGCTCCCCAAATTAATTTTCAAAACCCCATGGCCATCTTGTGGTTACCGACTGTTTTCTAATCCCCTCACCTTCCCCTTTATCCCCACCCCCGGCCCATCTAGCAACCCTCAGTTTTTCCTCTTTGTCTCCAAAACTGTTTCTGATTAGTTCATTCACTTATTCTCTTCTTTAGATTCTACATATAAGTGAGATCATATGGTATTTGTCTTTCTCTATCTGACTTATTTCACTTAACATAATGTTCTCTAGGTCCATCCATGTTGTTGTAAATGGTAAGATTTCTTTCTTCCTTATGGCTGCGTAATAACTCCATTGTATAAATGTACCACAGTTTCTTAATCCAGTCATCTACCGATGGGCATTTCAGTTGTTTCCATGTCTTGGCTATTGTGTATAGTGCTGCAATAAACATAGGAATGCATAAACTATTTTGAATTAGAGTTTTGGATTTCTCTGGGTAGATACCTAGGAGTGGAATTGCTGGATCATAGGGTAGTTCCATTTTCAGATTTTTGGGATACCTCCATACTGTTTTCCATAGTGGCTGCACCAATCTGCAATCCCACCAACAGTGCACAAGGGTTCCCTTTTCTCCACATCCGCGCCAGCACTTGTTGTTGGTTGATTTATTGATGATAGCCATTTTGACTGAGGTGAGGTGGTATCTCATTGTGGTTTTTATTTGCATTTTTCTGATGGTTAGTGAGGTTGAGCATTTCTTCATATGTCTGTTTGCCACCTGTATGTTCTTTTTAGAAAAATGTCTCTTCAAGTCCTCTGCCCATTTTTTAATTGGGTTGTTTGTTTTTTTTGGAGTTGAGTTGAGTGAGTTTTTTATAGATTTGTGATATTAACCCCTTATCAGGTATATCATTGGCAACTATCTTTTCCCATTCAGTAGGATCCCTTTTTCTTTTATTGATGGTTTCCTTTGCTGTGAAAAAGCTTTTTAGTTTGATGTAATCCCACATGTTTATTTTTTCTCTTACTTCCCTTGCGCGAGGGGATATATCAGTAAAAATCTTACTCCAGTAATGTCTGTGAAGTTTCTTCCTATATTTTCTTCTAGGAATTTTATGGTTTCAGATCTTACATTTAAGTCTTTAAGCCATTTTGAATTTATTTTTGTATATGGTGTAAGGAGGTGGTCCAGCTTCATTTTCTTGCATGTGTCTGTGCAGGTTTCCCAGCACCATTTATTGAATAGACTGTCTTTACCACACTGTACATTCTTGCTTCCATTGTCATAGATTATATGGCTATATAGGCATGGATTTATTTCTGGACTCTCTATTCTGTTCCATTGATCGATGTGTCTGTTTTTATGCCAGTACCATGCTGTTTTGATAACTGTAGCCTTGTAGTATAATTTGATGTCAGGTATTGTTATACCTTTCACTTTGTTCTTATTTTTCAAGATTCCTGAGGCTATCCGGGATCTTTTATGGTCCCATATAAATTTAGGATTATATGATCTATTTCTGTGAAAAACGTCATTGGTAGTTTGATAGGAATTGCGTTGAATATGTATATTGCCTTAGGCAGTATAGACATTTTAACTATATTAAGTCTTCCCATCCATGAACATGGTATGTGTCTCCATCTATTTATATCTTCTTTCATTTCTTTCTTCAGTGTCTTATAATTTTCTGAGTACAGATCTTTTACTTCTTTGGTTACATTTATTCCCAGGTATTTTATAGTCTTTGGAGCAATTGTAAATGGGATTTTTTTAAAATTTCTCCTTCTGATGTTTTATTATTGGTATATACACATGCTACTGATTTCTGAATATTAACTTTGTGTCCTGCTACTTTACTAAATTCATCTATCAGCTCTAATAGTTTCTTGGTGGAGTCTTTAGGGTTCTCTATATATAGTATCATATCATCTGCATATAATGATAATTTTACTTCCTCCTTACCAATATGGATTCCTTTTATTTCTTTTTTTTTTAATTAAATTTATAGGGGTGACAATTGTTAGTAAATTTACATAGATTTCAGGTGTACAATTCTGTATCACATCGTCTATAAATCCCACTGTGTGTTCACCACCCAGAGTCATCTCTCCTTCCATCACCATATATTTGATCCCCTTTACCCTCATCACCCACCCCCCACCCCCCTACCCTCTGGTAACCACCAAATCATTGTCTGTGTCTATGAGTTTTTGTTTCTCACCTGTTTGTCTTGTTCTTTTTGGTTTATGTACCACATATCAGTGAAATCATAGGGTTCTCTGCTTTTTCTGTCTGACTTATTTCACTTAGCATTATACTCTCAAGATCCATCCATGCTGTCACAATTGCTCCTATATCATCTTTCCTTAACGCCGTATAGTATTCCATTGTGTATATGTACCACAACTTCTTTATCCATTCATCTATCGAAGGACATTTTGGTTGTTTCCATGTCTTGGCCACCGTAAACAAAGCTGCAATGAACATTGGAGTACACGTGTCTCTATAGAGAAATGCTTTTATATTTTTGGGGTAGATACCCAGGAGAGCGATTGCTGGGTCATATGGTAATTCTATTCTTAATTTCTTGAGGAACCTTCACACTGCCTTCCATAGCGGCTGCACCACTCTGCATTCCCACCAACAGTGTATGAGAGTTCCTTTTTCTCCACAGCCTCTCCAACACTTGTTACTATTTGTCTTGTTGATGAAAGCCATTCTGACTGGGGTGAGGTGATATCTCATTGTGGTTTTCATTTGCATTTCTCTGATGATTAGCGATATTGAGCATTTTTTCATATGTCTATTTGCCATTTGTATATCCTCTTTGGAGAAATGTCTCTTCAGGTACTCTGTCCATTTTTCAATTGGGTTGTTTGTTTTTTTGTTGTTGAGTTTCATGAGTTCCTTGTATATTTTGGATATTAGCCCCTTATCAGAGGAACTGTTTGCAAAAATCTTCTCCCATTCAGTTGGTTGCCTCATTATTTTGTCAATAGTTTCTTTTGCTGTGCAGAAGCTTTTCAGTTTCATATAATCCCATTTGTTTATTTTAGTTTTTACTTCCATTGCCTTTGGAGTCAGATTCATAAAATGCTCTTTGAACCCAAGGTCCATAAGTTTAGTACCTATGTTTTCTTCAATGCAGTTTATTGTGTCAGGTCTTATGCTTAAGTCTTTGATCCATTTTGAATTAATTTTGGTATATGGTGACAGATAGCAGTCCAGTTTCATTCTTTTGCACGTAGCTATCCAATTCTGCCAGCACCATTTATTGAAGAGGCTGTCTTTCCTCCATTGTATGTTTTTAGCTTCTTTGTCAAAAATTATCTGTCCATATTTATGTGGTTTAATTTCTGGGTTCTCAATTCTATTCCATTGGTCAATGTGTCTGTTTTTCCGCCAAAACCAAGCTGTTTTGATTATTGTAGCCCTGTACTACAAGCAAAAATCAGGAAGTGTGATACCTCCAGTATTGTTCTTTTTTTTAATCTTGCTTTGGCTATTCGGGGTCTTTTGTGGTTCCAAACAAATCTGATGATTTTTTGTTCTATTTCTTTAAAAAATGCCATTGGGATTTTAATGGGGATTGCATTAAATCTGTATATTGCTTTGGGTAATATGGCCATTTTAACTATGTTGATTCTTCTAATCCATGAGCACGGAATGTCTTTCCATTTCTTTGTGTCTTCTTCAATTTCTTTCAAAAATGTCTTATAGTTTTCAGCATATAAATCCTTCACATCTTGGTTAAGTTTATTCCTAGGTAATTTATTCTTTTTGCTGCAACTGCAAAGGGAATTGTTTTTTCTATCTCTTTTTCTGAGATTTCATTGTTGGTGTATAGGAAAGCAATGGACTTTTGTATGTTGATTTTGTAGCCAGCAACTTTACTGTATTCATTGATTGTTTCTAATAGCTTTTTGGTGGAGTCTTTAGGGTTTTCTATATATAGCATCATGTCATCTGCAAAGAGTGACAGTTTAACTTCTTCATTCCCAATTTGGATGCCTTTTATTTCTTTCTCTTTCCTGACAGCTCTGGCGAGGACTTCCAACACTATGTTGAAAAGCAGAGGTGATAGGGGACAACCTTGTCGTGTTCCTGAACGTAGAGCAAAGGGCTTCAGCTTTTCACCATTAATTATGAGATTAGCTGAGGGCTTGTCGTATATGGCCTTTATTATGTTGAGGTATTTTCCTTCTATACCAATTTTAGTAAGTGTTTTAATCATAAATGGATGTTGTATCTTATCAAATGGTTTTCTGCATCAATTGATAGAATCATATGATTTTTATCCTTTATTTTGTTTATGTGATGTATCACATTGATGGATTTGTGAATGTTGAACCATCCTTGTGCCCCGGGGATGAACCCCACTTGGTCGTGATGAATAATCTTTTTAATGCATTGTTGTATTCGATTTGCTAGAATTTTGTTAGGATTTTAGCATCTGTATTCATCAGAGATATAGGTCTGTAGTTTTCTTTTTTTGTGTTGTCCTTACCAGGTTTTGGTATCAGGGTAATGTTGGCCTCATAAAATGAGTTAGGGAGTACTGACTCTTCTTCAATTTTTTGGAAGAGTTTGAGCAGGATTGGTATTAGATCCTGTTTGAAGGTTTGGTAGAATTCACTGGTGAAGCCATCTGGTCCAGGACTTTTGATTTTGGGAAAGTTTTGGATGACTGATTCAATTTTGTTACTGGTGATCGGCCTGTTAAGATTTTCCAGTTCTTCATGATTCAGCCTTGGAAGGCTATATGTTTCTAAGAACTTGTCCATTTCTTCTAAGTTATTAAATTTGGTGTCATATAGTCCTTCATAGTATTCTTTAGTTTTCTGGTAAGGCTGTGTCTCCATTGTTTCTTTGCCTTTTTGTTGTTGTCTGTTATTTCTGTGTGGTGGTATTCTGATGTTTCCCTCTGTTTCTTCTTTTATTACGGTACATATTTCAGTTCTGGATTTTTTTTGAGTGGTTACCCTTAAGTTTATGTAAAAGAAAGTTTGATATTTAGAGTATTCCAGTTTCTTCAGTATGCTTACTTTCTCTATTCCCATATTCCAGTTCAGGCCTTTACGCTCCCCCTTTTTATGTCTCGGTTGCCACAAGTTGTCTCTGTTGATGGTGGTCTAATAGCCTCTTTTAGTATTTCTTGTAGTTCAGGTCGTGTATTAGAAAATTCCCTCAGCTTCTGGATGTCTGGAAAGGTCTTTGTTCCTCCTTCATATCTAAAGGACATCTTTGCTGGATATATTATTCTTGGCTCATGATTTCTCTCTTTCAATAGTTTGAATATTTGGTTCCATTCCCTCCTAGCTTGTAGAGTTTCTGCTGAAAAATCTGATGATTATCTAATGGGCTTTCCTTTGTAAGTTACCGTCTTCTTTTCCCTGGCTGCCTTGAGGATTCTTTCTTTGTCATTGATTTTAGACAGCTTCAATACAATGTGCCTTGGTGAAGGCCTGTTGGGATTGAGGTAATTAGGTGTTCTATTTGCTTCTTGGATTCGAGGATCCAGTTCTTTCCACAAGTTTGGGAAGTTCTCATCGACGATTTGTTTGAATATATTCTCTGTTCCCTTCCCTCTTTCTTCTCTTTCTGGTATGCCCATTATTCTTATATTGCTCTTTCTGATTGAGTCAGAAAGTTCTTGTAGAGTTCTTTCATTTCTTTTAAGTCTCAAGTCTCTTTCTTCTTCCTTCTGTATAAATTCCAGGTTCCTATCTTCGATGTCACTGATTCTTTCCTCCATCTGGTCAACTCTACTACCTAAGCTGGATGTTTTATTGTTAATTTCTTCTATTGAGTTCTTAATCTCCAGAAATTCTATTTGGTTCTTTTTCAAAATTTCAATCTCTTTTGTAAAATGCTCATGGTGTTCTTTGATTGTGTTTCTGAGTTCATTAAACTGCCTTTCTGTGTTTTCTTGCATCTCGTTCGGTTTTTTCAGAATTGCACTCTTGAATTCTCTGTCATTTAAATCACAAAGGTCCATATCTCTAAGTTCCTTTTCTGGAGACTTTTCACTTTCTTTCTGAGCTATCTTGTTGCCTTGGTTATTCATGGCAATTACTGATTTACTATTTCTCTTTCTAGACATCTACAGGAGTGGCTTCTGCAACAGGTTGATAGGTATGCGAAGAGCTTTTGGAGTTCCAAAGCTCTTTCTGCACCAGATTCAGAGCCAGTATGTTTCAGCAGTTCTGTTTACTCCTGCAGGGATCCGCCCAGATAGGTGGGGCAAGGGGCGGGGTGAGTTGTGAGAGGTGGTCCAGAGCAATGGCGGCGACCACCACCACAGCCAGTCCTGCATCCACAGCTCTCTCCCCTTTGCCGGAACTAGTTGAGCTGCGAATCTGTGTCTGCGGTCCACAGTTCTCAGAGCAGCAAATATTCTGTCCTTTGATCCGACACTGCTACTTTATCGCTTCTAGCACCGGGCAGGTGGGGGTGGGGCGAGCTCTGGGAGTGTAGTGAGGGGCGGCTAGTCTCCGTGCCTAAGGCTTCCGTTCTCCGCTCGGCAGTGAGGGCTTAAACCACTGATTTCAGCCCTCTTCCCTCAGTCTTTGCTCCGAGGTCTGCCGTGAGCGAGCGTTGGGTTCAGCCATGCTATATGCTGCCCCCTCAGCCCTGTGGGCCGTAAGCGGAGCCCTAGCAGTCCGAGTCCTTCCCTCTCCCGCAGCTGCGGAAGATCCGGGAGCAGCGAGCTCCGAGCACTGAGCTAGGTCTGTGTCCTGCGCCCGCGCGGCTCCGTCTCCGCACTTCTCCTCTCCCTCCTCCCCCGCTCGCGCGATTCACCCACCTGGAGGTGAATTCAGTAGTCGGCCTCTTCGTCTTGCCTGTCTGCTGTGCAAGGAGACCTTTGTGGAGTTATTGTTGTCCGATTCGTTGTAAATTCCAGGGGAGCGTTACAGAGGCTCACCTCACGCCGCCATTTTTTCGGGGCACTTTCAATTCAACTCTCTTCCTCATGGTAACTGGACGTGGGGGGATGCTGGGCAGACAGAGGGTGGGGTTTGGGGGAGGGACAGGAAGGGGCTGAGTACACAGCTCAGCTCACTGTGCCTCCCACAATTTAGTGTCAGGAATCTGTGTCCTTCTTGCTCCACCTAGGCCTCTGGCTTCACAGCACTGCCCGCAGGGGATCCAGTTGGAGCCTCCACAGGTTTCCCTCCTAGGTAAGGGGCAGGCCTATGGATGCTGAGACTCTGGGGCTCTCAGGTGATGTGACCCAGGAGGCTCCTTGACCCAGACATCACAGAGACTACTGTGTCTTGGGGAAGCACAGCCGTGTGACTTTCACTACACGGTTTTACTTGGACAATTATTTATTTTAAATGTAAATATAAGTGTATAATTTATATAAAATATCCATATTAATAGATTTCGCACAGTGCCTGCCTCTGAGTAAACATACAACAGGTTGTAGATATTGTTTCACTGATCTAATGATGTGGTTTAAAATATGGTCCCATATTCTCCTTGCATTGAAAGGTGGGTTCTGGGAGTCGCCTCTTGACTCGGTGGGCTTGTGACTGCTTCAACTGAAAACTGCAGAGAAAGTGACCCTGTGACTTCAAGATGGGGTCAGAGAAGTCCCCCAGGCTTCTGCCAAGCTCTCTTGGACACTTGCCAGAGGTAAAGCCAGTGTCCGTCTGAGGATCCCCGCTTCTCAAGACCACCACGCTGGAGAGGCCTCTGCAGGTATGCGCTTGACAGCTCAGCTGAGCTCCTGGCCAAAGCTGGCATCACCTGCCAGCCAGGAGAGATGGCCACCATGGATGTTCAGCCCCCTGAGCTCCCAGGTGAGTGCAGCCCCACTGGCATCTGACTGTAGTCACATGAGAGCTCCCAAGAAAGAACTGTCCAGCTACTCCCTTCCTGAATTCCTGGTCCACAGAACTGTGAGCAAGAGAAAATGGTTGTTGTACCACACCTCCAGATGTTAAGAAGATTTGTCTCAGCAACACAGCAGTGGGTCTGGGACACACTGTGTGTGTGTGTGTGTGTGTGTGTGTGTGTGTGTGTGCGCGCGCCTCAAAGGGGGTGAAGCCCAGGGAGCCAGATGGCTTGGATGAGAATTCCACTGGCTGTGTGACCTTGGCAAGTTCCTTACTCTGTCTGAGCCCCACTTGTCATCACTTAGTGGACAGTACGAATCCCTTTCTCTTGGGATTATGGGGCTTCCATTTGTTCACGTCTGTAAAGCACTTAGAACAGTGCAGTTACACAAATAGATATTATTATTCCAGTCAGAATGTTAACAAAATTTATTTTACGTGTTGTCTTCTAAGAGTTTAATTTCGTTTTTTCAAATGATGTTGTTAGCCACTTTTTTCACCCATGAGGTTCCCAAAAACTGCTTCAAAAGGCCACAATTTATACAGCAAATTTCCATTCTGTCATAGGTCAGTTTCTGCATCTCAGTCCTAAATCTAGCTGTATAGCTGGGTTTTTTTTCTTTGCCAAGTACTCCATTTTAAATATATTGAGTTAATATTGGGTAGGTAAGAACTGTTCTCTTTATTCTTTACTAAATTTTATTTATAAATCTGTTGTATTTATTCTTCCAGATGAAAGTGTTTGTCAAGTTCAAAAAATAGAATTACTTTGTTTTTTTCAATTAAAGTTTATTGGGGTGACAATTGTTAGCAAAGTTACATAGATTTCAGGTGTACAATTCTGTATTACATCGTTTATATCTCACATTATATATTCACCAACCAGAGTCAGTTCTCCTTCCATCACCATATATTTGACCCTGTTTACCCTCTTCTAGAACCCCCTCTCCCCCTTTACCCTCTGGTAACCACAAAATTATTGTTTATGTCTATGGAATTGCTATGCTTTGAAATAGGACTATTTCAAATATTACATTTTAATTTGGCAAAAGATTGACAACATTTAATATACAAGCTTTTCATTTTAGAATACCATGTCATGTGCTTGTGCTATTATTATGTCTTCCAGTCATATAACGTAACTTTTTATACACATTTCATATTTCCTGTGAAATTTATTCCTGGGTATTTTATATTTTTCTCAGGAATATTTTCCCATTGTATGTCTCATCAGCCATTGCTAATGTAGAAGAAAATTATCTATCTTGCCTGTGTTCCGTGTATTAGTTTTGGTGGATCATGATTCATATACTCTTAGAGGTCTGGGGTTTTGTAGTCCATTACTGCCATCAGATGCAGAAGGACAGGAGTGGACTTGGATGAGGTCACAAGCCCCGTTAAAAGGCACAGAGAGGGGAAAACACCGACCCTGTTCAAAGCCTACAAGATCAAGCTAGAGAGGTGGATATGGGGAGACAATTACTCTTTCAGGCGTTTCTCTTCATTATACTCTGCTATGTGAACAAACATATAAAACTGAGAAGAAGTGCATCATATGGTACCCCGAACAAGGAGCAGATTCTCTTCTCCCCCCCTTCTGCTTCTCCTGTCCCTCCTCCAGTTCAAGCCATTGTTTCTCAGTCTAGTTGTGTAGGGCACAGCTCCCTGGCCCACGCTGGTATTATGAGCGTTGTGCTCTCCCCCAGCTGAGGCAGTCAGTTGCCAGTCGGGTGCTCACAACAACTCATGGCAGCTTGGCCACTCACGCTGGCTGCCAGCCACTCACTCTGGCTGCCGGCCACTCATGGCGGCACAAGGTAGCCCACATCGACCTCTGGCTGCTCACCGCAGCCCAACTCCAGGGAGAGCTGTTGTTCACAATCTTAGCTGTAGAAGGCATAGCTCACTGGCCCATGTGAGAATCGAACTGGTGACCTTGGTGTTAGGAACACGGCTTTCCAACCATCTGGGCCACTGGGCCGGCCCCAGATTCTCTTCTAATCAGCCATTCTGCTCTCTCACCCTTGGCATTGGAGCTCCTGGGAGGTCAGATACACTCAGGAGTTGTTCGGATGTCAGCTGGGGTTCCCAGTGCCTTGAAACCAGCCAAGATGTATAAATAGTCTCAAGTGTGATTGGATGTGCCATCACTGGGGCAGCTTTAGACAAAGTTCAAGTTGGTAATGTAAGGAGATCCTGAACTCACATCCTCCCCGGGACACACTGAGTCTATAGCTACATGTGGAACAGTTTTCTCATAAAAACTAAAGGCTGGGTGAGTGATAATGACACATGGGGCAAGTGAGAAGAAAACCACATTGATGATGGTAGGAGAGGCTGGGACAAAATCTTGCCATAAACCCGACCCCCAGCATGGTGGCAACTCAAAACCTGGAGCTTCTTCTTGTAGAATAAAGTTTCTAATCCCACATGAGGCATCCCAGCCTCTAACATATGCACTTGAGAGATGAGTCCCCAAAATATCTAACTTTGGAAACCAATAGGACTTGCATGCAGAGACCCACAAGACTGAAGCAATCTGAGAAATGGCTCTTAAAGGGTTCATGTACTGGGATTTACCTGTCCCAGGGCCCAGCTCAGGAGCAGCTGGTCATGTCCAGATTTATAGTGAAGGAGGCTCACCTGCTTATATTAAAACTTCAGCTTGAGGAGCAGACCTGTAAATTAACACACACGTCTTAGAACCTGCTACAACACTTCCAATGGATAAAGAATGCCAGGTGCCATCTTCGCACTCTCCCTTTGAGTTCCATAGCACTAGTATCTCCTGGAAGGGAGCTTTTATAGGTGTCTGGTGCTGTGATTTGTTTCAAGCTATCACATAGAAGATGCCTCTTGATCACCTGGCTTTGGACACCAGTGAAGCTTTTGCTCCTGGTCACATGAGACTGTGTAATTAGTGTCACCGAGAAAGGAACTCATAACCCTGTCTGGCACCTGAACTTTTGTGACTGCTGCCTGGAGACACCTCTACAAACCTGACTCTGGTGGCCAGTGGGGCTTACGCTGCGGGTCCCACAGGACTATAACCAATGGGGAAAGAGTTCCCTAACAGTTTCCATCCCAGGGCACCACGAGGCAACAGACCCAGGGCCTGGGTCTTTCTGTAAAGAAGGTCTATAAACTCATCTTCATGTCTGCAGCCTGAGGGGTAGGCTTCTAATTAAACATGCATCTAGGGGCTGACTGTAGTCTTTCCAGAGACCAAGGATGGTGGGCACCATCTATGATGTCACCCTCTGCTGTGCTCAGGAGCACCACTGTGTCCTGGAGGGGAAGTTTATATGCATCTGGTGCTCAGTTTGGGGGCCTGAAGCCTGGGTTACAATGCTTGATCACCCAGCTCTGGTATCTGGGGGAGCTTATGTTTCTGGGTTACACAGGACTGTGGCAACTAAATGGACAGTCTTGGCAGGCTACCAACCAGGGCACTGCACAGACAATAAACTAAGGCACACCCCCAAGACTTTCTGTAAAAGAGGCCACTTTCTTTCTCCTGGAGGTTTGTACTGAGAAGCATGCTTCACGTTTGCACGCATTTAGTGGCCGACATTGCTGCTCTCAAGGAATGTAAGCTCTAGTTGCCACTTTCCCACTGCCTTGCTTTAATTGCTGGTATCTCTCAGTTCTTATAGATTTTGTCACGAACTTAAAGAGTTTTCTGCTTTCAAGGAAATCCAACATTAAAAAAATCTATATAACATATTTCCTCTGAATACACCCTTGAAAGATTGTGTGTGTGTGTGTGTGTGTGTGTGTGTGTGTGTACATCTAGACAAATGGCCAGGCACCAATCCTTCCACAGGAGTCTAAGAATTGCCTTTTGCTGGTCTTCTAATGAGCCTGGCTGAGCCGCATTCAGTAGTTCTTGCATTCCCCTTGACTATGTCATTGCCTTTTCCCAGGTCTCTGGATTAGCACCTTGATTTTTGTGGTTACCAGATGCTCTGCAGCATGGTGGCTTTTCTTTAGCATAACATCACATCAAAGATACACTCACTTTCCCTCATATGCTTCCTAACAATGGGCACATCCTACCACAAGGCACCTTGTTTCATGAGACCCAGGCCAAGAAAGGAAGAATAGGTGTTCATCATCCATCCTCTGTGCCCCTCTATGTGGTGCCTTTGTTCTGACCTGGCACATTGTCTGCTGGCCAACTGCTAAAGTGCCAGTCCCTCCCATAGGGCTAAGTAGGCAATTTTTGAATGAATGACCTTCCCCAAAATCCTTGATGAAATGTATTTTCTACATTTGCAAGTGAAGAATCTGCAATGAAAAGTGTTAGGGCAGAATTTGAATGCAGGCTCATCAGACGCCACAAGCATGATTTTATCACTGCCCAGCTCTGCGTGGGATCTTGGAACTCTCCAGTAAAGTCACCTTTAATGGGGGAAAATAACTCCATATATTCAGTCAGTCAAAAAACGTTTATGGTGTGCCCAGTATATGTCAGGGATCATTTTCCCCTCGGCAAAAGTACACCTATCTAACTGGGGAGTCGTGAAGAGAAAATGATGATGTATGTGAGGTCCTCCACAATCTCTTGGGTACATAAAAGCCCTCTAGAGAAGGTGACAAGTGCTGATGGTGAGTGTTTTGCTGGCTGGTCCCAGGACAACCTGTGCTACAAGCCACCCTCTCCAGGGCAATATTTTCATCCCTCCCCAATTGCATTTTGATATTTCTTCCTAAGCCTTTGTTAGTTTGCAAAAAGTTCCAAACATAATCTAGGCTCCAGCCATTGACAATAGCAGTTTTAAGAAAGTCTTAAAGTCATATAACCTCCTGATACTGTCAGCAAGATGTCTACCATGGAACATCTTATATACACTGGGCTCTCTGACAAGCCCATCCCTGAACATTCATTCATCCAATAGTACACTGAGTGAACTTTGTGTTTAAGGGACTGTGTTGGGCACATTACAGAGAATGAAACAAATACAGTATTGCCTTAAAGGAGTTTACACCCAAATAATATCCTACCTACCCAGAGAGAATAATTAGGAAAGGTAATTTAGATGAGGTGATATTTGAGCTAAAACCTGAAGGAACAGAAGGAGCAAGATGCAGAAACCAAGGAAGGGTGTTTCTGAGAAGAATTTCGTGAGGTGACCCTGAAGCAGAAATGTCCCCAACCATTCAAGCTCTTGAATGGAGTGTCAAGGACTGGCAGGGTGGGGGAAAAGGAGATTGGGTTTGATGGCTGAGCAGGTGTCAGTTTCTGTCAGACCTTGTATACCCTCACAAGGAGTTTGTATTTTATTCAAAGTGTAATGAGAAACCTTTGAAAGTTTTTTCAGAACATAACATGACACCTTCCACATTGTTAAAACATGAGTATGGCCACAGCAAGGGGAATGGGTTTCAAGTCAGCAAGAATGGAAGTACAGAAAACAGGCAAGAAGATACTGCAGGGGTTGCAAAAAGCGGGGACGGCGACCTGGGCAGCTGTTGTGGGGGTTGGGGGAGATTGTGCAAGAAGACAGACTCTGTAAACTTGTTTGAGGGCTTGCGTGTGGGTGCAGAGGGGAGGAAAGAACAAAAACTGCAGCCCAGGCTTGAGCAAATGGAGGTGACAGTTACTGGAGAAGAGGTGAGGATGCGCAGACTGTCAGGGCCCTGGGCTGGGGAGCACAGAGAGCTGTTCTCAGAGATCCTGGGGAGAGCCATGGGTGTACGTCTGTGGATCTCAGATGCCAACCGTGGATTTCAGCCTAATGGGATAGTTTTTAGTTAAATTGAAGGTCAGGACACCCCTGTATTTTGGTGATGGCTTTCATTTTAGCTGTATCCAATGCCTTTCTACTGTGAATAGTGACAGATATTTCTCTTTGGCAATCTTACTTGAAGATACAAACATTAGCAATTGTTCATTTAAAAAAAACACCTGTTATAGGAATGCACATTCTGCAACCTATGGCCTGGATGATGTCTGAGGGGGACCATGGGATTGTGTCAGTGTTGTCAGGAAGATGAGTCTTTCAGGATCTGAGAGATGGAAGACGTCTGGGGGCAACTAGGGAGGACAGATGGTCACCAGAGGAGGCTCCCCCCACCCCCCCACCCACAATGAAGGAGCGGTTGGTACGCTCAGCTAAGAAATGTGAAGACAGCAAGAAGATACTCCTTGAAGCTGATACGTCAACACAATGACAAGGGCCCTCCCAGGGCCTGTAGTCTCCGCCCTGTAAGTCCTGCTGAATCTAGGAGTTTGCAGAGAATCTAATCTCTATTTGGCCAGGGTCTACATCCTCCAATGACCACCAGAGGGGAGCATTCACCCACTGATGATCAGCCTTCTCCTCTTCTCTAGCTTTTTATTACAGCCTCACAAGCATGCTCCATGTTCTCCAGGTCTCCCCTGGGATGACTTAGAATCTGACTTGAGGGAAGGAGCTCTACAAACTAAATACTCCCCGAGTGCCGTCTCAGGTTATGGAGAACCCATCTGTTGGCTCTGTGCTCCCTGCTCTGGGCTAACTAGGGACACTGGGTATTGCTGAACAGAGGAAATGCCAGTAGACGGCGGCGGCCTCTTGTTATTCAACTCTTTAGCAGAAATGCCCAGAACTGGGCTTCTCCAGAAAGGAGAGACAGGCCTAGAACTATTTACTGACCATCTTGGGAGATAGAGACCTTCTTCAAGCAGGTGAGAGTGAGTGTGTGGATACCCATGCAGACAAGTCTGGTTTCTGCCCTCTCTCCTGTATACCCATCCCCCTCCTTCTTCTCCATGTGATTTGTCTGTCAGACAACAGCACTGAAATAATCACAAACATAAAGCAGATAGTAATAGTAATAACATAATAATAATAATAATAATATCAACTAACAATGAGCATAATACTCAGTAATTCATTATAGCCTCACAATAATTATTCAGTAGGTACTATTACTAGTCCTAGTTTACAGATGAGAAAACTGAAGCACAGAGAGGTTAGGAAAGCCTCTCAAAATCACACAGCTTAAAAATATCAGAAGCACTAACCACTACACTGTACACCTGAAACTAATATAAAATAGTATTGAATGTCAACTGTAATTAATGTCAACGGGAATATAAAACACAGCATAGTCAATAATATTGCAATAGCTGTGTACAGTGTCAGATGCGTATTAAACTTTGATGGGTTATCACTTTGTGAGGTATGTAAATGTCTAATCACTATGTTGTTTTGTACACATGAGACTAATAAAAAAGTAAAAATGCCAGAATCAGGATTTTTAACCCATATAGTCTGGACCCAAGTCCTTTGCTCTTGCCATGAAATCAGATGTTCCAGATGTCTTCAGTCTCCAAATTTTTTGGACATTTGAGAGGTTGTATGGTGTACCACAGTTAAGCTGCTGTTGAGCTGGGGCTCAGAGGACGTGTCCTTTAAAACTTCCAGGTCTCTGTCCCCTCATATGAAACTTGACACAGATTTGTACCCATGTGTCTTGGCCAAGAATCTCCTCTGTTTGGAATTTCCTGAACCTCATGTTGCCTCGTTGATTTCTCTTCCTCTTTTGCGATCCAGGATATATATTACATTCTCCATGATGGTGACTGTCTAGTTTGGGCGAACCAGAAGCAGACCCTGAGATAAGCAATGGGTTTATTTGCGAGGTAGTCCTAGAAACTCTACTGGAAGAGTGGGGGAATGCAACAGGGAAGGAAGGCAGCCAACACAGGGAGTGTGAACTGTCAGGCTCATGTTGTGGACAGCTGGGGCTCAGTCCTGCTGGAAACTTCTGGAAGGTGGGGTAGAACTGCTCAACTGGGATCTGCCAGTGGTTGAGGGATTGCCAGAAGCATTAGTTCGCTAGCACGCCCCTGTGCCACTAGCAGATGTAAACTGATGCCGGTGCTGGTAATTCAGAGGCGAACAGGTAGGCGCTGAGGTAGGAGGACCAGGGGAACGAGAGCAGCATCTACTACAACTGCCTCCTATGTCAGCCCTCTGTGTGGGCTTGGTGTCCCTACTTGGTGCCCTGTTGTTGTCATGCAGCAGCCTAACTGTCTGTCCCCTCATGCCTATCCCTAAAGAAAGAAGAGTCTGTGAGATTGATTTTTTCAGGAACTTTGCTTCATCTTTGTGCTTATACTTCATGTCTCTCTGTTTGGCCCCCAAAAAATGACGGGTAAGATTCCTCACGGGAGGAACAACCCAAGCCAGGAGGAACCTTGTGGGGACCACCAGGAGAACTCACAGGGTCAATAGAGGTGGGCACAGCCCCCCACCTTCCCCTGGCTAAGGAGAGCTTCTGCCTCTGTGGCTGCATTCCTTCCCATAACCTGCTTGGGAAGTGAGTCAATGATCTAATAACATCGTTCTCCTTCCATTCTTAACAGTAAGTTTTAGCATAAAGGATTTGTCCCTTTGGGAGGCACACTCCATAATTGTTAAGATTTCATGGGACTTTCTATTCCGGCTGTTTGCAGGCAAGGGTGATTGATTTGAATCAGTTTTCTGGTATGAGGTATGAGACTCACAGACCGTGGAGAAAACAATGCTACTTCCTTGTGTGTTCATCAACAAAAGCCAGAAGGCGGCCCGATTCAGGGCTCTCAGTCCTTTGAGGCTGGGAGACCCTTGGCCCCCTGTTTCATAACTTTCTCGATTTCTGTTTCTTTCTTAACCCTTCACCGCCCCTTCTCATTCTCTCACTACCTGTGTTGCGCTGGACGCGGCACCCTCTAGTGCCCAATTCTTGTCTCTGCTTTCTGTTTCATGTCTACCACCCAACCCTCCATAGTTGACTCAATTGCCATTGAGGCTTCAAAGACTCTCCTCAATTTCCCTAGCACCTGATTGAGTGTCTGGTGCTGAACATCTCCTCAGTAAGTATATGAGGAGTGACAAAATTAGGCCCATATTATGACAAGCTTGAAAAACTCTCATAGATCTTCATTCAGAAACTTTAACTTGTGGAGAAATACTCTTGAATAATTAAGATAGAGAAATATGTTATAGAAGCTGCAGGAACAAAAAGCAAATTGCTTCAAGCAAAATTCCGGAGTCCACGTATTTAGGGAAGAGGAATGACAGCACAAAGTGACTTTAAGTTCTGCTTTTGTTTGCCTTACAGCCGCGTGCTGCCTGCAAAGGCTGCAGATATCCACCTGGTGTGATTAGGTGGGTATTTGTGGTAGCCAATGTCCTCTGAGCATTCCTGTTTCTTCTCCTGAGTACATGATAGCATCACACTTCTCCCTTTGGATCAGATATAGTCATGTGACTTGCTTTAGTGAATGGAACAGAAGAGGAATGATGTATGTCCCCTCTGATGGCACTTTTGAAAGACAGTGCTCGCTGTCTTGGTGCCAATTGTTGTTCCCAGTGGGGTTTCCCTCTTCATCCTGAGACCTAGAATGAGCACACAATGGAGCAGAGCCCCAACATATATGTGGTACCTCTGTGAACAAGCAGGCACCACAGCTGAGTGTTATGCAGCTGTCCTGTCACTGAGGTTTGGGATGGCTTTTTATGACAGCATCACCCAGGCTGTCCTGACTGACGCAGCAGTTTAAAGATGTGGGAAATGATGCCAGAAAGACTAAGGAACTCTCCCAAGGTTATACACTGGGTAAGAGGTATACTCGCCTGATAGGTCTGTGTGTTCTGCTTTTGACAGTCAAGATACAGACAAGTGGAGAGAAAACTTTCATTACTAACTGAGACCAGGAGAAGGAGAAAGGGAAGACAGCAGAGAAGAGGAAAAGGATGAGTAAGGAGGAAAAAGAAAGCAGTAGGAATCAAACAACCACATGGGATCTTTATGTGCTTTTCTCCCTTTTTTTCTATTATTAACTAATTAGTTATGGACATCCCATGCTACTTTATCATGTGATATAGTTTGTCAGATAAATTCAGCTCTAAAATTAAAAATGCATTTCCAGAGCACTGAAGTCGTATCATATTTGAAGGAAATTGCCAGTAAAAAGCCTACCCCTTTCCAAGAGATCCTTTGGGCTACAAATAGAAATCGACTTTCTTTTAGCATTTTGAAATGTCAGCTGTCTTCCTGTAATGGTTGTAATGGCCATAATTGTCTGGTTTACAGCTCCTACAAACTCAGAATGACCTATAACATACGGGAAAATAATTTTGGCTTATGAAGGAGAGTCAGGGGGAGCTGAGATTATAAGAAAGACAGACACTGGCCAGACACTAGTGGGTCACATAGAAAACACACATTGACTTCACCCCACTCTAACCTGAAACCCTCCACATTCATTAACAGAAGCATCAGGTGCTTCTGGAAGACATATCTATGCCAGTGTGAGGCTTTGTCACACACTGGAAATAATATTTCAACACTCCTCAATAACGTGCTTCACAGGCAGTCTTTGCAAGTAGTAAAAGAGACTGTGGTCCCGTGTAAGTGATACCAGCAGTGTCTGGCTACACTCAGACTACAAACTAACTCACCCAGCTGGACTGAAGGCCCTCTGGTTCTTCAGGTATGTCTGATGCTATTTTGAGTATGCACTCCACCCCCTTTTACTTCACTGAGAAACAATATCGATGTTCCTGTGGTGACAACACTCAGGAAAAAATGCTTCGTGTGGCTGGCTGAGCAGGAAGGGAGGATTTTTTGGTTTGCTAGGCAAAGTGCCACAGACTGAGTGGCTTAAACAACAGAGATTTGTTCTCTCAGGCTTCTGGAGGCTGGAAATCCAACATGGAGGCATAAGGAGGATTGGTTCCTTCTAAAGTCAGTGAGGGAAGGAGCTGTTCCAGGCCCTGTTTATTGACCTGTAGGTGGCCTTCTTCTCTCTGTGTCTTTTCATATTGTGTTCTTTCTATGAGTGTCTGTCTCTGTGTCCAAGATAACCTTTTCATAATGATACTAGTCTCCGTGTCAGCATCAGAACCCCTCTGCTAAGACCTCATGCTCTCACGGGCCATTGGAGCCCATCCTAACAAATTAATTTTACCTTGATTAACTTGTGAAGCCTCTACTCCAAATACAGTCTCCTTCTGATGTACCAGGGTTAGGACTCAACATATGAATTTAGGGTGGGGCCTGTGAAAGTGGAGTAGACCCATTTTCTCTAAGTCTCAGTTATGCCTCATGGTTCTGCTATGACGCTGGACAAGTGATTTGATTTCTCCTGTCTTCAAAGTCTTCATCTGTAAAACAACCTAAAAAATTTTATTGGTCTCAAATCAGTCATAAAATGATCTCTTTCTACAAAGATGAATTTATCAAAGGTACACTCTTCGCTCTAACTCAGAGCATTTTTGCATAGTAGCATTCTGTCTTTTGTAAGCATCTTTAGATGTAAATGTATAAATATGCCCCCACCTCTCCTGAGCTTCGGATCTGTATTTCCAGCTCTTTGCTGGGCATCTCTACCTACCTGTTCAAGGCTTAAAGCAAGTTCAAAATACCCACAAATAAACTCATCTCACTTGGTAACATCATTACCAGTCAGGTGCTCAGAATGGAAGCTGTATGAGTTGGCTCGTGCCTAGTTGGCAAAATTGGCCTAGAATGTTTTGCATGTCTCAAGCTCCACTCCCTGGCCCCTGAGCTACATTGTTACCATACCTCCATACAGAGGCACCCTGCTTCTCTGCTTCCTCTAAGATGTTTTATTGGAGAGGGAGAGGGAGAGAGAGAGGGAGAGGGAGAGGGAGAGAGAGAGAGAGAGAGAGAGAGAGAGAGAGAGAGAGAGAGAGAGAGAGAGAGAGACACCCTCATGTACCCATACCAAAATCAATGGGGTTCGTGTATACGAAAAGTTGTATACCAAACTTTTCTAAAGTGATCATGCCATGTTACACTGCAGCCCACCATGCGCGAGAGTCCAGTTGCTCCACATCCTTGCCTTTGGGGCTGTAAGTCTTTTTAACTGCAGCCATTCTGGTAACCTTGATTGTGTGCTCACTTTAGAAAGGCAAGGAAAAAGATGATTAGGAGCTCACTTCAGAGTGATCTGGTTGTGCTGTTCTGTTGGGAAACTCCTGAGCTTATCTTTAGGATTTCCTCTTGGCTGGTAAGACTCTCAGAGAAGGGTCTCCTAATCTACTGCCTAGAGAGGGAGGCGTGGTTGCCATCATTGGGTAGAGATAGCTGGGGGCTCTTCACTTCCATCTGTATACACTTACTCAGTATACACTAATCCACAGACCCTTTGGCCTCCCCTCCCCAGAAAACAAACCTCTCGCATTCGCGCAAGTGATCTGTGGATTAATTGCTTTTTATCAGCAAAGCCAATTTTACTTTCTTTTTTCCCTCCTCTCTAGAGGTAACTGACCTCATGTTGTAAATTACGTTGCTTTTGTTTTGTTTTTACATTTTCCCACTTCTAGCCAGGTTTCAGTTTCCTGAAGAGTGGGTCAATTGCTTTCATTCACTTTCTTCCCAGTTTCCAAAAATCTCTTTATATTATCTCTTCCCATTTGTCCTTGTGGATTTATTCCAAAAAATAAAACAAAACATAATAAAGGCATTTGCTCTCAGGCAATGCGTTATAGGAGAGACCAAGATTAGATGCATATTTTCAATCTACCATTTTCATCCAGAAGTGGTTTTATTTTCTTAAACAAGTAGCATAAGATACCACTCGAGACCTCAGTGTCTCAAAGGCACAATCGATAATTCTCACTCACTTGTTTTGGGGCTGGCTGATCCAGGCTCCACTGGGTTTTCTGGGCTTGGTTCTGAGCTGTGGGTTGGGTCCAGATTACCACCTTTGTGTCTCTCAGCCTCTTTGGAGCAGTGGGCTACCGAGGGCATATTCAGTGGTGATGGCAGAATGTGGGAGTACATTTCATGCCTTAGCTTACACCATGTCTACTTACACACCACTAGTCCAACACAACATCCTCTCTCTGGTGGGAAGCCCTGAAATGTCACATGGCAAATTCTGGAACATAGAGAGGGGTGAAGCCTTGGGAACCCATAATACAATCTACTACAGATGATCATACCATGCTTTGTTGATGGACCTACTTTCATGAGATGTTTTTACCTTCAGAGTATGATCCAAGGAATATTTCTTTATTATATTATAGTTATTGCATACTAGTCTTTAAGTTTTATGTGAATAAAATGTCTTATGATCAAGCAATTTTGAGAAATGTTTTGGTTAACACAATGAAATCTATTTCATGCCTATCGAAGATTACTGAGAGCTTTTAGTCTGTAAGGTGGAAGCTTTGTGATTCTTCAGAGGAGGAAGTTCAGTATATAACATTTCTCACAGTTTGAATGCAGTTCTTACCTCTTTGAATCATTGTACAACACTGGTGTTCTATGAAAATCTTTAGGATGTGAGGGCTGTGTGCTGATATTGAAAACCATTGGAGTGGAATGAAAGGCATATCATCACATGATTCCTTCTACATGTTCCATGTCATTTGAACCCTCCCCAACATTTCCTTTACACCCCAAAGTGCCTGTCTCCGTCACTTTGCCTGTGCTGTGTCCTCTGCCAGGCAGGCTACTCTGTCCTTTATGGTTTCACATCTCATTAGCTCTCTCCAACCACCTCTTCCTCAGTCTACATGAACCCCTAAGCTATCTCCTTTATAATGGGACAATGGTGATGCCTTCCCAGTAAAAGAGCAATGGGGCATGTGACAGAGTAGGAAAACCAGGGAGGAAAAGGTTTAGAGTCTCACAGGCCCCGTCGGGCTGCAAGTCTACTTCATGTTACTCCTTCTGGTTTGAAGCCATAAAACCATTTCAACAGGTTGGTAATGCAGAGAAGTTGTAGAACGCAGAGAAGAATGCATGTTTTTTATTGCTAGTTAACCTCTGTTGTAGATTCTGCACATCCCCGAATGCTGGGAGAATCGGGGTCTTGTTCCCTGAGGGTCTTAGTGGATTGCCATTTGCAGCTTGTGCCTTTCACATTTTAAATTGAAAACTGAAGAGCGTATTACTCAATCTTCATAGAGCAGTGAGGATGAACCCTACATTCATATCTTAGTGTTGGGGGGCTGTGGGATGGTGCTCATGGCAATTATAGCTTGTATTCAGAAAAGTTGCTCAAGGCAAAGGAACATTCTAAGTTTCTCAGGTGTACACAGGACAGGGAGTGTCCCGATGACCTTGAGGTCAATATTGCCTTGTGCAGCATCTGTAGTTTTTCCAGCTGCCACTGGCCCACCTATTCACCTCACTGAGCCAGCGTCAGGCCAGGCAGAATGGCTTAGACCATGGCAGAGGACTGCCTTGTAGGCAGATACAGGACTGCAACCAATGCCCTGAACCCCAAAATGTGACCGTCTGGAGTCTGATCATTTGTTCCTCTCCCCTACATTCCCCCAATGCTCACAGCACTGTCTTTTAAAATCAACTTTTTTAAAAAAAGTTTCTTGTTGGGAACTGTGTTTTTTCCAGAACCCATCAGCTCCAAGCCAAGTAGTTGTCCTCCAATCTAGTTGCGGGGAGCAGAGCCCACCATCCCGTGTGGGAATTGAACTGGCAACCTTGTTGTCAAGAGCTTGCGCTCTAACCAATGGAGCCATCCAGCCGCCTTTAATATCATCTTTAAGTAGTTTGCTTCTCTGCCTCAAATTTGTGTAGGGCTACCACCTATGACCTCACTAGTGTGGCTCTCAGGCCTAAGGCTGCCCCTCCTACAGCCTGACATTCCCACAGAGAAGCCCCTGAGATCCCTGAGAGGCTGTGTTCTCCCAGCCTGCTTTTCTGTCCTGAATCTGGGATGTCTGCCTTGGGCCCCTTCCTCCCACATCCCTTAGCCTATACTTGCATCTGCAGGCAGGTGGTCCCTCTAGGGCTGGGGTAGATGCTGCCTCTGTACTCCCAGGCACAGCCCAGGACCTGGCAATTGTTGCTATCTTCAGCCTCCCAGAGCCATGCCTGGCTCACCACAGATAGGATTTCTTGACGGGGATATGAAATGATGACCAAGGCATGCGACAAAAACCAGATTGTGTCCAGTGTGCATTTTGCACCATTGCTATATTGCTTTAATTCTATAATAGATTTTAATAATGGGTATGACAAGTATTTCCCAAATGTTCTTACCTATTTCTGTTTATTCTCCCAAATGACTTTTGCATCTTAAAAATGATTTTGAATAAAACTGAATGCATTTTGAATAAAACTCAAAATATCTATAGATCAATTTGAAATAAATAAACATCTTTGTTATATTAACACCTTTATTATATTTATCCTTTCCATAAAGTAAATTATAAAGACAACATTTGTCTTTCTTTTCAGTAAAGTTTTCTCATTCTTTATGAAGAACTTGCATGCTTCTTTAAATACATTTTTATTATGGTAAAATACACATAACATAAAATCTGCCACGTTAACCACTTTAAGTGTGCACTTCAGTGGCATTAGGCACATTCACATTGTTGTGCCAGCATCATCACCATCCCATCTCAGAAGCTTTTCATCTTCACAAACTGAAACTCTATATCCATTAAAACAATAACAGCCCAATTCCTCCCTGCCCCCAGTCGCTGGCACCACTGCTCCGCTTTCCGTCTCTATGAATTTGAGTACTCTAGCATCCTTATGTAAGTGGAATTATTTGTGCCTGCCTTATTTCCCTCAGCATAATGTCCCCAAGGTTCATCCATGTGGTAGCATGCATCAGAATTTCCTTCCTTTCTAAAGCTGACTCATATTTCATTGTATGTATATGCGTATGCATATCTGTTCTCCCATTGGTGGACATCTGGGTTGCTCTCACCCTGTGGCTGTTATGAACAGTAGTACTTCTGTGAACACTGATGTACAGTGCACTTTGGTTTAGGGATATTGCTGGGAATTTTGTTGCGGCTAGAGCGGTACTTTTTTTTCCTTTGTAAGCTCTAATTGGTTTTTGCTAGCATCTAGGAAAGATATAAATATTTGGATTTAGCCATATTGCTGAACTTGTATATTGATTCTCATGGCTCAGTTGATTCTTCTGAGCTTTCTAGATATATGAGAAAATCTTCCACAAATAAGGATCATCTTGTTTTTTTTGTCCCCGCATGTTTGGCTTACTCAGTCACACATCTGTCTGCATGTGTAGGAGGCCATGTCTTATGTGTCTCTTTATTCCCAGCACTTAGGGTCACACAAGGCACCTAAGAGTCAGGTAACAAGCATTTGCTGAGTAACTCACACTGGGGTATGTTAAATGCTGCCATATGCTGCCATTTTTATTTCCTTTGTCATTTGCGTATTTTAATTACCTGCTGGGAGTGTGGCCACTCATCATTCACAGCTGCAGTATAATATGCTGCAGTATTCAGTGTCCCCTTTCAAAGACATTCTTTCATTTATTTCTTAAATGACCATATGCACTAATAGTTATAATTCTCCCCATTATACTGATGAGTTAATTGAGCCTCAGAGGTTTCCTCACTTCGCCTTTCCAGTACACCTTGCATCAACCAATTAAGCTTTCATCAGCGAGTCTTCATTCTCTCATGTGCTGGGCGTGTGGCCACTCATCACTCAGAGCTGACTCTTACTGTGGGCATTAATCTGAGTCAAAGAAAGCTGCTTTGCCCAAGATCATGCTGCTGCCCTGGGATTTCTGATCTCCAGTGAATTGTCTATATGGGGTGCAAAGGACTGACACTTTGGCTTGAATATGTAACAACTAGGCCAGACCATCCCACCTCTAGAGCTCCCCATGGGGCCAGTTGAGGTCTCTTTGGAGCTGCATCCCCGCCAGACTTCTCCAATGCCCAGTCCTGCGTCCTAGTTTACCTGCATCTGGCTTCTCCCCACCCTCACGTTCCTGCTTCTGGAGCACTCTCTTAGGTCGACCTCTTGCACATGAATCTCCATCTCAGAGTCTGTCACCAGGGAATTCTAACTGAGAGAGTGGTGAAGTCAGGACCAGAACCATGTCCCATGGCCCTTTCACTACAGTGTGTACTTAGTCTGTAAACTGTTTGCGCACAGAGCACTTCTTGTCAGGGAGATTCCACATATATCCCTTCTAGGGAAGTATGTGTGGGATGATCCAAATGTTCTCAGATCTGAGACTTGCTCAAGGAAAAATGCCTCATCTGAGAAGTCACCTGTTCTCAAAAATCTCTTACTCAGACTGGACTTTTCTTCCCTTCTAGCATCCTCAGTGAAATAGTAACCAAAACCAGGAAGGCTGGGCACAAACCCCTTTTAGTTATGAGGAAATAAGTGGAAGGGCGGTCAAGGACAAGAAGCTAAGACATGCAATTTTTAGTTAAGTCCCTACCCCCACCCCTAAACACAATAAGCTTCAATGGAGTGAGTAACCGGCACTGGTAACTTAGGGTGTGACCTCTATCTCTCTCAGGAATGTCCTGGTTACTAGGAGTGCTGAGAAACACTGGCCTCTCCAGTGAAGACACTGACTATTGACCAATAGGCCATAGTGATATGGTGGCCATGGAATTGGCCAGATGGCAGAATTTTGTCAAGAGGACTGAGGCTGTTTCCGTCCATCTCCTCCATCTTTCCCGGGCACATTGTCCATTCATACTGTATCTACCAAAGGACAGGAGGAGTGGGGGGTGATCACAGAGCAGGAAGGGAGTCTTACATGTCATTGCCTGGAACTGGGTCCTAGGCCCCCCAGTGGTGAGGAAGGCTAGGAATCAACACTCTGGTGCTTTTAGCTTTTGCACTTGGAGGCAGGCAGAGAGAAGGGAGTTGGGGATGGCTGGCCGGGTTTCAATGCAGGGTATTTTTTTTTTAATTTATTGGGGAGACAATTGTTAGTGAAATTACATAGATTTCAGGTGTACAATTCTGTATTACATCATCTATAAATCCCACTGTGTGTTCACCACCCAGAGTCAGTTCTCCTTCCATCACCATATATTTGATCCCCCTTACCCTCATCTCCCTCCCCCCACCCCCCTTCACCCTCTGGTAACCACTAAAATTTGTTTGTGTCTATGAGTTCTTGTTTCTCATTTGTTTGTCTTGTTCTTTTGTTGTTTTTGGTTTATATACCACATATCAGTGAAATCATAGGGTTCTCTGCTTTTTCTGTCTGACTTATTTCACTTAGCATTGTACTCTCAAGATCCATCCATGTTGTCACAAATGCTCCTATATCATCTTTCCTTACCGCTGAATAGTATTCCATTGTGTATATATACCACAACTTCTTTATCCATTCATCTATCGAAGGACATTTTGGTTGTTTCCATGTCTTAGCCACCGTAAACAACGCTGCAATGAACATTGGAGCACACGTGTCTTTATGGATAAATGTTTTCAGATTATTTAGATAGATACCCAGGAGAGGGATTGCTGGGTCATATGGTAATTCTATTCGTAATTTTTTGAGGAACCTCCACACTGCCTTCCATAGTGGCTGCACTAGTCTGCATTCCCACCAACAGTGTATGAGAGTTCCTTTTTCTCCACAGCCTCTCCAACACTTGTTACTATTTGTCTTGTTGATGAAAGCCATTCTGACTGGGGTGAGGTGATTTCTCATTGTGGTTTGTATTTGCATTTCTCTAATGATTAGTGATGTTGAGCATTTTTTCATGTCTATTTGCCATTTGTATGTCCTCTTTGGAGAAATGTCTCTTCAGGTCCTCTGTCCATTTTTCAATTGGGTTGTTTGTTTTTTTTGTTGTTGAGCTTCATGAGTTCCTTGTATATTTTGGATATTAGCCCCTTATCAGAGGCACTGTTTGCAAAAATCTTCTCCCATTCAGTTGGTGGCCTCTTTATTTTGTCAATGGCTTCTTTTGCTGTATAGAAGCTTTTAAGATTCATATGGTCCCATTCGTTTATTTTCCAAAGGCACTTCCATTGCCTTTGGAGTCAAATTCATAAAATGCTCTTTGAACCCAAGGTCCACAAGTTTAGTACCTATGTTTTCTTCAATGCAGTTTATTGTGTCAGGTTCTATGCTTAAGTCTTTGATCCATTTTTAATTAATTTTGGTACATGGTGACAGATAGCAGTCCAGTTTCATTCTTCTGCACGTGGCTATCCAATTCTCCCAGCACCATTTATTGAAGAGGCTGTCTTTCCTCCATTGTATTTCCTACCTTCTTTCTCAAAAATTATCTGTCCATATTTATGTGGTTTTATTTCTGGGTTCTCAGTTCTATTCCATTGGTCTATGTGTCTGTTTTTCTGCCAATACCATGCTGTTTTGATTATTGTAGCCCTGTAGTACAAGCTAAAGTCAGGCAGTGTGATACCTCCATCCTTGTTCTTTTTTCTTAAGATTGCTTTGGCTATTGGGGGTGTTTTGTGGTTCCAACCAAAATTGATGATTTTTTGCTCTATTTCTTTAAAAAATGCCATTGGTATTTTTGATGGGGATTGCATTAAATCTGTATATTGCTTTGTTTAATATGGCCATTTTAACTATGTTGATTCTTCCAATCCATGAGCACGGAATGTCTTTCCATTTCTTTGCGTCTTCTTCAATTTCTTTCAAAAATGTCTTATAGTTTTCAGCATATAAATCCTTCACATCCTTGGTTAAGTTTATTCCTAGGTATTTTATTCTTTTTGCTGCAATTTCAAAGGGAATTGTTTTTTTTATTTCTTTTTCTGAGATTTCATTGTTAGTATATAAGAATGCAATGGACTTTTGTACGTTGATTTTGTAGCCAGCAACTTTACTGTATTCATTGATTGTTTCTAATAGCTTTTTGGTGGAGTCTTTAGGGTTTTCTATATATAGCATCATGTCATCTGCAAAGAGTGATATTTTAACTTCTTCATTCCCAATTTGGATGCCTTTTATTTCTTTCTCTTGCCTGATGGCTCTGGCAAGGACTTCCAACACTATGTTGAAAAGCAGAGGTGATAGGGGACAGCCCTGTCGTGTTCCTGAACGTAGAGCAAAGGGCTTCAGTTTTTCACCATTAATTATGAGATTAGCTGAGGACTTGTCATAGATGGCCTTTATTATGTTACGGTATTTTCCTTCTATACCTATTTTATTGAGTGTTTTAATCATAAATGGATGTTGTATCTTGTCAAATGCTTTTTCTGCATCAATTGATATAATCATATGATTTTTGTCCTTTATTTTGTTTATGTGCTGTATCACATTGATGGATTTGCGGATGTTGAACCATCCTTGTGCCCCAGGTATGAACCCCACTTGGTCAAGATGAATAATCTTTTTAATGCATTGTTGTATTCGATTTGCTAAAATTTTGTTTAGGATTTTTGCATCAGTATTCATCAGAGATATAGGTCTGTAGTTTTCTTTTTTTGTGTTGTCCTTACCAGGTTTTGGTATCAGGGTAATGTTGGCCTCATAAAATGAGTTAGGGAGTACTGACTCTTCTTCAATTTTTTGGAAGAGTTTGAGCAGGATTGGTATTAGATCCTGTTTGAAGGTTTGGTAGAATTCACTAGTGAAGCCATCTGGTCCCGGACTTTTGCTTTTGGGAAGGTTTTGGATGATTGATTCAATTTCTTTACTGGTGATCTGTCTGTTTAGATTTTCCAGTTCTTCATGGCTCAGCCTTGGAAGGCTATATGTTTCTAAGAACTTGTCCATTTCTTCTAGGTTATTGAATTTGGTGGCATATAGTCCTTCAAAGTATTCTTGAATGATCCTTTGTATTTGTGTGATGTCCGTGATAACTTCCCCTTTCTAATTTCTGATTTTGTTAATTAGTGTCTTCTCTCTTTTTATCTTAATGAGTCTAGCCAAGTGTTTGTCGATTTTGTTAATCTTTTCAAAGAACCAGCTCTTTGTCACATTAATTTTTTCTATTGTCTTTTTGTTCTCTATTTCATTAAGCTCTGCTCTGATTTTTGTTATTTCCTTTCTTCTGCTGACCTTGGGTTTCGCTTGTTCTTCTTTTTTCTAGTTTTTTAAGGTGTAACATGAGGTTATTTATTTGGGATTTTACTTGTTTCTTGAGATAGGCCTGTAATGATATAAATTTCCCTCTTAAAACTGCTTTCACTGCATCCCAAAAATTTTGGTAGGATGTATTTTCATTGTCTTTTGTTTCTATGTATCTTTTGAGCTCTCCTCTAATTTCTTCTTTGACCCAGTCGTTCTTTAAAAGTATGTTGTTTAATCTCCATGTATTTGTGTTTTTTCCTGCTTTCTTTTTGCAGTTGATATCCAATTTAAAAGCCTTGTGACGAGAGAACATGCTTTGTATGATTTCAATTTTCTTAAATTTGCTGAGGCTGATTTTGTTTCCCAATATATGGTCTATGCTTGAGAATGTTCCATGTACACTAGAAAAGAATGTATAGTCTGATGTTTTAGGATGAAGTGCTCTATATATGTCAATGATGTCCATTTCATCTAATGTGTCATTTAGGGCTGCTATTTCGTTATTTATCTTCTGTTTGGATGATCTATCCATACCTGTCAATGATGTATTTAAGTCCCCTAGTATAATTGTGTTTTGGTGAATTTCTCCCTTTAGTTCTGTTAGTAGTTGCTTGGTATATTTCGGTGCTCCCTGATTGGGGGCATAAATATTGATGACTGTTATGTCTTCTTGTTGTATAGTCCCCTTTACCATTATGAAATGTCCATCTTTGTCTCTTGTTATCTTTTTCACCCTGAAGTCTGTTTCATCGGAAATCATTATGGCTACACCTGATTTTCTCTGGGTACCATTTGCTTGGAGTGTCAATTTCCACCCTTTCACTTTGAGTCTATGCTTGTCCTTGTAGCTGAGATGTGTCTCTTGGAGACAGCATATGGTTGGGTTTAGTTTTTGGATCTAATCTGCTACTCTGTGTCTCTTTATTGGTGAGTTCAGTCCATTTACATTGAGGGTGATTATTGATATGTGAGGATTTCCTGTCATTCTATCTTTAGATTTCTGGTAAGGCTGTGTCTCCATTGTTTCTTTGCCTTTTTCTTGTCTATTATTTCTGTGTGGTGGTATTCTATGATGTTTCCCTCTGTTTCTTCTTTTATTACAGTATATATTTCTGTTCTGGATTTTTTTTTTAGTGGTTACCCTTAAGTTTATGTAAAAGAAAGTTTGATATTTAGAGTATTCCAGTTTCTTCAGTACACTTACTTTCTCTATTGCCATATTCCAGTTCAGGCCTTTACTCTCCCCCTTTTTATGTTTTGGTTGGCACAAGTTGTCCCTATTGATGGTGGTCTAATAGCCTCGTTTAGTATTTCTTGTAGTGCAGGTCATGTATTAGAAAATTTCCTCAGCTTTTGGATGTCTGGAAAGGTCTTTATTCCTTCTTCATATCTAAAGGACATCTTTGCTGGATATATTATTCTTGGCTCATAATTTCTCTCTTTAAATAGTTTGAATATTTGGTTCCATTCCCTCCTAGCTTGTAGAGTTTCTGCTGAAAAATGTGATGATAATCTAATGGCCTTTCTTTTGTAGGTTACCGTCTTCTTTTCCCTGGCTGCCTTGAGGATTCTTTCTTTGTGGTTGATTTAGACAGCTTCAATACAATGTGCCTTAGAGAAGGCCTTTTGGGATTGAGGTAAGTAGGTGTTCTATTTGCTTCTTGGATTGTGGGATGCTGTTCTGTCCACAATTTTGGGAAGTTCTCATCAACGATTTGCTTGAACATATTCTCTGTTCCCTTCTCTCTTTCTTCTCCTTCTGGTATGCCCATTATTCTTATATTGCTCTTTCTGATAGAGTCAGAAATTTCTTGTAGAGTTCTTTCACTTCTTTTAAGTCTCAAATCTCTTCTTCCATCTGTGTAATTTCCAACTTTCTATCTTCGATGTCACTGATTCTTTCCTCCATCTGGTCAACTCTACTTCCTAAGCTGGTTATTTCATTCTTAATTTCTTCTATTGAGTCCTGAATCTCCACAAATACTATTTGGTTCTTTTTTAAAATTTCAATCTCTTTCGTAAAATGCTCATGTTTTTCTTTGAGTTTGTTTCTGAGTTTATTAAAGAAAAAGAAAACTATCTGTGTTTTCTTGCATCTCTTTGAGTTTTTTCAGAACTGGAATCTTGACTTTTCTGTCATTTAAGTCACATATTTCCATATCTTTAAGTTCCTTTTCTGGAGACTTTTCACTTTCTTTCTGAGGTGTCTTGTTGCCTTGGTTATTCATGGCAATTTCTGATTTATTATTTTTCTTCCTAGACATCTACAGGAGTGGCTTCTGCAACAGGTTGATAGGAAGAGGACTTTTCTTTGTTTTCCAGTGCTTGTTGGTAGAATGTTTTATTTTCTCTCCGACTGCAGCCTTTTTTTCTCTCTCTCACACAGTAGTGCTATGTTTTCTCTGCATTATTCCAGCTTCTCACACTATGGGGGGGGGATTCCCTGGGAGATGGGCCTCTCCTCTGTTAACAGTTCGCCTGGGTCACAGGGAGCCATGTTCCTGTGGGGGTGCAGATTGCTTTTGAAGTTCCAAAGTTCTTTCTGCACCAGATTCAGAGCCCGTATGTTTCAGCAGTTGTGTTTACTCCTGCAGGGATCCGCCCAGATAGGTTGGGCCAGAGGCGGGGTGAGTTGTGAGAGGTGGCCCAGATCAATGGCAGTGACCATCACCACAGCAGGTCCCGCTTTCACAGCTCCCTCCCCTTTGCCGGAACTAGCTGGGCTGTGAATCTGTGTCTGTTGTCCACAGTTCTCAGAACAGCAAATAATCTGTTCTTTTGATCTGACTCTGCTACTGTTCTGCTTCTAGCACCGGGCAGGTGGGGGCGGTGCAAGCTCTGGGAGGGTAGGGAGGGGCGACTAATCTCATTGCCTAAGGCTTCCGTTCTCTGCTGGGCAGTGAGAGCTCAAACCACCGTTTTCAGCCTTCTTCCTTCAGTCTTTGCTCCTAGGTCTCTGCTGTGAGTGTTGGGTTCAGCCGTGCTATATGCTGCCCCCTCAGCCCTGTGGGCCAGAAGCGGAGCCCTAGCAGTCCGAGTTCTTTTCTCTCCCGCAGCTGCGGTAGTTCCGGGATGCAGCGAGCTCGGAACACTGATCTAGGTCTGCGTCCAAAGCAGGGTTTTTTAATATGAGAGTCCACAGAGGGCTTCTAGAAACTCCACTGGACCCTGAGAGTTTGAATGTTTGTGTGTGTGTGCTTGTGTGTGTGTGTCTGTATGCTCCTAGCTTTCAATAAAATATTTAAACATTCTTTCCATTTTAACACATGTATTGCCATCTAAGTTTTCTCAGATGGCTGTGTACTGTTCCATCATATATGTGCACCATTTTTTATTGAACCAGTCCCCAATGATGACATCATTTTTGATGCTGCTGCAGTCCTTACCCATGATTTATTGAGTGTCATTGATAATATCTATGATGTCAGTTCCTAACAGTGGTTAGTTTAGGTGTTGATCATGTGACCAAGGTTTGACCAATGAGATGGAAGGGGTTTCTTTTGGATGCACTTGAAGACCTTCCTCCAGGTCCTGATGCCTGTCAACTTTTCTTCTACATGGTTTTCTCCTACTCTTCTTCTTCAGGTGTCTTCCCACTACTGTTGCTGGTGGTATGCATCTTCCCACATGTCCCTATTGCCTACCCCATGCTTGCCAAATAGTGGAGTTTATTCATATTATTATCAGAGGGTGATTGTCCATGAACCTAGTGGTGTTTACGTGTATGGCTCCTTACAAACCCCAGCTAAGGTTCTGAGGGTCCTGAGCAACAGGTCTCCTTGGCTATATGTTTTCTACAATTAAAAAAAGTGAGAGACTTCAACTGCAGTCAGTTAAGAACATTGTCTTTTTCTCCTCTGACCTCCCCCATCACATCTTTACCTTCAGGGAGGTCACCGACATTTTAGGGATCTGGTTACCAGCTGAGTTGGGAATGCATTTAGCTCAGGGCTAGTGGAATGTATTCCTGCAGTTCTCAGTCACTCTTGTGCATAGTTACACTATGTCCAGCTGTCCTAGTTTAGGAATGGCCTCTAGACTCAACTTTACCTTCTACCTGGTTTTTGACCCAAAGGCGCAGGGTCAAAAAGTGGGTCTTGGTCAGGAAGCGTCCTATAGCATTTGTCATTGGAAGTATGGGATTGAAGGAGAGGAAACAGGTTTGAAATATATGAATTATAAGCTGGTCTTGGAAAACTCTTTCCATCATAATACACGTAAAATTATGAATGGAACATTTGGTGGTGTTTGATGCCTAGTCAAAAATGGAAGTTTTCTCCTATCGGAAATATACTCAGTAATGTGGTATACACAGTAATTCGTGAACCTTGCATTTCTTTTTATATTTGATGGGAATTGGATGAAATAGTATTTCTCAACTTCCCCTTTTGTAGGTCACACACCTTTATTTTTTTATTATTTTTTTTATTAGTTTCAGGTGTACAAGACAAGGTAATACTAGACATTCATCATTTATATCCCTCACACTGGGGACCCCCTCCCCCTCCTCCCATCCACTATCCCTCCGACCTTGCACCGAGCCATCACATTATATATATAAAATTATAGTTGGCATTCATTATTGTTCAGCTTCAGGTGTACATTGCAGTGATCAAGCACTTACATGTTCCCTGAGGTGGTCTCCCAAATGGGACATGTGTCCATCAGATACCCTACAAAATCTTTACAACATTATTGATTATGTTACCCAAATTAATTTTCAAAAACCCTGAGGCCATCTTGTGGTTACCGACTGTTTTCTAATCCCCTCACCTTTCCCCTTATCCCCACCCCTCCGCCCATCTAGCAACCCTCAATTTTTCCTTTGTCCCCAAAACTGTTTCTGATTAGTTCATTCACTTATTCTTTTCTTTAGATTCCTCATATAAGTGAGATCATATGGTATTTGTCTTTGTCTGTCTGACTTATTTCACTTAATAAAAAAGGATCCTACTGAATGGGAAACGATTATTTGCCAATGATATATCTGATAAGGGACTAATATCACAAATCTATACAAAACTCACTCAACTCAACTCCAAAAAAAACAAACAACCCAATTGAAAAATGGGCAGAGGACTTGAGGAGACATTTTTCTAAAAAGGACATACAGAAGGCAAACAGATATGAAGAAATGCTCAACCTCACTAACCATCAGAGAAATGCAAATAAAAACCACAATGAGATACCACCTCACCCCAGTCAAAATGGCTATCATCAATAAATCAACAAACAACAAGTGCTGGCGTGGATGTGGAGAAAAGGGAACGCTTGTGCACTGTTGGTGGGACTGCAGATTAGTGCAGCCACTATGGAAAACAGTATGGAGGTATCTCAAAAATCTGAAAATGGAACTACCCTATGATCCAGTAATTCCACTCCTAGGTATCTATCCGGGGAAATCCAAAACTCTATTTCAAAAATCTGTATGCACTCCTATGTTTATTGCAGCATTATGCACAATAGCCAAGACATGGAAACAACTGAAATGCCCATCAGTAGATGACTGGATTAAGAAACTGTGGTACATTTATACAATGGAGTGTTACACAGCCATAAAGAAGAAAGAAACCTTACCATTTGCACCAACATGGATGGATCTAGAGAACATTATGTTAAGTGAAATAAGTCACACACCTTTATATATAGTGTAACTACCCACAGAAAGGACATCAGTGTGTGAAGTGGCATAGATCCAATGTATGAGATCTGTCCTCTCACATCCCCTTCATCTGATGAAGTCTACTGGGTTCAGACAAGACAGATGTAAAATTGTGATCTGGGCAGTAAGACGTCCTGAAGAAATTCTTGTTTCAGTTCAAAATCTTTATACCGATTCAATAAGCTGTAGTAATCAATGTAGTATAAAATTATATGACCACACAATTTTGAAGCTCAAGACAACATAGGGACAATTTAAATGCTGTGTGTAGTGAGCATTGCCAATAAGAAGAGTCTTTAAGATTTATAAACTTCGATAAAAAAAATTAAGGAAATACTAAAATCTTAGACATTGTATATGAAGGAAAACTGACAGAGACTTGCCCAAATTTGAGAATAATTTGAAAAATAATTGAAAAATTTAAATGGTATCTATCAATTGTGAGTTTTGAAACAGAAAGAGAACATTATATACTAACAATTTTTCTTTTTAAAAAGTGATCAAGCCTGTTAGTGGAAAGACTGGTTTGTATTTCCATTATGTTTATAGAAAATGGTATTATGAAATCAATGTCACATTATGAGGCAATCCAAAAGGCATTCATTAGCTGTGGATGAAAACATAAAATTATTCCAGAGTTGTGTCAAGAAGTTAATTAGTAAAAATATCATGTGAGAAAATAAACGCATGGAATAAGGAAGGAAAACTCTGCCCTTTCATCCACAGGATGGGTGAACAGATGAGGACAAAGCCAGTTGCAACATCAATGAGAAAAAAATAATTCTACCATTTGCAGCTTTAAAGTGTCAGAACAACATTTACTTTGACAAACTACTGCTTCTCACTCTGTGAAAGACCTTGTCTTCTAGATTCATGCACTCACAGAAACATTGCTGATCAGTGAGAAACAAATGTCTCATTGCCCAAGGACCCAGGTCACCTGGGCCCAGAGAAGCGACTGGCACACAGTGGGCAGAACTTCCAGTGGGGTTCTGGACACAATGGTCACATCTGGCTGCACTTGAAAGTTTCTCGGGAGATGGGGCCTGGGTTCACCTTGTAGTCCAGACCTGCCTGACACTGACTCTGTCACACGTAGCCTGCTTTGCTCTGAGTCCTCAAAATACTTCTTCCAATATCTCCCTAAGCCGGGAATACTCTCTTTTCTTTGGCAAGTTGTCTGGGTCCCTCTGGTATGTGACTTTATTCCCTTTGTGCAATTCATGACTTTGTTGACTGCAGATTTGTTTTTCGTGGGCTGATTTTCCTATGACTTGTGTTCTCTGGATGTCTTCTCTGGATTTTGTGATGTTTGATATTTATCAACACTGTGGAATTTCTAACATGCCATAATTTATTTTCTCGTTCTCAATAAATATATCTTTTGTGCCTAGCTTGGCATTGGCAATATTGTGGTATTTTTCATAAAGACTGCCCCTAAGTTATCCAGGCCTGAGGCCCAGCAGCACCAGGCCCAATTTTGTCCATCATTCACCCACCCGAGGAACAATCGCACCTGCTTCTGCACGCAGCCCTCAACGGACTTATGCATGTCCTCCCAGGGGTTTGTCTACACTGAACTGAGGGCATTTCTAACCTCCTGAGTTTCAATGTTTTACCACTGACATGAGACATTACTTTTGCTAAAGGGACTGTTAGAAGAGGCATGATAGTTCCAAAACGCCTACCTGTGTGGGCTCCTTTCCATTATTCCAAAGACCTGAAGGCTTCAGGAGACAGCTCAGTGCCCACAACTTGACACACAAGATGGATGCTGTTTACCCTGTGGTCTCCTCTCGTCCTTACTCCCTTCTAAAACACAGCCCTGTGCCTCAGTGGTGGGGAATTGCATGCAAGCAGCCTCCCAAACCTGCCATGTGAGGCTTCTGCACCTGCTGTCTCAGTGGCTTGGATTGATTTCCCTACCTGGATTTGATTGCCCCTGTGTGACCATGGGATGGCTATGAAACCCTAGCATGTGGCCAGTTTTTGTTAAGCAACAGTCCAGCTCTGCATAGAATTGAGGCTGACGTTCACTGTCTGCCCTTCCATAGCCTGCAATAATTAATGCCAGTCATGAAGGGTAATATTTTAGCATCACACTTATTAAGACCATTATTAGTTATTAAGTACCAAGGAGTACAGTAGGTGTTGGGGACTCAAATTCAATACCAAGAAAAACAGTAATGGGCACTGTGCAATCGGAAAAGACGTGGATTTGGCCATGACTTTTCTAAAACAAAAAATCCACATTATTAAATTGAGATTCACTCTGTGTCCCCTGTCTGGTGGTGAGGAATTTTGAATAATACTATTAGCAGTATGAGGGATCGTAACTTCCCATCAGTACTTATGGGTCAGATGATTCACGAGGCAGGGATGGGTAGGGGTGAGCCCTTGGACTGTGAATGTGACCTTGCCGCTGGGAGCCCTCCCTAAGCCGTGGGTTCTGCATCCATGGAACAGGCACAGTGATGCCACCTGCCTCGCCAGGAGGAGCAGTGAGGTGATGAATGCTGAGCGCTGACGTCTCCTTGGGCACGTCAGCCTTGCTCACTCAGGGGCTGGCTATGATGTTTTTCATATCCAGGTTTTGCTTGCAGATGTCAGACACATTATTTCACATGTCTTTGGAGCTTACGAGGACTGGAGAACAATAGGACTTGAAAAAGATTTTTTGGTCCAAGTAAACCCTCTGCTTTGCAAACATGGAAACTCATTGTGCTTTCTCCTACTTCTGTGTAAGGAATTCAGAAAGCTGTTTTTGAAATCCTGAGCCATGGTGGGATTACTTAATTGAGATTAAATATTAATTAATCAGTTAATTAATTGAGATGGTGACCAGGACAGTGTAACCAAGTGCCTGGACAGAAGTGCGATGTCAAAGGATTAACTGTGGGTCAGGTTCAGATAAAGGTCCCGGTTTCAGATGGATGAGAGTGGCTTAGGGCTGGGCAGTCCCGGGGGAGCTTTGGCCTTTGAGGTTGACATTCCCAACAGACTCGTGTTCAGACGTTTGATTTTCAATTTCCAGCTTGGTAGGAGCTCATCAAACACCGGCGCCGTCACAGTGTCAGCGTTGAACAATATGGCATCTTATTTTCTTTCAGCTCCAGTTCACGGTTACCTTGAGGTGACTATCCACATCTGATTTGTTCAAGGAAGCTATGTTCGTTTACTTTAGCAGTTTTTTTCTTCTCCTAGAGAAATAAACAGAGTTCAATGGGCCTTTTATGTAGCTGTAGGACTCCTTATGTAGTTTCACTTTAGGCCACCAAGTTCATGAGCCACGATGAGGAACATGCAGCTGTCCCTCTCTTGAGAGGGTTGGTTTCCTCCTTTGTGCTGGGCTGTGAGTGAGAAAGAATCAGTGCCTGGTACAAACCTTGAGAATTCACTTGGAAGACGTGCTGAGGACAGAATTGGCAATTGTGTTTCTTTAGTGAAAGCAGGAGGATATTTATTTACTTTGTTTCACTCAATGAATGATTCTAATTAGGGCCAACAAGAGTGAGGACTTACAGCAAATGCCAGTGGATTCTAAAAATCGTCCTGCTGTTTTTCATATGTTGGGCAAATAGATTGAGGTGTGAAAACCGGAAGTTGTCTTTAGTTTGTTTCTGCATCCCACCGAGAAAGTGATTTCTTGGGGAACATGTTGAAGAAGCTGCATGCATGGATACTCTGGCTGGAACTTTTTGGGTTCAGAGTAGCAATTTACTAAGCAGGTCTTGTGATGTCTGTGATTACTCTTTGGGTTTTGATTTTCTGGGTCAGCCTTAAATGGCTAGATCATTTTTTCCTAAGTCATTGGCCTATAATTGGGTATTTTACGTCAGACAAATTATGATTTCTGCTTCCTGGACATATGGACCCATGGGGTGGACTCGTGTGTGTAAAGAAAATCTAAAGATGACTGCACAAACTGGGTTGGGTCAAGGTTGCTTTTTATATATGTTTGCATAAATATCATTATAGTAACATGAATACAGCATTCTCCTTATGAACTTTATAGTACATAATTTTAGAATAATGTGAAGAAGTGCAAACAGCCAGGTACTTCACAGTACCTTTACCTCTCCAAACTTCAATTCCCAAATGTCACTGCCCCATCAACTTTTATAGTAGTTCTGTGCCTAATCCTCACACCATGCTTTGAATGTATAAATATAACCATGTGCAGCTTTCTTCCAAGTGTGCTCAGCAGACACTCTGCATGAAATCACCTGGGTGTTACTTAAAACTCAGATTCCTAGTTCCTATCCCAGACCTACTGGATCCTAATTTCTCTCTCTCTCTCTCTCTCTCTCTCTCTCTCTCTCTCTCTCTCTCTCTCTCTCTCTCTCTCTCTCTCTCTCTCTGTTTTACAAGCTCTCGGGGTGGCTTTATGTCCTCTCAGGATTGAAAGCCAGCATCCCTTGGGATTGAACCACCTATTGGCATTGTGAGAGCACATCACGGGCTTCAGAGCACACCTGGTTAACCCTTTCTGTATTGTTGTTGTTGTTACTCTGCATCTTTCAGTCTCTTGCCCAGGGACACTGATACCATTTAGATTTTATTGGGGTGGGGGAGCAATAGCAAAGAAAGGCAAACGCAAGACAACAGGCCTTCTGTGTGGGACTTTGTGACTCATCTCTTCCCATCAGGAGAACAAAAATTTCTGAACATCCCACTGACCACCTTCCTGGGTGAGAACTCCCTAAATCATCAGTGCATACTTCTGCTGTGCTTTAGAGGGCTTCCAACAGGGTTTATTATGTTCTTGTTAATAGAAGATGTCAATTTCTTTTCCCCAAATCAACTCATATTTATTGAATGCCTGTAACATGTCAAGTTCTTTACTAGGTTTTCCATCAGTTCGTTTTCCACTTGAACAACTTAAAATATGTTTTTGAATAAAGCAGAAGGCAGCATAGATTGTACTCAGAAAAATATAGCAGTTTTCCATCCAACAATTTACACTTTGGTCATAAACTTCAAGCCAAAAACTACAGTCTCACTAAAATTCATGTGCAATTTAAATCAGTTCTATCCTTGATGACTTTAAGTGTAGCTCCCAACAGAAACCAGGAATATGAAGCAGAAGGGGGAACATGAGGCATTATGGGATTGACGGTCAAACAACATTAACTTTGATGACTCAGGCAGCATCTGTGTGTGCCTTCTCTGGACCTGTGCTCACCTCTCCACCTGCACTGGGTCTTCCACCCTCCGAAAACCACACTAAGGTCATTGTCGTCCTTTTATGGCCAAGCAACTGGCTCACAGGGGGAAGCACTGTGCTGCTCAAGGCAGCAACCCAGGGCAGGGAGGATGGACAGAGAGACCATGACAGCGAGAGACGCAGTATGGACTTGATTGGCTGAAGAGAGGGCCCTGCATGCGGTGCTGTGGACGTGACCCTTGAGGACAATATTGCAGCATAAATTCTAATGTACTATGAGAACTGGAGGCAGATCATACAAAGTAAGATAGAAGTTTGGTACAGCATGCCATCATCATTCTGCTGCCTGTGAAATTTAATTTTATAGGTTACTGTATGTAGGTCTCTCCATTAGCAGAGGTTTATCATTTGCAATTAGTAAAATATGATGCTTTGGGTCATTTCTGCAAAACATTTGGAGATCAAGTTCTGATAACATCTTGGAATAAGTAAGAGGACTCTGTTTGGGAAGACGATTGAATATTTGCTAGTGTTTGTTCTGGAAAGACCTGGAAATCCATTGACTCCTCCAAACATCCTACATCCTGGCATTTCCCCCACATCTGCCCTGGAATTGTCCTCAGTGTGCTGCCAGGATCCAAGAGGATCCCTGAGTTGTCATCTGTCCCACAAGTATTTCAGACTAAAGAACAACACATGTGCCTGGCTGATGAGAGTCTTCAGAATGGATGGAGAGAAACTCTTTCCAAATATTGTCCCCAGAAGCTGCTCTGAAGGAGGCACAATCACAGATTATATGTCAACTCATTTAGTCTTCAGAATAACCCAGGCAGGTTGCCAGCAGAGCCTGGTCTGAACCAGACCTCCTCACTGCAGAGACTCTGCTGTATAGCATTATTGAATATGGACTTCTGTCAGTTAGAGTGCTGTTAAGACTTGATGTTTGTGTCATGGCCTTCCCCTGGCTCTGGCCTGCTTTGCACTCCCCACCCCAAAGGCTTTGTGGGAAAGACTCCTGCTCATTCCTGAGGTCTCAGCTTAAAGGTGGCTTCTTCAGAGGCTGGCCCTGATCCTGACCATCTCAGGGTCCTCTGTTTTCCCCATTATTTTTTCCTTATAGAATTGTAGATAATCAGTTATGTACTTATTTTTTAAAATTTGTTTAAATAACAAGCTGCTTATACACAACGTGGATGAATCTCAAATGCATGATGTTAAAAAAAAGAAGCCAGGCTCAAGACTGCATAACATATGGCTTCATTTATATGACATTCTGGAAAAGCTAAAACTGCAGGAAAGGAAGACGGATCAGTTGTTTCAGGACCTGGGGTGGGGTGGTGGTGGTGAGGGGTTGGGCGGTTGGCCACGAAGGGGCCTGAAGGAATTTTTGGAGGTTGCAGAGCTGTTCTTCACTGCGGTGGTTATACCACTGTGTGCATTTGTCACAGCTCAAAGAACTGTAGACCATCGAGGGTAAATGTTACTGTGGATAAAGTGCACCTACTCAAAAAATCTGATCCAGCTCCTCCCCCTGACTTAGGTTTGGGATGTTACTGTTTGCTTTAGGGTCTCTCTTAGCATAAAATCAATGGAGAAAAAAACGCACAGAAAAGTTCATAGCATTAGCATATAAAAGTATCTCTGGAAAATCTTTGCAAAGCATGATTGTTTTTATACATGATAGTTTCTATACAAGAGGAGCTCATAGGAATAAATAAAGAAGAAACCCCCCAACAACATCATAAAAAACATGAATAGAGGCCACAGTATGGCTCGCATTTCACAAAAATCACTAACCAACCATTGTGATTGATTATATATTTTTAAATTAAACTTCTTATTTTGAGCTAATTGTAAATTCACGTGTTATAAGAAGTAATACAGAGACATCCAAGTTCCCTTTACCTGTTGTACTTATAGTGCAATACCTCAATCAGGATATTGACACTGATATAGTCAGATACAGAACATTTCCACCATCACAAGTTTTCTCTTGTTGCCTTTTTATGCCACATGGACTTCCCTCCAGCCCCACCACCTCCTTAACCCCTGCCAGCCATCAATCTATTCTCCACTTCTGTAATTTTGTCATTTCAAGAATGTTATATCAATGAAATAATTAATTACATATAATCTGCAGTCTCTTGGGATTGGCTTTTTCCATGCAGCATAATTCTCTTGACAATTCATCCATATTGTTTCATATACCAGTAATTGTTCCTTTTCATTGCTGAGCAGGAATCCATTGTGTGGAGGACCCACAGTTTATTTAGACATCCATCTGTTGAAGGACAGACATCTGGAGGTTTCCAGTTTGGGGTATTTCAAATAAAGTAGGGTGGTTATAAACATTCATGTACAGATTTTTCTGTGAACACAAAATTTCTTTTTTTAAATATATTTTTTTAATAAGGATTTATTTTTTATTATTAATTAAATTTATTGGGGGTGACCATAGTTAGTAAAATTACATAGATTTCAAGTGTACATTTCTGTAATACATCATTCATATATCACATTGTGTGTTCACCACCCAGAGTCAGTTCTCCTTCCATCATCACATATTTGATTCCCCTTACCCTCATCTCCCTTCCCCCACCCCCCTTACCTCTGGTAACCACTAAACTATTGTCTGTGTCTATGAGTTTTTGTAACTTTATTTGTTTGTCTTGTCCCTTTGTTGCTTTCAGTTTTATATCCCACATATCAAAAATCATATAGTTCTCAACTTTTTCTGTCTGACTTATTTCCCTTAGCATAATAATCTCAAGATCTATGCATATTGTCACAAATGGCAGTATTTTCTTTTCTTACGGCAGAGTAGTATTCCATTGTGTGTATATACCACATCTTCTTTATCTAATCATCTATTGAATGAAACTTTGGTTGTTTCCCTGTCTTGGCCACCACAAATAAAGCTGCAACGAACAAGACTCCACCAAAAAGCTATTAGAAGCAATAAATGAATACAATAAAGTTGCTGGCTACAAAATCAATGTACAAAACCCCATTGCATTTCTATATACTAACAATGAAATTTCAGAAAAGGAAATGAAAAAAACCCAGTTCCTTTTGCAATGGAAACAAAAAGAATAAAATATGTAGGAGTAAAATTTCATATTTATGGGATAAATGCCCACGAGCGCAATTCTTCGATCATATGTAAGTTCTATGTTTGGTTTTATAAGAAACAGCCAAACTGCTTTCTAGAGTGGCTGTATCATTTTATGTTTCTACCAGCAATGAATGAGTGTTCTAGTTTTTATGCATTCCTACTGTCAGCACTGGATATTGTCACTGTTTTGGTAGTATAGCTGTTGGGGCTTTAATTGTCATTTTTTCTTTGCTTAATTATATTAAACATCTTTTCATGTGCCTGTCTGGTATCCATAGTTTCTCCATTGTGAAATGTCTGTCCATGTGTTTTGCTGGTATTCTCACTCGATTGCTTGTTTCTTGTTTTTTGTTTGTTTGTTTGTTTTGTTTTAAACTGTTGAGTTTTGAGGATTCTTTATATATTCTAGACACTAGTCCATTGCAGGATATTTGGTTTGATTGTCTTTTTACCCTCTTAGCAGGGTTCACAGATCTTGTTCACAGATCAAATGTTTTTAATTTGTGTACTAAATACATTACAAATATATATTATACAAATATATAAAATAATACATAATGTAATAAAACATTAAATGTAGAAATAATTTATCTAATTTAATCTATGTATGTAGTCTAGTATTTTTCTTTTATAAATCACACTTTCTGAATCAAGTCTAAAATGTCTTTAGCCCTAGGTTCCAAAGATATACTCCTATGTTTTCTCTAAAGGCTTTATAGTTTTGTGTTTTATATTTAAGTCTGTGATCTATTTCGAGTTAATTTTTTTTATACGGTTCAGATCTAGGTTGCTTTTTTCCTTCATTCTCTCTTTTCTTTCTCTCTTTTCTTTCTTTCTCTTCTCTCTCTCTCTCTCTCTCTCTCTCTCTCTCTCTCTCTCTCTCTCCTTCCTTCCTTCCTTCTTTTTTTCTTTCGTTTCTTTCTTTTGTTCGGTTTGTTTATTTGTTTGGTCTCTGAATGTCAGTCCCAGCACCATTTGTTGAAAAAGCTCCCTTTCCTCCATTGAATTGAATTACTTCTAAACCTTTGTCAAAAATCATTCGGGCATATTCATTTTTGGTGTATCTTTTTCTGGGTTCTCTATCATGTTCCATTTATCTATGAGACTATTCCAGCCAATACCTGTTGTGGATACCTTAGGTATAAATTGGGGCTTAATATTGGGTCAAGTGATTCTCTCACTTTTACTATACTTTGTCAAGATAGTTTTCATTATTCTATGTCCTGTGCTATTCCATATGGATTTTAGAATAATCTTGTGTGTGTCTGCAGTAAGTCCTGCTGGAACCACAATAGCTAACACAATACTCAAAAAGGAAGAGCAAAATCGGAGGACTAACACTTGCCAATTTCAAAACTTACTACAAAACCACAGAATCAAGAGAGGGTGGTACTGGCAGAAGGGTGGAAATATAGGTCAATGGAATAGAATTGAGTCTAGAAGAAATATTAGAGTACCTTAATTTATGGTCAATTGGTTTTTGACAACAGTGCCAAGACAATTCAAAGAGGAAAGAACAGTGTTTTCAATAAATATTGCCAGAACAACTGGATAAACACAAACAAAGAAAAATAACATTGTTTATAAAAATTTTCTCCCATTCGGTTGATTGCCTCTTTATTTTGTCTAGGGTTTCTTTTGCTGTGCAGAAGATTTTTAATTTGATATAGTCCCATTCATTTATTTCAATTTTTACTTCTCTGGCCTTTGAGGTCAAATTCATAAAATCCTCCTTTAACCCAAGGTCAATAAGTTTAGTACCTATGTTTTCTTCTATGCAGTTATTGTTTCAGGTGTTTGATCCATTTTGAGTTAATTTTACCTGGTAGCAGCAGCTTAGTTTCATTCTTTTGCACGTGGTTTTCCAATTCTCCCGGCACCATTTATTGAAGAGGCTGTCTTTTCTCCATTGCATGTTTTTGGCTCCTTTGTCGAAAATTATCTGTCCATATTTATGTGGGTTTATGTCTGGGTTTCAATTCTATTTCATTTGTTTGTGTGTCTGTTTTTCTCCCAATATTATACTTTTTTGATTTTTGTTGCTCTGTAGTACAAACTGAAGTCAGGGAGTATGATACCTTCAGCATTATTCTTTTTCCTTAGGATTGCTTTGACTATTCGGGGTATTTTGTGATTCCATAGAAATCTGATGATTTTTTTCTTCTATTTCTTTAAAAAAATACCATTAGGATTTTGATGGGGTTTGCATTAAATCTGTATATTGCTTTGGATAATACGGCCATTTAAACTATGTTGATTCTTCCAATCCATGAACACGGAATGTCTTTCCATTTCTTTGTGTTTTTTTCAATATCTTTAAAAAATGTCTCATAGTTTTCAGTGTATACATCTTTCACATCCTTGATTAAGTTTGTTTCTAGGTATTTCATTCTTTTTGTTGCAAATGTGAAAGGAATTTTTTTTTAAATTTCTTTTTCTGAGATTTCATTGTTAGTATGTAGGAATGCAATGGATTTTTTTATACATTGATTTTGTAGCCAGCAACTTTACTGTATTCGTTGTTTCTAATAGCTTTTTGGTGGAGTCTTTAGGGTTTTCTATATATAGCATCATGTCATCTGGCTAATATCCAAAATATACAAGGAACTCATACAACTTAACAATAAAAAAACAAACAATCTAATAAAAATGTGTAGATGACCTGAAGAGACATTTCTCCAAAGGGGACATACAGATGGCCAATAGGCATATGAAAAGATGCTCAACGTCAGTAATCATCAGAGGAATGCAAATAAAAACCACAATGAGGGGTGGCTGGTTAGCTTACTTGGTTAGAGCATAGCACTAATAACACCAAGGTTGCCGGTTTGATTCCTGCGTGGGCCAATGGTGAGCTCCGTCCTCTTTAAAAAAAAAAACAGAGAGTGATATCACCTCAGACCAGTTAGAATGGTTATCATCAACCAGACAATGGCAATAATAACAAGTTTTGGAGAGGCTGTGGAGATAAAGGAACCCTCATACACTGTTGGTGGGAATGCAGACTGGTGCAGCTGCTGTGGAAGGCAGTTGTGGAAGCTCCTCAAAAAATTAAGAATAAAATTACCATATGACCCAGAAATCCCTCTCCTGGTTATTACCCAAAAAGTCTGAAAACGTTCATCTGTAAAGATATATGTGCTCCAATGTTCATTGCAACTTTAGTTACTGTGGCCAAGACATGAAAACAACCAAAGTGTCCTTCAGTAGATGATTCAATAAAGAAGATGTGGCATATATACACAATGGAATACTATTCTGCCATAATAAAAAATGAAATAGAGCTATTTACAACAACATGGATGGATCATGAGATTATTATGCTACTTGAAATAAGTCAGACAGAAAAAGTTGAGAACCATGTGATTTCACTGATATGTGAAATATAAAACTGAAAGCAATAAAGGAACAAGGCAAACAAATAAAGAAACAAAACTCACAGACACAGACAATAGTTTAGTGGTTACCAGAGGGTAAACGGGGAGAGGGGTGGTAGATGAGGATAAAGGGTATCAAACATATGGTGTTTGAAAAAGAACTGACTCTGGGTGGTGAACACACAATGTGATATATAGATGATGTATTACAGAATTGTACACTTGAAACCTATGTAACTTTACTAACCATTGTCACTCCAATAAGCTTTCATTAAAAAAAAAAGAAAAGTAAAGTTGTCTCCTTCCTTATACTATACACAAAATTTAACTCAAATGGATCATAAATATAAATGTAAGAATTAAATCTATGAAAACTTTAGACAAAAACATAGCAGTAAAGCTTTGTGACCTTGGATTACTAAATGTTTTAAAAATATGACACCAAAACCACAGACAAAAAAAAGAAAAATAGACAACTGGAGTTCATCAAATTAAAAATTTTATGCTGCAAACAAAACCAGCAACCCACTGAAGTAAAGTGTCCAGAATATACAAAAAATCTCTTAGAATGCAATAATAAAAATATAAATAATCCAATTAAAAATGGGCAAAAGATCTGAGTAGGCATTTGTTTAATGTGACATACAAGTGGCAAATAAGCACATGAAAAGATGCTCAACATCCTTAGCCATTAGGGAAATGCAAATCAAAACCACAGTGAAACACCACTAGGTATCCCATTCAGATTAACTAGGTCAATTCTAATAATAAAAGAAAATACATAACATCTGAAATGTTGGAAAGGCTATGGAGGAATTAGAACTCTTGTACACTGCCGGTGGGAATGCAAACAGTGCAGCTGCTTTGAAAACCAGTTTATCAGTTCCTCCGAAAGTTAAACATAGAGGTACCATATGACCCAACAATCCACTCCAGGGCATATACCTAACAGAAATGAAAGAACATGTTAGCACAAAAACTTGTACGAGAATGTTCATAGCAGCTTTATTCCTACTAGACAAAAACTGGAAACAACCCAAATGTGCACCAACCAATGAATGCATAAATAAAACATGCTATTTCCACACAATGGGATATTTTCAGCAATAAGAAAAAATAAAGCTGTGATGTATGCTACAACTTGGATAAACCTTGAAAATATAATGCTAATTTAATGTAAGGCAGTCACAGAAGACCACCTATTCTATGTTTCCATTCCTATGAAATGTCCAGAATAGGTAAATTCAGAGAGATCAAAAGTAGATTAGTGGCTTCCTGGGGCTAGGGAGTGGAGTAAGGGCAATGGATATTAACTGCTAATGGCTTCCAGCTTGTCTTTTGAGGTGATGGAACATGTCCTAAAGTTAGATTGTTATGTTAGTTGCACAAGTCTTTGTGTATACTACAAACCATTGAACTGTACACTCTGAATTGACAAGTTGTGTGGTACTTGAAGTATACACAGTCATGTGCCAAGTAATGACATTTTGGTCAACGACAGACCACATATTAAGTTCACGAATTTGTTGCAATGATGTTGTTAAACTTTTTTTGATATCAGAGGGATTATTTATTATGAATTTGTACCAACTGGACAAACAGTTAACCAAGATTACTACTTGAAAGTGCGGCATGAAAAAGTTAGACGAACTGAACTTTTCACCAACAATTCACGACAATGCACCAGCTCACACAGCACTGTGTGAGAGAGTTTTTAGCCAGTAAACAAATAACTGTAGTGGAACACTCTCCTTACTCACCTAGTCTGTCCCTCAGTGACTTCTTTCTTTATGAAGATAAAGGAAATATTGAAAGGAGGACACTTTGATGACATTCAGGACATCAAGGGTAATACGATAAGACCTTTGACGGCCATTCCAGAAAAAGAGTTCCAGAATTGTTTTGAAGGGTGGACTAGACGCTGGCATCAGTGCAGAGCTTCCCAAGGGTAGTACTTCGAAGGTGACCACATTAATGAGGTATGTAGCACTTTTTCTAGGATGAGTTCGTGAACTTAATTGTGAAACCTTGTGTACCATATACTTATGGTGGTCCCATAAGATTATAGCGAAACTGAAAAATCCCTGTCACCTAGTGATGTCGTAGCTACCATAACATCATAGAGCAATGCATTACTCACGTGTTTGTGGTGATGCTGGTGTAAAGAAGTCTAGTGCACTGCTAGTTGAATAGAAGTATAGCACAATATAATACTTGATAATAATAGTAAACAACTATGTTCCTGGCTCATGTATTTCCTCTGTTTTTATCGTTATTCTACAGGGTACACTTTGTATTTATTTTATTTTATTTTATTTTATTTTATTTTATTTTATTTTATTGTATTTTATTTTATTATTTTTTTAAATTTATTTATTTATTTATTAGTTTCAGGTGTACAAAACAAGGTAATACTTACACGTTCATCATTTATATCCCTCATACTGTGAACCCCCCTCCCCCCATCCACTATCCCTCCGACCTCACACTGAACCATCACATTATATATATAAAATTATAGTTGGCATTCATTAATGTTTAGCTTCTGGTGTACAATGCCATGATCAGGTATCCACAGTATCCCTGAGGTGGTCTCCCAAATAGGACGCATGTCCATCGGATACCCAACAAAATACAACATTATAGAATACCTTCCCCAAATTAGTTTTCAAAAAAAACCCTGAGGCCATCTTGTGGTTACCAGCTGCTTCCAAATCCCTTCACCTTTCCCCTTATCCCCAACCCCCTCCCACACACCCATCTAACCACTCTCGGTTTTTCCTCTGCGTCCCCAAAATGTCTCTGATTAGTTCATTCACATAGTCTTTTCTTTAGATTCCATATATAAGTGAGATCATATGGTACTTGTCTTTCTCTTTCTGACTTATTTCACTTAACATAATGTTCTCTAGATCCATCCATGTTGCTGCAAATGATAAGATTTCTTTCTTCTTGATGGCTGCGTAATACTCCATTGTATAAATGTACCACAGCTTCTTAATCCAGTCATCTATTGATGGGCATTTCGGTTGTTTCCATATCTTGGCTATTGTGTAAAGTGCTGCAATAAACATAGGAGTGCATACAGATTTTTGAATTGGAGTTTTGGATTTCTCCGGGTAGATGCCTAGGAGTGGAATTACTGGATCATAGGGTAGTTCCATTTTCAGCTTCCTGAGATACCTCCATACTGTTTTCCATAGTGGCTGCACTAATCTGCAGTCCCACCAACAGTGCACCAGCGTTCCCTTTTCTCCACATCCGCGCCAGCATTTGTTGTTTGTTGATTTATTGATAATAGCCATTTTGACTGGAGTGAGGTGGTATCTCATTGTGGTTTTTATTTGCATTTCTCTGATGGTTAGTGAGGTTGAGCATTTCTTCATATGTCTTCTTGCCTTCTGTATGTCCTTTTTAGAGAAATGTCTCCCCAAGTCCTCTGCCCATTTTTTAATTGGGTTGTTTGTTTTTTTGGAGTTGAGTTGAGTAAGTTTTTTATAGATTTGTGATATTAATCCCTTATCAGATATATCATTGGCAAATATCTTTTCCCATACAGTAGGATCCCTTTTTGTTTTATTGATGGTTTCCTTTGCTGTGAAAAAACTTTTTAGTTTGATGTAATCCCACATGTTTATTTTTTCTCTTACTTCGCTCGCGCGAGGGGATATATCAGTGAAAATCTTACTCCGGGTAATGTCCATGAAGTTTCTTCCTATATTTTCTTCTAGATATTTTATGGTTTCAGATCTTACATTTAAGTCTTTAAGCCATTTTGAATTTGTTTTTGTATATGGTGTAAGGAGGTGGTCCAGCTTCATTTTCTTGCATGTGTCTGTCCAGGTTTCCCAACACCACTTATTGAACAGACTGTCTTTACCCCATCGTACATTCTTGCTTCCATTGTCGTAGATTAGATGGGCATATAAGCATGGATTTACGTCTGGACTCTCTATTCTGTTCCATTGATCTATGTATCTATTTTTATGCCAGTACCATGTTGTTTTAATTACTGTAGCCTTGTAGTATAGTTTGAAATCAGGTATCGTTATACCTCCCACTTTGTTCTTATTTCTCAAGATTGCTGAGGCTATCCGGGGTCTTTTATGGTCCCATATAAATTTTAGGATTATATGTTCTATTTCTGTGAAAAACGTCGTTGGTAGTTTGATAGGAATTGCGTTGAATATGTATATTGCCTTAGGCAGTATGGACATTTTAACTATATTAATTCTTCCTATCCATGAACATGGAATGTGTTTCCATCTATTTATGTCTTCTTTCATTTCTTTCTTCAGTGTGGTATAATTTTCTGAGTACAGATCCTTTACATCTTTGGTTAGATTTATTCCCAGATATTTTATAGTCTTTGGAGCAATTGTAAATGGAATTGTTTTTTTAATTTCTCCTTCTGCTATTTTATCATTGGTATATACAAATGCAACTGATTTCCAAATATTAATTTTATATCCTGCTACTTTATTAAATTCATCTATCAGTTCTAATAGTTTCTTGGTGGAGTCTTTAGGGTTCTCTATATATAGTATCATATCATCTGCATATAATGATAGTTTTACTTCCTCCTTACCAATTTGGATGCCTTTTATTTCTTTCTCTTGTCTGATTGCTGTGGCTAGAACTTCCAGTACTATGTTGACTAGAAGTGGACAAAGTGGGCAACCTTGTCTTGTTCCTGATCTTAGGGGGAATGGTTTTAGCTTTTCCCCATTGAGTATGATGTTAGCTGTGGGTTTGTCATATATGGCCTTTATTATGTTAAGGTATGATCCCTCTATTCCCACTTTCTTAAGGGTTTTTATCATAAAAGGTTGCTGTATTTTATCAAATGCTTTTTCTGCATCTATTGATATGATCATGTGATCTTTATTTTTCATTTTGTTAATGTGGTGTATCACACTAATTGATTTGCGAATGTTGAACCACCCCTGCATACCAGGGATGAATCCCACTTGATCATGGTGTATGATCTTTTTAATGTATTGCTGAATTCTGTTTGCTAATAATTTGTTGAGAATTTTTGCATCTATGTTCATTAGAGATATCGGCCTGTAGTTTTCTTTCTTTGTGGTGTCTTTGTCTGCTTTGGGGATCAGGGTGATAGTGGCTTCGTAAAAAGTGTTTGGGAGTCTTCCTTCCTTCTGGATTTTTTGGAAGAGCTTGAGGAGAATAGGTGATAATTCTTTTTTGAACGTTTTGAAAAATTCACCTGTAAAGCCATCTGGTCCAGGGCTTTTGTTTGTTGGGAGATTATTGATTACTGATTCAATTTCCCTGGTGGTAATCAGACTGTTCAGGCTTTCTGTTTCTTCTTGAGTTAGCCTTGGATGGTTGTGCGCCTCTAGAAAATTGTCCATTTCTTCAAGGTTGTCAAATTTGTTGGCATATAGTTGCTCATAGTAATTTCTTAAATTTTTTTGTATTTCTGTGGTGTCTGTTGTCACTTCTCCTCTTTCATTTCTGATTTTATTAATTTGGGTCCTCTCTCTCCTTTTTTTAATGAGTCTGGCTAAAGGTTTGTCAATTTTGTTTATCTTCTCTAAGAACCAACTCTTGGATTCATTGATCTTTTGTATTGTTTTTCTGGTTTCTATTTCATTTATTTCTGCTCTGATCCTTATTATCTCCTTCCTTATGCTCCCTTTGGGTTTATTTTGCTGTTCTTTTTCCAGATCCCTTAAGTGTGAAGATAAACTGTCAATTAGTGATGTTTCTTGTTTCTTTAGGTAGGCCTGCAGTGCTATGAACTTCCCTCTTAGGACTGCTTTCGCAGCATCCCATAGATTTTGGGTCGTCGTGTTCTCATTCTCATTTGTCTCAAGATATCTTTTGATTTCTTCTTTGATCTGCTGCTTGACCCATTCATTATTTAGCAACATGTTATTCAGCCTCCATGAATTGGTGTATCTTCCTGGTTTTTTTCCCCTGTAGTTCATTTCTAATTTCATAGCACTGTGGTCAGAGAAGACAATTGGTATGATTTCAATTTTCTTAAATTTATCGAGGTTTGTCTTGTGTCCTAACATATGATCTATCTTAGAAAATGTTCCATGTGCACTTGAGAAGAACGTGTATTCTGCAGCATTGGGGTGAAATGCTCTGAAAATACCAATTAAATCCAACTGCTCCAAAGTATCATTTAAGGCTGTTGTTTCCATATTGATTTTCTGTCTGGAGGACCTGTCCCTTGTTGTCAGAGGTGTGTTGAAGTCCCCTACTCTGATAGTGTTGCTGTTGATCTCTGTCTTTATGTCCATCAGTACCTGTTTTATATATTTAGGTGCTCCTATGTTAGGTGCATAGATGTTTACTAGGGTTATGTCCTCTTGTCGGATTGATCCCTTTATTATTATGTAGTGCCCATCTTTGTCTTTTAATATGTTTTTCATTTTAAAGTCTATTTTGTCAGATATAAGTATTGCAACTCCAGCTTTTTTTTTGCTTCCATTTGCATGAAATATGTTACTCCAACCCTTCACTTTCAGCCTGTGTGTGTCTTTTGATCTGAAATGAGTCTCTTGTATACAGCATATACAAGGGTCTTGTTTCCTTATCCACTCAGCCACCCTATGTCTCTTGATTGGAGCGTTTAATCCATTTACATTTAAAGTGATTATTGATAGGTACATAGTTATTGCCATTTTTAGATTTGTAGTAAATTGTTTTCATCTTTCTTCTATTTACAGAAGTCCTTTTAGTATTTCTTGCAATGCTGGCTTGGTTGTCATAAATTCTTTCAGTTTGTTCTTTTCTGGGAAGCTCTTTATCTCTCCATCAACTTTAAATGATAGCCTTGCTGGATAAAGCAATCTAGGTTGTAGGCCTTTGTGTTCCATCACTTTGAGTATCTCCTGCCACTCCCTCCTTGCCTTCAATGTTTCTGTAGAAAAGTCATTTGATAGTCTTATGGGAGTTCCCTTGTATGTAACCTTCTGCCTTTCTCTTGCTGCTTTCAAGATTCTCTCTTTGTCTTTAAGCTTTGCCATTTTAACTATAATGTGTCTTGGTGTGGGCCTGTTTGGGTTTATCCTGGTTGGAACTCTCTGCACTTCCTGGGCTTGTATGTTGGTTTCCTTCATCAGGTTAGGGAAGTTTTCGGACATTATTACCTCAAATATGTTCTCAATCCCTTGCTTCTTCTCTTCGCCTTCTGGTATTCCTATGATGCGCATGTTGTTGCGCTTGATGTTATCCCAGAGGTCTCTTAACCCATCTTCATTGTTTTTTATTCTTTTTTCTTTCTGTTGTTCAGTTTGAGTGATCTCTGCTAACTTGTCTTCTAAGTCGCTGATTCGATCCTCTGCTTCATCTAACCTGCTGGTCATTCCTTCAAGTGAGTTCTTAATTTCGGTAATTGTGTTTTTTAGTTCTAGCTGGTTGTTCGTTAAGATTTCTACATCCTTTTTTAGCTCTAACTGGTTGTTCTTTATGATTTCTATATCCTTCTTTATGTCTTCTCTAAGCTCCTTAAACATTCTTATCACCAGTGTTCTGAACTCTGTCTCTGACATGTTGGTTACCTCTGCTTCATTTGGTTCCAGTTGTGGAGGTTTCTTCTGTTCTTTTATTTGGGACATGTTTCTTTGTCTCCCCATTCTGACTGACTCTCTGTGTTTGCTTTGATGTATTAGGAAGATCCCCTAGAGCTCTTAGTTCTTGCTGGGTTATCTTATGTAGTATGTGTCCTTTATATTTGACTTGAACTACTTCGTTCTTCTCTGCATGTGCTCCACAGGTGGCTCGTGTGTTTGGCATATCGTCCTGTTCAAGAAGAACTTTAATTGCTTTTTGCTTGTGAGTAGGTGGGTTTAACCCCTAGTCCGTCTAGTTGTGAAACTTGGCTCTGCCCACCGCAGGGTGTTCTGCCTGTGAGGGTTGGCCACTTAAATGAGGCTTGGCCTCTATGGGCTCTTGTGCCTTCAGAGAATTCCCTCTGGGTGTGTGACTTGTAGGTCAAACTCGGTAGTACTCTGGTTTGGTCCAGAGTTGGCTTCTGGATATGTTGAATCTTGTGCCTCTTCAGCTGGGCCCTGGTAGGGCAGTTTCAGCACAAATCAAGTTACCAAGTACAACAACAACAACCACAACAACAAAGAAAACAAATCAAGTACATTCACATGTAAAATACAACCAACAATCCCCACTCAACATAGGCAAAGATATCAAAGAAATAAAGACAGAACAAAGCAAATCACAACAAGGAGAAGAAAGAAAAAAAAAAAAGAAGAGAAAGAAAGTAAAAAGAGAAAAACAAAGCAAAACAAAACAAAACAAAAACAAAAGCAAAAGCAAAAAAAATAAAATAAAATAAAATAAAATAAAAAAATAAAAATTAAAATTAAAAAAAATAAAAAATAAAAAATAAAAAATAAATAAAAACCACCAAGCAAAGCAAAACAGAAAGCAGCACCAGTCTTGGCTTAAGCCCACCAGGTGATCTCCAGGTTGTCCTCCGCTGTGCCAAAGAGTTCCCTGCCTAGTGCGCAGGCATCGCTAGTCACCTGGTGCCCAGGGTGAATTTGGGAGTGTAGATTTAAATGCGAGGGGCTGAGGGGTCTGGATGACAGTTTTCAGAGAGACCATGCAGTTTCTGTCCTTTCCTGCACAAATGCACGCTGAGAGTAGCTCCAACAGCCCTGTGCCCAGTACTCCTGAGTCTTAGGGCCCTCCTTCCAAGGATGAGTGGGAGGGGGTGGGCGGGAGATCTCTAAGCTGCTGAAAGCCGGGAGCTGCGTCTGCCGCTTACTGCTGAACTCAGGGATTGCTTCCGCGGTTGCCCTTGCCCCGCCCCAAGCCAGCCAGAAAGGGTGGGGCCTGGGGATGGAGGGGTCTCCTCCCTCCCAGGCCAGCCACTCACACTCCTCCCGCACGCCTGAAAAGGTGGTGGCTGGGGGTGTGGGAGTCTCCTCTCTCCTCGTCCAGCGAAAATCCCCTCCTCCCAGCCTCTTCCGAAGGTCAGAGCCGGCTGCCAATCTTCCCAGTGCCTGAGCGCAGACGCCCCTCTGTAATCTGACACCACTCCTCAGATTAGGGGTAGTTTAAATCTCTGGAAGGGCGGGGGGAGGATTCGAAAAGCGCGGTGAGGGGCCCAGGTGTGGCGTCTGAGTTCTTTGTCTGCCCTAGGGCCCACGAGCTGCCCGCCCCGGCGGGAGCGATCAGCTGTGGGACGCAGGGAAAGAGCCCACCTCCTGGACCCTACGCTCTCCGTTGCACCCTGGGCTCCGGTGGGACTCTAGAGCCCTGGGTGCTGCTTTCCACTGCTCCTGTGGGCACGTTCCTCCCCCGCTCGCTCCACTAGTGCACCTCAAAGCAAACCTTCCACGAGCCTCCGTTCCGACCTGGGAGCCGTGCAGCGCATCTGTTGCTGTACGGCCTGTGCTCCGCTGCGGGGGGGGGGGGGGGGGGGGGGGGGGGGTTAGTGTTTTCACTTTGCGCCCCTCTCTCCTCCCCCGCTTGCCTAACTAGCGCACTCCAAAGCAAACCTTCCACGAGTCTGCGCTCCGTCCTCCTGGCGCCGCGCCGCTGGCCTCGGCTCCGCGGGGGTGGGGGTGGGGGGGCGCGCTTCCACTTCGCTGTCCTGCCTCCTCCCCTGCTTGTAATCCGCGCACACCTTCAGGTAAATTCCTCCACGAGTCTCCCCGCTGTTCTGCGTGTTCTATATCTCCCTGTGTCTTTAGAGCTGCGGTTTACCGCCGCAGCCGCCGCCGCCGGCTTGATTCCACCGCGAGACCGCGCGTTTCCTCTCCGCTCCCTTCTTTCTTCCCCTGCTCGCCCAATTTGCGCACCTTCAAGTAATCCTTACACGAGTCTCTTAGGAGTCTCTTAGCTGTTCTGCGTGATGAGCGAAGAGTTGTTTGATGGGTTATATGTCCCGTTTGTAATAAGATCCGGAGGAGAACTCAGAAAATGTGCCTGGCTGCCGCCATTCCTATGACGTCACTCCCTGTATTTATTTTAAAAATAGTTCTTTGTTAAACAGTAGCTGTGTTAAGCTGGCAGCAGCCTCATACATCTGGTTTACCGTGTCTCTTGGTTGCATCATTTTCTCTTGTGCTTGACTTAATCTCTCGTTGCTTTGTACAGTACCATGCCTTAGAGGCCCATATCCCAGGAGCAATAGGTTATGCCATCTATCCTAGGTATGTGGTGGGCTGTGCCATCTAGTTTGTGTAAGTGCACTCTGATGTTTGCACCAGGACAATATCACCTAACTACAAATTTCTCAGAACATATCCTTATTGTTAAGCAGCACATGGCTATATTGATGAGGCTGCTAAAAACAAAAAAAAAGCCCAAAAACGTGCTGAGATTTTGATAGAAACTGCACTAAAACTATAGATTAATTTGGTGAGAATTAACATCTTTATCGTATCAAATCTTTTAGTCCATAAGCATGACATATTTCTCCATTTATTTACATATTATTATTAATTTCTTTCCCAATAAGTTGTAATTTTCATAATACAGATTCTGGATGTATTTTATGTTTATTTCTAACTATTCCATTCTCTTTGAAGTCATTATAAATGGCCTTGCTTTTAATTTTGGTTTGCACATGCTCTCTGTTAGCATACAATTGGTTTTTTGCATGTTGATCTTGTATCTTTCAACCTTACTGAGCTTATTTATTAGTTTTTCTTTGCATGTTTGTTTGTTTATTTTGTAGATTCCTTGGGATTTTCTACATAGCCAATCATCGTATCTGCAAACAGGGATAGTTTGATTGCTTCTTTACAAATTCTTATGCCTTTCATTTCTTTTTCTTTGCCTTATTGCAGTGGCTAGAACTTCTATTACGTGATGAATGAGAGTGGAGAACTCATACACTTGCCTTGGTTCCAATTTAGAGAAAAAGCTTTAGGTTTTCACTTTTTAGCATTATTTTAGCTATAAATTTTTTTTTTTAGTTTTATTTTATTTTATTTTATTTTTACATCCCTCACACCGTGAACCCCCCTCCCCCCATCCACCACCACCCCGACCTCACACCGAGCCATCACATTATACACATAAAATTATAGTTGGCGTTCATTAATGTCCAGTCTCTGGTGTACAATGCCATGACCAGGCATCCACAGCATCCCTGAGGTGGTCTCCCAAACAGGACACATGAAAAAAAAAGAAAAAAAAGAAAAAAAAAAAGCTATAAATTTTTAATGGATGCTTTTTATTCTGTTAAAGAAGTTTCTCTCTACTTACCGTTTGCTGAGAGATTTTCTAATGAAGCAGTGTTAGATTGTGTCAAATGATTTTTTTCTACATCAATTGATATGACCATAAGATTTTTATTTCTTAGCCTGTTGATATGACATGTTACATTGATTGATTTTCAAATGTTGAATCACCTTGCATGCCAGGGATAAATCCCACGTGGTGGTGTATATATTTTTCTAAATTGTTGGTCCAATAGCTAATACCTTGGGAGTATTTTTGTGTCTTAGTTCATAAAAGTTATTGGTCTATGGTTTTCTTCTTTGGTATTGCCTTTATCTGATTTTGACCTTATTAAATAAGCAGACAAGCATGCACTCCTCTTCTGTTTTTTGGAAGAAACTGCGTAAAATTAGTGTCAATTCTTCTTTAAATGTTTGGCATAATTCTCCAGTGAAACAATCTCAATGTGGAGATATTTGAAAGGGGGTTTTAAATTATGTAATCAATTTCTTTAGTGGTATCGGTCAATCTAGGTTCTCTGTTTCATGTTTGAACTTTGGTAGCTTGTTTATGAGCAATTTGTCCATTTCTTCCAACTTGTCAAATTTGTGACCATAAAGTCATTCATAGGATTCTGTTGTTGCTCTTTCAATGGCTGCAGGTCTGCAGTGATATCTATCATATTCTTTATGATACTGGTAATTTGTGTCTTCTGTCTTTTTATCTGTCAGTCTTGCTAGAGATTTACCAATTTTATTGACTTTTTTTTGGAGAACTAGATTTTTGTTGCATTGATTGCTTCTATTGTTTTTGTTTGTTTTGCTTTGTTTTCAATTTTATTGATTTCTGTTCTTAGAATTTTTTTCCTTTGGGTTTATTTTGCTCTCAGTTTTCTAGTTTCTTGAGGTAAGAATTTGTTGATTTATGATCTTATTTCTTTTCTAATATAAACATTTAGTTCTATAAAATTTACTGTCAGCACTCCTTTAACTGCATCTGACACATGTTGATATGTTGTATTTTCATTTTATTCAGCTGTGGGTATTTTTAAGTTTCCTTTAAGCTTTCCTTTTTGACAAATGGATAGATTCTTGCAAATTATGTGGTTTAATGTTCACATATTTGGAGATTTTTTTTTTGTCTTTCTGTTATTGATTTCTATTTCATTCTATTACGATATGAAAATATACATACTCAAACTTAATAGATAACTGTAATTCTCTTGAATTTGTTGAGGTTAGTTTGTGGCCCAGTATATATGCTCAATCTTGGTGAATATTTCATAGGCTCTTGAAAAATTTTATATTCTAAAGTTGTTGCATAAAATGTTCCATATATGTCAATTAGATCCTGTTGGTTGATTGTGCTGTTTAGATCTTCTATACCTTTGTTGATTTTCTGTCTACTACTTCTATCAATAGTTAAGAGGAGGTTGTTGAAGTCTTCAATTACAAATGTAATTGTTTGTTACATTCAGCTGTATCAGTTTTTGTTTTGTTTCATGTATTTTGAGGCTTTCTTGTTTGGTGCATATACATTTAGGATTGGTATGTCTTACTGGTAGATTCGTTGATTATATCTCAATATTTATATCACTCATATTTATATCATATCTCAATATTTATATCACTTAAGTTCCATAAAGATTGTGTCTACTTTGTTTACTGTTTTACCCTGAGTATCTAGAGCAAAGCTTGCACCGAAGAGGCACGCACTACCTGATTACAAAATGGTTAAGTAAGACATCTTTAACATAAAAGATTATCTAGATTAACCTATTCATTTTATAGTGAAGAAAATTGAGATCTATATTATGTTACTTGTTTATGCTCTCAGAAGTATCTAGTCAGAGAGCAAGGGGTAGAGTACAGTAGCTTTGCTCGCATATTTACATTTCAAAAAAAATATTCAGTGCTGCGTGTGTGTACACATTACATGTGTATTGTGATCAAGATCAAGAAAAAGAGTGAGAGAAAGATCCTAGGTCCTGAAAAGTCCTTGGTATCTCCTATTTGTTTTTTATTACACTTTAATATCCTGTCCAATGCCCATTCTTCACATAGTAAGTACTTAATCAATGTTTACCTGCAAGGTCTCAAATCTGAAGACTGGAGGGTCCTCTGTCCTCAGATGTCTTTCAGTCAGTGGCTCAGATGGAGGATAGTCTTTTTCTTTTTCTTTTTTTCCCTTTGCTTGCCTTGTTTCTCCCCCAGGGTACCTGCTCTGTGAAAGGAATCTTTAAGTCCCTGACTAAAGTGGTCCAGGTTGGAGAATGAAAGTCATGAGAGCTGGTAGCTATCCTGAGCCATGTGATGCTAGAGGAAAAACAGGAGCATTTATCATTCCTGCAATTCCGCACAGGTTCCTGCTACTTCAACCTCGGGCTGCCCCAATCTTGACCACCAGGGTCACATTTATATTACTTAAGGTGAGGCCTCTGGGTCAGGAAATGTGCTTTTTTGCATAACAGGTAGGACACAGGGCATTGTTTCCCCCCAGGCATGTTAACCTGGTTGCTTCACTTTACCATATGTGGTCACCAAACAGAAGCTGGGCCTTCACCAAGTGCTTGCTATATGTGATGCCCTGTTTTAGGTATATTAGTTCAAGAGACATTGGGCACAACAGACATGCTACTACACTTGAGAAACTGCAAATGTAATAAGACAATGGAACAAGGGCAGATGAGACCTTCTTCTTCTGCTTGCCTATGGTGCTGTGTTCCTAATAATACATAGCCATGTTTGAGGTCCAGTTGAACCAAATTAATAATCAAGTTCAGAGTTCAAGTTAGGTCTGGCCATAGCCAGCTACAGCAAGACCTGAATTACATAGACCTTGTGAAACCACTGTTCACCCCCTCTTATTAGGGATAAATCTCAAAAACCTCCATAATTTTCCTAGCCCCCTAACTGTTCAGTTTTTTTATTCAGATAAATGAAGATTGTCTGGGGCTTCTGGAGCTATCTAACAGATGGTGCCAGTATTGCTTAAGGCATTGGTTCATGTTTCCATATAGCACAGGTGGGAAGCCAAGTGCCTGAGAAAAGAGATAGATAGGCCCCATGATAGAGACCATGTAAGAGTGGCATACTTCCCGAATAGGGACATACCCCATGCTGGGAAGGCCCAGGATTTCTGGCCTTCTGTGATGTGTGTGTGTGTGTGTTTGTGTGTGTGTATGACTTCATGTAATTATCACTGTGTGCCCAAACAGCATTTCCTAAACTATTAATTAAATCAGAGCTTTCAAAAATTTTAGAAATTCCTTCAAGTATCTCATCAAGCAATGAAGAAATGCAGTGTTGGATTTTGGCATTAAAGGTGTTAGCTTCTTAATTTTAATTTTTATTTTCACACAAGTAATTTCCAGTTAATGATGATTAGCTGTTCACCTTCATCGTTGAAGGAATAACATGATATTTGTAATTCAAAAGTTCTGATTCATGGTGGCTTTGTCTTGGATTTCTATGCCTAAAATATCAAGAGAGTTGGTGCTTTTCTCATTGTTCTTGGAGGCACTAGAGAGAGAGCAAGGAGAAGGCAAGCCTTCATATCCAGATTCCTTGTACTATCAATGCAACATTTGTACCAAAGTGAGGCGCTTGAAATTGAAGATGTCAGTAAGTGCCAATGAAATTTCCTCTCTCTTTTGCTTTGTTAGTCATGAAATCCCTGAGCACTTTCATAGAATCTATTTGAGAATGTCAGTGAGCAATTAAGTTGCATTAGAGGATAGCTGATCACACATCAAAGAACATTGTAATGATTTGATTTAATGTTGGTGTGCTTGACACTGTTTGCCATTGAAATCCTAATGAGTGCTAACTTGGAGAGATTGACCTTCTCTTATCCAGTGTTAGAAAGTAGTCCAGTGGAGTTAAAGAACACTGTAGCCAAAGTTTGAAGACATAGGTGCTGGTTCTTTCACTGCCACAGCCTTGGACTTAGTTCATATGGACCTCAAGTAGAAGGAATAATAACTGTTAAATACATGCCTTCCAGCAAATTCACACTTAGTGGTCGGAGAAGATACTTATTAAATTATTTAACACATACTCACAAATCATGCTCTAGGAATCACACCAAATGACATGTGGTTGTGTTCTGATTTAGCTTAAAATGGCTATAATAACATTGTTCTGAAAATTATTGGAAATCCCAGAAGGTCCTGGATCAGCAGTCAGTAATGGCAAAAAGTGAGGAAATTAATCAGTGTTGTTTTTCACACCTATAATGAGAGGCTTCAAGGAGAGAAGCACAGTGCACAGAAAGCAACTGAAACTAAATTTAATTGCCTTAAGAGAAAAAGTCTTCATTTAAGGGGAAATGAGTAGGTTCACAAACTTGGGGAATGGCTGGATAACCAGGCTCGGAAAATGACCACAGATTGAGGGGGGCCAGGCAGCTCAAACACGGCCAAGGTAACATCTCAGGAAGTGCCTGCTTTGGGCTGTAGCTCCTGCCACCCTCTAGGCAGTGTACCATGCCATTAGTACTGTGGTGTCATGGGCAGCATGCAGGCCCCCCAACTCTGCCACGACAGACATAGACACTGCGTCACCCCACTTCTTGTCAATCTGTTCTTTTTTCTTTATGTATCTATTCCCAATTTGGAATTGTAGGAATAACATGACATTTGTGACACAAATATCATGTTATTGATAATTGAGTCGACAACGGACTCTCATGCTATTGAGTGTCTGACTGGCATCAGTGTCCTGCCTTCCAGGCGGCAGGAGGAGGTGTCTGGTGTTCTCAGCTTGCATAGTGGGGGGTGGAGCTCTGACTTCTTCCACAACTACACCAGGAGGTACCAAGGAGGAAGCTGGCTCAGATGCTAGACAGCCCCAAAATTTAAACATTAAAGCTATGAATGTCAAGTACGGAAACTTACAATAAATATTAGATTTGAATAAGGATCTAAATAATTAAGATTGCTTCAGTAGCACAAGGAACAAAAAGGTCAGTGGGCTACTCTGAAAGGGTTTTCTTCCTCAGCGAATTTCTGAGAGAGAACTAGGATTGCTAGATTATAATGTGACTGGAGACTTCAGAGTCACTACTAATGACTAATTTAAAGTCACTGCTTTGATGATGGCATATGAAATGTATGCATACATCTTGTGTTGTGTGGTAGCTGAACAGATTTCACTCCTGTGTATAAAGGGCATGGGCTAAACACTAGTCACTGCACATTTGACCCATTGGCACTCGGCTTCAGCCATATGGTCGTATTTAGGTTGACCACTAAGTGCCAGGTTAGTCAAACAAGGATAGTGGTCAATCATCCAACAGCAAACATACCAACCCTCCCTGGTCTGAGGCCAAGGATTGACTCAATACCACTGCCCATACCTTGTTTCTGCATCCATAGCCCTGCCTGCAGCCTTGCAGGCCACAGTCTGGCAGCATTAGCATCACCTGGGAGCATGTCAAAAATTCAGAATCTCAGGTCCTCCCCAGAACTACTGAATCAGAGCCTTCATTTAACGAATTCTACAGGCAGTTCACGTGCACATTCAGTTTGAGAAGCCCTGGTGTACAGCTCTCCCAGATAATGATAAGCTTCATGGGCACCACTGTTCTCTCCAGGGTGTTGCTCACCTGTCCTGCCCACTGTGTCACCAGAGTATTATCTCCAATTGTTAGCAGTGATGGACTCAGTTCAAAGACTGTTTCTCTTTGGGTTCTCTGTCTTAGTCCCATGCCCCTGTGCTGTGGGCAGCCTCTGTGTTATGATGTCTTGTTATCTATCAATTTGTGAGATTCAAGTCCCATTTCCCCCAGTGAGATTGTATTAGGGACTCCACACAGGATTTCCCTTGAATCATACCATTTTCTCCTCCTCTACTCTTGGACCCTCTCCAGGAATACAGGGAAGAATGGCCCAGAGGAAAATGAAGTGCCTGCCCTATTTCTGGGCAAGCTCCCAAGAACTCCCAGGGCAGGTCTTCTTGGTAAATTCCGAGGTGCAGTCTCCATGCTGCTTCCATTTCCAGACCCATCTGGACTAGCTGGTCCACTTGGTAAACATAGAGAGAATGAGCTTACCACAGGTCAGTCCTTCACAGTGTGCTCTCAGCTTGGAAAAAGGAAGTAAGAGGGGAAAGGAGAAGGTCTGGACTTCTTCTTTCATTCTGAAAGAGGTTTGGTCCTTCATTCCAGACCTGTGTGAAGGAAATGAAAGAAGAAGTGGGAAGCAGGCCTGCTGTGCATGGGGCAGGAAGTGAAGCAGCTAAGGAAACCTCCATTCCTCAGTAAAAGAACCCATCTCACAGGCTGACTTCTGGGGACCTCCTACAGAGTGTGATCAGAACCATCTGGTGAGCATGCGTGTTTAATGAACTTTCAGTGTGATGCCGAGGAGAAACAAAAGCCTGGCTCTAGACACCATATTACAAGCAGGTTGTGTATTTAGCCATCAATTCCAGACCAATTTCCAAACCAAGCACCATATTACAGCCTCTGCAATGCAATGCAGAGAACACCCTTTCCAACTTGTTCCAGATGCTGCTCCTTCCTCATCCATTTAAGTCAAGTAGCAATGCCAACACGCCTGAGATTTCCACCATTCAGTCTTAAGTACAAGAGAGTTGGGAAACAAAACAATCCTTTATTCTGCCCTCTTCTGTTCTCATGAGAAATTCAAATTCTAGAAGGGAGAAAGTTTAAATTTATCCAGACCAGTTAATGAGGAAGGCCAGGCTAAATATTGAAAATTCAGAGAGCTAAAGAAATTAACTTTAGAATCTCCAAAGGATTCCAAAATTGAGTGAAGAAGAGCCTTTTCTCTCATCAATTACTTGGTTTTAATAAACTCCTTCAGGTCAGGATCTCCATACCCACCAATGATCATATTATTAAAAAATGTATTATCTACACTCATTGTTTTCTTCTTGAAGTATCAACACAGAAAGCTTGAGTGTGTTTTGTAATTTATTTAGCTCTTCTGTGGATCTTTGGGACTGGAATTACCGAATGTTACTGAGAAACAAGTATAAGCCAAAGATTGCATAAACAGTTGCAAGACTAAGTGCTTATCAATAATGATAAGCCTCATGATTGTCATGGCATCTATGTCCAAGTTGGCAGAGCAAACACTGGTGCTCCCCTCTAAGCTCCCACCCTGACCAGACGTGCTGGTGAGTCTCCAGCTTGACACTGGTCACTACATTTTCTGTTCCCTGATTGGCCTCAATCATCACTTTCTAGACTCTATTTCTCCACATCCAGCCCACTTCTCACTTCCACCAAAAGAGAACAGATTTGACTCGTATCCCCTTTCTGACTGAATGGGTGTGAGGAATGTACTAACTTTTTACAACCTCCATTTTGATATATATAAAATAGAGGTCATATCTCCCAGGATTGTCTGAAAGTTAACTGAGGAAGTACATACAAAAGGTCTGGTACACACTCGGGAAGTAGAGGTTACCTTAAAAGCATTCATTTACCTGCCTCCTCCCATCTATTCCCACACTTACCCTACCAACGTCATCCCCCTTCCTTGCCCTGCATCATTACCCTCTTCCCACCCCTTCTTACAGCCTCGGGGTGAGAGGTAATTGTATTTATTAAGCATGCTGGTGGCAATTTTAGGAAGAAACCCACATATTAATAGGACAACCCTTTCTGCCGCAGATGCCGTAAGCTCACATCTTCACACAGCCACAGGAATCTGGTCAGCAGAACAGGAGGGTCAGAATGAGGACTTCTGACTCATAAATTACAAATAATATTTGCTGAGTACTTGGTGTCTCAACAGAGATAAGCAGCAATCTCAGACATTGCTTACCTTAGTGTTGGAATCCCACAGAGGCTGGTCCCAGTTCCCCCATGGCCATATGCTCTGTGGAGCATGGACTTGTGAGTCAGGGCTATCTGCAATTTTCACAGGAGACTGAAAACTCTGGATACCTGCGCCCCACAACCAAGAAATTAACCAGAAATTCTGGGTGGTGTTTGATCTCAAATAAGACCCCAGAGGATACTGCTATGTCACCAGACCATGAATGAGCCTCTCAGAGACACGACTCTTAGGGATGTCAACTTCAGGCAGGCTGTATGCCATCTCCCCTGTCCTGACCCCAGAAGAGTCAATAGGAGAGAGTTCCTGGTCCACAGAGTGGTGTCGGGGGGCAGTATTGCCCACTTGTACAGGACACGAAGATCATGGATGGCAAAGGATGGGGTCGGGGTGGGAAGGGAAGGAAGAAGGAACAGCCTGAGGTTGGTCCTCCTTCAACCCAGTGCTCCAGAAGCAGTGGCTCTCAGCTGTGGTTCAGAAGCAGACAGCTGCAGGTGGGACCCGGGTAGGCCTAAGTGGTGTGTGGGTGCCTTGGGCTGTCCCAGAGTCAGCCATCAGGTTCTCTTTTTCACAGGCCCCCTGGGACACTTCCTGACTCCTCTTCAGGGCCCTGCTGCCCAGATACAAGCAATTACCAATCCCTCTTGAATACATACTTTTCAAATCAATTATACTGGTAGCTTCAGATAGAACACTGGCTTCTAAATTTAAACTACTGTCTCACTTCCAGACTCCAGCCAGCATATTTAAGGCCTATAAACTTTGGCTGATGATTAAAGTAAAAAAGTTCCAGGGGACCTTCAAGTTTAGAAAAGGCCTTCCTAACAAAACTTGCTCCAAAATCCTCACATATTGCCCAGAGAAAAGGAAGTACACAGAATATTTTGGCTGACTTGGGCATAACACCAGCTCTATTGCAGCCCATTGTTCTGGGCTCTGCAAAGCAACACCAGATAACTTGCTGCAGCAGAAGCCTATGCTGAAAACTGCATTTTTAAAGGGAAGGAAAACACATAATAATAATAAAAAAAAATAGGTTCAGACAAAAATCACCAATGGATACTAAAACTACTGGATAAAGTGATTGGGGGACAGAATATGAATAGAGTCTCAAAGTATCTCCCCACAGATACCTTATTCATTACAAATGGAGCAAGATACATGGAAACACCTGGCAGACACTACTTTAAACAAATGATCAAGTCAGTGTCACCAGGGATGGGATAAACCCACATGTGTGTCTCCTGAAATGATGCCCTGAGGGGTCCCATGTAGTGCTTTTGCCGAAAATATTTAGCTTGAATCCAATCATCAAGAAACCATTGAACAGTCCCAAATTATTATAATATTATAACATATATAAAATATTATAATTAAAAACTGTTCTGTACTCTTCAAAAATGTAAATGACATGGAAGACAAATTAAGGCAGAACAGTTGTGCCAGAGACATAATAGTTAAATGCAAAGTGTCATCCTGGACCAGATAGGAAAAAAAGTGTAATGGACATTTTGGGGACAATTGGAAGAATGTGAAAAAAAGGATTGAGTATTAAATAACAGTAGAGTATCAGTGTTAAATTGAATTTGATCATTATGTTGTCATTATATTTAAAAAGAAATAAAAAGTCTTCTTAGAGATCATTCTTCCTTAGGCAGAAGTATTTGGAAGTAAAGGGTCATAATATCTACAATTTACTTTCAAAAGTGTCAGCAAGTAATTATAATTATACTGTGTGTATGTGCATATATAATTATATTTCAGGTGGCATTCCTGGCTCTTATAAAGAGCCCACCTTTCAAAATGCACGTTTTCTTTCAAGTTATTGTTTCTAAGGATTTATGGGTTAGAAAAACCGAGAGAATAAGGTTTCTTTGAATTGTGTATGAGAGTTAATCAACTCTGAATGAGGCCTTAAAGACTTTCTGATGAATAAGTGACATTAAATAAGGTGACAAACATTTTGTCATCTAATTAGACAATGTAGCATCATTTTATACTTTTAGATTCTTGGGTTTTTGAGTTTGCTGTAAAATAATTTCTGAATAAAGTTTTTTAAAAAATATTAATACTTTAGTAATGGTTAAAAGATCCAATTTTTTTTTTAAATTCTTAAAAAATTTCAGACATGGTCCTGAAAAGTTTTATGCCATTAAATTTTCGTAGCCTGTACTTATATAGGGGAACCTTGCAATCATTCTTTTCCTGTGATCATTCTTCTCCTGAAATGTGGAAGACTTAAAAAACATGCTTGCTTTTCCGTAGGTTAACTTCCTTATAGCAAGTCATGTGTTTTGTTGTTGTTGTTGTTTTTAAGTGTGCAGTTCAGCCAAGCCTAGGAAGGACTTCCATTTCAAGGAATAAAGCAGAATAGCGATCAGACCAGCCTCCCACTGGAAAAAACCAAAACTGCTGACACAAAACAAAAAACAAAAAATTAACTTCTTAAAAACATTGAAAATCTGACAAGATAGTAAGAAACTAACGTACAAATCAAAGGAAAAACAAGATCTCTGAAAGTTAAGTGGCACCCTATATTTATATTAAAGAATTTATGGCAAGGCATTGTGTTGCACGATTTTTGTGTCTGGCAAGGCAAAAAAGAGAATGTCCTCAAGTATGTCTGTCTGGAACTCTGGGGCATAGACTGGAGCTGCTGCCCACAGGCAGAATTTCTTCTTCCTCAAGGAAGCTAAATACTGCCATTAAGGCTTTTGGACCAGTTGAATCATGCCACCCAGACAATCTCGGACAATCTCCCTTCCTTGAAGTGAGCTGATTATGGACGTTAGTTACAGCTACAAAATACCTTTACAACACCGTCCAAATTACTGTTTGATTGAATAACTGGAGTCCGAGGGCTACCCAAGATCACACATAAAGCCAACCATCTATTTTTACAGCTTTTCTGTAATTTTGAAATCCTTCTAAATAAAAAGCCTCAAACATTGTGCTCCCCATTTTTCTCTGAAACCTGAGTGAAGGGTGCTACAGTAGAAGAGTCTGAGGAACCCCAGCCACCCTTTTCTGCTGTCCCAGACTCTGTGCCTTGGGCTAGTACAGCAGGATTAAAGGACCAGACCTACTTATCTTTACCACCCTGAAGAAATGAATTAGCAGTCTCTGTGATGAAGTGATATTATACCTGTCCCATGATGTGACGTGCTTCTGGAACTGTTAATGTGCATTAATCACTTGTTTCAGAAAGAAGGAAAATGTTATCTGTCATATACTCATATCCACATAAAGAAAGAATTAGAGAAGGAATAACTAAAGGGAAAATAAAGTCTTTTATTTTTCTTATTTCTTTTATTGCTCTCTCAACTCCCACAAGCTAACCTGAACCAGAGGAATGTATTGGATGTACATGTTAATATGGTATAGTCTCCTCCTCAAACTAAAACTTGTCTGTGCTTTAATTTTATACTATTGCTGTTATGATTATGATTATTATTATTATATCCCAGCCTTCCTAAATAGCTCTGTTTTCTATTTATTTCTTCTCCACCTTACAAACTAACTTGAGTGTTCTTATGAACAAGCACGTGAACATAGTTACTATAGTTGTAAGCATGACAGAGCCATATAATTGAGGTCAAGAGGGTTTGGACACCATTGATGACCCTCAAAGGAAGTCACGGACCCATTTTTCTTTGCAAAAAATTTTGTTTTTTGGACAAGTTAGACATAAATCAATCCTTACTGCTTGACATTGGAAAGTGCTTGGTGTATAGATGTAAAAAGCATCTAAGCCTGTAGAGAATTTGTATAAGAGTTTATTTGAGCCAAACTAATGGCATTTGAGAAAGATCTCAAATGCTCTGGAAAATAACAGATTTGCAGTTTCTTTCATGCATTTGAAACTAAGGGAATGAACATAAGAAAGATTACATGAAGGTGGGAGAAAGCAAGGTGTGATCAAAAGATACAGTGAATGTTTAAATTAAAAGAAAAAATTATTACAGTAAAAGACACATTGCCATTAACTCCCCTCAAAATATGCCCCCTGGCTTTGAACACACTTAACCCATCATTCTTGCCACTTCCTGAAGCAGTTCTGGAAGTCCTCTTTTGTGAGTGTCTTTACTTCATCTTCTATCATGAAAACACTCCATGTCACACGCAGCTTCTGGTACGGCAATTTCTGTCAAATAAAAACATTATGGTGTGTCCTCACCTACCTAATTCACCATATCTGGCACTGTGCGACTTCTGGCTCTTTCCCAAAGTCTAAGTGACCATGAGAGGAAAACATTTTGAATCAATTCAGCACGTTGAGGCAGCCATGACAGCAAAACTAAAGACACAAAAGAGGACTTCCAGAACTGCTTCAGAAAGTGGCAAGAAAAATGGGTAAGTGTGTTCAAAGCAAGGGGGAGTATTTTGAGGGGGATTAATGGCGATGTGTCTTTTACTATAATAAAAATTTTTAAAACATTTAAACATTCACTCTATTTTTTGATTACACCTCATACATAATAGTTAAGATTATGTGCTCTCTTGAGGGTGCTCTGCTTTAGTAGGAGGGGCATTTCAAAGGCATGTTAACCTAGATGCACAGAAATAATGGACAGGGCTGGCTTAAGGCAAAGATAAGCCTTTGACTAAAGAAGTTATATACCTGGGGAGTGACTACTCACCATGACCTGCCCCATTAGGAATGTATGATCAGATCACCCTGTGAAATTACTTTCTGTAGAATTGCTTTTGTCCACGGTGGCACATCCATTAGAACTACAGTTCCCTGTATATGTTATCTTCTTTCCGAGTTGTCATTTACCTATACTGTAGTCGTCTACTATTTGTAGGTGTTCAAAATGAGCCAACCCAAGATGTACCTCCTGGTATGTAGACTGATTTTAGCTAAAGGCAATCAAGACCCTGCAGGCTCAAGAGAAACTTCTGCTGCCCTTTAACTATCTAGAAGAATTTGAATTAGTGTCTTTGCTCATAATAATACATTAACAGAGATAACCTTTCCTTTGGACTTATCTATAGGGCAGGGAAAACTCCTAATTCCTGAACATCTGCTCTTATTGTGGTTCTGTGAATGATTTTCTCCCTTCTGAAGCCCCAAGGCACGTTACCTCATCCTTAGCTTAGAATGTCATCTATACCTCATTTTACCTTTCTGTCTTTGAACCTTTCATGTATGTGGGGTCTTTGACTCTCTCATGTATGTAAGGTTCCCATACATATGTATGTAATGACATTTGGTTATTTTGTTAATCTCTCATGTAGGTTCAATTATTAGACCAGTCAAAAGAACCTAGGAGGGTAGAATAAAGTTCTTTTTCCTCCACAGTTGGTGCTGTGAGCATGGTACCTCACTGGATGGGCTCACCTGAAGCTGCTATAGTAGAAAAATCTGGAGACCTCTAGCATGCTGGCAAAGGTAAGAATTCCTGGCAAGTCAGACTTCTGTATCTCTACTTGGAGAGTTCAATGGAAGTAGAGTGGAGAGAGTCCTTTTTCCCTTTTCTAAATTTAGTTTAACAAGAGGAAATTCTTTTTAAAACTACTTTTTTTTGGGGGGGGTGTTTAGCAACTCTTGGTTATTTGGTATGAGTACTCATGAATTATGGCAATTCTATTCTTCTCTCTGCTTTCTCTAATTGGTGTCTCTTCTTTTATCTTGTTATACGTCCTGAGAGTTTAACATTTATGACCAATGAAAATATTTTCTCTGCTCTCCACGATCTGAAAAGTCACTTACTAGGGTACATCTGGTGACCAGTTGAATAGGCTGTGGTTCCAAGCCTTGGTTAAGTCATAAAATGTCCTCTTTGAACAGCCATGCCAACTCTCAGGAGACTTTGTCATAAGGGGCTGTCGTGCAGGGTCTCCTGCGGGGTCTCTGCTCCCGCTCCCCACATAAGAACGCAGGATATGGTGAGGCCAAAAAGGAACACCCATGGAGCCATAGATGGGGGAGTCATATCACTATATTCTTGCTGGTGGCATCCGCCTCTCTGCAATCCGTGCTTGCTAGCTCAGCCCCCACCTTCTTGCTAGCCCCCATTTTCTGCTAGCGTAGCCAAAGCAGTTATATTAGTGGCCAACGGCTCACTGGTTACAGCTGACGGCCAACTAGCCACAGCTGATGGCCATCCAATCACAGTTGATGGCCATTTACTACAGGAGCCAGCACCTTTCTATGTGAGGCCGAGAGCCCGGAAACTGCTTTCTGGGGCTTTGTCCCCACACTCCACCCCTACAGGGTCTCGCCTCACAATCTATGCGACAAGCGTCTTCTGCGAGATTCCCTGTGCTATATTAGCCTATTGACACCTACGGATGAAAAGAAACGGTAGTATTAGGAACCAACAATGGCAAATTCCTTCCATCTGAGAGGATACATGCTAACTTTTTGTCCTGGGAAAGGAGGGTCGCTGCCACTGGCACCTTTCCTGGTTTGTGGTACCAGACCTTTATGGAAGTGCTTGGGGTCCCTTGCATAGTTTCAACACGTAACAGAACAGGGTAGGCCATAGTGAGAACACATAGTTTCCCCGCAAAATCACCCCGGTATCACGACCTCTGTATACTACAGTCATTTGTGGTGGCCACTGAGCCACCACCCCTGGCATCACTTGCAAATCATGAGTCAAATCAGCCCCCCATGGGTCTATCAGGCCCAGCCATCAACATTGGAGGCTTTTGACCTGCCAGGGCCAAGTCCATTGCTGCCATTCCCCTGCTTTCAAGCATGTGGGTGCTGGCAACAAAATGTTTCCATTTCTGCCTTAGCCTGGCTTTAACAGAGTCTCACTGGTGGTAACTTGTAATTGAATGGAAGCGGCCATTCGATGTAGCAGAGCTTCTACTGGTGCCGGTCCTCCCTTCCGTAGTCTCTCATTCAGGATTCTCAAGACGGCCCATAGATGCGAGGCCCAGTCACGCATCGTGGGAGGGTCTTTTGACACCCGGAGACCTTGCTTCAAAAGGTCATTGTAGCGTTCAATCATGCGAGCTGCTTGTGGGTAATATGAAGCATGAAACAACCATTGCACGTCCATCCTGGCAGCCCAGTGCTGCACTTCTTGCCCCGTAAAATGATTACCCCTGTCACTTCAATGACTTGGGGGTGCCCATAGAGGGCACACAGCCGTGTAAGAGCGACCACTGTATGCCTCTGATCCTCAGCCAGACACTGCAAAGCAAACATCAACCCCGTAGCAGTGTCCACTGCTGTAAACACACACATAGCATTGCGGGCCTTAGGCAGGGGTCCAATGTAATCCACTTGCCAGCGAGTGAGGGGCACCCTCCCTCGTGTTATCTGTTGTGTCTCCCAGGGGAGCCTCCGCCTTTGGGGCTGTCCTGGGCACAGATGGCACAATCATAGCAGGCATCTGCTATCTCCTGCCATTTCAAAGGCAGACCCCAGTGTCTGCTCACCTGCCACATGGTTCGGCTTCCAGCGTGCTGCAATTTCCCATGCAGCCAATGTGCCACATCAGTGGCAGGAGCCCGTTCTAACCATCAGACCCTTGCTAGGGCATCTGCTTCATCATTACCTGGGGACACTAATGGGGAATGACCTGTGACATGCATTAGGGTCACCTCCTTTCTCTGCCCTAGGTCCCAGAGGTCCTGCCACATGGCTTGACCCCACAGTGGATGGTGCCCTACCAACCAGTTTTGGTGTTTCCATGTAGGGAGCCACAACGTTAGGCCCCGGAACACCACCCAGCTGTCAGTACAAATAACTAGGGGCCCAGGCTCGTGGCTGATTATCATCCACACAGCCCGTAGCTCAACCCACTGGCTACTCTGGTTCGTCCCAGTATCAAACCAAATGGTGTCTGTTTTGGGCTGCACACCAATAGCCGTCCAAACAGCTGCAGCCCCTCGGCTAGAACCATTGGTAAAGCAGGCATCCTCAGGTACTGGGGACTGTCCTTCTTTGTAGGGCGAGGGCTCCAAGTCCTCCCCTCTAGGCAGAGCGCTTGGCTCAGCCTGGGCTACAAGCTCCACAGGCCCCAGGACCTGTTGTAGCTCTGTGCTAAAAGGGTTTGAACTAAGGGTGCTACGTTGCTCCAAATAGGCATCCCACTTGGCGAGGGTAGTGTCTGTGCCACCTCTGTTATGGGTCCCTGGGTCCGCGTATGGACCCAGCCCTGGACAGGATAGATTGTTCGAACCAACAGCCTTGCCATTCCTGTGATGGCTTCTGTGGCCACTAGGGCTGCGTACACAGCAGCCAGCTGTTTCTCAATCAGAGAGTAGGGGACCTCCACTCCTTTCCATAATTGGTACCAAAATCCCACTGGCAACCGGAGACGCTCCTGCCATTGCCAGAGGCCCCAACCGTACCCCTCTTGGGTTACGTGAACATCAAGTTCAAATGGGTGGCCAGGGTCCACTACTTGCAGAGCCTGTGCCTGCTGCACTGCCCGTTTCGTGGCAACGAAGGCTTGCTCTATAGCCTCTGTCCAATCCCATGAGGCCCCCTTTTTTATCATATTGTACAAGGGCCTTGCTATTTGTGCCATGTGGGGTACAAACGCCCGCCGATATCCTAGCAGACCCAAATATGTCTGCAGTTGGGAGACCTTGGTCGGCTGGGGAAAGGCTTGTATCTTATCAATAATTGCCTCAGGTATAACCTTTGTCTTACCCGGCCACACAACACTCAAAAACTTGACAGATAAGCCACGGCCTTGGACCTTTTCTTCATTCACCGCCCAGCCACGTGACTTCAGGTGGTGGAGAAGAGAGGGAGCTGCTTGCTCTAAATCTAACAGAGAATCAGATGTTAATAGAATATCATTGAAATAATGAAACAAGGCAACAGAGGACGGGTGACCCCACTGTGCCAAATCCTGGGCCACGAGCCGTGGCAGATAGTGGGGTTGTGCAAGTATCCTTGTGGAAGGACTTGGAAAGTCCACTGCCGCCCATCCCAAGTAAAAGCAAACTGCTCTTGACTCTCGGGTGCAACGTCAATGGACAAAAAGGCATTGGCCAAGTCCACTACATAGTGATATGTCCCCAGGCGGACAGTCAGGCGATCCATTAAATCATGTATTGAAGGCACTGCAGCATGCAAGGGTGGTGTCACCTTATTTAACTCCCTATAGTCCACAGTCATTCGTCAGGTCCCATCTGGCTTCTTGACAGGCCATACTGGGGAATTAAAGGGACTGTGCGTTGGCCTCACAATATGTGCCTTCTCCAATTCCAATATTGTGCGACCAATCTCCTCCTGCCCTCTTGGCAGGTGGTACTGTTGCACTGTAACCATGTGCCAGGGCTGTGGCAACACTTGAGGAGGGTGGTGAGCATGCCCGCTTGTCACCGCTTTCACCACTTGAATCCGGAGACGGAACTCTCCTACCGACGTTTGTAAGCTGAGGCCATGTAGCACGTCCACCCCTAGAATATACTCCGGAACAGGGGAGACATAAACCTTGTAGGTACGAGGGGGAAGCCTTCCTATATCCAGTGGTAAGGAAACGCCTTTCACAGTCACAGTCTTTCCCCTGTAGCCATCAACGCAGATTGCTGTTCCGGGGAACAGTTCTAGGTTCCCATAAACGAGACTGCAGTCTGCGCCAGTGTCAACTAGGGCCAAAACCCTCTGCACATTAGAAGGGGACCAATGTATGGACAGTTCCACATGGGGCCTCTGGTCCCTGCTAGTTCCCTCTGACTGGGTACCTTGGCACCACCCCTAATCAAGCTGAAAGGCGTCAGCCTCAAGTGGCCACATGAAGTCCTGGAGGGACATGGGTCGCGCTTTCCCATACTTCTTTATGCTTCTTTGGAATTGTTGTTCCAGACGCAACTGTTTCCAAAGTTCTAGCAGGAGTGCATTGGGTTTTCGGTCTATTTTTTCCCGATCGACCCCTGCTGCCACGATATCACACCATATCTGTGCTCGTGTTACTCTCTGAGGCCCACGACCTTGCCCCTTTACTTTTGGTTTGGGCTTCCAGGTCTCAACTGTGCGGACCTCCTGTCTTAACTTCCTTTGCCTCTGGCTTTCAACATCCCCTAGAATGGCCATGGCAGGTGTAACTTCATGGATCCGTCACCCTACATAAGGTGTAAGAATAGCAACCAAGGACCCAAAAGCACTTGCAGGTGCAGTATCCCAAACCAGATGTCTCATGCTGGCTGTAAAAAGCTCGTCATCCGGCCCCTGCATGTTAAGATTAATAATAGCATGTCTCATACCCATTTCATGGATGATTTGCATGAGTTCCGTATATGACTGCCATTGACTCAGTGTCTGGCAGCTCACCAGCCTCTCCCCATACTGTGCGTACCGTAGCAGTGAGCCACTCCATTAGAGAGTGGTTGCCCTGGTCGTGGGCCAACCTATGGCAGTTCTGTAACCTTTGTCGCAGGGACGGATGCACTGTTACAAAGACAAGCTTTTTCATTTTGCCTGGGGAGCAGAGAATGTTGTCTACTCCCTCATCCCATAAACGTAATAGCCAAGCCGAGACTGGCTCTCCGGGGCGCTGTCGGCACTGACCCCCCACCAGCTCCTGCAACTCAGTGGGAGTGTAAGGGGTGTAGGTTTGAACTCAGTCACAGTTGGGTTGCCGGCAGCAACGCCCCCAGGGCCCAATGGTTGCTCACGTTTTACCCTTTGCTTCAAGATTGTCCGGGCTTGGGGGTTGGGAGCTACATTGTCTCCACTCGCTTCCTCTGCCTCTGCCTCAGAATCTCCATTGTGGGGCCCCTCTTCTAACAGGCAGACCCCGAGTTTCCAGCGCCTCCAACCGGGACACCTGGTCCAGCACCTGGGCCATTTCATTAAGCGCATTTTCCGTGTTGAGACTCAAGGTCATGAGGAACATCCAGCCCACATGCCCGGCTGTAGCTTTCTCCTCCTCCAGCAACTGCTCAGCCAGAGCTTGCAGGGCCCTCTCTACGCTGTCTGGAGAGCCGTCCATGTCCTCCCAACCCTCCTTGGGGGTCCAACTCCTGAGAACAGTGGCCACCGGACACCACACTCTGTGTGGGGGCCACACGTCCTCCTGCCCGGAGTCAGACTCCATTCCTACCTGGTTGGAATCTTGCTCACTGTGCCAGGTGTCTGAGTGGGTGGAGGCCTGCTTGTAAGATGACTGCAACCCTTGGAACCTAAGGATGCAGCAGATCACCAAAATGAGGGCAATGCCTTCCATGGCCAAGAAGGTGGTGTGCCAGCTGGAGGCTTAAGTCTCCCAGGCAGACTGCCCCTCCCGTTCCTGATGTCGCTCCTCATGGTCCTCCTGAAGCTGAGCTCTCACATGCACAAACCGCTCCACCATGCTTTGCTAGGTTTTGGATGGCACCATACTCTGCTTATGAAACTGAGCTTTTATACGTGTAAACTGCTCCAGTACATTCCGGAGAGTTTCAGCCACACCACACCCTGGTCGCTGCACCATTAGTCATGCGGGGTCTACTGCGGGGTCTCTGCTCCCGCTCCCCACATAAGAACGCAGGATATGGTGAGGCCAAAAAGGAACACCCACGGAGCCATAAGTAGGGGAGTCATATCACTATATTATTGCTGGCGGCATCCACCTCTCTGCAATCCGTGCTTGCTAGCTAAGCCACCAGCTTCTTGCTAGCCCCCATTTTCCTGCTTGCGTAGCCACGGCAGTTATATTAGTGGCCAATGGCTCACTGGTTACAGCTGACAACCAACTAGCCACAGCTGATGGCCATCCAATCACAGTTGATGACCGTTTAGTAACTGAGACAGCACCTTTCTATGTGAGGCCGAGAGCCTGGAAACTGCTTTCTGGGGCAATGTCCCCACAGGGTCCCCAACCTATAAGTGGCCTTTTTTATCTCAACATTTGTTGCTTTTTACTACTGGAAAAATTCCATTCTAATAGTACCTGCCTGCTGCCATGAATTAACAGTTTTGTGGCTGGAGGCATCTTACGATTTTATGGGAGATGAGAGGTATGCCATCCTTACTACCTGTGGAACAAAGGGTTTTGCTTTCTCTGACTATTTCCTTGCTGCTTTGGTTTTAAGCCATAAAGAGATTACTGGTTTCAGTTGCTATTAAGATGCCAAGGCCTCTGACATCATCAAAATGGCGGTGTGAGGTGAGCCTCTGTTTAAACTAATCAAACAACAATAACTCCACAAAGGACTCCCTGCACAACAGACAGAAAAGACGAAGAGGCCCACTACTGAATTCACATAAAGGTGGGCGAATCACGCAAGCAGGGGAGGAGGGAAAGGAGAAGTGCGGAGACAGAGCCGCGCGGGCGCAGGACGCAGACCTAGCTCAGTGCTCCAAGCTCGCTGCATCCCGGAACTACTGCAGCTGCAGGAGAGGGAAGGACTCGGACTGCTAGGGCTCTGCTTATGGCCCACAGGGCTGAGGGGGCAGCATATAACACAGCTGAACCCAAGGCTCACGGCAGAGACCTCGGAGAAAAGACTGAGGGAAGAAGGCTGAAAACAGTGGTTTAAGCCCTCACTGCCGAGCAGAGAATGGAAGCCTTAGGCACTGAGACTAGCCGCCCCCTCTCTACCCTCCCAGAGCTCGCCCCGCCCCCACTTGCCCGGTGCTAGATATGATAAAGTAGCAGTGTCAGATAAAAAGAACAGAATATGCTGTTCTGAGAACTTTAGACCGCAGACACAGATTCGCAGCCCAACTAGTTCCGGCAAAGGGAAGGAGCTGTGGAAGCAGGACCAGCTGTGGTGGTGGTCGCCGCCATTGCTCTGGGCCACCTCTCACAACTCACCCTGCCCCTGGCCCCACATATCTGGAAAGCTCCCTGCAGGAGTAAACAGAACTGCTGAAACATACGGGCTCTGAATCTGGTGCAGGAAGAGCTTTGGAACTTCAAAAGCTCTCTACATACCCACAGGGACACTGCGCTCTGTGACCCAGGAGAACTATTGACAGAGGAGAAGCCTGTCTCCCAGGGAAATCCCCCATTGTGTGACAAGCTGGAATAGTGCAGAGAAAACATAGGACTACTGGGTGAGAGAGGAAAAAAAAATGCTGCAGTCGGAGTGAAAATACAACATTCTACCAACAAGTACTGGAAAACAAAAGAAAGACCTCTTCCTATCAACCTGTTGCAGAAGCCACTCCTGTAGATGTCTAGGAAGAGAAATAATAAATCAGTAATTGCCATGAATAACCAAGGCGGCTCAGAAAGAAAGTGAGGTCTACAGAAAAAGAACTTAAAGATATGGAAATATGTGACTTAAATGACAAAGAATTCAACATTACAGTTCTGAAAAAACTCAACGAGACACAAGAAAACACAGAAAGGCAGTTTAATGAACTCAGAAACACAATCAAAGAACAACATGAGCATTTTACAAAAGAGATTGAAATTTTTAAAAAGAACCAAATGGAATTTCTGGAGATTAAGAACTCAACAGAGGAAATTAAAAATGAAAATAACCAGCTTAGGTAGTTGAGTTGACCAGATGGAGGAAAGAATCAGTGACATCGAAGTTAGAAACCTGGAAATGACACAGATGGAAGAAGAAAGAGACATGAGACTTAAAAGAAATGAAAGAACTCTACAAGAACTTTTTGACTCCTTCAGAAAGAGCAATATAAGAATAATGGGCATACCAGAAGGAGAAGAAAGAGAGAAGGGAAGAGAGAATATGTTCAAACAAATTGTTGATGAGAACTTCCCAAACTTGTGGACAGAACTGCATCCTCCAATCCAAGAAGCAAACACCTAATTACCTCAATCCCAACAGGCCTTCTCCAAGGCACATTGTATTGAAGCTGTCTAAAATCAACGACAAAGAAAGAATCCTCAAGGCATCCAGGGAAAAGAAGACGGTAACCTACAAAGGAAAGCCCATTAGATTATCATCAGATTTTTCAGCAGAAACTCTACAAGCCAGGAGAGAGTGGAACCAAATATTTAAAATATTGAAAGAGAGAAATCATGAGCCAAGGATAATATATCCAGCAAAGATATCTTTAGATATGAAGGAGGAATAAAGACCTTTCCAGACATACAGAAGCTGAGGGAATTTTCTAATACACGACCTGCACTACAAGAAATACTAAAGTGGCTATTCGACCATCATGAACAGAGACAATTTGTGGAAACCGAAACATGAAAAGGCGGAGAGTAAAGGCCTGAACCGGAATATGGGAATGGAGAAAGTAAACGTGCTGAAGAAAATGGAATACTCTAAATATCAAACTTTCTTTTACATAAACTTTAGGGTAGCCACTCAAAAAAAATCCAGAACTGAAATATATACTATAATAAAAGAAGAAACAGAGGGAAACATCATAGAATACCACCACACAGAAATAATAGACAACAACAAAAAGGCAAAGAAACAATGGAGACACAGCCTTACCAGAAAACTAAAGTTAGAATGACAGAAAATCCTCACGTATCAATAATCACCCTAAATGTAAATGGACTGAACTCACCAATAAAAAGGCACAGAGTAGCAGATTGGATCCAAAAACTAAACCCAACCATATGCTGTCTCCAAGAGACAGATCTCAGCTATAAGGACAAGCATAGACTCAAAGTAAAGGGTGGAAATTGATACTCCAAGCAAATGGTACCCAGAGAAAATCAGGTGTAGCCATAATGATATCAGTTGAAACAGACTTCAGGGTGAAAAAGATACCAAGAGACAAAGATGGACATTTCATAATGGTAAACGGGATTATACAACAAGAAGACATAACAGTCATCAATATTTATGCCCCCAATCAGGGAGCACCAAAATATACCCAGCAACTACTAACAGAACTAAACAGAGAAATTGACCAGAACACAATTATACTAGGGGATTGAAATATATCATTGACAGCTATGGATAGGTCGTCCAAACAGAAAATAAATAACAAAATAGCAGCCCTAAATGACACATTAAATGAAATGGACATAATTGACATATCTAGAGCACTTCATCCTAAATCATCAGACTATACATTATTTTCGAGTTTACATGGAACATTCTCATGGATAGACCATATATTGGGACATAAAATCAGCCTCAGTAAATTTAAGAAGATTGAAATTATACCAAGCATATTCTCTGTTCACAAGACTTTGAAATTAGATGTCAACTGTGAAAAGAAAGCAGGAAAAAACAAAATACATGGAGATTTACCACATACTTTTAAAGAACGACTGGGTCAAAGAAGAAATTAGAGGAGAGATCAAAAGATACATAGAAACAAATGACAATGAAAATACATCCTACCAAAATTTTTGGGATGCAGCGAAAGCAGTTTTAAGAGGGAAATTTATATCATTACAGGCCTATCTCCAGAAACAAGAAAATAAATAACATCATGTTACACCTAAAGAACTATGAAAAGAAGAACAAGTGATACCCAAGGTCAGCAAAAGAAAGGAAATAACAAAAATCACAGCAGAACTAAATGAAATAGAGAACAAAAAGACAATAGAAAAAATTAATGTGACAAAGTGCTTGTTCTTTGAAAAGATTAACAAAATTGACAAACCTTTGCCTAGACTCACTAAGATAAGAAGAGAGAAAGACACTAATTAACAAAATCATGAATGACAAAGGGGATGTTATCACGGACACCACAAATATACAAAGGATCATGAAAGAATACTATGAAGGACAATATGCCACCAAATTCAATAACCTAGAAGAAATGGACAAGTTCTTAGAAACATATAGTTTTCCAAGGATGAACCATGAAGAACTGGAAAATCTAAACAGACTGATCACCAGTAAAGAAATTGAATCAGTCATCCCAAACTTTCCCAAAATCAAAAGTCCGGGACCACATGGCTTCATTAGTGAATTCTACCAAACCTTCAAAGAGGATCTAATACCTATCCTGCTCAAACTCTTCCAAAAAATTGAAGAAGAGACAGTACTCCTTAACTCATTTTATGAGCCCAACATTACCATGATACCAAAACCTGGTAAGGACAACACAAACAAATAAAACTAGCCATCAATATCTGTGATGAATACTGATGCAAAAATCCTAAACAAAATTCTAGCAAATCGAATACAACAATGCATTAAAAAGATTATTCATCTTGACCAAGTGAACTTCATTCCCGGGGCCCAAGGATGGTTGAACATCCGCAAATCCATCAATGTGATACATCACATAAACAAAATAAAGGACAAAAATCATATGATTCTATCAATTGATGCAGAAAAAGCATTTGACAAGATACAACATCCATTTATGATTAAAACACTTACTAAAATTGGTATAGAAGGAAAATACCTCAACATAATAAAGGCCATATACGATAAGCCCTCAGCTAATCTCATAATTAATGGTGAAAAGCTGAAGCCCTTTGCGCTACGTTCAGGAACACGACAGGGCTGTCCCCTATCACCTCTGCTTTTCAATATAGTGTTGGAAGTCCTTGCCAGAGCCATCAGGCAAGAGAAAGAAATAAAAGGCATCCAAATTGGGAATGAAGAAGTTAAATTATCACTCTTTGCAGATGACATGATACTATATATAGAAAACGGTAAACACTCCACCAAAAGGCTGTTAAAAACAATCAACGTATACAGTAAAGTTGCTGGCTACAAAATCAACGTACAAAGGTCCATTGCATTCCTATATACTAACAATGAAATCTCAGAAAAAGAAATACAAAAAACAATTCCCTTTGCATTTGCAGCAAAAAGAATAAAATACCTAGGAATAAATTTAACCATGGATGTGAAGGACCTATATGCTGAAAACTATAAGACATTTTTGAAAGAAATTGAAGAAGACACAAAGAAATGGAAAGACATTCCATGCTCATGGATTGGAAGAATCAATATAGTTAAAATGGCCATATTACCCAAAGCAATATACAGATTTAATGCAATCCCCATCAAAATCCCAATGGCATTTTTTAAAGAAATAGAACAAAAAATCATCTGATTTGTTTTGAACCACAAAAGACCCCGAATAGCCAAAGTAATCTTAAGAAAATAGAACAATACTGGAGGTATCACACTCCCTATCTTTAGCTTGTACTACAGGGCTACAATAATCAAAACAGCTTGGTATTGTCAGAAAAACAGAGACCAATGGAATAGAATTGAGAACCCAGAAATAAAACCACATAAATATGGACAGATAATTTTTGATAAAGAAGCTAAAAACATACAATGGAGGAAAGACAGCCTCTTCAATAAATGGTGCTGGGAGAATTGGATAGCCACGTGCAGAAGAATGAAACTGGACTGCTGTCTGTCACCATGTACCAAAATTAATTCAAAACGGATCAAAGACTTAAGCATAAAACCTGACACAATAAACTGCATAGAAGAAAACATAGGTACTAAACTTATGGACCTTGGGATCAAAGAGGATTGTATGAATTTGATTCCAAAGGCAATGGAAGTAAAAGCTAAAATAAACGAATGGGATTATATGAAATTTTAAAGCTTCTGCACAGCAAAAGAAACCATCGACAAAATAAAGAGGCAACCAACTGAATGTGAGAAGATTTTTGCAAACAGTGCCTGCGATAAGGGGCTAATATCCAAAATATACAAGGAACTCATGAAACTCAACAACAAAAAAACAAAGAGCCCAACTGAAAAATGGGCAGAGGACCTGAAGAGACATTTCTCCAAAGAGGACATACAAATGGCAAATAGACATATGAAAAAATGCTCAACATCACTAATCATCAGAGAAATGCAAATAAAAACCACAATGAGATATCACCTCACCCCATTCAGAATGGCTATCATCAACAAGACAAGTAGTAACAAGTGTTGGAGACGCTGTGGAGAAAAAGGAACCCTCATACACTGTTGGTGGGAATGCAGTCTGGTGAAGCAGCTATGGAAGGCAGTGTGGAGGTTCCTCAAAACGTTACGAATAGAATTACCATATGAACCAGCAATCCCTCTCCTGGGTATCTACCCAAAACATATGAAAACATTTATTCTTTTTTTTTTTTTTTTTTTATTAATTAATTTATTTATTAGTTTCAGGTGTACAAAACAAGGTAATACTTAGACGTTCATCATTTATATCCCTCATACTGTGAACCCCCCTCCCCCCATCCACTATCCCTCCGACCTCACACTGAACCATCACATTATATATATAAAATTATAGTTGGCATTCATTAATGTTTAGCTTCTGATGTACAATGCCATGATCAGGTATCCACAGTATCCCTGAGGTGGTCTCCCAAATAGGACGCATGTCCATCGGATACCCAACAAAATCTTTACAACATTATAGAATACCTTCCCCAAATTAATTTTCAAAAGAAAAACCCTGAGGCCATCTTGTGGTTACCAGCTGCTTCCAAATCCCTTCACCTTTCCCCTTATCCCCAACCCCCTCCCACACACCCATCTAACCACTCTCGGTTTTTTCTCTGCGTCCCCAAAACTGACTCTGATTAGTTCATTCACATAGTCTTTTCTTTAGATTCCATATATAAGTGAGATCATATGGTACTTGTCTTTCTCTTTCTGACTTATTTCACTTAACATAATGTTCTGTAGATCCATCCATGTTGCTGCAAATGATAAGATTTCTTTCTTCTTTATGGCTGCGTAATACTCCATTGTATAAATGTACCACAGCTTCTTAATCCAGTCATCTACCGATGGGCATTTTGGTTGTTTCCATATCTTGGCTATTGTGTAAAGTGCTGCAATAAACATAGGAGTGCATACAGATTTTTGAATTGGAGTTTTGGATTTCTCCGGGTAGATGCCTAGGAGTGGAATTACTGGATCATAGGGTAGTTCCATTTTCAGATTCCTGAGATACCTCCATACTGTTTTCCATAGTGGCTGCACTAATCTGCAGTCCCACCAACAGTGCACTAGCGTTCCCTTTTCTCCACATCCGTGCCAGCATTTGTTGTTTGTTGATTTATTGATAATAGCCATTTTGACTGGAGTGAGGTGGTATCTCATTGTGGTTTTTATTTGCATTTCTCTGATGGTTAGTGAGGTTGAGCATTTCTTCATATGTCTTCTTGCCTTCTGTATGTCCTTCTTAGAGAAATGTCTCCCCAAGTCCTCTGCCCATTTTTTAATTGGGTTGTTTGTTTTTTTGGAGTTGAGTTGAGTAAGTTTTTTATAGATTTGTGATATTAATCCCTTATCAGATATATCATTGGCAAATATCTTTTCCCATACAGTAGGATCCCTTTTTGTTTTATTGATGGTTTCCTTTGCTGTGAAAAAACTTTTTAGTTTGATGTAATCCCACATGTTTATTTTTTCTCTTACTTCGCTCGCGCGAGGGGATATATCAGTGAAAATCTTACTCCGGGTAATGTCCATGAAGTTTCTTCCTATATTTTCTTCTAGATATTTTATGGTTTCAGATCTTACATTTAAGTCTTTAAGCCATTTTGAATTTGTTTTTGTATATGGTGTAAGGAGGTGGTCCAGCTTCATTTTCTTGCATGTGTCCGTCCAGGTTTCCCAACACCACTTATTGAACAGACTATCTTTACCCCATCGTACATTCTTGCTTCCATTGTCGTAGATTAGATGGGCATATAGGCATGGATTTATGTCTGGACTCTCTATTCTGTTCCATTGATCTATGTATCTATTTTTATGCCAGTACCATGTTGTTTTGATTACTGTAGCCTTGTAGTATAGTTTGAAATCAGGTATCGTTATACCTCCCACTTTGTTCTTATTTCTCAAGATTGCTGAGGCTATCCGGGGTCTTTTATGGTCCCATATAAATTTTAGGATTATATGTTCTATTTCTGTGAAAAACATCGTTGGTAGTTTGATAGGAATTGCGTTGAATATGTATATTGCCTTAGGCAGTATGGACATTTTAACTATATTAATTCTTCCTATCCATGAACATGGAATGTGTTTCCATCTATTTATGTCTTCTTTCATTTCTTTCTTCAGTGTTGTATAATTTTCTGAGTACAGATCCTTTACATCTTTGGTTAGATTTATTCCCAGATATTTTATAGTCTTTGGAGCAATTGTAAATGGAATTGTTTTTTTAATTTCTCCTTCTGCTATTTTATCATTGGTATATACAAATGCAACTGATTTCCGAATATTAATTTTATATCCTGCTACTTTACTAAATTCATCTATCAGTTCTAATAGTTTCTTGGTGGAGTCTTTAGGGTTCTCTATATATAGTATCATATCATCTGCATATAATGATAATTTTACTTCCTCCTTACCAATTTGGATGCCTTTTATTTCTTTCTCTTGTCTGATTGCTGTGGCTAGAACTTCCAGCACTATGTTGAATAGAAGTGGAGAAAGTGGGCAACCTTGTCTTGTTCCTGATCTTAGGGGGAATGGTTTTAGCTTTTCCCCATTGAGTATGATGTTAGCTGTGGGTTTGTCATATATGGCCTTTATTATGTTAAGATATGATCCCTCTATTCCCACTTTCTTAAGGGTTTTTATCATAAAAGGTTGCTGTATTTTATCAAATGCTTTTTCTGCATCTATTGATATGATCATGTGATTTTTATTTTTCATTTTGTTAATGTGGTGTATCACATTAATTGATTTGCGGATGTTGAACCACCCCTGCATACCAGGGATGAATCCCACTTGATCATGGTGTATGATCTTTTTAATGTATTGCTGAATTCTGTTTGCTAATAATTTGTTGAGAATTTTTGCATCTATGTTCATTAGAGATATCGGCCTGTAGTTTTCTTTCTTTGTGGTGTCTTTGTCTGCTTTTGGGATCAGGGTGATAGTGGCTTCGTAAAAAGTGTTTGGGAGTCTTCCTTCCTTCTGGGTTTTTTGGAAGAGCTTGAGGAGAATAGGTGATAATTCTTTTTTGAACGTTTTGAAAAATTCACCTGTAAAGCCATCTGGTCCAGGGCTTTTGTTTGTTGGGAGATTATTGATTACTGATTCAATTTCCCTGGTGGTAATCAGACTGTTCAGGCTTTCTGTTTCTTCTTGAGTTAGCTTTGGAAGGTTGTGCGCCTCTAGAAAATTGTCCATTTCTTCAAGGTTGTCAAATTTGTTGGCATATAGTTGCTCATAGTAATTTCTTACAATTTTTTGTATTTCTGTGGTGTCTGTTGTCACTTCTCCTCTTTCATTTCTGATTTTATTAATTTGGGTCCTCTCTCTCCTTTTTTTAATGAGTCTGGCTAAAGGTTTGTCAATTTTGTTTATCTTCTCTAAGAACCAACTCTTGGATTCATTGATCTTTTGTATTGTTTTTCTGGTTTCTATTTCATTTATTTCTGCTCTGATCCTTATTATCTCCTTCCTTGTGCTCCCTTTGGGTTTATTTTGCTGTTCTTTTTCCAGATCCCTTAAGTGTGAAGATAAACTGTCAATTAGTGATGTTTCTTGTTTCTTTAGGTAGGCCTGCAGTGCTATGAACTTCCCTCTTAGGACTGCTTTCGCAGCATCCCATAGATTTTGGGTCGTCGTGTTCTCATTCTCATTTGTCTCAAGATATCTTTTGATTTCTTCTTTGATCTGCTGCTTGACCCATTCATTATTTAGCAACATGTTATTCAGCCTCCATGAATTGGTGTATCTTCCTGGTTTTTTTCCCCTGTAGTTCATTTCTAATTTCATAGCACTGTGGTCAGAGAAGACAATTGGTATGATTTCAATTTTCTTAAATTTATCGAGGCTTGTCTTGTGTCCTAACATATGATCTCTTTTAGAAAATGTTCCATGAGCACTTGAGAAGAACGTGTATTCTGCAGCATTGGGGAGAAATGCTCTGAAAATATCAATTAAGTCCAACTGCTCCAAAGTATCATTTAAGGCTGTTGTTTCCATATTGATTTTCTGTCTGGAGGACCTGTCCCTTGTTGTCAGAGGTGTGTTGAAGTCCCCTACTATGATAGTGTTGCTGTTGATCTCTGTCTTTATGTCCATCAGTACCTGTTTTATATATTTAGGTGCTCCTATGTTAGGTGCATAGATGTTTACTAGGGTTATGTCCTCTTGTCGGATTGATCCCTTTATTATTATATAGTGCCCATCTTTGTCTTTTAATATTTTTTTCATTTTAAAGTCTATTTTGTCAGATATAAGTATTGCAACTCCAGCTTTTTTTTGCTTCCATTTGCATGAAATATGTTACTCCAACCCTTCACTTTCAGCCTGTGTGTGTCTTTTGATCTGAAATGAGTCTCTTGTATACAGCATATACAAGGGTCTTGTTTCCTTATCCACTCAGCCACCCTATGTCTCTTGATTGGAGCATTTAATCCATTTACATTTAAAGTGATTATTGATAGGTACATAGTTATTGCCATTTTTAGATTTGTAGTAAATTGTTTTCATCTTTCTTCTATTTACAGAAGTCCTTTTAGTATTTCTTGCAATGCTGGCTTGGTTGTCATAAATTCTTTCAGTTTGTTCTTTTCTGGGAAGCTCTTTATCTCTCCATCAACTTTAAATGATAGCCTTGCTGGATAAAGCAATCTAGGTTGTAGGCCTTTGTGTTCCATCACTTTGAGTATCTCCTGCCACTCCCTCCTTGCCTTCAATGTTTCTGTAGAAAAGTCATTTGATAGTCTTATGGGAGTTCCCTTGTATGTAACCTTCTGCCTTTCTCTTGCTGCTTTCAAGATTCTCTCTTTGTCTTTAAGCTTTGCCATTTTAACTATAATGTGTCTTGGTGTGGGCCTGTTTGGGTTTATCCTGGTTGGAACTCTCTGCACTTCCTGGGCTTGTATGTTGGTTTCCTTCATCAGGTTAGGGAAGTTTTCTGACATTATTACCTCAAATATGTTCTCAATCCCTTGCTTCTTCTCTTCGCCTTCTGGTATTCCTATGATGCGCATGTTGTTGCGCTTGATGTTATCCCAGAGGTCTCTTAACCCATCTTCATTGTTTTTTATTCTTTTTTCTTTCTGTTGTTCAGTTTGAGTGATCTCTGCTAACTTGTCTTCTAAGTCGCTGATTCGATCCTCTGCTTCATCTAACCTGCTGGTCATTCCTTCAAGTGAGTTCTTAATTTCGGTAATTGTGTTTTTTAGTTCTAGCTGGTTGTTCGTTAAGATTTCTACATCCTTTTTTAGCTCTAACTGGTTGTTCTTTATGATTTCTATATCCTTCTTTATGTCTTCTCTAAGCTCCTTAAACATTCTTATCACCAGTGTTCTGAACTCTGTCTCTGACATGTTGGTTACCTCTGCTTCATTTGGTTCCAGTTGTGGAGGTTTCTTCTGTTCTTTTATTTGGGACATGTTTCTTTGTCTCCCCATTCTGACTGACTCTCTGTGTTTGCTTTGATGTATTAGGAAGATCCCCTAGAGCTCTTAGTTCTTGCTGGGTTATCTTATGTAGTATGTGTCTTTTATATTTGACTTGGACTACTTCGTTCTTCTCTGCATGTGCTCCACAGGAGGCTCGTGTGTTTAGTATATCGTCCTGTTCAAGAAGAACTTTGATTGCTTTTTGCTTGTGAGTAGGTGGGCTTAACTCTTAGGCCGTCTAGTTGTGAAACTTGGCTCTGCTCACCACAGGGTGTTCTGCTGGGTGAGGGTTGGCCACTTAAATGAGGTTTGGCCTCTATGGGCTCTTGTGCCTTCAGAGAATTCCCTCTGGGTGTGTGACTTGTAGGTCAAACTCGGTAGTACTCTGGTTTGGTCCAGAGTTGGCTTCTGGAAAATGTTGAATTTTGTGCCTCTTAAGCTGGGCCCTGGTAGGGCAGTTTCAGCACAAATCAAGTTACCAAGTACAACAACAACAACAACAAAGAAAACAAATCAAGTACATTCACAAATAAAATACAACCGACAATCCCCCCTCAACATAGGCAAAGATATCAAAGCAATAATGACAGAACAAAGCAAATCACTACAAGCAGAAAAAAAAAAAAAAAAAAAAAAAGGAAGTACCAAGCAAAGCAAAACAGAAAGCAGAACCAGTCTTGGCTTAAGCCCACCAGGTAATCTCCAGGTTGTCCTCTGCTGTGCCAAAGAGTTCCCTGCCTATTGCGCAGGCAGCGCTGGTCACCTGGTGCCCAGAGTGAATTTGGGAGTGTAGATTTAAATGCGAGGGGCTGAGGGGTCTGGATGACAGTTTTCAGAGAGACCATGCAGTTTCTGTCCTTTCCTGCACAAATGCACGCTGAGAGTAGCTCCACCAGCCCTGTGGTCAGTATTCCTGAGTCTTAGGGCCCTCCTTCCATGGGTGACTTGTAGGTCAAACCCGGTAGTACTCTGGTTTGGTCCAGAGTTGGCTTCTGGATATGTTGAATCTTGTGCCTCTTAATCTGGGCCCTGGTAGGGCAGTTTCAGCACAAATAAAGTTACCAAGTACAACAACAACAACAACAAGGAAAACAAATCAAGTACATTCGCATGTAAAATACAACCAACAATCCCCACTCAACATAGGCAAAGATATCAAAGAAATAAAGACAGAACAAAGCAAATCACAACAAGCAAGGAAAAGAAAAAAAAAAGAAGAGAAAGAAAGAAAAAAAAGAAAAAGAAAAGAAAGGAAAAAAGAGAAGAACAAAGCAAAACAACACAAAACAAAACAAAAACAAAAGCAAAAAAACAAAAAAGCAAAACAAAACAAACAAACAAACAAAAAAAAAATCACCAAGCAAAGCAAAACAGAAAGCAGCACCAGTCTTGGCTTAAGCCCACCAGGTAATCTCCGGGTTGTCCTCCGCTGTGCCAAAGAGTTCCCTGCCTAGTGCACAGGCAGCGCTAGTCACCTGGTGCCCAGAGTGAATTTGGGAGTGTAGATTTAAATGCGAGGGGCTGAGGGATCTGGATGACAGTTTTCAGAGAGACCATGCAGTTTCTGTTCTTTCCTGCACAAATGCACACTGAGAGTAGCTCCACCAGCCCTGTGCCCAGTACTCCTGAGTCTTAGGGCCCTCCTTCCGTGGGTGACTTGTAGGTCAAACCCGGTAGTACTCTGGTTTGGTCCAGAGTTGGCTTCTGGATATGTTGAATCTTGTGCCTCTTAAGCTGGGCCCTGGTAGGGCAGTTTCAGCACAAATAAAGTTAGCAAGTACAACAACAACAACAACAACAAAGAAAACAAATCAAGTACATTCACAAATAAAATACAACCGACAATCCCCACTCTACATAGGCAAAGATATCAAAGAAATAAAGACAGAACAAAGCAAATCACAACAAGCAGAAAAAAGAAAAAAAAAAAAGAAGAGAAAGAAAGAAAAAAAAAATAAAATAAAATAAAAAAAAAAAATAAAAAATAAAAATAAAAAAATAAATAAAAATAAAGACCACCAAGCAAAGCAAAACAGAAAGCAGCACCAGTCTTGGCTTAAGCCCACCAGGTGATCTCCAGGTTGTCCTCCGCTGTGCCAAAGAGTTCCCTGCCTAGTGCGCAGGCATCGCTAGTCACCTGGTGCCCAGAGTGAATTTGGGAGTGTAGATTTAAATGCGAGGGGCTGAGGGGTCTGGATGACAGTTTTCAGAGAGACCATGCAGTTTCTGTCCTTTCCTGCACAAATGCACGCTGAGAGTAGCTCCAGCAGCCCTGTGCCCAGTACTCCTGAGTCTTAGGGCCCTCCTTCCAAGGATGAGTGGGAGGGGGCGGGCGGGAGATCTCTAAGCTGCTGAAAGCCGGGAGCTGCGACTGCCGCTTACTGCTGAACTCAGGGATTGCTTCCGCGGTTGCCCTTGCCCCGCCGCAGGCCAGCCAGAAAGGGTGGGGCCTGGGGATGGAGGGGTCTCCTCCCTCCCAGGCCAGCCACTCACACTCCTCCCGCAGGCCTGAAAAGGTGGTGGCTGGGGGTGTGGGAGTCTCCTCTCTCCTCGTCCAGCGAAAATCCCCTCCTCCCAGCCTCTTCCGATGGTCAGAGCCGGCTGCCAATCTTCCCAGCGCCTGAGCGCAGACGCCCCTCTGTAATCTGACACTGTTTCTCAGTTAGGGGTAGTTTGAGTCTCTGGAAGGGCGGGGGGAGGATTCGAAAAGCGCGGTGAGGGGCCCAGGTGTGGCATCTCAGTTCTTTGTCTGCCCTAGGGCCCACGAGCTGCCCGCCCCGGCGGGAGCGATCAACTGTGGGACGCAGGGAAAGAGCTCACCTCCTGTACCCTACGCTCTCCGCCACACCCTGGGCTCCCATGGGACTCTAGAGCCCCGGGTGCTGCCCTCCACTTTTTCTGTGAGCACGCTCCTCCCCCCCGCTCGCCCACCTAGTGCACCTCAAAGCAAACCTTCCACGAGCCTCCGTCCGACCTGGGAGCCGCGCAGCAACGCTGCACGGCCTGTGCTCCGCTTCCAGGAGTCTGCGTTCCGTAGTCCCGGCGCCGCCGGCCTCGGCTCCGCGTGGGTGGGGGTGGGGGGGCACGCTTCCACTTCGCTGTCCCGCCTCCTCCCCTGCTTGTAATCCGCGCACACCTTCAGGCAAATTCCTCCACGAGTCTCCCCGCTGTTCTGCGTGTTCTATATCTCCCTGTGTCTTTAGAGCTGCAGTTTACCGCCAGCCGCCGCCGGCTTGATTCCACCGCGCGACCGAAAACATTTATTCTTAAAGACACGTGTACTCCAATGTTCATTGCAGCTTTGTTTACGGTGGCCAAGACATGGAAACAACCCAAATGTCCTTCGATAGATGAATGGATAAAGAAGTTGTGGTATATATACACAATGGAATACTATTCGGCGGTAAGAAAAGATGAAATAGGAGCATTTGTTACAACATAGATGGATCTTGAGAGTATAATGCTAAGCGAAATAAGTCAGACAGAAAAAGCAGAGAACCATATGATTTCGCTGATATGTGGTATATAAACCAAAAACAACAAAACAACAAGAGAAACAAAAAATGAGAAACAAAAACTCATAGACACAGACAATAGTTTAGTGTTTACCAGAAGGTAAGGGGGGTGGGGGGGAGGGAGATGAAGGTAAGGGGGATCAAATATATGGTGATGGAAAGAGAACTGACTCTGGGTGGTGAACACACAGTGGGATTTTTAGATGATGTGATACAGAATTGTACACTTGAAATATATATAATTTCACTAACAATTGTCACCCCAATAAATTAAAAAAAAAAAAAGATGCCAAGGCCAGATGTTTGTTCTGTTTGTTTTCGTTTTGTTTTGTTTTTTTAACCATTTAACTTGTTTTAATGTTTCTTAACAAATGGTGAAAAATACTGAAGTATAGACAAGGAATAATCATAATGCTGTGGGCAACATTGTAAAATGGCATTTTAAATTTAAAACATTTTCTGGTTTAAAAGGTAAATCTGGTAGTCAGTGAAGCTCTGAGGTGTCTCTGTGTTATGTAAGACAGTCTGTGTGTTCCTGATGGTTCTCGCCTTTATCCAGGTCCTCCACACTCACTGTGCTGCCTGCCATCTGCTCCACGAAAGGTCCAGGAAGACCGTCAGGGCCACCTTATCTTCCTTCACCAAGCCACTTTGAACCATGACTGGGGTGCCACGGAAGCCACCTCTGTGTCCACTGTGGACACCTCTGAACTTTACACCATGGCCTCCTCATTCCATGAGGCCATCTCTTCCTCCCTACTTGCCACCAGGGCCACCCAGGAGGGAGGAAAGCTTCAGGCTTTGGGGCCTTACACTGATTGTATTAAATGTGTTCTCCAGGCAAAGTTCTGGATTGGGGCGCTGCCAATCTCCAGCTTAGTGCTGGATGTTTCTTCCTCTGGAGTAGTTCCCTCAGGAACCATGGGGTCCTCTTGAGAGGAAGCCTCCTCTGTCTCCCCCATGAACTTCCATAGGACCCATGGGTCCCCCAAGACCTCCTGTGTCCCCTGCACCTGCACAGAGCAGTGGCAGCATCCCCCTGCTCTCGCTGGGCAGCATATGCCCCTGCATAGTGTTCATAAGAGGCTTCTTTTGAGGAAGAAAAACTTTAAGTTTGAAAATCCCTTGAAAATTTTTCCCATCAAACCAGTCCACGCCAGCCTTGGCACTGTCACATTGCCTTTGGGCTTTCCTGTTTCCCTGTCCAAGTAGACACGGATCATGGGTTATCCAGTTCTCTTATTCATCTTAACAATTGCACACTGCTTACAGAAGTCTGCCAGGTCATCTAGAGGCACCTTGTCTTCTAATTCTTGTTCATAGTCGCAGTGTTGTCAGGGTCTTCATCTGGATCAATGGGGAGCCTAGATCAACATGCGGTCCTTTGTGCGTGGGTCCGCCAGGCTGGTTGACGCCACCTCTCTCCAGCATCCATTCCACCAAGTTCTCCTCCCTGCCTGCCTCTGCTCAATGCTCCACGATCAAATCCCCTTCGTCCCCTGCCCCAATTATCAGGACGACTCATGCTCCAGTCCTTCCAGAACATCGTCCAGACTCCTGCCCATAAACACCCATGCTACTGGGGTGGTCCTGCCAGAATGAACTCTGCTGCACAAATCTGCTGTTGACCTGGAGCTTGGCTGCAGCATCCAGTTGGTATTGGGGGCACCTGCTGCCCATTGCTGCTTTGTTGACCATACATAACCTGTTGCCCATAGCTGCTTGGCTGCCCATTGGTGTTATGCTGAGAGTAACTGCTTTGATCATAACTAGTCAGCTGTGTCGAGGAATCGCTGGTAGAAAGATAAGACAGTCGGGCTGTGACTTGCTATATAAGGTAGCCCCCAGGTACCAGGGGTAACGTAGTTACTCTGTCCATATCCCAGACTGGGCTGGTTGTAATCCCCTATGCTAGATTGAGGCTGACTAGTCTTTGTGGGTTTGTTACCATCCTGTGGTCTTGCAGGTACAGCAGCTACTGGCTGTTACCCATAAGCCAGTTAAGCAAGCTGAGTGCCATATGCAGACTGAGATGCATCAAAGCCTTGGGTGGCAGTTACTGTGGCACTGGTGGTATCATAAGCACCAGTGCCATACACCTGGACAGGCCGACCATATGACTGGGGAGCAGTTGGAGTAGTATAACCTATGGAAGGCTGTCCATAAGAAGTTGCATAAGCTATCTGCCCATAGATCCCACTGGACTGAGCCTGGGTATAGCTGATGTCAGTGGGCTGTCCATAGGTTCCACAACTTTGCTGTGCATATGCCTGAGTGGTCTGTGTTTATCCTTGAGTGAGCTGGGCAATGGTAAGAACTGTAGCCCTGATGTGCTGCAGCTTGGTTGTAGGTACTGTAACCCTGGACACCATTTTCTCTCCTCCAGATATTAGATTCTTTGAATTGGAAAATCTTCTAAATTGACAAGAAAAAAAAGAAAATTTTCTTAGCAAGCTCTCATAAGCTTATAACAGTTATAAAGATTCCCTTAATAAGGGAGGCAAAATTAAAAGAAAAATCAAAATCCACTCAGACTCCTTCTTATTTACCTTCATATATTTTCAGATATTGTTAAGAAAAATAGCAGGAGATTGGAAGTACAAATGTCCTGCAATTAAGAAGAAAAAAAATGGCAAAATCTTATTAAAAATAATCTAAAAAATTCATATCCTAAGAATTTGGCTTGGTAATGTCAAGTTGGATGCTCCAAAACATGGCCAGACAGAAACATGAGCTACACTCCATTTATGGCTAGGGAACTACCAAACTTCTACAAGCTCTCAAGAAAATTAAAACCTAAAATTACAATAGAGGGATGTTCCAATTAGATTAGATAATTTAAAACTGCACTTAAAAAGCAATGGCTTCTAAATCAAGTAGACAGAATGAGATACCTATTTTTAAATACTGGTAATAGTGGAACAGAGGAAACAGAAAAGGAGAGTCACAAGACTTGTCATAGAAGGGTGGAAATCTGCAGATGGTTATTTTTTAAATTGGGGATAAATATAATAAAATGAACAATGATGGGTTCTTTTTTTCTTTTAAGGGTTATCTTGAATTTAATGCTGTTAAAGTCTCAAAAGTCTAACACTATTCAGATTATATTTATATTTATCCTCAATGTTGTATTTTGTTTTTTAAAATTATTTTTTCAATTACAGTTGGCATTCAATATTATTTTATAGTAGTTTCAGGTGTACAGCATAGTGGTTGACACTTATATAACTTATGCAGTGATCTCCCGATTAGTCTGGTACACACCTGGCACATACATAGTTGTTGCAACATTATTGACTATATTCTCTATGCTGTACTTTACATCCTCTTGACTATTTTGTAACTACCAATTTGTACTTCTTAATCCTTTCACCTGTTTCACCCAGCTCCCCAATACCCCTCCCCTCTGGCAATCATCAGTTTGTCCTCTGTATCTATGAGTATTTCTGTTTTATTTGTTCATTTATTTTCTTCTTTAAATTACACATATAAGTGAAATCGTATGGTAATTATCTTTCTCAGTCTGACTTATTTCACTTAGCATAATACCCTCTAGGTCCATCTGTGTGTCACAAATGGTAACGTTTTATTCTTTTTATGGCTCAGTAATATTCCATTATATATATGTAGCACAATTTCTTTAAACAATTGTCCATTGATGGGCACACAGGTTGCTTTCATATTTGGCTATTGTAAATAGAAGTGCATATACCTTTTTGAATTAGTATTTTGGATTTCTTCAGATAACTACCTAGAAGTGGAATTCCTAGGTCATAAGATAGTTCTATTTTTAAATTTTGAGAAACTGCCAAATTGTTTTGCATAGTGGCTGCCATCAATTTGCAAATCTACCAACAGTGAACAAGGGTTCCCTTTTTACCGCATCCTCACTAACACTTGTTTGTTGACTTATTGATGATAGCTATTCTACAAGGCTTAAGGTGATATATCATTGTGAATTTACTTTGCATTTCTCTGATAATTAGTGACCTTGAGAATCTTTTCATAAGTTTATTGGCCATGTGTATGACCTCTTTAGAGAAATGTCTATTCAGGTCCTCTGCCCATTTTTAAATTGGGTTGTTTGTTTTTTTGGTGTTGAGTTATATGAGTTCTTTATAAATTCAGCATATTAAGCCCTTATCAGATGTATCATTGGTGAATATCTTCTCCCATTCAGTAGGTTGTCTTTTCATTCTGTTGATGGTTTCCTTTGCGATGCAAAAATTTTTTGTTTGATATAGTCCCACTTGTTTATTTTTTATTTTGTTTCCCTCGCCCAAGGAGATATATCAGAAAAAAATATCACTAAGAGCAATTTTGTTAGCACTAATCTGTTGGTTCAGATTTTTTGTTTGTTCTTCATTCAGTCTTGGAAGACTATATACTTCTAGGAATTTATCCATTTCCTCAAGATTGTCCAATTTGTTGGAATAAAATTGCTTGTATTATTTTCTTACAACGTATTTTGTGTTTATTTTTTATTTTATTTTTTAATATATATATTTTAATAGTTTCAGATGCACAAGACAAAGTAATACTTAGATGTTTATCATTTATATCCCTCACACTGTGGACCGCCCTCCCCCCATCCATTATCTCTCTGACATCGCACTGAGCCATCACATTTCCACTGTCTCCACTTCCAATGCTGTACTCCGCCTCTTGTAAGTATATATATACATATGTATACATATATATATATATATATACATATAATTATAGTGGGAATTAATTATTGTTCAGCTTCAGGTGTACATTGCAGTGATCAGACATCTACATGTTCCCTGACGTGGTCTCCCAAATGGGAGACGTGTCCATCGAATACCCTACAAAATCTTTACAACATTATTGATTACGTTCCCCAAATTAATTTTCAAAACCCCATGGCCATCTTGTGGTTACCAACTGTTTTCTAATCCCCTCACCTTCCCTCTTATCCCCACCCCCCCGCCAATCTAACAACCCTCAGTTTTTCCTCTTTGTCTCCAAAACTGTTTCTGATTAGTTCATTCACTTATTCTCTTCTTTGGATTCTGCATATAAGTGAGATCATATGGTACTTGTCTTTCTCTGTCTGACTTATTTCACTTAACATATTGTTCTCTAGGTCCCTCCATGTTGTTGCAAATGGTAAGATTTGTTTCTTCTTTATGGCTGTGTAATATTCCTTTGTATAAATGTACCACAGCTTCTTAATCCAGTCACCTACTGATGGGCATTTCAGTTGTTTCCATGTCTTGGCTATTGTGTATAGTGCTGCAATAAACATAGGAGTGCATAAAGATTTTTGAATTGGAGTTTTGGGTTTCTCTGGATAGATACCTAGGAGTGGAATTACTGGATCATAGTGTAGTTCCTTTTTCAGATTTTTGAGATACCTCCATACTGTTTTCCATAGTGGCTGCACCAATCTGCAATCCCACCAACAGTGCACTAGCGTTCCCTTTTCTCCACATCCACGCCAGCACTTGTTGTTTGTTGATTTATTGATGATAGCCATTTTGACTGGAGTGAGGTGGTATCTCATTGTAGTTTTTATTTGCATTTCTCTGATGGTTAGTGAGGTTGAGAATTTCTTCATATATCTGTTTGCCATCTGTATGTCCTTTTAGGAAAAATGTCTCCTCAAGTCCTCTGCCCATTTTTTAATTGGGTTGTTTGTTTTTTGGGAGTTGAGTTGAGTGAGGTTTTTTTTTTATAGATTTGTGATGTAACCCCTTATCAGATATATCATTGGCAAATATCTTCTTCCATTCAGTAGGATCCCATTTTGTTTTATTGATGGTTTCCTTTGCTGTGAAAAAACTTTTTAGTTTGATGTAATCCCACGTGTTTTTTTTCTCTTACTTCCCTCGTGTGAGGGGATATATCAGTAAAAATCTTACTCTGGGTAATGTCTGTGAAGTTTCTTTCTATATTTTCTTTTAGGTATTTTATGGTTTCAGATTTTACATTTAAGTCTTTAAGCTATTTTAAATTTATTTTTGTATATGATGTAAGGAGGTGGTCCAGCTTCATTTTTTTGCATGTGTCTGTCCAGGTTTCCCAGCACCATTTATTGAACAGGCTGTCTTTACCCCACCGTACATTCTTGCTTCCATTGTCGTAGATTAGATGGGCATATAGGCATGGATTTATTTCTGGAGTCTCTATTCTGTTCCATTGATCCATGTGTCTGTTTTTATGCCAGTACCATGCTGTTTTGATTACTGTAGCCTTGTAGTATAATTTGAAGTCAGGTATCATTATACCTACCACTTTGTTCTTATTTCTCAAGATTTCTGAGGCTATCCGGGGTCTTTTATGGTCCCATGTAAATTTTAGGATTATATGTTCTATTTCTGTGAAAAACGTTGTTGGTAGTTTGATTGGAATTGCGTTGAATATGTATATTGCCTCAGGCTGTATGGACATTTTAACTATATTAATTCTTCCTATCCATGAACATGATATGTGTTTCCATCTATTTATATCTTCTTTCATTTCTTTCTTCAGTGTCTTATAATTTTCTGAGTACAGATCTTTTACTTTTTCGGTAAATTTATTCCCAGGTATTTTATAGTCTTTGGAGCAATTGTAAATGGGATTGTTTTTTTAACTTCTCCTTCTGATGTTTTATTATTGGTATATACAAATGCAACTGATTTCCGAATATTAATTTTATATCCTGCTACTTTACTAAATTCATCTATCAGCTCTAATAATTTCTTGGTGGAGTCTTTAGGGTTCTCTATGTATAGTATTATGTTATCTGCACATAATGACAATTTTACTTCCTCCTTACCAATTTGGATGCCTTTTATTTCTTTTTCTTGTCTGATTGCTGTGGCTAGAACTTCCAGCACTATGTTGAATAGAAGTGGAGACAGTGGGCAACCTTGCCTTGTTCCTGATCTTAGGGGGAATGGTTTTAGCTTTTCCCCATTGAGTATGATGTTAGCTGTGGGTTTGTCATATATGGCCTTTATTATGTTAAGATATGATCCCTCTATTCCCACTTTCTTAAGGGTTTTTATCATAAATGGCTACTGGATTTTATCAAATGCTTTTTCTGCATCTATTTATATGATCATGTGATTTTTATTTTTCATTTTGTTAACGTAGTGTATCACATTAATTGATTTGCGGATGTTGAACCACCCCTGTACACCAGGGATGAATCCCACTTGATCATGGTGTATGATCTTTTTAATGTATTGCTGAATTCTGTTCGCTAATATTTTGTTGATGATTTTTGCATCTATGTTCATTAGAGATATCGGCCTGTAGTTTTCTTTTTTGTGGTGTCTTTGTCTGATTTTGGGATCAGCGTGATAGTGGCTTCGTAAAAAGTGTTTGGGAGTCTTCCCTCCTTCTGGATTTTTTGGAAGAGCTTGAGGAGAATAGGTGATAATTCTTTTTTGATCATTTTGTAAAATTCACCTGTAAACTCTTCTGGTTCAGGGCTTTCGTTTGTTGGGATTCAATTTCCCTTATGGTAATCAGTCTATTCAGGTTCTCTGTTTCTTCTTGAGTTAGCTTTGGAAGGTTGTAGGCCTCTAGAAAATTGCACATTTTTTCCAGATTGTCAAAGTTGTTGGCATATAGTTGCTCATAGTAATTTCTTAAAATTTTTTGTATTTCTGCGGTGTCTGTTGTCACTTCTCCTCTTTCATTTCTGATTTTATTAATTTGGGTCCTCTCTGTTTTTCAATGAGTCTGGCTAAAGGTTTGTAATTTTGTTTATCTTCTCTAAGAACCAACTCTTGGATTCATTGATCTTTTATATTGTTTTTCTGGTTTCTATTTCATTTATTTCTGCTCTGATCCTTATTATCTCCTTCCTTGTGCTCCCTTTGGGCTTATTTTGCTGTTCTTTTTCCAGATCCTTTAAGTGTTAAAATAAACTGTTGATTAGTGATGTTTCTTGTTTCTTTAGGTAGGCCTGCAATGCTCTGAATTTCCCTCTTAGGACTGCTGTCGTGGCATCCCATAGATTTTGGGTCATCGTGTTTTCATTTACGTTTGTCTCGAGATATCTTTTGATTTCTTCCTTGAGCTCCTGCTTGACCCATTCATAATTTAGTAATAAGTTATTCAGCCTCCATGAATTGGTGTGTCTTCCAGTTTTTTTCCTGTAGTTCATTTCTAATTTCATAGCACTGTGATCAGAGAAGACAATTGGTATGATTTCAATTTTTAAAAATTTATCGAGATTTGTTTTGTGGCCTAACATATGGTCTATCTTGGAAAAGGTTCCATGTGGGCTTGAGAAAAACGTGTGTTTTGCAGCATTGGGGTGAAATGCTCTGAAAATATTGATTAAATTCAAGTGGTCAGATGTATCATTTAAGGCTGTTGTTTCCATATTGATTTTCTGTCTGGAAGACCTGTCCCTTGTTCTCAGAGGTGTGTTGAAGTCCCCTACTATGATAGTGTTACTCTTGGTCTCTGTCTTTATGTCAGTCAATATCTGCTTTATATATTTAGGTGCTCCTATGTTGGGTGCATAGATGTTTACCAGGGTTATGTCCTCTTGCCAGATCGATCCCTTTATTATTATATAATGTCCATCTTTATTTTTTAATATGTTCTTCATTTTAAAGTCTATTTTGTCAGATATAACTATTGCAACTCCAGCTTTTTTTTCTTGTTTCCATTTGCATGAAATATCTTACTCCATCCCTTCACTTTCAGCTTGTGTGTGTCTTTTGATCTGAGGTGAGTCTCTTGTATACAGCATATACAAGCGTCTTGCTTTCTTATCCACTCAGCCACCCTATGTCTCTTGATTGGAGCATTTAATCCGTTTACATTTAAAGTGATCATTGATAGGTACGTAGTTATTGCCATTTTTAAATTTGTAGTTAGATTGTTTTCATTTTTCTTCTATTTACAGAAGTCCTTTTAGTATTTCTTGCAATGCTGGCTTGGTGGTAATACATTCCTTTAGCTCTTTCTTTTCTGGGAAGCTCTTTATCTCTCTATCAACTTTATTTTTATTTATTTTTTTTCTTAAAACAACAACAAATTTATTTATTTTTAAATTCATTAGTTGTAGGTGTACAAGACAAGGTAATACTTAGACGTTCATCATTTATATCCCTCACACTGTGAACCTCCCTCCCCCCATCCACTATCCCTCCGACCTCACACTGAGCCATCACATTATATACATAAAATTATAGTTGGCATTCATTAATGTTTAGCTTCTGGTGTACAATGCCATGATCAGGCATCCACAGTATCCCTGAGGTGGTCTCCTAAATAGGACACATGTCCATCGGATACCCAACAAAATCTTTACAACATTATTGAATACGTTCCCCAAATTAATTTTCAAAAAACCCTGAGGCCATCTTGTGGTTACCAGCTGCTTCCTAATCCCTTCACCTTTCCCCTTATCCCCAAGCCCCCGTCCCCCCCGCCCATCTAACAACTCTCGGTCTCCATCAACTTTAAATGATAGCCTTGCTGGATAAAGCAATCTAGGTTGTAGGCCTTTGTTTTCCATCCCTTTGAGTATTTCCTGCCATTCCCTCCTGGCCTTCTGTGTTTCTGTAGAAAAGGCATTTGATAGTCTTATGGGAGTTCCGTTGTATGTAACCCTCTGTCTTTCTCTTGCTGCTTTTAGGATTCTCTCTTTGTCTTTAAGCTTTGCCATTTTAACTATAATGAGTCTTGGTGTGGACCTGTTTGGGTTTATCCTGGTTGGAACTCTCTGCACTTTCTGGGCTTGTATGTTGGTTTCCTTCATCAGGTTAGGGAAGTTTTCGGACATTATTACTTCAAATATGTTCTCAGTCCCTTGCTTCCTCTCTTCACCTTCTGGTATTCCTATGATGCGCATGTTGTTGCGCTTGATGTTATTCCAGAGGTCTCTTTAACCATCTTCATTGTTTTTTATTTTTTTTTCTTTCTGTTGTTCAGTTTGGGTGATCTCTGCTAACTTGTCTTCTAAGTCGCTGATTCGATCCCCTGCTTCATCTAACCTGATGGTAATTCCTTCAAGTGAGTTCTTAACATCAGTAATTGTTTTCTTTAGTTCTAACTGGTTGTTCGTTATGATTTCTACATCCTTCTTTATGTCATCTCTAAGCTCCTTAAACATTCTTATCACCAGTGTTCTGAACTCTGTCTCTGATAGGTTGGTTACCTCTGCTTCATTTGGTTCCAGTTGTGGAGGTTTCTTCTGTTCTTTTATTTGGGACATGTTTCTTTGTTTCCCCATTCTGGCTGACTCTCTGTGTTTGCTTTGATGTATTAGGTAGATCCCCAAGAGTTCTTAGTTCTTGCTGGGTTATCTTATGTAGTATGTGTCCTTTATATTTGACTTACACTACTTCGTTCTTCTCCTCTGCGTGTGCTCAAAGGTGACTCTTGTGTATATTGTCCTTCAAATAATACTTCCACGAGTCTGTTAGGATGTCTTAGCTATTCTGCATGATGAGCAAAGAGTTCTTTGGGGATGGTTATATGGGGACAGTTAACACGGGACACGGTTATATGTCCTGTGTGTAATAAAATCCAGAGGAGAATTCAGAAAGTGCGCCCCGCTGCCGCCGTTCCCTCTTATAACATTTTTAATTATGTGGTATCAATTGTCACTTCTCTTTAAATTCTGATTTTATTTATTTGGGTCCTCTCTCTTCTTTTCTTGATGAGTCTGGTAAAGTTTTATCAATTTTTAAAAAAATCTTTTCAAAGAATCCACTCCGGTTCTCATCGATCTTTTAAATTGTTTTCTAAATTCTATATAATTTATTTTCCCTCTGACTTTTTTATTTCCTTTCTTCTGCTCAATTTTTTTTCTGTTCCTTTTCCAGTTTCCTTAGGTGTAAAGTTAAATTGTTTATTTTAGATTTTTTTTGTTTCTTGAGGTAGGCCTGTATTTTTATAAATTTCCCCCTTAGGACCGCTTTCACTGTGTCCAATAGATTTTAGGTTTTTCTGTTTTTGTTTTCATCTATCTCAATGTATCTCTTGATTTCTTCCTTGATCTCATTGTTGAGCCATTCATTATTTTACTAAATAATGTTATTTAGCTTACATGTGTTTGTGTGTTTTTCTTGTAATTGATTTATAGTTTCATATCATTGTGGTTTAAAAAGACGATTAATATGATTTCAGTGTTCTCAAATTTATTGAGACTTGTTTTGTGTCCTAAGATATGGTCTACCTTGGAAAATATTCCATGTGCACTGGAAAAGAATGTATATTCTGCTGCTTTGGGGTGAAAAGCTCTAAAAATATCAATTAAATTCATCTCTGTCTAGTGTGCCATTTAAGGCCACTGTTTCTTTATTGTTTTTCTGTCTGGAAGATGTGTCCATTGGTGTTAATGAACTATTAAAATTCTCTATTGTGATTGTATTAATGTTGATTTCTCCCTGTATTCAGTCAACATTTATTTATTTAGTTAGGTGCTGCTATGTTGGGTGCATAAGTCTTGGATTCATCCTTTTATCAGTATGTAATGTCCCTCTCTGTCTTTTATTATAGTCTTTGTTCTAAAGTTTATTTTGTCTGATATAAGTATTGTTACCCCAGCTTTTTTTTTTTCATTTCCATTTGTATATAATATCTTTTGCTATTTCTTTACTGAAATCTGTGTGTGTCTTTCAATCTAAAGTGGGTCTCTTGTAGACAGTATATGTATGGGTCTTTTTTCTTATCTATTCAGTTACCTTATGTCTTTTGATTGGAGCATTTAATCCACTTACATTTAAAGTGATTATTGATAGATACATAGTTATTACCATTTTATTATTTATATTTGTGTTATTTTTCTCCCTTCTTCTTCTTAAAGAAGTTTTTCTAATATTTGTTGTAATACTGGTTTGGTGGTGATGAACTTTAGCTTCTTCTTGTCTGGGAAGCTCCTTATCACTTCTTCAGTTTTAAATAGTATTCTTGCTGGGTAGTGTAAATTTGGTTGTAGGCCCTTACTTTTCATCATATTGAATATTTTCTGCCAATCCCTTCTGGCCTGCAAAGTTTCTGTTGAGAAATCAGCTGACAATTTTATGGGAGTTCCTTTGCAAGTAGTTAGTTTCCTTTCTCTTGCTGCTTTTAGGCTTCTCTCTTCGTGTTTAACCTTTGCCATTTTAATTATAATGTATCTTTGTGTGGACCTGTTTGGGTTCATCTTGTTTGGGACACTGTGCACTTCCTGCACTTCTATGTACATACATTTCCTAGCAAAGTTAGGAAAGTTTTCAGTCATTATTTCTTCAAATAGGTTCTCAATTCCTTGTTTTTTCTCTTCTTTGTCTGATACTCCTATGATGCAAATATTGTTATGCTTGATGTTGAACCTTATTTTTTTATTCTTTTTAAATTTTTGTTCTTTCAATTGGGTGTTTTCTGCTACCTTGTCTTCCAAATTGCTGATTTTATCATCTGCTTCATCTAGTCTGCTGGTGATTTTTTTCTAGGACATTATCCATTTAATTCATTGTGTTCCTAATTTCTGGCTGGTTCTATGGTTTCTATGTTCTTTTTTATGCTTACTATTTCTTTGTTGAAGTTCTCACTGAGTTCACCTATTCTTCTCCTAAGTTCATGGAGCATCATTATAACCATTGTTTTTAATTCTCTATCTGGTAAGATGCTTGCCTCCATTTCATTTTTTTCTTTTTCTGGAGTTTTCTCCTGTTCTTTCATTTGAGACAAATTTCTTTGTCTCCTCATTTTGGCCACCTCCCTGCATTTGTTTCTATGTATTATGTAGAACTTCTATGTCTCCAAGTCTTGTCTGCGTGGCCTTATATAGTAGATTCACTGTTGGGCCCAGTGGCACAGTCTTCCTGGTCACCTGTGCCAGATGCTCCATAAGTGTTCCCACGACTTTGGGTTGTGTGTGCCCTCCAGTTATAGTTAAGCCTTGATTGCTATTGGCATGTCTGTAGGTGGTATTGACCAAAGTTGACTGGCTGTGGGGTTTGTCCATGTCCACAGATTACAGGATGTTGTGCAAGAGGCTTACCCCATAGTGTGGAATTCACCCTAGAGGAATCTGGTGCCTGAAGAGACCCTTCTTTGGTTGTGTTACTTTTGGGGCTAATTGGGTGGTGCTCTGCTTTGGTCCAAAGCCAGCTTCTAGGTATATTGGTTCCAGGGTTTCTTGAGAGGGCCTCATTTGCAGGCCCAGGTCAACTACTGCCTGTGACTGGTCAGGGAATACCTGGTAGGTATACAAAGCTATCCATAGCTGGTTGCTCCCCGTGCTAGACCTACAGTTGCATGGGTGAGGCTACACTGTGAATTGAGGAATGCCACCACCAGTACCAGGCGTGGTATAGATCTGTAAAAAGGCCAGGACACCCAGAGGCCTATGCCACTTGCTGGTTCCTGTAAGGTTCAGCGGCCGATAAAGCCTCATGCAGTACATGAGTTGGATGAGACTGGGTTTCAGGGAGTTACGAGGGTGGTATGAGTGGTGTTCACCAGGTTAATGTAAATTCTGGTTGGTACAAGTGCTGAGCCTGGGGCTATTCTGAAAAAGTCTTAGAGCACACTAAAGCCAGCCGCCACCTGCCTGGGGCCTGTGAATCTCTGAGAGTTTTCTAAGATAGAAGGCAGACAGGATTGGCTGCTGGCCAAAAAGAGCCTCCTATGTTGTGTGAGTTGGGTGAGGTGGGGTCCCAGGGAGTCACCAGGGTGGAGTGAACAGAATTCACCAGGCCAATGAAGATTCAGGTTTGGTTCTGTGGGGGAGAGCTCAACACAGGAAAGATAGCGCCCACTTGTTGGCTGCACAGGAGGAGGATTCTACATAGGGAAAATGGTGACTGTCCTTCCAGTCCTTGTTCTACAGCCTCACAACTCAGTCTCTCCCCATATGTCTCTGACTCCTCCTGAGTCACCATACCTCCACTGAAGCCAAGGGGAGTGCTTGTGAGTGAGTGAGTCTAAGCTCATTCCCTTTAAGAGGATGTCTGGGTTTCCCACAGCCTTCTCTTTCACCCAGAAGTTCAGAATCTCTTCAATAGTCAGAAGTTGTGGGGGCTCCTCCATGCCAGGCTGGAGAGCTCAGTGGGAGGCTAGGGTTTCTTACTCCTTTGGGGGGACCTCCACAGCTGAGATATCCCTCCCAATTCTCAACCACCATATTCAGGTGTGGGTCTAGCCCATTTTGAGTCTGCTCCCCTCTTACCAGACTCAATGTGGCTTCTTACTTTCATCCCCAGTTATAGGACTTCTGTTTAGCTAGACTTTAGATGATTCTCCACATTGATTGTTCTATAATTTAATTGTAATGTGAATGCGGTCATGGAAGGAGGCAAGCATAGCATTTACCTACTCTGCCGTCTTGGACTCTCTCCTTGGATATTGATGGTTTTAAAACAAAGGTTTTAGTACAGTACTATGAAAGCCTGAATGGGTCCAACTGTTGGTCCCCTAACATTAAGGGGCCCCAAATAATTCTGCTGTATTTACCCTAGTTTGGAGAAATTTAAAAGACTGGAAGAGATTATAAAGAGAAACCTGACCAGCAATTGCTTGGGACAACAGGATGGTTAATTCAAGTAAAAATTTGATTAACAGGGCCAGGGACCCTTGCCTTGACAACTTGATGGGGATCCAAAGCCTTTTTTATTTTTTAATTGGGGAATATTAGGGAACAGGTGTTTTTTCAGGGCCCATCAGCTCCAAGTTGTCCTCCAATCTAGTTGTGGAGGGCACAGCTCAGCTCCAAGTTCAGTCGCCATTTTCAATCTTACTTGCAGGGGGCGCAGCCAACCATCCCATGTGGGAATTGAACCGGCAACCTTGTTGTTAAGAGCTCGCACTCTAACCAACTGAGCCATCTGACAGCCCCTCTGGCAGCTCATTGCCTTCGGTCTAGTTGTGCATGGCGTAGCTCACTGGCCCATGTGGGAATCGAACTGGCAACCCTGTTTTTACAATCTCATGCTCTAACCAACTGAGCCATCATCCGGCCACCCCAGGACCCAAAGCCTTTTTACTCAGGGGATAAATAAGGGAAATTTCCAGGACTCCTTGATATGGGAATTCATAAACTATTGTACCAAAATCCATTGGTGAAATCCTAACTCAGCCTACAGCTAGATTAAAAGAATATAGAAATATAAGGATTGATAAGATTATGAAAATTAGAACAATTAAACAGGCTTTATGTTAAAAAAAAACGTTATGTCAAGTTTACCTGAATGTTTTATGGGAGGGAATGAATATTTAGTTTGGCCAGGTACACTTCCTATACTCAGTATTGTAAATAAATTAAGGTACAATCTTAATTTAGGTATAATATTAAGGTATAATTTAATACGTGAATTGGTACACTTTGAACAGGCTTTATGTGAAGTGATTGCATCTCTCTTATCTGATTGTATTTTGAAATAGCCATTGTATCTCACTGGGGAACAGGGACTTGAAGGCTGTCTGTTTTCTTTTCTTTTGGCTCTCAGAGGGAAAGACTCTGGAAAGTAATGACCTTTGCACCCTCTTGAGTTTATGCAATTGTTTAACACTGTCAGAAATAATTAGTTTGTTCTAGCTGAAACCTGACAAGATATTTGAAATTGTTTAATAACTTTTGATCAGAAATCTAACAAAATTGGAAGCTGAAGATTCAAGAGCATAATATAATTTTTAAAGATCTCCTACCTAAACTAAAATAAAACTATATACCCGAGGGAAAGAAGAAAATTAAGGATTATATAGTTAGACGTGTAGGTCAACCTATAATGTCACTTAAATTACAACCCAAATTTAAAAACAGTTGTTTTTATCTTACAAATCTTTGCAAAACCAGAAACACAGCTCTAGAAACAGTTCAAAGCCCACCTATCCTTATCATCCCCATTTCCTAAGACTGAAAGGGGGGGGGGAAAAGGGAGATGAAGGTTTCTGAAAGCACAAACTTTTCCATTGACCCCAAAGCTCCCTTGCCAAAGACAGATACAAATCTTAATTGTTTTCTCCCCAAATATTAATAAGAAAAATATTTAGCCGTCTAAGCAGGTAACCTTAATTTATTCCATCCGCTAGAAATACAGTGTGGACCTAACTGTTGTTCTATATCATCATGTGACAGTAATTTTAAAATGAAGGCCAGGAGGTCTTCTTTTGTGTCTGTCTATATATTCATATACATTGTGTGATATTTTCTATCACAAGATAGTATTGTTAGTTTATAAAAGAGCTCTATTAAATTGGCTTAAATAAACAAGGGCTCATTTTTAAAAATATAACAGAAATTAACTCAAATGCTTTTCAGAATCATGTGATCTGGGAAAATATTTGATAGTAAAGCTGGCTTGAGTTTTGTTTGGTTAAATAGATATGTCTTTAGAGTAATCAGCAATAAATAATATTTTTATTCTACCTGGGTTTATTAGTCAAATAAATTTCTGTTATCTCTGTTGCAAAATTTGTCAGCAAGAAAAATAACTTGATATGATGAAATTTTCATAAGTAATCTAAAACATAATTGTTAAGAGCAAGTAAATTAAATAAATGCAAACAGGATAAAAAGTTTCTTTTTTAGGTGAACTGTTTAGCAATAATTATATGTGCACTTTAAAATGGTTTCCTAAATCTCTGGTAACCTGAAATTTTAAAGTTTTGCTAGCTAAATTAAATGATGGCTAGTCATTGACTACCTAGATCATTTCCAAATAAGATAAAATAATGAAACATTAATTACTTAACATAGTTATCTCCTTTTTCTTCTTATTATAGAGGAATTAAAGATATTTGGGTCTACTAGTAAACATGTCTTGTGCCATATTAAAAATGTGCTATGAAGAAACATATATTTCTAGAAATTATGAAATGTGTTTATAAACTTGTCAATCTAAAGGATACTAGTGTAACAGACATTTCACAATTGCTTATTTCTTAGTTTTCACTAGAAATTAAGGCTTTTAAAGGTTAAGAACTCTAATATACGTAAGTAAGGATACACAATTAATAAAAATAAGAAAAACAATTGTGTATATTAAAATATGATATGTTCAGATTTTTAAAAAGGTATGAGATATGGAAGTGTGTTTTCTTTAAGGGAAATGAAGTAATTTTGTCCTGATTATTTCTGAATGGGTAAGAGAACAAAAGGCAAACTAAAAGGGACAGAGAAAGTCATAGAAAGTTTATGAAAAAGGAATCTTGAGAAAGAAAATTTATATGTGGTCAAGCTAAATAAAATTGAAATGAATTTCATCAAGTAAGAATTTAAATATTGAAAGTAAGCTGATGCAAATTTAGAGTTTGGTTCTCCCTCTGATAAAAGGATAGTTTCTTGTGGAAGATTGGTTTGCTACTAATAAGATACTGTGGAAGAGTTTTCTGAAAGGAAAGCAAAGATTCTGTGTTTTATCAAAATAATTTTCTATGTTTTATGTTGTCTTAATCAGGTCCTTGATTACTTAAGAAAACTGAATCTCCTCAATAGTAAGAACTAAGTTTTGCTAACAGTTATTTACTTCTGTATTAGTCTTTGAAATATTTTATTGTCACTTTGGTTAAATGGAAAACTAGTATTGTTTCATGATGACTTATGATCCTATTTAGTCAAATATCCAAACTTTTTCATATGTTTTGGCAAACTTCTCACAATTCAAATTATAAATAGAGTCCTGACCTGGTAATAACTTTGAGGTGTTCCAGAAGAGTCCCTGGAACACCTCAAAAGATTTGTTTTCTCTCCTTACAAAACAGAAATTAATAAGTGATGAAAAACTTTTAGGGGATATTGTCGTGCAGGGGACCCTGCTCGCTGCGCCATTTGTCATGCGGGCAGCCTGCGGGGTCTCTGCTCCCGCTCCCCACATAAGAACGCAGGACATGGTGAGGCCAAAAAGGAACACTCACGGAGCCATAGGTAGGGAAGTCATACCACTATGGTCTCACTGGAGGCTGGGTTTACACGACGTGCGACCTGCTGTCCGCTTTGCTGCCAACCGACCAACTCTCCTCGACTCTCCTTACTCTCCTTCAGTCTCCTCCTTCACTCTCCTCGGCTCCCCTCCGTAGCTGCGGCAGGTATATCAGTGGCCAATGGCTTAATGGCTACAGCTATGGCCAACCAGCCACAGCTGACGGCCATCCACTATCCGAGCCAGCACCTCTCCACATGAGGCTGAGAACCTGGAAACTGCTTTCTGGGGCTCTGTCCCCACAGATACTGTATGAATAAACAGTGGTTGTAAATTAAATGAATAGTCTGGGCTACAGGAAACCCAAGACAGCTGCTTGGTGTTTTTAGGCTACCTGGCAAACCCATTTTTTCTGTTTTTGCATTCCTTTATCTGCAGTAGCACATTTAAGCTGGACTTCGTTCAGCTGCCACTTAGCATGGTTATCAGTATGTTTGTGTTGTTGTATGTCTGTTTTCTGGATGGGTTGAAGCCTTCCCCTTCCACAAGGTTGATGCCCTCTGTCGTTCGGGGTGTCCGGCGGGGCGGCCTGCGGGGTCTCTGTTCCCGCTCTCCACATAAGAACGCAGGACATGGTGAGGCCAAAAAGGAACACCCACGGAGCCATAGGTAGGGAAGTCATACCATTATGGTCTCACTGGAGGCTGGGTTTACACGACGTGCGATCTGCTGTCCGCTTTGCTGCCAACCGACCAACTCTCCTCGACTCTCCTTACTCTCCTTCAATCTCCTCCTTCACTCTCCTCGGCTCCCCTCCGTAACCGCGGCAGTTATATCAGTGACCAATGGCATAATGGCTACAGCTGATGGCCAACCAGCCACAGCTGACGGCCATCCACTATCTGAGCCAGTACCTCTCCACATGAGGCCGAGAGCCTGGAAACTGCTTTCTGGGGCTCTGTCCCCACATCCTCACAGTGACAAAGAAACTGAAAATGTGTTTCCCACTTAGGGTACACCTTCCACAATCTCTAGTGATCAAGCACCCACTTCACTGAGCAAATAAAACACACCTTGACAGACAACCTCGTAAATTTCTTGGATGTATCACAGATACTATCACACTCAATAATCAGGCTAAGTTTAGAGAACTAAGGGAAAACTGGATTCAAGGGAACTAGTTTAATCACATGGGACTGAAAACTCATGAGAAAGGTTACATTTTTACAACTTTTTGTTTGAAGCATCACTGGTTCTTTAAATTTTTTAGTTTTCTAAATATAAGGAATTTTTTTCCCTTAAGCTAGCTATGACTTAGAGCAATTTTGTTAATTACACTTTGTAAGCAGAATTGAAACATTTGTCTTTTTCTCCCTACTTGACTTCTCCAGAATTCAGAAACTCTCAGTGAGTATTCTTATATTCATGGCAATATTGGTATTTGCGTAAGTTCAATAAAAATCTGTTCTCCTTGTAACGGGAAACACAGTTGGAAACTAGTTATATTATGAAGGCTTTCACTGAAATTTCACATTTAAGAGAGACATGCATAGATTCAGATGTGACCAGTTTTAAGGACGTAAGATTGACATATGGAAGCCAATTTAAAACCATTGGAAATATCAGCCTGGTACCTTGCTTGTATGGGTCCCAGCCGCCTTACTAGGTGAGTAAAAAAATGTCACTTTTTGGCAGATGCAGGAACCTCAGGATATTTTGGGAGCCCCGAGAAGAGAGGAACTATCCCAAATCTATAGGTATTGCAGGCAATGACTGATGGCAAGTCCTTGTCTTGTCTTTTCTGACCTTGAGAAGAGTTTTTAAGTTCAATCTGAAGATTCATTATGAAAAATGACAGTAAAGCAGGTTTAAAAGAACTTATGTGGTTTATTACTATTATTGTTGCACTTATATAAAGAATCAGGCCAAGTTTATTAAAATTACACATAGTTTTGTAAATAAATTAATCTTACTTTGACTATCTTTGGTAAAAATGGGGGTGAATTTGGAGAGAAAAAAATATGTTTGATTGAAACTATAACATACCTTTGTGGATTCTATTGCTGTTCATTGTCTTTTGAGGTTTTTTTATTTTCTACCTGTTTTTAATTTTTAAAATATTTTTATTAAAATATAGCTAACATACAATATTATATTAGTTTCAGATGTATACCATACTTATTCAACATTTATATTCCTAAAAAAGTTATCACTAAGATAAGTCCAGCTCCCATCGACACCATACCGTGCTATCACAATGCTATTGACTATATTCCTTATGTTGTACATTACGTCCCCACGACTTATTTGTTTTATACCTGGAAATTTGAACTTCTTATTCCCCTTCACCTTCCTCCCCCCACACACTTTTTTAAGAATTTCAATTGCAGTTGATATTCAATATTATTTTATATTAATTTCGGGTGTACAGCATAGTGGTTAGACATTTATATAATTTAAGAAGTGACTTCCTGACTAGTCTAGTACCCACTTGGAACTATACATAGTTATTACCGTATTATTGACTATATTCCCTATGCTTTACTTTGCATTCTCATGACTATTTTGTAACTACCAATTTGTATTTCTTAATCCCTTCCCCTTTTTCACCCTGCGCCACAATGCCCCTCTCATCTATCACCCCAATAAATCTAGTACCCATCTGACACCATACATAGTTATTACAATATTATTGACTATATTCTATATGCTATACCGTATATCCCCATAATTATTCTGTAACAACCCATTTGTACTTCTTAAACCCTGACGCTTATTCGCCCACCCCCCAATAGCCCTCCCATCTTGGAACCACTGAAATGTTCTCTGTACCTATGAGTTTGTTTCTGTTTTATTTGTTTGTTTATTTTGTTCTTTGGATTCCACAGATAAGCAAAATCACATTGCATCTGTCTTTCTCTGTCTGACATGTTATACTCAGTACAATTCACTCCAGATCCATTCATGCTGCCACTGATGGTAAGAACCCATTCCCTTCCGTGATCAAGCAATATTCTATTGTATATATGTACCACCTCCTGTTTATCCATTCGTCCATCGATGGGCACCAGGCCGCCTCCACATCTTGGCCGTTGTGCACAAGGCTTCAATGAACACCTGGATACACACGTCTCTTCAAAGTAGCGTTTTAGGTTTCTTTGGATGAGTACCCAGAAGTGGGATGACTGGATCATTCTTTTCCCCTTGTTATAGCCCTTGTTTTAAAGTCTATTTTGTCTGGTATAAGTATTGTTACCCAAGTTTTTTTATTTTATTTTTTTTCATTTTCATGAAATATATTTTTCCATTATTTTCAGTCAGCGTGTGTCTTTCAATATGAATGAGTCATTTGTAGGCAACATATACAAGGGTCTTGTTTTCTTATCCATTCAGCTTCCCTATCTTTTGACTGGAGTGTTTAATCTATTTACATTTAAAATAATTGTTGATAGACATGTAGATATGTAGTTATTGCCATTGTGTTATTCATATTTTTAATCTTTTCTTCTTTTTCTTAAAGAAGTCCCTTAACATTTCTTGAAATACTGACTTGGTGGTGATGAACCCTTTTAGCTTTTTCTTGCCTGGGAAGCTCTTTATCTCTCCTTCAATTTTAAATGATAGCTTTTCTGTGTATAAAAATGTTGGTTGTAAGTTCTTGCTTTTAATCACTTTGAATATTTCATGCCAATTCCTTCTGGCCTGTAAAGTTTCTGTGGAGAAATCAACTGATAGTCTCATGGGGGCTTGCTTGTAGGTAACTAACGGCTTTTCTCTTGCTGCTTTAACAATTCTTTCTTTGTCTTTAAACTTTGCCATTTTAATTATAATGTGTCTTGGTGTGGGCCTGATCAGATTCATCCTCTTTGGGATGTTGTGTGCTTCCTGGACTTGTATGTACATTTCCTTTGCCAGGTTAGAAAAGTTTTCCATCATTATTTCTTTAAATAGGCTTGCAATCTCTTGCTCTTTCTCTTTTCTTCTGGTGACCCTATAATGCAAATGTTGGTATACTTGAGGTTGTCCCAGAGAACCCTTAAACTACCCCTTTTTTTTTTGGATTTTTTTCTTTTTGGTTTTCTGATTGGGTGTTTTCTGTTACCTTATCTTCTAAATCACCAATTTGATCCTCTGTTTCTTCTACTGTTGATACCCTTTAATGGAGTCTTTATTTTATTTATTATATTCTGTATTTCTGAATGGTTCTTTTTTATGTTTGCTATACTAATTTTTATGTTTTCTATCTCTTTGTTGAGGTTCTTCGTGAGATCATTGAGCGTCCTCATAACCAGTTTTTTTTTAATATTCAAAGTTTTATTACTTTACAGAAAGAACATTCCTTTCCTCAATTCAGCTACAGAACAGTTTCATAAATGCTAACTTTTACTAAATCATCTCTTAACTTAAATATAAGTTAACAGTGCAAGCTCTTAACCCAAAATCAACTAAAAAAAAATGGTGCTCCATTAAAAAGGGAATGGGGTTATAAGACAGAAGGAAGTTTATGAGATGAAAGAAAAAGCTGATAGGTGAAATATAATTGTGTATGTGCTGTTTGAGCCTTTACCACAAACACTTATTTTTTTTTTCAGGTGTACCATTCTGTATTACATCATCTATAAATCCCATTATAACCAGTGTTTTGAACTCTGCCTCTGGTAGAATGCTTGTCTCCATTTTGTTTAGTTCTTTTTCTGGAGCTTTGTTCTATTCTTTTATTTGGGACATGGGTCTCTGTCTCCCAGTTTTGGCAGATTCCCTGTGTTTGTTTCTGTGTATTCGGTAGGGATGCTATGTCTCCTGATCTTAGTAGAATTGCCTTATGGAGTAGGTGTCCTGTGGGGCGCTGTTGCACAGTCTCCCTGGTTACCAGAGTCAACGCTGCAGGTGTGTCCCTTGTGTGGGTTGTGTGTGCCCTCCTGTTGTTATTGAGTCTTTGTTACTGTTTGCACATCAATGGGAGGGATTGACCCTCAGGCTGATTGGTTTGGAGGACTGTCTGTGACTACAGTACAGGAGCTATTGTGCAGGGACTCACCCTTTGGAGCAGGATTTGCTTTATCAGGACTCTGGTGCTTGCCCAGTCTGTCTTTTGGGTGTGTAGTCCTTGGAGGTGGCTGCCTGATGCTCCAGCTCCATCCAAATCTGGCCACTGGGTGTACCAACCCTGGGGATTTCTGGGAAAGGCCCCACCTCAGTCCAAGTTCAGCCGCAGACTGTGCCCTGCCCAGGGCCACCTGGCATGAGCGACAAAACAATCCACAGATGGCTGCTACCTGTGCTGGTCATAGCGGTGCCTCGAGAGGCCAAGCCAAAATCCAAGGCTGACTGCTACTAATGCTGGGCTTGGAGCTGCTCAGCCAGAGATATGGGACATACAGAAGCCAGATGCTTCTTGTTTGTGTTTTGTGAACCTTTAAGAGACTTTAGGAAATTCTGAAGCCTGAGCCAAGACAGGCTATTTATATGGAAAAGCACTGGAAGTGGCTAGGGTTTGCCTGAGAGTTGGGTGTGGGTGTGGTGGTGGTGTGGGTCTTGAAGGAATCACCAGGGCAGGGTGGAGAAACCTTGTTAGCCAGGTTGATGAAGACTCATATATGGTAGCAGCCTGTGTCTGCATCCTGGGAGCCGGTGAGGGCTCAAAAGAGAAACAATGGATTTTTCCAACATATCTGTCTGGGTGAAAGCTACCCCTAAAGACCTCACCTTAAAGCCAGACAACTCAGTTCCTCCTTGTATGTCCCTGGTGCTTTTTGAGCTCAGAGTGAGTGAGTGAGTCCATGTAAGTCCATGTGAAGGCCCTTTAAGAGGAATGCCTGGGATCTCCACTCTGACCATATCATTCTGCCACAATCTCTGGTGATTTTCATAGCCAGAAGTTGTTCAGACTTCTCTTCCTGGTAATGGAACCCTGGGCTGGGGAGTTTGGTGTGGGGCTGGGACTCCTATCTCCTTTTTTTTTTTTTGGGGGGGGGACTCTGCAGTCAAGATATACCTACTGATTTTTAATGGTCACATGTGGGTGTAGGACTAGACTGTTACGCATCTCTGCCCCTCTTACCAGTCTCCGGGTGGCTTCTGTATGTTCTTAGTTGTAGGATTTCTGTTCAGCTAGACTTCAGGTGATTCTCAATGATGTTTTTTCTGTAGTTTAGTTGTAATGTTGATGTGGTTGTGAGAGAATGCAAGCACAGCATTTACCCACTCCAACATCTTGACCAGAAATCTTTGTTTTCTACTTGTAAGCTGGACTGGATACAGAATTCTTCTAGTTTCCTCCAACATCTGGCTATGACATTCCAAATTAACATTTCCAATTTTTCTCCCATCTTTGACTTGGAATCTGTGAGAACTAAACCTTCCCTTTTTCCAAAGCCATGCAAGCTAAAGGAGGACAATTTGATATAAACTTCAGAGAAGTTATCACACCAGCTTATATATGGACAATCTTCATGCCTGCTGCAGAAAGATCACCAAAGATATTCAAATTTCAAACAAATAAAAATCTCTCAGATTGTTACTGCCTGTCTTCAATCCATTTGAAGATGCTTTGGGGCAGACATCTAAAAATCTTCTCAACTACCAGCCTTCAAAACCCAGAAGCTGTGATTATAGTCGATTCAGTCATTAATCTTTGTTTTTCTTTCTTTCTTTTTTTTTTTCATAGAGATGTCTCTATTAAATACCTGATTGCTTGCATCCTAGGCTGAACTACAGGAGTCCCATCATCTCCACATCCTGAAATGAGACACACTGTTTAACACAATCGAACTTTTCTCAAGCTTAGGGCTGGTTTAATGAGATATGGAACAATCTATCAACAGAACTTCTGGAATGTGAAATTTTAAGGAAAGTTTCAGAAGAGGGAAGTGTAGGGTTTCAGAACAAGACACCCCAAGATGTGCTTCTGTGGTATTGTTTTGACCTAAAGACAACCAAGACCCTTCAGGCTCAAGAGAAATTTCTGCCACTTCTTAACTACTTAGAGAATTTTTAATTAGGGGCCTTGCACATAATAATAGATTACCAGAGATAATCCTTTTTTTATCTATCTATAGGGCATGGCAAACTTCAAATCAGTGAACATCTACTCTCATGATTCTGTGAAAGACTCCCCCATTCCAAAGCCACAATGTGTCTTACCTCATCCTTAGCTCAAAATGCCACATATACCTCAGTTTCCCTTTCTTTTTTTGAACTGCTCATGTATTTGGGCTCTCTCATACATGTAGGGTTGCCATACATATATATATATATATATATGTATTAAATGTGGTAATTTTCTCTTGTTAATCTGCTTCATTTTATTTGATTAATAGATGAGAAAAAAACACAACAAAACCTTAAGAAGAGGAAAATTTCTTCTTCCTTTACATCTTCAGTTTAAGGCTGATTTAGAATAGCTCAACATTTTTATCCTTCTTAAGTCCCTCAGGTGAGACTTGGAGGATGAGGAAGAACCGAAAAAGAATGGAATTACACTTTAATTGCTAGGCATTTCCAAACAAGTGCATTCAGACCTCAACTTACCTAGATAAACACATCACCCTCTTTTTTACCTCATTAATATAAACATGATCTCTCTATAAGGTTTCATTTCCTACAGTTTCTGAGACATAAAAACAAGTGATGTAATGTACTACTTTCAATTTTACTTCTGTTTTGCATGTCCCTTAGGGATTCTCCCTTCCCCATCTTACTAAAAATATTAACTCCAATTCTGTAAGACTTCAGCTATAATGGCAGGAAATGTTGACATAATTTTCTCAAAAACAACAAAAATGAGCTTAAGAACACTAATCCAGTTCACTCATTAATAAAGTTAATATTTACCAATACTTGTTATGTGCCAGGTACTGGGAATGGCAGTGAACAAAACAGACAAAAATATTATGCTATATAGATAAAAATATCATGCTTGCAGTCCAGTGGGTAGAGGCAGAATAGAAGAAAAGATATAGAGAGCAATTAAGAATGTGCACTGGAAAAAATAAACCAGGGAAGGAGGATGGGAAGGTGGAGAAGTGGAGGGCACAATTTTAAAGATTGAGGTCAGGGAAGGTCTCACTGAGTTGTGACCTTTATGTAACAGCCTTACTGAAATGGGGAGTACCATGAATGTGAGGAGAAGGGTAAGTCCACAGCAGTTTGGGGCATGGACAGCTAGGAGTATCTTGGACCCCCCAAGTAGAAACGTAATCAGATTGACTTGGAGGTAGGATTCTGGTACCAACTAACAATACTGGTCACAAATTCAGATGTGTGGGTATTTTCCCCCCGATACCACCAAGTAATGATACAACGCAAGCTGGGAGTCTTACAATTTAACTTAATTCTGACACTGTCTACCCAGAGATATCATCAGATTCCACAGAGTAAAGGCTCATTCATACAATTATACCCCCCACCTTCCAATACCAATTGGAAATCCAGGTTGAGTGCTTCTAAGCCCAAGTTATGGATTGGGGATTATAATATATGCTTCCTTGGATCCCATTAATTTGCTAGGGCAACTCACAGAACTCAAAGAAACATTTTATTCACTATATTATCAGTTTATTATAAAAACATAAAACTCAGGAACAGCCAGATGAAAGAGACGTATAGAGCAAAGTATGGAGAAAGGGCATGAAATTTCCATGCCTCTCAGAGCATGCCACTCTCCCCAAATCTACATATTCACCATCCTGGAATTCTCCAAGTCCAGTCCTTTTAGATTTCTATGGAAGCTTCGTTATATAGGCACGATTAACTCAATGGATATTGGTGATTGATTCAGCCTTCAGCATTTTTCTCCTCCCCAGAGGTTGGGGGGGGGGACTGAAACTTCCAACCCTCTAATAGCAAGGTTAGGTCCCCTGGAAACCATCCCCATCCTAGGGTGGGGGGGGGGGGCAAAAGCTATCTCATTAATGTAACAAAAGACACCTTATGGCTCTCATCACTTAGGAAATTCCAAGGGTTTTAGAAGTTCCTTGCCAGAAATGGGACTAAGATCAATACATATTTCTTATTATACATCACAATACTACAGGATATAAGGTATTTTGTGAAGATATTCACATGGGAAGTGTAGGTGTAGAGTTGATATTTAAGCCAGGAGACTGGCAGAGATTTCTAAGAGAAGGGTTGCGAATAGAGGTGAGAAGAGGGTGATAAAAGTGAACTGACATCTTAAGATGATTAACCATAGAGCTGGGAGGACTATGGATGGAGCTGGGCCCCTTGTTAACTCTCTAGTCCTGACTTCCTGTTAAACTTTGTGGTAACTTCTGGGAGAAGAATTCATATTTATGTAGAGGCCATCTTGGGAAGGGTCTGTTGTTTTTGCATGTGTGCCACGATTGGAGCCCTGGCTGGAGGTGTGCGTTCACTGCTGTGGAGGTTTCATTTCTTTTTCTTTTCCCAAATAAACCGCTCTTTTGGTGGACTACCTGGAGAATTATTTTGTCTAGTCGAGAAGGGCAAGGCCTGAGCCCAGGGGAACCAGTTAGGATGAGGCTGCACTGTGGAAATTCTTCATATCTAGAAAAGCAAAGTAAGAAACTCTCCATGTTTCTCATAGTTACCAAGTGAATCAAGATTGCACTGCTCTTTTTACAGCTACCTGCAAACTACCTAGATGAGGCAAGCCAGGTGGACTCAGGCATGCTGGGCTCTGTGTCTTCTTGTGTCTGTGACAATTTGCATCATGCAGTGTTCATGTGGAGGAGGAAAAATAAATTTCTTCCCACCTTTCTAAGTTCTTCTGGCTAGGCTAATATAATCAAATTGATATAAGACAGATTAACAGGAAAAATGACTAAATTTAATCTAAATTATTTCAAGCAGTGAGGGAGAAGGTCAAAGGTTCTTTCTACTGTCTTTCGTTTCTTAAAAATAGTCAGCTTAAAATAATATTCAAAAAGGCATATTTTGGAGTGGCAAACTCTGCTTCCCCTCAGTGAAATGCATGTTTATGTGTCTCTCCTCCTCAGATCCAAGACTTCTGAAAGGCAGGAACTGGACACTAGAAAACCTGAGAGTAAAAGCCCTGACAGTTGATCAAGGGTCAACATCATGTTTTGCAGTCAGTATCTGACATCATGTTTCCCATGAATATTTACTAAATCCATGAATGAACATGTGTCACAGACACGCAACTGATAACATTTTTCATGGAAGATAAACAAGTGCAAGGTGCATCTACCAAGATGTGATTCGGGTATAAAGGCTGGAGGAAGAAGTGGCTCGTCAGGTGGCACCACCCAGGGTCGCAGATCCAGCACAACAACATTGAGGACAACTGCACTTGTGAATATTCTCAAATAAAATATAGCACAAAATGCTGCTTTTGCCCACTAGAACTTTCTCTTTGCTATCTGGACCTGGCTGAGTCAGGCATATCTTTTTGGAGAACTATTTGACAATCTGTATTCAAAAAAATCTTTGTAGCCCTTGATCCAATCATTCCAATTCTAGGAAGAAAACAATCCAAAATATGCACCGAGACTTTTTTCCTATGGTAGTGTGTATCAGTATTACTTATTATATTTTAAAAAAACACAATAACTGGGAACAGCCTAAGAGACTAGCATTAGAGAAAAAACAAACTGGAATAACTTGTTGAATGGGGAATAGAGCAGAAAAATATTCATGAACATTAAAGAATAAAATTCAACCTTGTGAATTTGAAGATCTAATTGGCTTTACGAAGCAAATTCATGACTTGGACAGCATCCCATTTAACAACGGAAAGAGAGACCCGAGGAGTTGTACGACAGGAAGGTTTTCAGAGGCAGAAAGAGGGTCAGACAAGAAACTTAAAAGAATGTATTATTTCAGGCAAGGACACCTTCCCTTGGAGGAGGACAGGGAATCTTATCAGACAGATTACCTCACTAGCTCTGACCAAGAAATTCTAGATCAATTGGTTAATATGCCACTCCTGGGAGAGGCCGAAACTGCAATTTGGTTAGTTATTAAGTTTTGGTTTGGTGATGTGGCTTATCAAAAGTTACTCTATTTTGTGGTATTTTGTATCTTTTTAACATGACATAATAAGGATGAAAAAATTCAGCATCAAATTATAATCATCATATGATCTCCGTGTCCTAAACAATATGCAAGTGCTCTCACAGGTACACAGTCATATGCACGTACTTAATTTTTCTTATACTTTTTTCTTATTTTTTTAATAACAAATACATCGTAGTAATTTGATTTTTCAAAAGAACTTTTACTTTCAAACATGAGGAAGAGTGAAAAATCTGCTCTTTGTCTTTTAAAATCCAGTTTTCCTCTACTGATGGTGGCATCTTTACCCCCAAAATAAAAACTAGGTTGTGGGGAGTAGGAGGAGGAAGGGATGGAAGGAGAGGACAGGGTGGAAAGTTGGTGCAGCAGGGGAGGGGAGGAGAAGGAAGTTGTTCCAGATCAAAAGAAAAAAAAGGACGAGAAGCAGCCCCCAAAATTCCAAGTAAATAAGTATTGCCCTCCCCATTATGGCAGATCCTATGTGCAATCCAGAGCTTGAGACCCTCCAGAGACTCTTTTGGAGAAGGCTCCTGATGGCAACTAAAGACTGACTAATAAACATACAACTTAAATAACAGGGATGAATCTCAGAAACTTCAGGCTGAGCAAGAAAAAGGCACAAAGAGAAGTCTATATACTGTCGAATTCCATTTGTATGAACTTCTAAGATAATAAAAACTGACCTATAGTAAAAAAAAAAAAAATCAGCTCAATGTTTGTCTCTAAGGTTGAGGACCCAAGTTGACTGGGAAGGGGAATACAGAACTTCTTGGGGTTGTAGTTATGTTCTGTCCCTGGTAAGAGTTTGGGTTACACATGCGTATGCACTTGTCAGAATTTGGTGAATGGATGCCTAAGGTCTGTGTGCTTCACTATGGGTAAATTTACAACAAATGAAAGCTGTATATAATTATTGAACTCTAGTTAATCTACTCATGTTTAAGTGCTTAGAGGTGAAGTATACTGATGGCTTTAACTTACTTTGAAATGCATTTTGAAAAGATGGATTGGTGGATGAATAGAAGGTAAACAGAAGGATAGATTTGATGAAGTTAGTAAAGTACAATATTAATGGTAGAATCTAGGTGGTGGGTACAAAGGTGTTTGCTACAAAATTTTTCTAACTTTATGCATTGTCATGCAGGGTGTCAGGTGGGGTCTCTGGTCCTGTTCCCCACATAAGAACATAGGACATTGTGAGACCACAAAGGAACACCCACGGAGCCAGAGATAGGGGAGTCATACCACTATAGTCTCACGGTGGCTAGATTGGAGACACAGGAGGCAGGAGCCACACGATCCTCAACCTGCCGTCCACTTCTCTGCCAACCAACCTCACTTGCTACCTGTAATCCACCTTGCTAACTGCAATCCGCTCTTGCTAGCTCAGCCACCATCTTCTTGCTAGCCCCCCATTTTCTGCTAGCATAGCCACAGCAGTTATATTAGTGGCCAATGGTTCACTGGTTACAGCTGACGGCCAACTAGCCACAGCTGATGGCCATCCAATCACAGTTGATGGCCATTTACTACCGGGGTGAGCACCTTTCCACGTGAGGCCGAGAGCCTGGAAACTGCACTCCTGGCTCTGTCCCCACAGACTTTTAAAAAACTTAGACATCAAATGTGAGGGATGCGGAACTTGACCAGATAACAGGGTGAGGGGATTCTTACCAAGACAGGGTTAGCAGGCCTGACCAAGATAGGACAGAGCCAAGGCCTTAGCCTAGTGAAGAAGTGGGCTTGGGGGAGCCAGACTAAAGCTTCATCAAGTCCATGTCACTACGGTAGGTCCACCTCCTCTGAGAGTGGCAGAAAGAGGGGAGGGGACAGAGGGTACCATGAAGACAGCAGTCTTCTTCTCTGAGTGGCCTCTGAGTTCCAGATTTTCGGGGGTTTAGATTTAATGCTGTCCCCGGGCAGGAACAAGAAATCTCTCTGCCACCCACTGCAGATTGCTAAAGGAACTGGAATCCAACATTGCACAAACACTGAGAGGGAAGTCACAGCAGCAACCACACTGTGGATTTGGAAAGGAAACTCTGACCACTCAGAGATGCCAAGAGGATTGCTCAACCTGACTCAGAGCCATCCTGTTTTCCTCGTGGCCAAGGCTGAGGCCCAGAGAGAAAGCAGAGCACCCAGCTGCACAAGATGCCTGCCTGAGTCCCCAGAGGCCCTCTCCCTGCCCCCTCCCATTTGGCTGGCTGCTTCAGACACCAGGGCTATACCAGCAACTATGCTGCTTGTGAAAATCAGTGGTAACTTGTAATGTAAAGCAATGAGGGTTTGGTGGATCCAAGTTTTAATTGCTCAAAGTCCAAATGTTCAGAATCTCAACTCTTGGTCAAGTTGATATGACCACTTGCCCCTATAGGTGAAGTTTTATGTGCTTGATCATTTACTTATTATTGTATCATTTAAAATATAGTATTATTTGTTTATCACAGAGAATGTCTGTCACCCTCCCACCTTAACGTCCCCCTCTACTAATTCAGATCATGAGATAACGAGTCACATACATAGCCTTGTGGGAACATGTTCTTCTCTTCATGTGAAAAAAGAAAACATGTTCACCTCCTGGGCAGATGTGCCCCATCCTCCATGGTGCATGGGTGCCGGAGGCCCCATGACTCAATCCTGAGTTCACTGTTTCTCTCTGGTCTCTGTGAGCTGATCCATGAAGCTCTAGGCTACAGATCAGGGTGTGGACTGTTCCAACATTTCAAACCGAGTTTACACATCACCACTGGGGCTTGCTCATTTCTGTCCATTCCAAACCCCAGACACTACAGTTAACAAAATAGCCCACCTCTCCAGATTTGTTACATTCCTCCAAGGTCAGAGCAGATGTCAGCCTCATTCTAGCCTTGAACTTAATAGACCGTACTGCAGTTTGCTCTGGTAGCTCCCATGGACACCCTATATTGAGATTACTTTACTTACTTTATCAGGACAACTTCCTTCTCCATGAGTACATGCCAGCACCCCAATGGAGAATCATGATAGGTAGTATAATAAAAATACAGCAGCAGTGTCACAATTTAAGCTACCCCCCAACACACAGCTACCACCATGCTCCAATGACTTGGGTGCTCTGTACCTCCTTTCTAATGACACAAGAGGGAAGGATCCCTTATGTCTCAGCTTATCCTCTGTGTCGGTGCCTGCTGACGAGACCAACAGTCCCTGAAGTGGGGAGTGAGGATTGAGAAAAAAGAAGAGACAAAGATGGGATCGGGAGGGCAGGCAATTCTAAGCAGACTGCCGCAGTTCTAAGTAGAATGCCTCACCCCAAGTTTATTTTTGCAGCTTATATACTCTGGGCATCAAAAAGTAACAGAACTCTCTGCAATCTAGTAGTTACAATGTTTGGATAAACAAGGGCGTGTGTTTTGGCCAGCTCCACACTTCCTTACCTTGTCTGGTTCTGTGTTCTCAAAGTAGCAAGTTTTGCCTTGCTGGGAGCACAAACCACTCAAGGAAGTCAAAGGTTCAACATTTCACAAAACAACACCTGCTAGCACTTCAGCACGGTTTCCCACACCTCTGTATAACTTACCTTCCTCAGACTGGAGCCCCATTTACCCAGCATGGGTGGGGAAACCACATGAGAACCAATTTCCACCCTTTGGAGATAATCACTCTGATCAGAAGTATCTGGCCAGGGGCAATCCTCCCTTTCCCTTCTGTGTTTATCTCCCCTTCTTTTCTATTTAAGTAAGAAAGCATTGAAGACCTCCTCTCCCTCACCACACTGCCAGTGCCATCCCTGCTCCATATAGTGGGCACCACAACCTTTCTAGAGGCTCCCAACTCACAGTGGAGTTAGGGGTGAAGGGGAGCAGATACATCACCCCAAGACCCAGCAGGCTAAGGAAAAACTTCTTACTTCTTCCCTAATTGCCTAATAGAATTTAGTTAGGGGCCTGCACCAGAATCTCTCTGTATGGCAGGGCAAACCTCGGATTACCAAAATCTGCTCTTTTCATCTTTCTGTGAGTTGCCCTCTTCCCCTTTGGAGACCCAGGCCCCTCTCCCATTCTTTAGCTCAGGATGGCATAGAAGCCTCAATTGCCTTTGAGTCTCATATTTTTATAAGGCTCCTATATATACAAAATTAAATTTGCTTTTCTCCTGTTAATCTGTCTACGTCAATTTAATCATTGGACCAGCCAAAGAACCTAGAAGGGAAGGAGGGAAAACTTTTAATTACACCCCTACATTTGTAACTGTGAATAAAGAAACAGGCTGTCATACCCTAACACTGAACATGAATGTCCATCATTGATGTTGCTCTGGCATACTCTATTCTTGATGCTCCTGCCCTAGGACCACAGTGGGTCTGGGCTGATGCTGACTGACCATTGCTACCACTGCTCCTAAGAGAGTCCTTCTGAGTGTGCGTCAAGGGCTTAGAGGCCTCCCGGTGTTGCTGACAAAATCTATCACCTTCGCCATAGGTCATTTACCACAGGGTCACCTTCAGGTGTGGAGGGTGGGGATATGAGAAAAAAGGCAGCCAACTATCTGTTCAGAATGGCCTTTCTCCCTGTCCACTCCCAGGGCAGTATTTGAATCCAGGCCTGCACAGTCCTGAGCTAAGGGCTCTGTTAGCCCACATGGCACCTGGCTGACCATGTTCTCTCAGACCAGGGAGCAAGAGAACAAACAGTTAAGGGACAGCTCAAAAATGATGCTGATTGAAAGCTGCCAGACACACGTGTGCTAACACTTTGTGATTCCATTTACAGAAAGTACAAAAATAGGCAAAACTCCAAATTGACAGGGACAGGTGTGTGCATTGCCAGGAGCCAGAGGTGGGCACGGGACTGACTCCAGAAGCGGGAGGCAACTTTCCGGGGTAATGGAAATGTTCTAGACCTTGATGGAGTGGTGATACTGGTGTACACATCTGCTAAAATTCTAGACACCTAAAATGGAGTGTTTTAGTTTATGTACATTATACCTCATTCTAGGTGATGTTTTTTTGAAACATGGAAAATGTTTTCCAAGCGGTGGACTCAGCACCAGAGCCAGTAATGTGGCTCCCTGAGGGGAGAAGCAGGAGCAGCCCATGTGCTTTGGCATACATCCCGTCCGCTGCCTGCTCCCTTCACCGTCTCCCTCCCACCTGCCCTCTGCAGTGTCCTGGTATGGGTCTCTCTGCACCTTCTCCGCCGGCCCCCACCAACAGTTTATTGTCCACACAGCTGCTGGTTGAGATTCCGGGTCATATCCCTTCCCTACTTAAATACTCTCCAGCGGCTTTCTGTTCCTAGAAAGGTGATCCCAGCCCCACCTCAGGGCCTTTGCACTGGTTGTTCTCTCTGCCTGAAGCTCTCTTTCCCTGGTCTCGGCAGAACTTCTTGTCCTTTATATGTCAGCTTGTATGTCTGTCTTCTCAAAGAGGCCTCCCTCACCTATGTCTAGTGTCACCCATATTTCTCTTTCACCACTTCTATTTTACCTCCAACAAAATGCCTATCTTAATTATTGATCACTGCCCCGCCGCCCCACATACACATACAAACATCCTAAAACTGGGCTGTGCAATACCACAGCCACCAGCCACACTTGGCCATGGAGAACTTAAAATGAGGACAGTCTGAATTGAGAACTGCTCTAAGTGTAGGATATACATACAGGATTCCAGAGTTAGCAGACACAGAAGAATGTAAAATAACTGTTAACAGTTGCTTGTACATGTTTAAATAATATTTTAGATGTACTGGGTTTGAAAATATTATATAAACTGAGTCACTTCAAAATGGTGTCAAAGCTGCCACCGCAGAGGAACTACCCTGAAGGTCTTACCCCTCAAACCTGTGGACTGTTAATACGGGGCAAAATCATCTTTGGACTATGCCTGCAGCACCGTATTCGAGTCAACTGTTTGCAGAGTTAACAGGTGCCAACCAAAGGTCATCGATGCCAATTCAATGCCAACAGGAGTCCTCAATTTGGGGTGCGGTGATGGGAGAGAGACTTTATTCAGTGAAAACAGCTCAGTTGTGATACAGCAGAGCTGAGGAGCAGCAGGGTGGTGAAACAACTCGGGAGAGGCAGCCCAGGTGAGGTGGCTTCGGTGTTAAGGCTCCATTGTTACAGTTCTGCTCTGTTGTTGCAGCTCTAGCTGGGGAAACACACTCTTAGTTGGATACTCAATTATGTGCTCCAACAACACAGAGGTGAAGGTGGCTTATCTGGAGAAGAATGCCTGCCACCAGTCCCTGATTGATCCATTGCCAGGCAAATGAGGCAAAATCATCACAGTTTGATTGATCCAAATATAACTGCCCTGATTGGTCAGAATGGAGAAGCTCAGATTGGTTAGTAAAGATACAAATTAGGGTAGAGCTGCCCAGCTTGATTGGACAGGGAAAGTCTCAGATCTATTGGTTGAATTCCAATCCCAGGTGCTCTATTATAAGGGTTGATTCAAAATGTAGGAGCACAGTGCACAGGCTGACAGGTCAGCCTGTAGCTTTCATTTGATATACAGCGTGTATAAGAGGCTTCTGCCACAATGGCTGCTAGACTCCAGTTTTGAATTGGGCCCAATTAACTACAAGGAATTCTTCTTGGCGGGTATTTTCTTTTTTGAGATCAAAACAGAGGAGCACAAAGGTAAATTCAAGTCTTATTTAACGCTACCTAGAATGAGCATAACTAAGTTGTTTTAAAGACCGTATCCAATCAGACTGCCTCCCCCTCATTTTGCTGTTAAATTGTGATTTCAAATAGTATAAAATTGAAAACAAAAACAAAAACTTGTGTTATTATCACTGTAAATAAGACTTAACCTTCATGCCTAACAATGTGAATTCCCTTGGGCTAAGATTTCATTTATGTGTATACTACCACAGTGCCATGCTGATATGGATAGTCAATAGGTAACTATATGATAATAATTGATAAGTAGTTTTCCTGATGACTTCTATTTTCAAAAAACAGAGTAATTTTTTATCTAGACATAGATCTCTATCAAATATACATTAGATGTTAATAGGAGTGTATCATATATACTGCAGTACAATTGCAATTGCTTTATTCCTACTTCACATTTTTACTGAAGGTCAACCTAGCATTGTAATTTAAAATTATTTTTCTTCTAATACATTTAATTTTTCTGTATATTAACATAAGTTAAACTTATCATTTGACTGTAATAAAAATATCTGAACCAATTTCTGTTTGCAAAAAACAAACAAACCAAACAGGGAAGCAGAGGTTATGACTAGAACTGAAAATCAAAGACAGTCTTTAGAAAAAGCATCACTATATTAGCTTGTCTGCATCTGTAGAAATTCCTTCCTTAGCTTATTAACACCCATAGAAATTTCTTCCTTCTAGTCATATAATTATTCCCCTTCCTTTTTTCATAAATACTCCTTGCCTTTACTGCCTAATAGGAACACTATTTGAGGTTTCTGTCTAAAACAGTACTTCTAGAATAGCTATTCTTTTGGAGCACAAATCAATACTTGTTGCCTGTCACCTTGATTTTTTTTTTTTAGGCTAACATATCAATTAAAAAATATTAAATTTACTGTCTCATGTTTCTTTTTTCATTCCTTAATGTGTCTACTAGAAAATGGAAAGTTACACATGGATTCGTATTTTACCTCTATAGGGCAGCACCTCTACAATGCCAAGTCCAAGGATCACTCTCCCACTTGTCACCTACATACTGATTCTATACTTCCTGGCCAGGTAGAAGCCCAAGAAAGGTTTGTTGGTTGAATAAATAAATGAATTGTGAAAAGAGAAGCTGCATTTTTTACCAAATAGAAGTTAATTAATTCACTTATTTTTGGCAAAGACATTCCCCAGTACAAAGTACTGATGGGGTCTTCCCCAGCCTTTGAAATCCTATGCCTACTCTGGGGATCCCTAGAATTCGACCAGTTGCTCACAGGACAAGACAGCTATTTTTCCCTTTGAAGGGATTAGAGTTTAGGGGTTACAAGCCTTTCAGAGAGGTGACACCTTTGAGACTAGGGTGAGCTGGGCTTGGGAGCACACTAGAGGAAGTCTGGGACTGGTGGGGAGGAGCTGGAATGGATCAGGGTAGGAAGAAGGCCAGGACTGGGTGGAAGGGGCAGGACTTTGGCGAGGGAAAAGCTGTGGGGAGAGAGGTGGGATTCTAGTCGGAGGGCCAGGACTGAGAGGAAGGAGCTGCGTGAAGCGGTAACTTAGAGAAGCGGGAGCACGGGACTGGAAAGGAGGAGGGCCAAGGGGAGCGCAGCTCTAGTGAGGGGGATGGGACGAGGCGGAAAAGGAGGAGCCGCGGGGCGGGGCGGGCGGCAATAGGGCGGGCCGGGGGAATAAAAGCCTAGGCCCCGGGTTGCTGCTCGCGGCCTTCAGATCGTGCCCCTGGGCTTCTGTCTTCCTGACCTTGCTCGCGTGTCCTCCACTCCAACTATGGCCGCGTCCCTGCGCACCCCGCTGCTCCTGCTGGCTGCACTGACCCTGGCCCTAGCACTGGCCCTGAGCCCCACGGTCGGCGCGAGCCCCAGCAAGCTTCACCGAGTGGGCGGCCTGATGGATGCGGACGTGAACGAGGAGGGCGTGCAGCAGGCTCTCAACTTCGCCCTGAGTGAGTACAACAAGGCGAGCAACGACGCCTTCCACAGCCGCGCCATGCGGGTGGTGCGCGCCCGAAAGCAGGTGAGTCCCAGGGATGGGGTGCGGGGGCAGCTGGGCAGGTAGGGCGACCGGGATGCGGGATCCTGCGCCCCGGGAGGGCGTGGCCTTCTTGACGTCACCAGCCGCGCTCCTGTGGGTCCCCGTTGCTAGAGGATCACCCTCCAAGCCCCTGGAGGCCCTGCAGATGGGCCTAGACACCAACATGCCCAGGCTTCTGAGCCAGGCACTTTCCCTGGTCTTTCCTGTCGCCCATGCCAGATCCCGGACTCCTCTGTTTGTTGACAAGCCCCTGCGAACTCGTCACCAGGCGTGCCAGTGGGTCTCAGGTACTCCTGGTTGGTGCTCTGCCCTTCATTTCTGTTTTCAAGCATCAACCCCAACAAGAAGGACTTGGGTTAGGGTCAGGGCTCCTGTCCAACCCGCTAAGTCCCGACCCCAGCGTCATAGGACTGGGGGCTCAGTGTGAGCTCACAACTAAATGACCACAGGCAAAGGAAAACCAGACCTCACAGGCAGTCTGGCTGCCTTCCTGGCTTTGCCACTTGAATGATTTTCTTTAAGCACTATTTTCCTTTTTATGTTTTCTTCTGGCATAATTTGAGACTTACAGAGCAGTTGCAAAATTAGCACGTAGAATCCCTATAGGTCCTTCACTCTCAAATGTTAAAATTTTGCCTTATTTGCTTTATCTGCCTCCCTCCTTCCCCACGTGTGTGTGCGTACATATAGGCATTTGTTTCTCTGAACCTTTTGAGAGTATATTTTCCTAAAAACAAGGGCATTTCTTACATAATCACAGTACAAGTTTGAAAATCAGGAATCAGCACTGACACAATGATCTAATGCACAGACCTTATTCAGATGTCCCTGATTGTCCCACCAATGTCCTTTATAGCCGAGGACACTCCAGAGTTATGTGCTGCAGCCTCCTTTACCCTGGAGCAGCCTGTGTGTCTGTTTCATGACCTTGGCGTTCGTGAAGGGTCCAGCGAGTGCCTGCAGGTTGGCACTCAGTTTGGGTTGGCCTGAGGTTTTTCAGGATGAGATACCAGTCATGCAGAAGTGTTCTTCCCCAAGTCTCCTCTCAGCAGGTGCCACTAAACCGACCTCCAGGTCCTCCATGTGCCATGATATTTTGGGCCAGCAGGTACTGCAAACATCCTTCCTGCGGCAGAGCCCTCACTGATCCCCTGCTCCCCTGTTTGATCCCCAGCAAACACAGAGGCTTCCAGAATCTGGCCTGTGGTATCCAGGTGGATGCCACAGCAGAGGGTCTTACATGAGAATCCAAAGCTGCCTAGAGATCCTGGAGGACAGGCCCCCAGAGCTGCTTCACTCTGCAGGTCATACCCATGGAATAGGCTCTGGACTGTAAAGTCTCATTCCCCACCCTGAAATGGGTGCCCCACCCCCAGCAACCTGGGGCAGTTAAGTGCCTGCTGGGATAGAGAGGACCACACCTGACCCTGCCTCTACCAGCCTGTCCTGAGGTTCTAGACAGAAAAGGAGGGCAGTCATCAGAGTCCAGAAGAGGAAGGGAGGGAGCGTTAGGAAGGGCTACTGGGCCTTGTGCTTGTCCTTGAAAGAAGGCTAGAATTTAGACCAGCTGGCCTGCCTCCCAGTGGGGAGTAGAACAGTCATATAGCAACAAAGTATGGTGCTTCATGCCAGCGTTTATGGCCCTTTTCGTCCTCCTCTTGAAACTTCAGACAGTGGGTCAGGATCAGACCCATTTCTCTTGCAGCTGTCGGCTGACACTGTCCCCTTTGGATGGGACATGCATGCCCTGCTCACCAGGTCCCCACCAGCCTGCTCCCCTCTGGTGTGACACTAGCTTGGCACAGCTCACCAGCCCAGTGGAAAACTGACATCAGAGGGATCACAGGGCTTGCTTCTTGTCCACTCTGCAGAGCTTAGGCTCCTCTTCCCAAGGTTATCTGAGTTTTCACAGGTGTGTCTGGAGGATGCCTATGTGAGAACAGGCTTCTTTTCTGTCATCTCAAATGTGTGTAATCGTAACGTGTGATACACTTCAGAAATGTTCCCGTTACAAAGAGTTCTTAACAGCCATCTTTTATGGGCCTCAAACATCCGTGTGTGTGTGTGTGTGTGTGTGTGTGTGTGTGTGTGTGTGTGTGTAAAACCTGGTACATGAAATAGGAGTCTCGATGGGCTCCACTCTACTAACTGGACTGTAGCTTCCAGGTCATTATCACGTGAGTTTTCCTGAGGTGGATCCAGCCTTGACTCAGGCAGAGCTGTCACTTCGTCTTACTCTCTGACGTGGATCGTTGTGCTGGCACAGCTGACACCCTGGCTGATTCTCCATAGATGCACCTTCAGCTCTAGGGCCCAGTTAACAAAATTTTAGTGTCTGGCTTCCACTTGCCGTTTCCCTGCCTCTCTTCCCATGAGGCTGTGTGACACACCTTGTCAGAGCTGCACTGTCAACAAGTTACAAGGAGGGCCTGGAGCACAGTGGTTGGGCAGCAGTCAGGAGGCGCCAGGTCCCTCCTGGGTGCCAACCCCGCCAGCCATGGATGCTGGCCTGAGGTGCAACAGCATGAAGGTAACTGCCTGTGTCACGTGGGCAGGTACTGAAAACCATACCTACTCTTCCTGTGCATAGGTCGTGGCTGGGATGAACTACTTCTTGGACGTAGAGATCGGCCGAACCACATGTACCAAGTCCCAGCCCAATTTGGCCAGCTGTCCCTTCCATGACCAGCCACACCTGATGAAGGTATGGGCCTGATGTGGGCTAGGGGCCAGGCATGCAGGGCAGAGGCGTGGGTGTGTGTCTGTTGGATGTGTCTTGAGTGAGTGTTCTGGCTTGGGGGGATGTGTGAATGTTGGGTGTGGGGGGGAGATGGTGAATGATGTGCAGATGCCTAATTTGAATTTATAAGCGAGTCTGAGCTGGGCCTTGGGGCAGCATGTGGCAGGATTGTTGCCCGCTGGATGGACTAGAATCAGTGGGGCAGAAAGGGCGCTTTAATCCCATCCTCACTGGAACAGAGTAGAGGGAATTAGAGGCCTGTAAGGGGAGAGACCCTTCCATGCTGTCCTGTTCACAGAACGGCAGCCTGTCACTGGGCTTGACTGGTTATTTGGAGCTCTTAGCCTCTGGGAAGAGCTCCACCCTCTTGTTACCTCCCTAAATACCTGCTGCTTTCGCGGTGGATTCCAGGACCTGGCTCCTTTCTTCTGGACCTGTCTTGGTTCTGACTCCCTGGAGATGGAAGAACTCTTGGCTGGGAGGTCTTGCATGGGCTGCTCCTTAAATGGCTATGCTGGGGCTCCAACAGTGTGGAATCCTGTGGGGGGAAGGGTGTGCAGCATGCCATCTCCTGTACTTGGAGTGATGGGAGGGGTGACAGGCAGGCCATTGTTGAGTCTTGTTTAGTAGTCTGGGGCTGGGTGGGGGAGGGGCTGAAAGTCCCAGCAAACAACCACAGTTCTTCACCTGCACTTCTGAGATCTCCTGTTGGACGATTTCCTTTTCTACTATAACCCTAACCTCTGTGTTCCCTTTTGCAGAAAGCATTCTGCTCTTTCCAGATATACAGTGTTCCCTGGCTGAGCAAGATCTCCATGGTGAAGTCCAGCTGCCAGGACGCATAGAAGACAAATGACAAGCTGGGCCACACTGACTGCGTCTCATTTGCACCTCGCTCCCTGCACCCCCCTCCCAGTAGAGTTCCTAAGCTTTAGATGGGTGAGCCCACCTTGGTGGAATCCCCTCAGTGTACTGGCCCCAGGAGACAAATAGAGAAAGCTTCTTGAGCATTGTTTGCAGTTAAGTGGCCCTAACTTGTTTATTTCTTTTAATTGCTTTCCAGATGCACCTGTCCCTGGTGCACACATTCTGCTCCTACTCTAAGCAATAAAAATCAACATAGCTGCTCCTTGAGTTGTTCACTGTCTTGGGGACATGCCTAAAGGGTTTAGATAGTAACTGTATGAAGAGCTTGTCCTGCTAGCTCTGGAGGCCAGAGGAGGGGACAAGAGCTGACACATAGGTCCACAGGCCACAGTGGGCATGTCAGGGGAATATGCTGCCCCTTTCCAATGACTGAGTATGGAGGGGGGCTGGGAAGCCAGGCCTCTGGTTGTCACCATACCAGATAAGAAAGAGGAGGGGTCCTAGACTGCTGGCTCTGGAGACTTGGCTGCTGCATCTGAAAAGAACTCAGACAGTGGGCAGGCCTGCACAGGAAGAAGGGGTCAGATGGAGCCCGTAGCCCATGACCTCCCTCAGCAGGTTTCTGCAGGGCCATAGGTTTCAGCCAGGTGTGCTGAGCTGATCAGACCCCTGGGACTGATGTGTCTGGTCAGGTTCCCTAGAGACTAAAGAAATAAGGCTTTAGGTCTACTTTTTCCCACAAGACTTTAGATACCAGTGAGGAGTTGAAGATAGAAATTAAAGTATATGCGTGTATTTTTAACTGGGGAAATGCCAGTCACAGTCAGTCACAGTTAACTCCAGGCTTGGAAAAGGAAGAGTGGAAGCAGCGCATGCTCTGATAGGTTCCGGTCTACAAAGGTTTTAGGGATTTACACTCATCAGCCCTTTCTGGACCCCAGTTGAAAACAAGTCTCTGTGTAGAACTTCATGTGAGGGATGTGGAGTTTAAAACACAACTGGGACTGCCATATAGCGGGCTTTCTTCTTGATTAACAGGGAATGTCATTTCTTAAGGTCGCCATATTCCATAGAATAGAGGATACTTAGTGCCCCAAATAGGAAAGATCCAGTCCTAAACATAGGCAACGAAACACAGCCCCGCTTCCTGCACTGTGCTCCCTGAAGTCCCTACAGTGATAGTTCCCTCCTGGGCATGGGGACTGGGGACTTTCTAGGGGTGGTACTGCTGGGGTGAGTCCTCTATACCTGCCCAGCTCACAGTAGTTGTTACTGGGAAAATGATGTCGAAAACTTGACACTTGTCTTCGTGAAGGAAAGACTTCAATCAAGAGAGAAATTGTGCAGCATGAACAGCAGAACTTTATTAGTGAAAGAGAATATACTCAGACATGGAGCGCGCTGACCCAAGGGAGGGAAGCAGCCTTTCCTTACGTTGCATAATGATGTTTATTTCTATGGGTAGAATTGCCTCCCCCTCGCCCTTTTACTTCTGGGTACCTAGTCCTCTAGCATTTAGCACTGCATTTCTCTGATTTAGGGTCATGGGTAAACACATGCCCTTGGTTTTGGGGGATGTATAAACACATCCCTTTGGGGTATGTGAAAACCTGGGATCCTGTTGGGTTAGTAAGGTATTGTGAAAACAGGATGGGCTCCCCCACTTCTCTGACTTTTAACAACATATCTCTTCGATTTAAAGGTATGTATAGCCTGGAGTCCTGCTGGGCAGCTGCCATGGGTCTTGACCCAAGTAGGTGCTGCAGCAAGGGGCTTTCTCACCGGGGATAAATTTTTTCTTCTCTTGCTTATTTCTGTCTATATACCTACGCTATCAATGTGGCTCACTCTGGGGACTCAGAACAAGAAATGGCAAAGGGGACCCACACAGCCTGCTCGGGGGCACAGCACCCCACATGCTGCTGCCGTACCCAGCAAGGATAGACTAAGAGTACGGAAGTCTGTGGGGAGGACTATCCCCTTCCAGCCTGCCTCGTTGGTGACAAACTGGCCAGGAGTATTTGTGCCTTGTCTCATTTTCACCAGCGGGCAGCAGAACCTGATCACCCTAGACTTTATTTAAGGAAAGGGCTTTGACCTTAGATAAGTGAAGCACTGCCCACAGGTTCAGAGCTGGGGAAATTTGGGCCTGGGCCTGGTGGGGACAAGGGGATGGCATGGCCATGTTGGGAGAGGGGCCTGGCCAAACAGACTGTAGATAGAAGTGGTAGCCTGGGGCGATGGCCTTCCTACAGTGTCTGTGCCGCCTTGGGGGGAAAATCTTGATTTTACACAAGCAACCAGCACCCAGGCACTGCAGTGAAACGCTGGTTTCATGGAGAGCCATGCCTTGGGGCACTTTCAATTCAACTCTCTTCCTCATGGTAATTGGACGCGGGGGGGATGCTGGGCAGACAGAGGGTGGGGTTTGGGGGAGGGACAGGAAGGGGCTGAGTACACAGCTCAGCTCACTGTGCCTCCCACAACTTAGTGTCAGGAATCTGTGTCCTTCTTGCTCCACCTAGGCCTCCGGCTTCACAGCACAGCCCGCAGTGGATCCAGTTGGAGCCACCACAGGTTTCCCTCCTAGGTAAGGGGCAGGCCTGTGGATGCCGAGACTCTGGGGCTCTGAGGTGATGTGACCCAGAAGGCTCCTTGACCCGGACATCACAGCGACTAGTGTGTCTTAGGGAAGCACAGCCGTGTGACTTTCACTACACGGTTTTACTTGGACAATTATTTATTTTAAATGTAAATATAAGTGTATAATTTATATAAAACATCCATATTAATAGATTTCGCACAGTGCCCGCCTCTGAGTAAACATAGAACAGGTTGTAGATAATTTGACTGATCTAATGATGTGGTTTAAAATATGGTCCCATATTCTCCTTGCATGGAAAGGTGGGTTCTGGGAGTCGCCTCTTGACTCGGTGGGCTTGTGACTGCTTCAACTGAAAACTGCAGAGAAAGTGACCCTGTGACTTCCAAGATGGGGTCAGAGAAGTCCCCCAGGCTTCTGCCAAGCTCTCTTGGACACTTGCCACAGGTAAAGCCAGTGTCCGTCTGAGGATCGCTGCTTCTCAAGACCACCACGCTGGAGAGGCCTCTGCAGGTATGCGCTTGACAGCTCAGCTGAGCTCCTGGCCAAAGCTGGCATCACCTGCCAGCCAGGAGAGATGGCCACCATGGATGTTCAGCCCCCTGAGCTCCCAGGTGAGTGCAGCCCCACTGGCATCTGACCGTAGTCACATGAGAGCTCCCAAGAAAGAACTGCCCAGCTACTCCCTTCCTGAATTCCTGGTCCACAGAACTGTGAGCAAGAGAAAATGGTTGTTGTACCACACCTCCAGATGTTAAGAAGATTTGTCTCAGCAACACAGCAGTGGGTCTGGGACACACTGTGTGTGTTTGTGTGTGTGTGTGTGTGTGTGTGTGTGTGCCTTAAAGGGGGTGAAGCCCAGGGAGCCAGATGGCTTGGATGAGAATTCTGCTGGCTGTGTGACCTTGGCAAGTTCCTTACTCTGTCTGAGCCCCACTTGTCATCACTTAGTGGACAGTACGAATCCCTTTCTCTTGGGATTATGGGGCTTCCATTTGTTCACGTGTGTAAAGCACCTAGAACAGTGCAGTTACACAAATAGATATTATTATTCCAGTCAGAATGTTAACAGATTTTATTTTACGTGTTATCTCCTAAGAGTTTAATTTCATTTTTTCTTTCTTTTTTTTTTTAAATTAAATGTTACTGTGGTGACAATTGTTAGTAAAGTTAACATAGGTTTCAGGTGTAAAATTCTGTTGGCTGTTCACCACCCAGAGTCAGTTCTCCTTCCATCACCATATATTTGATCATTTTTACCCCCTGCCCCTTTACCTTCCGGTAACCACTAAACTATTGTCTGTTGTCGCATCCAGCCCAACAGGTGCAGTGAGAGAACAAGAAGGGGCAGTGAAGGGTTAAGAAAGAAACAGAAATCAAAAGATTTATGCAGTAGGGACCAGGGGTCTCATAGCCTCAAAGGACTGAGAGCCCGGAATCGGGCCACCTTGTGGCTTTTATTGATGTACACACAAGGAAGTAACATTGTTTTCTCCATGGTCTGTGAATTTCATACATTATACTAGGAAACTGATTCAAACCAATCACCATTGCCTGCAAGCGGCCGGAACCGAAAGTGCCACAATGTCTTAGTAATTGTTGCATGTATCTCCCCAAGGGACAAAACCTTTATGCTGAAACTTACTGATATGAATAGATGGAGAAGTGATGTTATCACACCATTGAATCTCTTCCCAAGCAGGTTGTGGGAAGGAATGCAGCCACAGAGGCAGAAGCTCTCCTTAGCTGGGGGAAGGTAGGAGGTCTACGCACACCTCTATCAATCCCGTGAGTTCTCCAGATGGCCCCTATGCGACTGAACAACCTGTCTTAGGTTGTTCTTCCCCTGAGGAATCTTACCCGTCATTGGCTAACCAGCCATCCTCCAGGGCCAAACAGGGAGACATAAAGTGTAAGCACAAAGGTGAATCAAAGTCCCTGAAAGGATCAGTCTCACAGACTCTCCTCTCTTTAGGGGTAGGAATGAGGGAACAGACTGGTAGGCTCCTGCGAGACAACAGTCTGTGTCTATGCGTTTCTGTTTTGTTCCTTTGTTGTTTTCAGTTTTATATACCACATATCAATGAAATCATATGGTTCTCTTTTTTTTTCTGTCTGACTTATTTCACTTACAAGATCCATCCATGTTGTCACAAATGACTCTATTTCATCTTTTCGTACTGCCGAATAGTATGTCATTGTATATGAAATACTATACCACATCTTCTTTATCCATTCATCTATTGAATGACACTGGTTGTTTCCATGTCTTGGCCACCATAAAAAAAGCTATAATTAACATCGGAGTACATATAACTTTACAGATACATGTTTTCAGATTTTTTTGGTAGATACCCAGAGAGAGATTCCTGGGTCATATGGTAATGCTACACTTAATTTTTTGAGGAACCTCCACACTGCCTTCCATAGCGGCTGCACCAGTCTGCATTCCCACCAAAAATGTATGAGGTTTCCTTTTTTTCACAGCCTCTCCTCTTATTGTTTGTCTTGTTGATGATAGCCATTCTAAATGGTGTGAGATGATATCTCATTGTGGTTTTTATTTGCCTTTCTCTGATGATTAGTGATGTTGAGCACTTTTCCATGTCTATTGGCCATCTGTGTATTCTTTTTGGAGAAATATCTATTCAGAGCCTCTGCCCAAATTTTTTTTTCATTAGTTTCAGGTGCACAAGACAAAGTAATACTTAGACGTTTATCATTTATATCCCTCACACTGTGGAACCCCCTCCCCCATCCACTATCCCTCTGACATCTCACACAGCCATCACATTTCCACTGTCTCCACTCCCAATGCTGTACTCCGCCTCTTGTAAGTATATACATACATACACACACACACACACACACACACACACACACATATACACATATATATATATATATGAATTATACTTGGCATTCATTATTGTTCAGCTTTAGGTGTACAGTGCAGTGATCAGGCATCTACATCATCCCTGAGGTGGTCTCCCAAATGTGGCAAGTGTCCATCGGATACCCTACAGAATCTTTACAACATTATTGATTACGTTCCTCAAATTAATTTTCAAAACCTTGAGGCCACCTTGTGGTTACCGACTGTTTTCTAATCCCCTCACCTTCCCCCTTATCCCCACCCCCCGCCAATCTAACAACCCTCAGTTTTTCCTCTTTGTCTCCAAAACTGTTTCTCATTAGTTCATTCACTTATTCTCTTCTTTAGATTCTGCATATAAGTGAGATCATATGGTACTTGTCTTTCTCTGTCTGACTTATTTCACTTAACATAATGTTCTCTAGGTCCATCCATGTTGTTGGAAATGGTAAGATTTCTTTCTTCTTTATGGCTGTGTAATACTCCATTGTATAAAAGTACCACAATTTCTTAATCCAGTCATCTACCAATGGGCATTTTGGTTGTTTCCGTGTCTTGGCTATTGTGTATAGTGCTGAAATAAACATAGGAGTGCATAAAGATTTTTGAATTGGAGTTTTGGATTTCCCCGGATAGATACCTAGAAGTGGAATTACTGGATCATAGAGTAGTTCCATTTTCAGATTTTTGGGATACCTCCATACTGTTTTCCATAGTGGCTGCACCAATCTGCAATCCCACGAACAGTGCACAAGTGTTGCCTTTTCTCCACATCTGTGCCAGCAATTGTTGTTTGTTGATTTATTGATGATAGCCATTTTGACTGGGGTGAGGTGGTATCTCATTGTAGTTTTTATTTGCATTTCTCTGATGGTTAGTGAGGTTGAGCATTTCTTCATTTGTCTGTTTGCCATCTATATGTCCTTTTTAGAAAAATGTCTCTTCAAGTCCTCTGCCCATTTTTTAATTGGGTTGTTTGTTTTTTGGGAGTTGAGTTGAGTGAGTTTTTTATAGCTTTGTGATATTAACCCCTTATCAGATATGTCATTGGCAAATATCTTTTCCCATTCAGTAGGATCCCTTTTTGTTTTATTGATGGTTTCCTTTGCTGAGAAAAAAACTTTTTAGTTTGATGTAATCCCACATGCTTATATTTTCTCTTTCCTCGTGCGAGGGGATATATCAGTAAAAATTTTACTCCGGATAATGTCTGTGAAGTTTCTTCCTATATTTTTCTCTAGGTATTTTATGGTTTCAGATCTTACATTTAAGTCTTTAAGCCATTTTGAATTTATTTTTGTATATGGTGTACAGAGGTGGTCCAGCTTCATTATTTTGCATGTGTCTGTCCAGGTTTCCCAGCACCATTTATTGAATAGACTGTCTTTACCCCACCATACATTCTTGCTTCCATTGTCGTAGATTAAATGGCCATATAAGCATGGATTTATTTCTGGACTCTCTATTCTGTTCCATTGATCTATGTGTCTGTTTTTATGCCAGTACCATGCTGTTTTGATTACTGTAGCCTTGTAGTATAATTTGAAGTCAGGATTGTTATACCTCCCACTTTGTTCTTATTTCTCAAGATTGCTGAGGCTATCCAGGGTCTTTTATGGTCCTATATAAATTTTAGAATTATATGTTCTATTTCTGTGAAAAACGTCGTTGGTAGTTTGATAGGAATTGTGTTGAATATGTATATTGCCTTAGGCAGTATGGACATTTTAACTATATTAATTCTTCCTATCCATGAACATGATATGTGTTTCCATCTATTTATATCTTCTTTCATTTCTTTCTTCAGTGTCTTATAATTTTCTGAGTACAGATCTTTTACTTTTTTGGTAAATTTATTCCCAGGTATTTTATACTCTTTGGAGCAATTGTAAATGGGATTGTTTTTTTAATTTCTCCTTCTGATGTTTTATTATTGGTATATACAAATGCAACTGATTTCTGAATATTAATTTTGTATTCTGCTACTTTACTAAATTCATCTATCAGCTCTAATAGTTTCTTGGTGGAGTCTTTAGGGTTCTCTATATATAGTATCATATCATCTGCATATAATGATAATTCTACTTCCTCCTTACGAATTTGGATGCTTTTATATTTCTTTTTCTTGTCTGATTACTGTGACTAGAACTCACAGTACTATGTTGAATGGAAGAGGAGATAGTGGGCAACCTTGCCTTGTTCCTGATCTCAGGGGGGATGGTTTTACATTTTCTCCATTGAGTATGATGTTAGCTGTGGGTTTGTCATATGTGGCCTTTATTATGTTGAGATGTGATTCTTCTATTCCCACTTTCTTAAGAGTTTTTATCATAAATGGCTGCTGGATTTTGTGAAATGTATTTTCTGCATCTATTGATATGATCACATGATTTTTATTTTTCATTTTGTTAATGTGGTGTATCACATTAATTGATTTGTGGATGTTGAACCACCCCTGTACACCAGGGATGAATCCTACTTGATCATGGTGTATGATCTTTTTAATGTATTGCTGAATTCTGTTCGCTAATATTTTGTTGAGGGTTTTTGCATCTATGTTCCTTAGAGATATCGGCCTGTAGTTTTCTTTTTTGTGGTGTCTTTGTCTGCTTTTGGGATCAGGGTGATAGTGGCTTCGTAAAAAGTGTTTGGAAGTCTTCCCTCCTTCTGGATTTTTTGGAAGAGCTTGAGGAGAATAGGTGATAATTCTTTTTTGAACGTTTTGTAAAATTCACCTGTAAGCCATCTGGTCCAGGGCTTTTTTTGGGGGAGATTGTTGATTACTGGTTCAATTTCCCGGATGGTAATCAGTCTATTCAGGTTTTTTGTTTCTTTTTGAGTTAGTTTTGGAAGGTTGTACACCTCTAGAAAATTGTCCATTTCTTCCAGATTGTCAAATTTGTTGGCCTATAGTTGCTCATAGTAGTTTCTTAAAATTTTTTGTATTTCTGCGGTGTGTGTTGTCACTTCTCCTCTTTCATTTCTGATTTTATTAATTTGGGTCCACTCTCTCTTTTTTTTGATGGGTCTGGCTAAAGGTGTGTCAATTTTGTTTATCTTCTCTAAGAACCAACTCTTGGATTCATTGATCTTTTGTATTGTTTTTCTGGTTTCTATTTCATTTATTTCTGTCTGATCTTTATTATCTCCTTCCTTGTGCTCCCTTTGGGCTTATTTTGCTGTTCTTTTTCCAGATCCCTTAAGTGAGAAGATAAAGTGTTGATTAGTGATGTTTCTTGTTTCTTAAGGTAGGCCTGCAATGCTATGAATTTCTCTCTTAGGACTGCTTTTCCGGCATCCCATAGATTTTGTGTCATCGTGTTTTCATTTACGTTTGTCTCGAGATATCTTCTGAATTCTTCCTCAATCTCCTGCTTGACCCATTCATTATTTAGTAATAAGTTATTCAGCCTCCATGAATTGGTGTGTCTTCCAGTTTTTTTCCTGTAGTTCATTTCTAATTTCATAGCACTGTGATCAGAGAAGACAATTGGTATGATTTCAATTTTTTAAAATTTATCAAGATTTGTTTTGTGGCCTAACAGGTGGTCTGTCTTGTAAAATGTTCCATGTGCGCTTGAGAAAAACGTGTATTTTGCAGCATTGGGGTGAAATGCTGTGAAAATATCGATTAAATCCAAGTGGTCCAATGTATCATTTAAGGCTGTTGTTTCCATATTGATTTTCTGTCTGGAAGACCTGTCCCTTGTTGTCAGAGGTGTGTTGAAGTCCCCTACTATGATAGTGTTACTGTTGATCTCTGTCTTTATGTCCATCAGTACCTGTTTTATGTATTTAGGTGCTCCTGTATTGGGTGCATAGATGTTTACTAGGGTTATGTCCTCTTGTCGGATCGATCCCTTTATTATTATATAATGTTTATATTTATCTTTTAATATGTTCTTCACGTTAAAGTCTATTTTGTCAGATATAAGTATTGCAAGTCCAGCTTTTTTCTCATTTCCATTTGCATGACATGTCTTACTCCAACCCTTCACTTTTAGCCTGTGTATGTCTTTTGATCTGAGGTGAGTCTCTTACGTACAGCATATACAAGGGTCTTGCTTTCTTATCCACTCAGCCACTTTATGTCTCTTGATTGGAGCATTTATTCTGTTTACATTTACAGTGATCATTGATAGGTACATAGTGATTGCTATTTTTAAATTTGTAGTTAGATTGTTTCATCTTCTATTTACAGAAGTCCTTTTAGTATTTCTTGCAATGCTGGCTTGGTGGTAATAAATTCCTTTAGCTTATTCTTTTCTGGGAAGCTCTTTATCTCTCCACCAACTTTAAATGATAGCCTTGCTGGATGAAGCAATCTAGGTTGTAGGCCTTTGTGTTCCATCACTTTGAGTATCTCCTGCCACTCCCTCCTGGCCTTCAATGTTTCTGTAGAAAAGTCATTTGATAGTCTTATGGGAGTTCCCTTGTACATAACCCTCTGTCTTTCTCTTGCTGCTTTTAGGATTCTCTCTTTGTCTTTAATCTTTGCCATTTTATCTATAATGTGTCTTGGGGTTGACCTGTTTTTGTTTATCCTGGTTGGAACTCTCTGCACTTCCTGGGCTTGTATGTTGGTTTCCTTCATCAGGTTAGGGAAGTTTTCGGACATTACTACTTCAAAGATGTTCTCAATCCCTTGCTTCCTCTCTTCACCTTCTGGTATTCCTATGATGCGCATGTTGTTGCGCTTGATGTTATTCCAGAGGTCTCTTAACCCATCTTCATTGTTTTTTATTCTTTTTTCTTTCTGTTGTTCAGTTAGGGTGATCTTTGCTAAATTGTCTTCTAAGTTGCTGATTCGATCCTCTGCTTCATCTAACCCCTGGTAATTCCTTCAAGTGAGTTCTTTATTTCAGTTATGGTATTCTTTAGTTCTAACTGGTTGTTCGTTATGATTTCTACATCCTTCTTTATGTCTTCTCTATGCTCCTTAAACATTCTTATCACCAGTGTTCTGAACTCTGTCTTTGATAGTTTGGTTACCTCTGCTTCATATGGTTCCAGTTGTGGAGTTTTCTTCTTTTTTTTTATTTGAGACGTGTTTCTTTGTCTCACCATTCTGGCTGACTCTCTGTGTTTGCTTTGATGTATTAGGTAGATCCCCTAGAATCCTTAGTTCTTGTTGGGTTATCTTATGTAGTATGTGTCCTTTATATTTGACTTGCACTACTTCGTTCTTCTCCTATGCGTGTGCCCCAAAGGTGACTCTTATGTTGTGTATATTGTCCTTCAAGTAATCCTTCCACGAGTCTCTTAGCCTTTCTGCGTGATGAGCAAAGAGTTCTTTGATGGGTTATATGTCCCATTTGTAATAAGATCTGGAGAAGACCTCAGAAAATGCACCCCACTGCCGCCATTTTTATGACGTCTCTCCCCCAATTTTTAATTGGATTTTTATTTGCATTGTTTTTGTTGCATTGTATGAGTTCCTTATATATTTTGGATATTAGCCCCGTATTGGAGGCGTTGTTTGCAAAAATCTCCCATTTGGTTGGTTGGCTCTTTATTTTGTTGATGGTTTCTTTTGCTGTGCAGGGACTTTTTAGTTTGATGTAGTCCCATTCATTTATTTTAGCCTTTTACTTCCCTTGTCTTTGAAATCAAATTCATAAAATTCTCTTTGAACTGAAGGCTCATAAGTTTAGTACCTATGTTTTCTTCTATGCAGTTTATTGTTTCAGGTCTTATGTTTAGGTCTTTGATCTATTTTGAGTTAATTTTTGTACTCGGTAACAGAGAGCAGTCTACTTTTATTCTTTTTCACGTAGCTCTCCAGTTCTCCCAGCACCATTTATTGAAGAGGCTGTCTTTTCTCCATTTCGCCATGCTTTTGGCTTTTTTGTCTGTTTTTCTGCCAATATCATACTGTGTTGATTATCGTAGCCCTGTAGTACAAGCTAAAGTCAGGGAAGGTGATACCTCCAGCACTGTTTCTTTTTCTTAGGATTGCTTTGGCTATTCAGGGTCTCGTAGTTCCAAACAAATCTGATGATTTTTTGTCCTATTTCTTTAAAAAATGCCACTGAGATTTTAATGGGGATTTCATTAAATCTTTATATTGCTTTGGGTAATATGGCCATTTTAACTATGATGATTCTTCCAATCCCCAAACATCGAATGTCTTTCCATTTCTTTGTGTCTTCTTCAATTTCTTTTGAAAATGTCTTCTACTTTTCAGCATATAGGTCTTTCACATCCTTGGTTAAGGTTATTCCTACGCATTTTATTCTTTTTGTTGCAATTGCAAAAGCAATTGTTTTTTATATTTCTTTTTCTGAGATTTCATTGTTACTATATAGGAATGCAATGGACTTTTGTACATTGATTTTGTAGCCGGCAACTTTACTGTATTCATTGATTGTTTCTAATAGCTTTTAGGTGGAGTCTTTAGGGTTTTGTATATATAGCATCATGTTATCTGCAAAACATGACAATTTAACTTCTTCATTCCCAATTTGGATGCCTTTTATTTCTTTCTCTTGCCCAATGGCTCTGGCAAGGACTTCCAACAGTATGTTGAAAAGCAGAGGTGATAGAGGACAGTCCTGTCGTGTTCCTGAATGTAGAGCAAAGGGCTTCAGTTTTTCATCATTAATTATGATATTAGCTGAGGGCTTGTCATATATGGCCTTTATTATGTTAAGGTATTTTCCTTCTGTACCTATTTTTGTCAGGGTTTTAATCATAAATGAATGTTGTATCTTGTTCATTTTTTCAAATGATGTTATTAGCCACTTTTTTTTATCCTATGAGGTTTCCAAAAACTGCTTCAAAAGGCCACCATTTATGCAGTGAATTTCCATGCTCTCATAAGTCAGTTTTTGCAACTCAGTCCTAAATCTAGCTTGATTTATTTTTATGTGCCAAGTACTCCATTTTAAATATATTGGGTTAATATCTGGTAGGTAAGAACTATTCTCTTTATTCTTTACTAAATTTTATTTATGAATCTGTTGTATTTATTGTTTCAAATGGAAATGTCAAGTTCAAAGAGTAGAGTTATTATGTTTTGAAATAGGACTATTTTGAATATTGCATTTTAATTTGGCAAAAGATTGACAATGTTTAATACACAAGCTTTTCATTTTAGAATATCACTTCATGTACTTGTGCTCTTATTATGTCTTCCTTTCATATAACATAACTTTTTATGCACCTTTCATATTCCCTGTGAGATTTATTCCTGGAAAATATTCTCAGGAATATTTTCTCATTGTATGTCTCACCAGCCATTGCTGATGTAGAAGAAAATTACCTATCTTGCCTGTTTGTCTCGTATTAGTTTTAGTGGACTATGATTCATACATTCTTAGAGGTGTGGGGTTTTGTAGCCCATTACTGCCATCAGAAGCAGAAGGACAGAGGTGGTCTTGGATGAGGTCACAAGCCCCATTAAAAGATGAAGAGAGGGGAAAATGCCAACCCTGTTCCAAGCCTACAAGGCCAAGCAAGAGAGGTGGATATGTGGAGACAATTGTTCAGTTAGCCATTTCTCTTCATTTTATTCTGCTATGTGAACAAACACATAAAACTGAGAAGCAGTGCATCACATGGTACCCCGAACAAGGAGTAGATTCCCTTCTAATCAGCCATTCTGCTCTCTCACCCTTGGTATTGGAGCTCCTAAGGGGTCACCTCAGTATCACCTGAGATTTATGTGACCTAGAGTCAGATACACTAAGGGGTTGTTCAGATGTGAGGTGGGGTCCCCAGTTCCTTGTGACAAGACAAGATGTATAAATAGTCTCAGGAGTGGCTGCATGTGCAATCAATTGGGAAGCTTTAAAAAATACTGATGCCCGGTCCCACTCTGAGAAATTCTGAGTTAATTGATCTAGGCTGGGATCTAGACACTGGGGTTTTGAAATATTACCCTTCTGATTCCCAAAGAACCTTTTGAATTATACAATTCAGATTTATTGTCAAAGTCCAATTGCTCCTAAAACATCTGCAATCAGCAGCAAGTGTAGGTTTCTCTCTCATAGTCACACCTGCATCCAGACATGCTTTTGGTGCCAGTTATCTCTCCAGATACATAAGCTGACCCCCTCCTTGATTCCCAGTAAATAATACACAACCAAACAAAACCACATAAAAACATCATTCAACCAAAGTACTCCTTAGGTCAGTGAACTTCTGTGGAAATTTCAGGCAACTCAGCAGGTTTCTGTGAAGGAGTAATCTTGACAACTTTAACCCCAGCCCTGGGCAAACTTGTCCTTGAAATGCCCTTGATCTCACTCCCAGAGGTAGTTGCCACTTGACCTTCATCCTACTGAGTCACTGATCTTATTTCTCTCACTGGCTCCTCTTTCCTTGTCATTTCCATTTGTCCACCTTACCCTTTCCCTGCACACCCCTCAGCAGGTCCAAACTCTCCTTTTGTGGGGTAGAGCAACTCAGCTCTTTCTAGACTTTCCCACGTAATATCAAGATGCTCAAGAAATATTGAATTTCCTAATGAACAGGATCTATGCTTTTTGTAAGGTACTTTTGATCATGAATAGCGATGTTTATTTTTATTTTACCCAAATCCAGGCCCCCGAGGAACAGATTAAGGAAAATGTCTGCCTTTTCCGAATGGTTTCCAGCTGGTAAATGGTGCTGAGAACTGCTTCCCCTTTGGGCCCTGTGTGTTTCTCACTGATCACACTGTCTACGTGGAGGCAGCACCAGTGAACAGGCCCTGAGGTTGGCGCTGACTCAGAAACCAATGCACGCCCTGTCTTCTTATGGTAAAACAATAAAGACCCATGTGGCAATGCCCCCTCCTTCCTTCTCACTCCTCCTGTTTCCAGGGAAGCTGACTCCATCTTTTGAACCGTGGCTTGGAGAATGTGACCTTGGCTAAGTCAGTGAGGACAGACCATCCCCTCCCAAGCTTTACTGATTGACTTAAAGATGACACATCACCCAAATCTGGCCACTTGGTGGTTATGAGGCTTAATGGTAGGATTTTGTATGAACTATTTGAAAAGCAGTTTCTCTTTCTTGCTGGGTATGAAGATGAGAAAATAGGAGGTCCAGAGCAGCTGTTTGAGAATAAAACCAAAATTACAGGGGGCACCACAACTGAGTCAAGAGACAACAAAGAGCAGCCTGGTTACATCATTTGAGTCCCAGCATCAAGCAGTGTCTGATGTCAGCCCTTCCTCTGGACTTCTGTGTTATCTGAAACAGTTATCCCCCTTCTTCAGGCCTGCCAGGTTGGGTCTTCTGGCACTTGTGCTCTTATGAGTCCTAACCGATAGAGAGGGGCAGAGACTGAATTCACCTTTCATTTCTCAGAGCTGATTGTCCCATGATACTTTTTAGCTGTTTCAAAAATAACACCCCAATTGGGTAACCTTGCAGAAAGTGGAGGCCCTCTGGACCTTGAAGGCATTAGACCACTGTTAAAAGTGCAATGGTGACAGGTGGTACTGTGTCTAACAGAGACATGAGTCAGACCATTAAGAGGCATTAGGGCATTCACTACTTTAAAGAAATCTCATGAAAGGAATAATAGATCTATTGTCAATGGGAATCTTGAAAGCCAAAGTTGCAATGTTGTCAGGCATGGTTCAAGTACTTAAAAGCTCTTAAAGCACTCACCACCTAAATCTAAGACTCCTGTGCTAGGAAGAGTTAGTCACAGACTAGGTTACATCTGACTAAGTCACTCACCAATGGCAAGAACATTTGTGCGCAATGAAGCACACTGTAAAACACCACAATCCCCCCCACCCGGTGGCACATCCCTTTCAGATATTCATTTAGCTCCAGGAGACTCAAGGCTTAGCTAAAGAAATGGGATATATTCTGATAATAAGTATATTCTCAGAAATGTAGAAACTAATGCAAATGTTTTCCAAATTAACGTGATCTGGGATAATATTCAGTAAATAAAACTCGTTTAAGCATATTAGTTTAATGAAAATAGGCATATCTTCAGAGTTATAAATGTTAAATTTAATGTAGATGTACAACTTTTGTTCGACTCACACATACTAAAATGCAAATCAACGCATGTTATGTCTTCTACAGAATTGTTAGCAAGAAAGATAACTTAAGATAATGATTAGCTGTTTAGTGCCTCATGAACTTTTCATGAATAAGCCAAACATAATTATTAAGAAGAGATAAATTAGATATAAGTAATGTCGATTTAAAACATCCAGCCTAAGAAAAAGCTTATAAGAGTATTTGAGCCAAACTGACGACAATTGTCAGGAAGCAAAATCTCAATGAATTGAGAAAATGCTCCACAAAACGACTATTTGCAGTTTAATTTATACATAGAATCAAAGGAGGAGGGTTACATGAAATCCACTGGTGGTAGGTTAAGGGGGTGGGAGAAAGCAAAATGGGAAAATCTCTGGGATTGGATAAAAGTATATTGGAGAGACAGGTACTTCTTTTACACAGGTGAGTACAGGATAGTTAATAGTTCACACAGAGACCTTAATCAATGGACAAGAATAATAATGAATTCTGTAGTTTCCTGCTCTGGTCTGGAAAAAGGGATTACTGACATTCCAAGGATATCACCTTAGGTGCAAAAAGACAATAGACAGACTCACTTAAAGTAAAGACTGACTTTATGAAGGAAGTTTCAGGCTGAAGATGTAACTTCCCATCATGGCCCACCTTAGTTATGAATTTTCTTAGGTTCATGACATCTTATGTGTTTATTTTCAGTCTCTTGACCTTTTTAGGTTTAACGTATAGCCCCTTTTCTGTCCTCAGTAAGATTTATAATAAGTTTTTCAACAATATGTTTTATGATATGTCTACTTAAAAATAATATCTAAATATTTTTGTTATGGATACCAGAACCGGAAAGAACCCAAGCGGCACTCAGAGAATTAGGAGAGTCAGCTTTATTACACCGGTGGGCTCAGCGGGATCCTTCCCAAAGACTGAGCCCCTAGCAAGGATTTGAGCAGGTTTTTATGGGTTGGGGACTTCCTTGAGTTGGGGAAGGGGTAGGTGTCGTCTGGTGATTGGCTCGGGATGTGGCTTGGAGGGGGTTATGCTGAAGTGGGCTGGGGCTTAGGCTGGGGACTTCTCTCTCTGCTCGGGCCACCATTTTAGGTCAGTTTCATGTGTCAGGGAACCATTTTAGATCAGTTTCTCAATCATTTTGGGTAACTTGAAATTTTAAAGTTATACTAAGGTAAGTTATATTCATTGAATATTTATATAATTTCCAAATAAGATAAAATTTTAAAACATTAATAATTGAACACAAGTTTATCTACTTTTGTTTTCTTATTACAAGGAACTAAAGATATTTGGGTCTATCAGTAAACATGTCTTGTGCCGCATTGAACATTTTACTATGTGAAAAATGTACTTCTAAAAATTATAAAATGTATTGATTAATTTGCCAATCCACAGAATGCTAGTGTAGCAGACATCCCGCAATTGCTTGCTAGGCACAGCCCGAGGAATGAGTCGCAGGAGACCAAATTTGGTCTATTAGAATTTATTTGGCCTGTTTGAGCTGCAGGAGGTCAGGTTAGAAAAGACCATAACCTCTCCAAGCAAAAAGGGGTATGGAGTTTTATAGGAGGGCGTAAACAAGGTTGTTCCTCCTTCAATGCTTCAGGGGGTTTTCGTTGCATTGTCTCTAGCAACCAAGGGTTTGAGGCATGACCAAGCCCTCTAGCTCCACACCCTGCCCCCCAGGCCTCCATCCTGACCACTCAGGCCTGCTGATCACAAGCCCCTAGGAGACAAAGTACAAAGCAAGACAGGATAAGATGGTTTCTACATTCCAGGCGGCTTCTCCAGGCCTAAGGCAAACATAAGCCAGCAAGTACAAGGTACAAATCAAGACAAGATGGCTTTTAAGATAAGAAGGTTCCTGTTCCTGGCCTAAATAAGGCCTAACATTGCTTACTTCTTAGTTTTTACTAGGAATTAAGAATTCTAAGGATTAAGAATTCTAATCAATTAAAACTACTTATAAATAAAAGGGTAGAAGAAAACAACTGTGTATGAGAAGTAATTAAGGAAAGTAGAATGTGTTATTTGGATAAGGTGTGGATGAGAAAGGGGCCACATACTAAACCACACAAGTTCAGGGGTGGGCCCTACAAACTCAGAGACTGAAATTAACTACATAGGATAGTCTGAATATAAAAATTCCTAACTAAAAGCAGGTCATGATGAGTAGTCACATCCTTGGCCTGTAGCTTCCTTGACAAAGATCAATCTTTACCTTAAGTAAACCTGTGTATTGTCTTTTTGCATGTAAGATAATATACCCTTGGAATGTCAGAGTAATCCTTTTTTCCAGACTACGCAGGGCATAGGCTGCTAACTACACCAGAGAAGGAGACCATAGAACTCCTCATTGTTATCTTGTTCCCTGAATACCCATTGCTGTGTGCTATAAAATGTTAATTATTAACTATCCTGTACCCAGCAATGTACTCTCCATTTTACTTTTTATCCAATTCCAGAGATTTCCCCTCTTTGCTTTCTGCCATCCCCTTAATCTGTCACTAATGGATTTCTTGTATTTTCCCTTATGTCTCTTCCTTTGAGTCTAGTGTATAAAATAAGCCTCACAACTGCCATTCTCTGGGGCATTTTCTTAATCTGTTGAGATTTTGCTTCTTGGCAGTTGTCAGTTCTGCTCAAATAAACTCATTAATATTCTCTACAGGTTTGGACGTTTCTTACATCAACAAAGGAAAGGTATGAAGGACATTTTTGTTGTTGTTTGGAAGGAAAAAGTAATTTTGTCTAAAGTAAAATGACTGGTTATTTTTTCAGAATGAGGAAGAGGGGAAAATATAAGAGAAAACTTGGATATATACAAAAAAGTTGTGGAAGGTTTGTGGAAAAGGAATCTTGGAAAGCAATTTCATGTGTGGTTAAGCTGACTAAGATTGGAATAGACTTTTATGTTTATTTTGTGGGGGTAGTTTTCACTTTATTTTACATTTTTTCTTAGATATTGCAGAGTAAATTGAATTGAGAATCTATGGGGTGGTATAAACTCTACAAAGTTAGGTGTCACAACCAGGGAGTTAAGACGTGAACTGAGGTCCTTGGTTGCTGACTTTCAAACATGAAGTCTTTGTCAGTATACAAAACCAGTTGTACAAAATCCCTGTCAGGAGAAACTAGCAATGTGTCAGTCTGGATGGTGGGGACTGGCCAGTCTGAAGGGAGCAGGGCTTATGGGCACCTGGAAAATTCAGGATCTAATGTCGAACAGCAGCCTGGGTTAAGTTAAAATGGTTAGTGTATTCTAAAAAACCTCAGATGCTTTTCTTGATGTTTTTAAGAATGGATTTTAATATCAAAAGTGTGCTGAAGAAAAATCAGAATTTCCTTTTCTCTCTTTTAAAAAGACAAACTTTTCTTAAGTTATTGGTCTGCTCTTAATAAGAAAATGTAAACAAAGATTTAAAAATTTTTTATACTGAAATAAATAAATTTATTTATTTTTATATTTTTATTAGTTTCAGGTGTACAAGATAAGGTAATACTTAGACGTTCATCATTTATATCCCTCACACTGTGACCCCCCTCCCCCCATCCACTATCCTTCCGACCTCACACCAAGCCATCACATTATATATATAAAATTATAGTTGGCATTCATTAATGTTTAGCTTCTGGTGTACAATGCCATGATCAGGCATCCACAGTATCTCTGAGGTGGTCTCCCAAATAGGACACATGTTCATCGGATACCCAACAAAATCTGTACAACATTATTGAATAAGTTCCCCAAATTAATTTTCAAAAAACCCTGAGGCCATCTTGTGGTTACCAGCTGCTTCCTAATCCCTTCACCTTTCCCCTTATATCCAACCCCCCCACCCCCACCACGCCCATCTAACAACTCTTGGTTTTTTCTTTGTGTCCCCAAAACTGTTTCTGATTAGTTCATTCACTTATTCTTTTCTTTAGATTCCGCATATAAGTGAGATCATATGGTACTTGTCTTTCTCTTTCTGACTTATTTCACTTAACATAATGTTCTCTAGATCCATCCATGTTGTTGCAAATGATAAGATTTCTTTCTTCTTTATGGCTGTGTAATACTCCATTGTATAAATGTACCACAGCTTCTTAATCCAGTCGTCTACCGATGGGCATTTCGGTTGTTTCCATATCTTGGCTATTGTGTAAAGTGCTGCAATAAACATAGGAGTGCATAAAGATTTTTGAATTGGAGTTTTGGATTTCTCCGGGTAGATGCCTAGGAGTGGAATTACTGGATCATAGGGTAGTTCCATTTTCAGATTCCTGAGATACCTCCATACTGTTTTCCATAGTGGCTGCACTAATCTGCAATCCCACCAACAGTGCACTAGCGTTCCCTTTTCTCCACATCTGTGCCAGCATTTGTTGTTTGTTGATTTATTAATGATAGCCATTTTGACTGGAGTGAGGTGGTATCTCACTGTGGTTTTTATTTGCATTTCTCTGATGGTTAGTGAGGTTGAGCATTTCTTCATATGTCTTCTTGCCTTCTGTATGTCCTTTTTAAAAAAGTGTCTCCTCAAGTCCTCTGCCCATTTTTTAATTGGGTTGTTTGTTTTTTTGGAGTTGAGTTGAGTAAGTTTTCTGTAGATTTGTGATATTAATCCCTTATCAGATATATCATTGGCAAATATCTTTTCCCATTCAGTGGGATCCCTTTTTGTTTTATTGATGGTTTCTTTTGCTGTGAAAAAACGTTTTAGTTTGATGTAATCCCACATGTTTATTTTTTCTCTTACTTCCCTCGCGCGAGGGAATATATCAGTGAAAATCTTACTCCAGGTAATGTCTATGAAGTTTCTTCCTATATTTTCTTCTAGATATTCTATGGTTTCAGACCTTACATTTAAGTCTTTAAGCCATTTTGAATTTATTTTTGTATATGGTGTAAGGAGGTGGTCCAGCTTCATTTTCTTGCATGTGTCTGTCCAGGTTTCCCAACAGCACTTATTGAACAGACTGTCTTTAGCCCATCGTACATTCTTGCTTCCATTGTCGTAGATTAGAAGGGCATATAGGCATGGATTTACTTCTGGACTCTCTATTCTGTTCCATTGATCTATAGGTCTATTTTTATGCCAGTACCATGCTGTTTTGATTACTGTAGCCTTGCAGTATAGTTTGAAATCAGGTATTGTTATACCTCCCACTTTGTTCTTATTTCTCAAGATTGCTGAGGCTATCCGGGATCTTTTATGGTCCCATATAAATTTTAGGATTGTATGTTCTATTTCTGTGAAAAACGTCGTTGGTAGTTTGATAGGAATTGCGTTGAATATGTATATTGCCTTAGGCAGTATGGACATTTTAACTATATTAATTCTTCCTATCCATGAACATGGAATGTGTTTCCATCTATTTATGTCTTCTTTCATTTCTTTCTTCAGTGTCGTATAATTTTCTGAGTACAGATCTTTTACATCTTTGGTTAGATTTATTCCCAAATATTTTATAGTCTTTGGAGCAATTGTAAATGGAATTGTTTTTTTAATTTCTCCTTCTGATATTTTATCATTGGTATATATAAATGCAATTGATTTCCAAATATTAATTTTATATCCTGCTACTTTACTAAATTCATCTATCAGTTCTAATAGTTTCTTGGTGGAGTCTTTAGGGTTCTCTATATATAGTATCATATCATCTGCATATAGTGATAATTTTACTTCCTCCTTACCATTTTGGATGCCTTTTATTTCTTTCTCTTGTCTGATTGCTGTGGCTAGAACTTCCAGCACTATGTTGAATAGAAGTGGAGAAAGTGGGCAACCTTGTCTTGTTTCTGATCTTAGGGGGAATGGTTTTAGCTTTTCCCCATTGAGTATGATGTTAGCTGTGGGTTTGTCATATATGGCCTTTATTATGTTAAGGTATGATCCCTCTATTCCCACTTTCTTAAGGGTTTTTATCATAAAAGGTTGCTGTATTTTATCAAATGCTTTTTCTGCATCTATTGATATGATCATGTGATTTTTATTTTTCATTTTGTTAATGTGGTGTATCACATTAATTGATTTGTGGATGTTGAACCACCCCTGCATACCAAGGATGAATCCCACTTGATCATGGTGTATGATCTTTTTGATGTATTGCTGAATTCTGTTCGCTAATATTTTGTTGAGAATTTTTGTATCTATGTTCATTAGATATATCGGCCTGTAGTTTTCTTTTTTGTGGTGTCTTTGTCTGCTTTGGGGATCAGGGTGATAGTGGCTTCGTAAAAAGTGTTTGGGAGTCTTCCTTCCTTCTGGATTTTTTGGAAGAGCTTGAGGAGAATAGGTGATAATTCTTTTTTGAACGTTTTGAAAAATTCACCTGTAAAGCCATCTGGTCCAGGGCTTTTGTTTGTTGGGAGATTATTGATTACTGATTCAATTTCCCTGGTGGTAATCAGACTGTTCAGGCTTTCTGTTTCTTCTTGAGTTAGCCTTGGAAGGTTGTGCGCCTCTAAGAAATTGTCCATTTCTTCCAGATTGTCAAATTTGTTGGCATATAATTGCTCATAGTAATTTCTTAAAATTTTTTGTATTTCTGTGGTGTCTGTTGTCACTTCTCCTCTTTCATTTCTGATTTTATTAATTTGGGTCCTCTCTCTCCTTTTTTTAATGAGTCTGGCTAAAGGTTTGTCAATTTTGTTTATCTTCTCTAAGAACCAACTCTTGGATTCATTGATCTTTTGTATTGTTTTTCTGGTTTCTATTTCATTTATTTCTGCTCTGATCCTTATTATCTCCTTCCTTGTGCTCCCTTTGGGCTTATTTTGCTGTTCTTTTTCCAGATCCCTTAAGTGTGAAGATAAACTGTCAATTAGTGATGTTTCTTGTTTCTTTAGGTAGGCCAGCAGTGCTATGAACTTCCCTCTTAGGACTGCTTTCGCAACATCCCATAGATTTTGGGTTGTCGTGTTCTCATTTTCATTTGTCTTGAGATATCTTTTGATTTCTTCTTTGATCTGCTGCTTGACCCATTCATTATTTAGTAACATGTTATTCAGCTTCCATGAATTGGTGTGTCTTCCTGGTTTTTTTTCCTGTAGTTCATTTCTAATTTCATAGCACTGTGATCAGAGAAGACAATTGGTATGATTTCAATTTTCTTAAATTTATCAAGGCTTGTTTTGTGTCCTAACATATGATCTATCTTGGAAAGTGTTCCATGTGCACTTGAGAAGAACGTGTATTCTGCAGCATTGGGGTGAAATGCTCTGAAAATATCAATTAAATCCAACTGCTCCAAAGTGTCATTTAAGGCTGTTGTTTCCATATTGATTTTCTGTCTGGAAGACCTGTCCCTTGTTGTCAGAGGTGTGTTCAAGTCCCATACTATGATAGTGTTACTGTTGATCTCTGTCTTTTTGTCCATCAGTACCTGTTTTATATATTTAGGTGCTCCTATGTTAGGTGCATATGTGTTTACTAGGGTTATGTCCTCTTGTCGGATTGATCCCTTTATTATTATATAGTGCCCATCTTTGTCTTTTAATATGTTCTTTATTTTAAAGTCTATTTTGTCAGATATAAGTATTGCAACTCCAGCTTTTTTTTTGCTTCCATTTGCATGAAATATGTTACTCCAACCCTTCACTTTCAGCCTGTGTGTGTCTTTTGATCTGAAGTGAGTCTCTTGTACACAGCATATACAAGGGTCTTGCTTCCTTATCCACTCAGCCACCCTATGTCTCTTGATTGGAGCGTTTAATCCGTTTACATTTAAAGTGATTATTGATAGATACATAGTTATTGCCATTTTTAAATTTGTAGTAAATTGTTTTCACCTTTCTTCTATTTACAGAAGTCCTTTTAGTATTTCTTGCAATGCTGGCTTGGTTGTAATAAATTCTTTCAGTTTGTTCTTTTCTGGGAAGCTCTTTATCTCTCCACCAACTTTAAATGATAGCCTTGCTGGATAAAGCAATCTAGGTTGTAGGCCTTTGTGTTCCATCACTTTGAGTATCTCCTGCCACTCCCTCCTGGCCTTCAATGTTTCTGTAGAAAAATCATTTGATAGCCTTATGGGAGTTCCCTTGTACGTAACCTTCTGCCTTTCTCTTGCTGCTTTTAAGATTCTCTCTTTGTCTTTAAGCTTTGCCATTTTAACTATAATGTGTCTTGGTGTGGGCCTTGTTTGGGTTTATCCTGGTTGGAACTCTCTGCCCTTCCTGGGCTTGTATGTTGGTTTCCTTCATCAGGTTAGGGAAGTTTTTGGATATTATTACCTCACATATGTTCTCAATCCCTTGCTTCCTCTCTTCGCCTTCTGGTATTCCTATGATGCGCATGTTGTTGCGCTTGATGTTATCCCAGAGGTCTCTTAACCCATCTTCATTGTTTTTTATTCTTTTTTCTTTCTGTTGTTCAGTTTGAGTGATCTCTGCTAACTTGTCTTCTAAGTTGCTGATTCGATCCTCTGCTTCATCTAACCTGCTGGTCATTCCTTCAAGTGAATTCTTAATTTCAGTAATTGTGTTCTTTAGTTCTAGCTGGTGGTTCGTTAAGATTTCTACATCCTTTTTTAGTTCTAACTGGTTGTTCTTTATGATTTCTATATCCTTCTTTATGTCTTCTCTAATCTCCTTAAACATTCTTATCACCATTGTTCTGAACTCTGTCTCTGATAGGTTGGTTACCTCTGCTTCATTTGGTTCCAGTTGTGGAGGTTTCTTCTGTTCTTTTATTTGGGACATGTTTCTTTGTCTCCCCATTCTGACTGACTCTCTGTGTTTGCTTTGATGTATTAGGAAGATCCCCTAGAGCTCTTAGTTCTTGCTGGGTTATCTTATGTAGTATGTGTCCTTTATATTTGACTTGGACTACTTCGTTCTTCTCCTCTGCATGTGCTCCACAGGTGGTTCGTGTGTTTAGTATATTGTCCTGTTCAAGAAGAACTTTAATTGCTTTTTGCTTGTGAGTAGGTGGGTTTAACTCCTAGGCCGTCTAGTTGTGAAACTTGGCTCTGCCCACCGCAGGGTGTTCTGCTGGGTGAGGGTTGGCCACTTAAATGAGGTTTGGCCTCTATGGGCTCTAGTGCCTTCAGAGAATTCCCTCTGGGTGTATGACTTGTAGGTCAAACCCAGTAGTACTCTGGTTTGGTCCAGAGTTGGCTTCTGGATATGTTGAATCTTGTGCCTCTTCAGCTGGGCCCTGTTAGGGCAGTTTCAGCACAAATCAAGTTACCAAGTACAACAACAACAACAACAACAAAGAAAACAAATCAAGTACATTCACACGTAAAATACAACCGACACTCCCCACTCAACATAGGCAAAGATATCAAAGAAATAAAGACAGAACAAAGCAAATCACAACAAGCAGAAAAAAAAAAAAACACCAAGCAAAGCAAAACAGAAAGCAGCACCAGTCTTGGCTTAAACCCACCAAGTAATCTCCAGGTTGTCCTCCGCTGTGCCAAAGAGTTCCCTGCCTATTGCTCAGGCAGCGCTGGTCACCTGGTGCCCAGAGTGAATTTGGGAGTGTAGATTTAAATGCGAGGGGCTGAGGGGTCTGGATGACAGTTTTCAGAGAGACCGTGCAGTTTCTGTCTTTTCCTGCACAAATGCACGCTGAGAGTAGCTCCACCAGCCCTGTGCTCAGTATTCCTGAGTCTTAGGGCCCTCCTTCCGTGGGTGTGTGGGAGGGGGCGGGCGGGAGATCTCTAAGCTGCTGAAAGCCGGGAGCTGCGTCTGCCGCTTACTGCTGAACTCAGGGAGTGCTTCCGCAGTTGCCCTTGCCCCACCCCAGGCCAGCCAGAGAGGGTGGGGGCTGGGGATGGAGGGGTCTTCTCTCTCCCAGGCCATCCACGTCACACTCCTCCCGCAGGTCCGAAAAGGTGGTGGCTGGGGGTGTGGGAGTCTCCTCTCTCCTCGTCCAGCGAAAATCCCTTCCTCCCAGCCTCTTCCAAAGGTCAGAGCTGGCTGTCAATCTTCCCAGCACCTGAGCACAGATGCCCCTCTGTAATCTGACACTACTCCTCACTTCAAGGGTCAGTTTGAGTCTCTGGAAGGGCAGGGGGAGGATTCGAAAAGTGGGGTAAGGGGCCCAGGTGTGGCGTCTGAGTTCTTTGTCTGCCCTAGAGCCCACGAGCTGCCCGCCCCGGCAGGAGCGATCAGCTGTGGGACGCAGGGAAAGAGCCCACCTCCTGGACCCTGCGCTCTCCGCTGCACCCTGGGCTCCCGTGGGACTCTAGAACCCTGGGTGCTGCCTGCCGCTGCTGCTGTGGGCACGCTGCAGGGCTGCGGCTCTACCGTGGGGGGTGGGGAGAGCACAGCGCGTTTCCTCTTGCCCTCCTCGCTCCTCCCCCGCTCGCCCAACTAGCGCACCCCAAAGCAAACCTTCCACGAGTCTCTGCTCTGTCCTGGGATTCACGCAGCGGTTGCTGTCCGGCCTGGGCTCCGCCGTTGGGGTGGGGGTGCGTTTTCACTTCGCGCCCCTCTCTCCTCCCCCGCTTGCCCAACTAGCGCACCCCAAAGCAAACCTTCCACGAGTCTGTGCTCTGTCCTGGGCGCCACAGCAGCGGTCGCTGTCCGGCCTGGGCTCCGCCGTGGGGGGGGGGAGTGCGCTTCCACTTCGCTGTCCTGCCTCCTCCCCTGCTCGCAATCAGCGCGCACCTTCAGGTAATTCCTCCACGAGTCTCCCCGCTGTTCTGCGTGATGAGCAAAGGACTCCTCGGTGTTCTATATCTCCCTGTGTCTTTAGAGCTGCGGTTTATAGCCGCTGCTGCAGCCACCGCCGCCGCCATAAATTTATTTTATTGAGACAAATATAATCTGTACTACTCCATTTACCAATTACCTCAAGAAAATTCTCCAAGGGTGCCTCAACATGTGTTGAGGAGTGCAGTCAAATTCCTGCATGCATTTTAATATAATTCATTAATATAATTAATTTCCCTCTCTTCTGATGCTTCACAGAGTCATCTTACAAGTGAGACAGGTTAGTTAGCATGTTGTCAGGTAGACAGGGAGGTCCCTGGTGGAATAAACAAAAAGCAGCCATATCCTGAAACTCCAGTTTCTGGAATGTCTCCTTCACTCCAGGACAAAGATATGAGAATGCACCTTGAGGTTAATAAATTGTTTCACAAATCCCTTTTGGCCAGACAAAGGAGCAGATCTGATAGATAGGGATGGGTTTGTTAATCCCTTTAGGATGGGCAAACAGGACAAACCTGACAGACGAATTCCATTAGAAGGCACCAGCCCCCTTCTCCAAGTGGGCAAGGGAAGATATAAAAACCAGAGCCTTTGTCCTGGTCGGGACCCCCTCTTATTTGTTTTGAGAGCGACAGCTCTTTACTCTTTACTTTCAATAAACTGTCCTCTTTTACAACTCCTCACCTCTTCTTGGTCCGTGCTTCCATTGTTCAATTTCACAAGACACGATCGTGGCACAAAGAAAATATCCTACATCATCTGGGGGCTCGTCCGGGATTGAAGGAGAGGTAAACACTATTTGTGAATTTCTACTTGCCCACTTACGGGCCTTCATCATTTTTTGGTCTCTTTCTCCTGTCACACAAATATTGGGCCTCCATCAGCCATTTAAAAGCAATTAGTGTGGCTGCCGACCTTAAGCCATGGAGGTGAAGTCTTTGCGGCAGGGCTCTGGTCAGTCCCCTCCAGCACTGAGCTGGGGGAATATTAGCTCCAGTCCGACTGCTTTCTTTTGTAAGGAGGGGAGCCCAAGAATGGTGAAAGTTGGCGTGAATGATCCTCGGTAGCATCTGAGGAACTTTGGCCATGGCTACTCTACGGCAAGTTTCCAAAGGCTCCCTGGGTCTTTCCCCAGCCCTACTACCTGGAAGGGTACCATTTGGAGGGTCTCCCTCCTCCTCCCTGCTACTTTCTCCTATTCCTCTGCTGCCTTTTTTCCTTTCTGCAAGGAGGCTGAATGCTGGCGTGTGGCCAGGATGTGGGCCTTTGCAGACAACTGAGGGGCCCTGGCCATGGCTACTCTGCAGTGGGCCCCAAAGGTCTCTCTGGTCCCTTTGCAGCCTGACCGCCCATAAGGGTGCCAGTAGAATGACTCCTCCATATATACTGTTCCCTTCATTCTGTCACCTTCTCTCCTCAGCCCTTGAGACACTGGTCCAGGGTTTCTTCCCTATGAAACCTTAACACCCTGACCTCAAGACATCTTAAGGTAAAAACACGGGTCTCTGCCTTTATAAGACATCCCTTCTCACTCAGGATAAGATTTACCGGCATTTGACATCCTCATTCCTATTCTCCTATTGGGATCTCCTTTAGGTTTTAAAGTGCAAATGGAAGTGTCCTGGTATGCACTTCAAATCTCACTGTTGTTTTTGTGATCTTTCTACCTGTTGTAGATTCTTTGATAATTGTTTGGCAGCTCAGAGTCACTGGGGACTCCACACATGAGGCCCTGATTATCTTGCTGCTTTCCTTTTCCACCTCTGCTTTTGCTAGCCAACTGACAAAATTCTTGGAGAAAAGTGGTGTATTCCAGACCCACATTTTCTTAAGGAAGAGGCCCTGTCTGAAGCCTTTTGGGGCTTCCGATTCCTCTTCCTAACTCCCTCTACTTATTGGGAGTCAAAACTTCCTTCTTCCCCTTTTTGCCTGGACCATATGCCTTCCTTACAAGCTTTAAGTATATACTCCCTCCTTAAGAATTTTTATCTGGAAGGCCACTATTATATTAATTGTGCCACAAATTTTTGTGATGCCCAAAGTCGAGCATACACCCCTCCATCTTAAAGCACCTCATTATCAGCCACAGCCTTTATCGGCTTGTGGGCCAGTGCAAGACAACCAAGCAGGGTCACCCACAGATTTGGATAGGTGCCCACTGGAGGCACGGGCCGGGCAGCCCAGGTAAGCACAACTAACCCTGGCCATGTCTCCTCACTGGCCCCGGAACCAGTTTCCGTGGCCCAGGTTTTCTAGGAGATACCCTAGACCAAGTTGTGGGAAATGAATTGCAAAGGGACACCTTTCTGTTCTTCCTCCCTTTTGGATGGGCAATCAGCCCTCATGCACCTTCACCCTTCTGAATTGCATCTTGAAACAATTGGGACAAATTTGACTCTCAGATTTTGAAGAAGCGGCTCCTGGTTTTCTTTTGCTCTGAGGTTTGGCCTCAATACAAGTTGGAAGATGGGGAAAACTTGCCCTTCTGAGGGAAAAACTAACTATAGTACTATCATGCAATTAGATTTATTTTGCAGGGGGGAAGGCAAATGGTCAGAAGTTTCTTATGTACAGGTTTTCTTTGCTCTAAGAGAGAACACAGATCTTTGCCAAAAGTATAAGAAAGACCCAGACCTTGTGGATATAGTCTCTTGTCCCCTCCTCCTAAGGATAACCCTCCTAAGGAGACTCCTCCTGAGGAGACCCTCCCTAAGGAGATCCCTCCTAAAGGGACTCCTCCAAAGGAACTTCCAATGGGATCCTCCTGTCCTGAGGAGGACCCTTCAACAGACACCCAGTCAAGGGATCGTCCCAAAACTTGATATCCCGCTCTTCCTCTGGAGGCTGTTCCTGCCCCGGATTCTTCTAGTTGCCCTCCATATCCAGGACCTCCTGTACAAAAGCGTCCCCAGCTTGGAGTACACCTCCTTCCCTTACAGGAAATGCCAGGAGAATTTGGGCCTGCCAGAGTTCAAGTCCCTTTCTCCCTACAGGACCTTAGACAAATAAAGGGAGACCTAGGGAAGTTTTCAGATGATCCTGATAAATATATAGAAGCCTTTCAGAACCTAACCCAGATCTTTGACTTCTCTTGGAGAGATGTCATGTTAATTTTAAATAAGACTCTCATGAGTGCTGAAAAACAAGCAGCCTTGCAAGCTGCTGAAAAGTTTGGAAATGAACAGTTCTTCATATATAAGGAGAACAAGACAGGACAACTCCTTTCAAGAGCCTTTCCCTACAGGACAACAAGCAGTACCCACTGCAGACCCACAGTGGGAGCCTGACACAGCCATAGGAATTTACAAAGAAAACACTTTCTGGCATGCATTTTAGGGGGATTGAGGAGAACTACGGCTAAACCCTATGTCGTCCATTATTCAAAGCTATGTACTATTAGTCAAAATTCGGAAGAAATCCCTCAGCCTTTTTAGAAGGGCTCCAGGAGGCCCTAATCAAATACACTCCCATAGGGCCAAACTCCCTCACAGGGGAAATTCTTTTGAAGGATAAATTCATAACCCAGGCTTCCCCAGATATCTGCAGGAAATTGCAAAAATTGGCTATTGGTCCTGAAGTCACCTTGGACCAGTTACTCAAGGTGGCCAACTCCGTCTTTTATAACCAGGACCAAGAGGAAGCCCAGGATAAAGAGAGGAAAATAAGAAATAAAATAAAGAGAGGATAAAGAGAGGAAAAGGCAGAAATACTGCTGGTTGCCTTACAGGGTACCTGGGGAAAGTCGACTGCCACCGATGTGGACAGTCCAGTCACTGGTGAAGGGAATGCCCACGGCAGCAGGAGCCAACTCAGAGACCTCCGCGGCCCTGTCCCATCTGTAAAGGGGATCACTGGAAGTCAGACTGTCCCTCGAGGCCTCCACCCCCAAGGCCAGCCTTGTCCAATCAGACTCCCACTTGGGACTGAAGGGGGCCGGGGCTTCTACCAGGGGCGCCCTCATCCCATCTAACCATCGAGACTCCTGAACCTTGGGTAACCCTAGAAGTGGAAGGAAAATCTATTGATTTCTTTATAGACACAGGAGCCACATTCTCTGTCCTCCTCTCCAATCCAGGGACCCTCTCCAATCAATATGTTACCGTCTGCGGAGTAACAGGCAAGCTGGTTACTAAATATTTTTCCCAGCCCTTAGGCTGTATACAGGCTGTAATGTTCTCCCATTCATTTCTAATCATGCCAGAAAGCCCTACCCCACTATTAGGAAGACACATAATGACTGAGATGGGAACTATTATTCTCTTAGCCCCTGGAAGTATTCCTAGTTGCCTCCCGGTAATACAGGCCAATATCAACCCTAATGTTTGGGCCTCACGGGATAATTGGTGGTGCCTTAATGGCTACCCCGATCCACACTCATCTGAAGGACCCCACTATTTCCTTGCTGGAGACAATACCCTCTGAAGCCTGAGGCATTGAAAGGATTACTTATCATTAAAAATCTCAAACAAGGACTTAGAGAATACGGTAGTCTTTGCAATACTCCCATCTTAGGAATTCCCAAATCAAATGCGGAATGGACACTAGTTCAATACCTCTGGGCCATCAATGAGGCAGTTATTCATATATACCTGATAGTTCCAAATCCTTATACACTCCTAGCCCAAATACCTGAAATAGCCAAATGGTTCACAGTGTTAGATTTAAAGGATGCTTTTTTTCTGTATACCCATGCACCCTTATTCACAATATATCTTTGCCTTTGAGGACCCTGAACGCCAGATTTCACAGCTCACCAGGATGGTCCTCCCTCAGGTGTTTAGAGATAGCCCACACCTCTTTGGGCAGACCCTTTCTAAGGACCTGTCAGACTTTTCTTATGACAGCTGTACTCTTTTACAATATGTTGATGATCTCTTATTATGTGTCCCATCTGAGGAGCTCATCAGCCAAGGCACCACTACTCTTTTGAATTTTCTGGCCTCTAAGGGCTACAAGGTTTTCAAAGCCAAGGCCCAAGTGTTTCAGACTTCTGTCAAATACCTTGGGCTTATTATCTCCGAAGGGACTAGGGCTCTAGAAGAAGATAGGCTCTGTCCCATCTCCATGTATCCTCTACCTAAAACCCTTAAACAACCAAGGGGCTTTCTAGGCATCACCGGCTACTGCCGCCTATGGGTCCCAGGATACGGAGAAATAGCCCGTCCTCTCTATCAACTGATTAAAGACACTCAGACTGCAAATACCCAGCTGTTACTTTGGAGCTGAGGCAGAACAGCCTTTTAGCCTTTTAAACAAGCACTGTTAAGTGCCTCAGACTTAAGCCTTCCTACAGGAAAATTCTTTCATTTATATATAACAGAGAGAAAGGAAATGGCTTTGGGAGTCCTAACATAACCCAGGGGACCCTCACAACAACTAGTAGGCTATTTAAGTAAGGAACTAGACCTTGTAGCAAGCGGCTGGCCAGCTTGCCTCCAGGCCATAGTTGCGGCTGCCCTCCTGGTTTCTGAAGCCACCAAGCTCACAATGGGACAAGACTTACTCATCTTTCCCCCCATCATATTCGAGGACTGTTAATTACTGACAATAGTCTCTGGCTCACATATAGCTGCCTCCTGCGGTATGAAGCTCTTTTACTAGAGGGTCCTGTGGCTCAAATACGAAACTGCTCCTCTCTCAATCCAGTCACATTCCTCCCAGAGGTGGGGAAGAAACTAAGTTATGACTGCCAACAAGTTTTATTACAAACTTATGCTGCTAGAGCGGACTTACAAGACACACCCCTAGACAATCCAGATTGGATGCTTTTTATTGTTGGGAGCGCTTTTGTAGAAAATGGCATACAAAAGGCTGGATATGTTGTTACTTTACATAATATCTTACAGCATGCAAGCCTTCCCTCTAGAACCAGTGCCCGACTGGCTGAGCTAATAGCTCTTACTCAAGCACTAGAGTTAAGTAAAGAAAAAAAGCCAATATATATATACTGATCCAAAATATGTTTTTTTGGTGCTACATGTCCACGGCAGCATTTGGAAAGAAAGAAGCTTCCTAACTGCCAACAGGTCACCTATCAAATATCACCAGGTGGTCGACTGAATGTCACAGGCAGTACATTCTCCTAAAGAAATAGCAGTTATACAGTGCAAAGGACATCAAAAGGGGAGTGATGAAATTTCTGAAGGCAACCAATTAGCAGATTAGGCAGCTAAAAAATGCTGCCAAACTGGGTCTTAACCCTACACTGGCTCATTTAATCTGGGATTGGTCCATAACCCACATTAAGCCCCAATATACTCAAAAAGAAGAATGGGCTAAGACAAGGGACTACTGTACCTAACCCACAGGTTGGTTACAAGGGGAGGATGGTCCTTTACACCTCCCAGCTGCCAATCAATGGAAAGTTCTAAAAATTCTCTACCAAACCTTCCATTAGGAAGGGAAAAACTTTACAAATGGCTCAAAAATTATTCACAGGAAAAGACTTTTAAAAGACTATGCAACATATTCTCACATCCTATGAAGTCTGCCATAAGAATAACCCTCTAACACATCCTCAACACACATAGGGGTGCAAAGACAAGGCAGATGCCCAGGAGAGGATTGGCAATTAGACTTCACCATACGCCCAAGGCCAAAGGATATAAGTATCTCCTAGTGTGGGTAGACACCTTCACCCACTGGGTTGAAGCCTTTCCTTGTAGAACAGAAAAGGCAATAGAAGTAGTTAAGGCCCGAATTATGGAAGTTGTACCTAGATTTGGCCTCCCCAAGTCTCTTCAAAGTGACAGAGGGCCTTCTTTTAAGTCTTCAGTCACTGAGGGTGTATCCAAAGCCCTAGGAATAAACTATCACCTCTATTGTGCTTGGAGGCCACAATCCTCAGACAATGTAGAAAAGACTAATCACATCATCAAGAGACATGTTCAAAGGCCATCACAAGAAACCCGTCAAAATTGGACAACTTTACTTCCCATAGCTCTCCTTTGCATTCGAAATACTCCAGTTAAGTGTAGGTTGAACCCTTTTGAAATGTTGTATCGTAGACCTTTCTTGACCAATGACCTCCTAGTCGATCATGAAGCTGTGGAATTAACCCAACACATAATCTCAGTAGCACAATTTCAACAGGCCACCCAATAATTTTCAGAAGCTCAACCCTGAGCAGATCGAAAATCCCTATTTAACCCAGGGAATGAAATTCTCATTAAATCCCTTCCTTCTGTCTCCAACGCTAGGTCCAGTGTGGAAAGGCCCCTAGACAGTAATTCTCTCCACTCCCATTGCAATTAAAGTACCAGAATTTGACTCCTGGGTCCACCATTCTTGAGTCAAGCCTTGGACAACCCCAGATCAGAGCCCTGGATACTCCAGCCACCCCAAGGAGACCTGAAACTGATTCTACGTCACTCAGATAAGTGTTCAGATGGTGGGACTTAACTCCAAGAAGGCAATTACTGGAGGTTACATTTTTCTATTACTGGTCTTCCTCTTTTTTCTAGCTGCCTCCCTCTTTTGTGGGGCTCTAAATCCCACTCCATTCCTTTGCCTCTAGGGTTTCTCATGAACAGGCTTCAGCTTGGGGCTATTCTGTATTGTGTTCCTGGGACTCAGCCTGTTAGCCCTACACATCTCCCCTGAGATTTAAGATAGCTACATAACTCATCTTATCTCTTCTTCTAGGCAACTCACATACTCTCCAAACAGAGGGAATCTTAGATTGGGTCCAGCAAATGGCAACCGCCTTTAACCTAACTGACTGCTGTGTCTGTGGGAAAGCATCTCTAGGGACTGTTATCCCTGTTTCTACACTCAGGTGAGTGTAGGTTACAGGCTAATTACGCCATTACTCCCTCAATTTCTTACATTCACTCCTTTCCCAAAGAGTATGTTGAGAAACTGTTCCTAGCCACCTGGAAAGAAGAGATGGAAAGTGAAAATCAACAGACTCCCTGTTTCAATGAAACCCAGACTGTTGCCTGGCTAGATAGTCTAGGCCTTAACACCTCTGCCACCTTCCCACTTTGCTTTGAAAACATCCCCCAGACAATATGTCTGGAATTATTCCTTGGACAACTACCCCCTCCCAATATAAGTTCACATTTGAGGTCATCCCAGATTCTAGAGAAGAACACTGGAATTCCTCAAGACATCAAACCGTAAGGGCATACAGGGACTGCACCAGATATCACACATTCCTTAGAACACCCTCCCCCCTTACCCACTCAGGGAGGGCATCCTTTTATACTACCTCAAACCCATCCTGTTCAGCAGGATGGTCCCATATATTCTGCAATACCTCTTAGCTCAATCTAGCCTCAAGACTTCTCCTCTCCGCACACCAGTTCTCCCTAAAAATCTACCCTCCCAGTAATTTACTCCCCACACTCTCCAAAAGAGCCAAGGCAGATTGGGATATAATCTGGCAAAAATTAACTGGGATGCACTCCTCTTGGTCCGCCAGACCCAAGACCCTTTACACCTATGGGTTTAATCTTAATTTAATACCTGAAAAAGGTCTTTTTTCCTTCTGCGGTACTAAGGCCTATATTACTTTACCCCTGGCTGGACAGGCCGCTGTAGCCTTGTTTTCATAGGTCCTATGGCAGACTATGCTCTCGGCACCAGCTATGTGCCACATGTTTTAAAACAGTCATACCCTAGGGTGTGAAAAGCTGCAGTAATGCTGGTGTTAATCCCGCTCCTGACCAGAGTTTTGGGAGCATCTGTTGCAGCTTTAGGAGGAACTTCCTTGCGTCTATCTGTCCAACTAGCAAAGGCATAAAAAGAAACCACCCCCAGAATGCAACAGCTTGACCAACAAGTAGACTCACTAGCAGGGGTAGCTCTTCGAAACAGATGAGCCCTAGATTTGTTAACCTCCTCTGCGGGAGGGACCTGTGTCTATCTTAAAGAAGAATGCTGTTTTTACATAAATCATACTGGGTCCATAGTTACCCATTTAGACACTGCTGATGAACTAATAATATCCATCAAAAATATTTCAGGCTGGTGGACATCCCTTAAAACCAGTCTCCAACAATGGCTATGGCCCCTTGTAGCCCCTCTAATAATCCTACTCTTATTCAGGCCCTGCATCCTAAACCTACTCACTCAGTTTATTTTTTCTCCCCTAGAAGCCATTAAGTTAATGGTACTCAATATGGAGCCACGTATGGACCTGCAAGACCTGCCCATCTACCAGGGATCCTTAGACCTCTGGACAAGCACTAGCTACCAGTCTCTTTCTACGTCCCTCTTCAGCCTGAAGTAGCCAGAGTGGCCATCGCCCCTATTCCCTAGCGGCAGTTAGGGTTACATCTTCAAAGGGAGGGAGGGATTGAGACAGGTTAGTTAGCATGTTGTTAGGTAGACAGGGAGGTCCCTGGTGAAATAAACAAAAGGCAGCCATATCCTGAAACTCCAGGTTCTGGAATGTCTCCTTCACTCCAGGACAAAGATATGAGAATGTGCCTTGAGGTTAATAAATTATCTCATAAATCCCTTTTGGCCAGACAAAGGAGCAGATCTAATAGATAGGGATAGGTTTGTTAATCCCTTTAGGATGGGCAAACAGGGCAAACCTGACAGACGAATTCCATTAGAAGGTGCCAGCCCCCTTCTTCAAGCACGCAAGGGAAGATGTAAAAACCAGAGTCTTTGCCCCACATGGCGCAACCCGGTGGGGATCCCCTCTTGTTCTGAGAGCTAAGACTCTTTACTCTTTACGTGTAATAAACTATCTTCTTTTACTACTCACCTCTCCTTGGTCCATGCTTCCATTCTTTTGTTCCACGAGAGACGATCCCGGCACAAAGAAAATATCCTATATCACAAGGTGGTTGTAGGAACTCAGCTCTCTGCAAATTGAGTTAATTCATGTACTTATTGTGATATCCTTCCTCACTCACAAGGTTTATAATTACTTTTGTATGCCTCTGGTAGTCAAGAACACAGGCCTATTGAAAGTCCATAAAGGAAGAAAAATATAAGAAATCCAGTCTCATCTTTGGCACTGAATGTTTGTCAAAATCAGTGCAGGGGTAGAAATGATTCTGTTGCTAAAGCATTTTCATTCTGGATAGCCCTAAACAGGTGCAGCTGGGCTTGTTGATGAAGAACGGGGTTCTTGGTAAATGTCACAGGAAGGAATTCCAGGATGCAACAAACTCACACAAACAAAGCCAAGAAAGCAGAGGATTTATTAAAAGAAACAAATGTGGGCGTGGACAGGCCCAGACGGAGAGCAACTGCCCTGAAGAACAAAGAAATTTAGGGTTGCACTTGAATGAAGGCATGAAATATTCACGGGTGGCATTACAGGTATTCCCAAGGTGGGTCTTTGCTGACCACTCCTTCAGGTCGGAAGGAGAAATTTTTGTTGTTATTTGGCCCTTGTGGGAGCTGTCTCAGCAATACAGTGGGTGGCGATTTTTTTTTTGGCTGCCATGCTAATATATAATCCATTATAGTTAACTAAAGTTCACCTTGAGGGCCAAGATGATGTCCTGGATTTGCTCTTGGCCACGAGAATCCAGTTCTGGCCAGTCTGGTAGCTGCACCATTTCCTAAGGATGACCTCATCGCTTCATTCCTTTGTCTTGTCTCCTCTCACCTCCTTTTTCCTTTCTTTTCCCGTCTATCCCCACTGCCCTATGGTAACAGGCTGAAATTGCTTGGAGTGTCAATTTTCACCCTTTCACTTTGAGTCTATGCTTGTCCTTGTAGCTGAGATGTGTCTCTTGGAGACAGCATATGGTTGGGTTTTGTTTTTTGATCCAATCTGTTACTCTGTGCTTTTTTATTGGTGAATTCAGTCCATTTACATTTAGGGTGATTATTGATACATGAAGATTTCCTGTCATTCTATTTAGTTTTCTGGTAAGGCTGTGTCTCCATTGTTTCTTTGCCTTTTTGTTGTTGTCTATTATTTCTGTGTGGTGGTATTCTATGATGTTTCCCTCTGTTTCTTCTTCTTCTTTTTTTAACTTTTCTTTTCTTTTAATATTTTATTGGGTAAGGGGAACAGGACTTTATTGGGGAGCAGTGTGTGCTTCCAGGCCCCTTTTCCAAGTTAAGTTGCTGTCCTTTCAATCTTAGTTGTGGAGGGTGCCGTTCAACTTTAAGTTGTCCTTTCAGTCTTAGTTGTAGAGGGCACAGCCCAGCTCCAGGTCCAGGTGCCATTGCTAGTTGCAGGGGGTGCAGCCCACCATCCCTTGCGGGAGTCGAACCGTCAACCTTGTGGTTGAGAGGACATACTCCAACCAACTGAGCCATCCGAGAGCTCAGCTGCAGCTCAGCTCAAGGTGCTGTGTTCAATCCAAGTTGCAGGGGTCAGAGCCCACCATCCCTAATGGGACTCGAGGAATTGAACCAGCAACCTAGTGGTTGAGAGCCCATTGGCCCATGTGGGAATCGAACCGGCAGCCTTCAGAGTTAACGAGCACAGAGCTCCAACCACCTGAGCCACTGGGCTGGCCCCTTTTTCTTCTTTTATTACAGTATATGTTTCAGTTCTTGATTTTTTTTTGAGTGGTTACCCTTTAGTTTATGTAAAAGAAAGTTTGATATTTAGAGTATTCCATTTTCTTCAGCATGCTTACTTTCTCCTTTTCCATATTCTGGTTCTGGCCTTTACTCTCCCCCTTTTTATGTTTTGGTTGCCACAAATTGTCCCTGTTGATGGTGGTCAAATAGCCTCCTTTAGTATTTCTTGTAGTGCAGGTCATGTATTAGAAAATTCCCTCAGCTTCTGGATGTCTGGAAAGGTCTTTATTCCTCCTTCATATCTAAAGGAGATCTTTGCTGGATATACTATTCTTGGCTCATAATTTCTCTCTTTCAATAGTTTGAATACTTGGTTCCACTCTCTCCTGGCTTGTAGAGTTTCTGCTGAAAAATCTGATGATTATCTAATGGGCTTTTCTTTGTAGGTTACCGTCTTCTTTTCCCTGGCTGCCTTGAGGATTCTTTCTTTGTCGTTGATTTTAGACAGCTTCAATACAATGTGCCTTGGTAAAGGCCTGTTGTGATTGAGGTAATTAGGTGTTCTATTTGCTTCTTGGATTCGAGGATCCAGTTCTTTCCACAAGTTTGGGAAGTTCTCATCGACGATTTGTTTGAATATATTCTCTGTTCCCTTCTCTCTTTCTTCTCCTTCTGGTATGCCCATTATTCTTATATTGCTCTTTCTGATGGAGTCAGAAATTTCTTGTAGAGTTTTTTCATTTCTTTTAAGTCTCAAGTCTCTTTCTTCTTCCATCTGTGTCATTACCAGGTTTCTAACTTCGATGTCACTGATTCTTTCCTCCATCTGGTCAACTCTACTACCTAAGCTGGTTATTTTGTTCTTAATTTCTTTTATTGAGTTCTTAATCTCCAGAAATTCCATTTGGTTCTTTTTTAAAATTTCAATCTCTTTTATAAAATGCTCATGTTGTTCTTTGTGTTTCTGAGTTCATTAAATTGACTTTCTGTGTTTTCTTGCATCTTGTTGAGTTTTTTCAGAACTGCAATCTTGAATTCTCTGTCGTCTAAGTCAGATATTTCTATATCTTTAAGTTCCTTTTGTGGAGACTTTTCACTTTCTTTCTGAGCTGTCTTGTTGCCTAGATTATTCATGGCAATTACTGATTTATTACTTCTCATCCTAGACATCTACAGGAGTGGCTTCTGTAACAGGTTGTTAGGAAGAGGTCTTTCTTTTGTTTTCCAGTATTTGTTGGTAGAATGTTTTATTTTCTGTCTGACTGCTGCCTTTTATTTCCTCTCTCACACAGTAGTGCTACCTTTTCTCTGCACTATTCCAGCTTCTCACACAATGGGGGCATTTCCTGGGTGACAAGCTTCACCTCTGTTAATAGTTCGCCTGGGTCACAGGGCGCAGTGTCTGTGTGGGTATGCAGAGAGCTTTTGAAGTTCCAAAGCTCTTCGTGCACCAGATTCAGAGCCCGTATGTTTCAGCAGTTCTGTTTACTCCTGCAGGGATCTGCCCAGATATGTGGGGCCAGGGGCGGGGTGAGTTTTGAGATGTGGCCCAGAGCAATGGCGTCGAGCACCACCACCATGGTCCTGCTTCCACAGCTCCCTCCCCTTTACCAGAACTATTTGGGCTGCGAAACTGTGTCTGAGGTCCACAGTTCTCAGAACAGCATATTCTGTTCTTTTGATCTGACACTGCTATTGTTCTGCTTCTAACACCTGGCAGGTGGGGTAGGGCGAGCTCTGGGAGGATGGGGAAGGGCTGGCTAGTCTCAGTGCCTAAGGCTTCCATTCTCTGCTCAGCAGTGAGGGCTTTAACCACCGTTTTCAGCCTTCTTCCCTCAGTCTTTTCTCTGAGGTCTCTGCCGTGAGCGTTGGGTTCAGCTGTGTTATATCCTGCCTTCTCAGCCCTGTGGGCCATAAGTGGAGCCCTAACAGACTGAATTCTTTCCTCTCCCACAGCTGCAGTAGTTCCGGGATACAGCAAGCTCTGACCATTGAGCTAGGCTTGCGTCCTGCGCCCGCGCCTCCCAGTCTCCACACTTCTCCCTTCCCTCCTCCCCTGCTTGTGTGATTCGCCCACCTTTAGGTGACTTCAGTAGTGGGCCTCTTTGTCTTGCCTGTCTGCTGTGCCTGGAGTTTTTGTGGAGTTTTTGTTGTTCGATTAGTTGTAATTTCCAGGGGAGCTTTACAGAGGCTCACCTCACGCCACCATTTTGATGACATCACTATCGATATGATTTTAATCTTCTTAAATTTATTGAGATTTGTTTTGTGTCCTAACACATGGTTTATCTTGGAAAATGTTCCATGTGCACTTGAAAAAAATGTATATTATGATTTTTTTTGATGAAATGTTCTAACAAAGATTTTTTTCTTTACCTATTAATTTATCTGCCTAGGAAGAATTATTTTGTTTCTTACCAAAACAACTTATTGTACTTCACATTGTCAGATCAGGTCTTTGATTACCTAAGAAAACTCAGTCTTCTCAATATTTAAAGAGCTAAGTTTTTTTGTTTGTTTTTTATTTTAACTACATAATTTTCTGTATTTGCCTTCAAAATTTTTAAACATTGTTTTAGTGAAATTGATCACTAAGCATTGTTTCACAATGACCTATCGTCTTATTTGATCAAGTGTTTTAAAACCTTTGATGTTCTTGACAAACTTCATAAAAACATATTCTAAACGAAGTTTTGTTTGTTTGTTTGTTTTTACCTCAAATCTACTTTAGCATTATTCAGAGTGTCCCTGGAATATATTAAAAGATTTTTCTTTCTATTTATGTAAAGAGAATGTTAAACTCAATAGACTTATTTGATATATTAAATTACATGGGAACTATTGTCAAGAGGTAACATGTAACCTTCTTAGGTTATATTTGTATGGGGTATATGTTATTAATATGTGTTCCAGAAATTCTACAAAATTTCTAAAAATCTGATATGTCCTTATATAATGTTATCAGTCATAGTTCCAGTTATCATTTTCAAAGATTTTGTGTTAAGAGGAGCGACTCCCAAATTGTCTTTTGGGAATATTGATTTTAAGCTGTTTATTAAGAAATAAAAGACTCAGAAAGAACATTTAACCTTCCTTTTTTTGGCCTACTTCAGGAAAGAAATCTTAGGGTGTTGCCTTAACCTAATTTGAATTAAGTATGATAAATAGGAGGGTTCCAGTGAGGTACCTGTTTGCTATATTCACCCTGTATCCCATTGTTTCTGAATTGCCCAGCAAGAATATACCTGCCATGTGTGTTCCATTCTTCCTCGACTACCCGTAAATCTCCCATTCTCACTTCTGAAATCTAATACCCTGACCCTTCTTTTTCTTTTTTGTCCAAAATGTCATATATACCCAATGTTCTCCCACTATCTCTGAAATTTCTTAAATGTGTAAATTACCCAGGTGCATGTATTAAAAATTTGATTTTCTCCTGTTAATCTGTCTCTATTAATTTGATTATTTGCCAAACTAAAAGAACTTTGAAGGTGGGAGAAAAAATAATATTTTCTTTTAGCCCACACCTGTGTCACAAAAATATCCAAATTTCCTGGTCAAATGCATAATAATGAACTATCATGATGTTTTCATAACCATGGCCGTTTTTAAGTCTTGTCAGTTGCACACAGTTATTGTTTGACTTTGATGCTTTTGTAAAAGTGACTTTTATACAAAGGATCCTACAAAGTACACTTGATCACTGGGATTGCTGCTGAATTACAAGGCATCAAAACTTGATTCCATATTTCAAAGCTGAAGAACGATCCACTTGATATTTGTTCCTATACACGGAGATATAGGACCTAGAGAACACAGTATCAAATTGGCTATGAAGAGAAGTAGCTGAAGTTAAGGTAGACAGCTTTTCCTGAAGATGTCAGATCAAAAATGTGTTTCCACTCCTTTCATCCTCTCTGACCATACTTTTCCTAATTCTTATACCATGACTTTATGATTATTTTGTCCACATTTTTGCTTTTCTCTGGCCTGGAAAGGTAATTCCATTGTTCACATATCTCAGGCTATTGCAAGGTATGGGAACAGTAATAACACCTAAAAATGATTGTTGGATTTGCCACAGTGATGGTGATCTTGTAGTTCTGCCCATCAAAAACATCTCCCTGATTCCCAGCCTCAGCTTCACTTGAACAAACTCCACCCCCACCCTCATGTCCAACTCCCTAACACTGGGGGTCCACTTTTTACTCCAAGGGAAATAGCAGGGTCCACTGCCAATGCTGTAGCTCTCCAGCAGAGATCGTTGAATTCACTTACAAAAGTTTTCCTAGACAGTAGAATAGCTCTGGATTACCTACTTGCAGAACAAGGAGGAATTTGTGCAATAGTCAACAGCATCTGCTGTACCTGGGTAAACATTTCTGGGGAAGTGGAGACACAGTTATATGAAGTACATAGATAGGAAAACTGACTTAAAGAAGTATTCCCTTCTTTGGAATCATTTCTTGGCTTATTTGATTCTAGCTGGTCATAGGAATCCTGGCTCAGAAGTACTTTCCAAACCATGAGCATTGTTTTGTTGCCTATAAGTGTCATTGTTTCCCTAATATACCAGTTCTCTCAAAAGTTTTAAATGGATGTGGGCAGCCGAGCTTGCTGCATTGCAGCCGCCGCGGCGCCGCTCGGCTCCTCACTCCCAACAATGGCGGCTCCGAGCCCGAGCGGCGGCGGCGGCTCCGGGGGTGGCAGCGGCAGCGGCACCCCGGGCCCCATAGGGGCCCCGGCGCCGGGCCACCCGGCCGTCAGCAGCATGCAGGAGAGAGACTGAGAACACACAGCATTGAATCGTCAGGAAAACTGAAGATCTCCCCTGAACAGCACTGGGATTTCACTGCAGAGGACTTGAAAGACCTTGGAGAAATTGGACGAGGAGCTTATGGTTCTGTCAACAAAATGGTCCACAAACCAAGTGGGCAAATAATGGCAGTTAAAAGAATTCGGTCAACTGTGGATGAAAAAGAACAAAAACAACTTCTTATGGATTTGGATGTAGTAATGCGGAGTAGTGATTGCCCGTACATTGTTCAGTTTTATGGTGCACTCTTCAGAGAGGGTGACTGTTGGATCTGTATGGAACTCATGTCTACCTCGTTTGATAAGTTTTACAAATATGTATATAGTGTATTAGATGATGTTATTCCAGAAGAAATTTTAGGCAAAATCACTTTAGCAACTGTGAAAGCACTAAACCACTTAAAAGAAAACTTGAAAATCATTCACAGAGATATCAAACCTTCCAATATCCTTCTGGACAGAAGTGGAAATATTAAACTCTGTGATTTTGGCATCAGTGGACAGCTTGTGGACTCCATCGCCAAGACAAGAGATGCTGGGTGTAGGCCATACATGGCACCTGAAAGAATAGACCCAAGTGCATCACGACAAGGATACGATGTCCGCTCTGATGTCTGGAGTTTGGGGATCACATTGTACGAGTTGGCCACAGGCCGATTTCCTTATCCAAAGTGGAATAGTGTATTTGATCAACTAACACAAGTCGTGAAAGGAGATCCTCCACAGCTGAGTAATTCTGAGGAAAGGGAATTCTCCCCAAGTTTCATCAACTTTGTCAACTTGTGCCTTACAAAGGATGAATCCAAAAGGCCAAAGTATAAAGAACTTCTGAAACATACCTTTATTTTGATGTATGAAGAACGTACCGTAGAGGTCGCAAGCTATGTTTGTAAAATCCTGGATCAAATGCCAGCGACTCCCAGCTCTCCCATGTATGTCGATTGATATCGCTGCTACGTCAGACTCTAGAATAAAGGGCTGAGAGGAAGCAAGACGTAAAGAATTGTCATCCCATATCACAGTGTTTTTATTGCTCGCCCAGACACCATGTGCAATAAGATTGGTGTTCGTTTCCATCCTGTCTGTATACTCCTGTCACCTAGAACGTGCACCCCCGTAATACCCGAGTGACCACAGTGTTGCGCTGGTCAGAGAGACCTCATCCTGCTCTTTCCCGATGAACGTGTTCATGAAATGTGGAAGTCAGTACGATCAACTTGTTGACTGTGATTAGATCACATCTTAAATTCATTTCTAGACTCGGAACCTGGAGACGCAGCTACTGGAATGGTGTTTTGTCAGAGTTCCAAATTCTGGAAGAACGCAGTGACGGATGTACTTTGTCTGAACATAGAGACTTGGGCTTGAGTGAGAAGAGCTTGCACAGCACCGAGACGCATTGCCTTCTGGAGCTGGGAGACGAAGGAGGCATTTTACTTTCTTCACCAAGTGCAATAGATTTACTGATTTGATATTCTGTTGCTTTACAGTCACGGTCGATGTTTGGGGATCGATGTGCTCAGCCACATTCCCTGTTTGAAATACCACGTTAAATCAGAATGAATTTCTCTTTACCAAAAACTGTGTTGCGTTCAAAGAGGTGAACATTCAAATAGCGAGACGGGACAGAATGTGTTCTTTTCTCCTTTCCCAGCCCCTCTGCTCTGCATGGGGAGGACTCAGGAGTCTGCCACCTGTCAAAGAAGGTGCTGATCCTAAGAATTTTCATTCTCAGAATTTGGTATGCTGCCAACGCGATGTTCCCTGCCATCAACCACCAGGACAGAAAGAAGAAAGAAGCACGGAGGACAAAGTTTACAGATGTTTTTAATACTAGTATCTTATCTGGAACAACTTGTAGCAGCTATGTATTTCCCCTTTGTCCCAAGCCTGATGCTTCAGCCATCATAACTCACTAACAGGGAGAAGTAGCTGGTAGCAATGTGCCTTGATTGAGTAGATAAAAGATGTCTTGTAGGCAGCAAAAGACCAAATCTCAGCTGTTTGCCATCACTAGTCCAGGCCTTCAGTTTCCGAATCTCTTTCCCCACCCATGTAGTCAGTTGCCGCTATGTGACTTTCGCTTAATCTAATATTTCGCCTTTTCTTATATCAAAAACCTTTATAATTACCAGGGATGTTCCTTACCGAGGATTTCTAGCCCTAGGTCTCTCATATGCTCTAATGTTGAAAAGGCTGAGAAATGTGGGGCTCAGCTGATGTGGTGGGTGATGAGGAAGCATCTTTTCAGAGACACATGCGACCCGATGAGGAACGCAACGGCAGTCTTTTAGATAAGCTCATCACCTGCCAGAACCTCTAGCATGTCACTGTCATTTCTTGGAATTGGAATTCTACACAACAAAATAATCCCACAATAATCATGAGAGGCCGTTTAACTCTGCTGTCTTTTGCAGTGCTCCCACCCCACCCCGCCCCCAGCCAGCCAGGCTCCCCTTCCCGTAGGTGGCGCTCTGGCCTCTCTGGCACTGAGCACCAGGCTTCGTATAGCAGTTAGGCAGCACTGTGAGTGGTTCACACTGGAATACAAAACAGCCATGGTCTGAGATGCAGGGGATGCCGTCACAGAACCGCACGGTGGCAGGTATGCTGTGTCTCCTCCCAGAGTGACAGTCCTAAACACTATAAGACAATAAAGGGAGAATGGTGCTGTTTCAAGTTACATCCCTGTAAATTTCAGAATTCAGAAAAGATGGATGGCTTTAGTCCGCTGGCCTGATTTTCCTGTGTTCTCCCCTGCCTCCTAAACCTTAGACTTCCCAGTGTTCTGAAAGGAAGCACCGCTGCACGTCTTCCTTGACCACCAAGCCATCGTCCTCCGTGGCTCCCGGGGACTCCAGGGGAATTTGTTTCTCTGCGCTCGCTGTCCCGGCTGGCTCAGCATAGGGTCACTTTGCCATTTTACAAATGGAGATCAAAGCAATTCTGACTGTCCAGGAGCTAATCTGACCGTTCTATTGTGTGGATGACCACATAAAAAGGCAATTTTAGTATATTAATCATAGATTATTATAAACTATAAATTTAAGGGCAAGGAGTTTATTACAATGTATCTTTATTAAAACAAAAGGGTGTATAGTGTTCACAAACTGTGAAAATAGTGTAAGAACTGTACATTGTGAGCTCTGGTTATTTTTCTCTTGTACCATAGAAAAATGTATAAAAATTATCAAAAAGCTAATGTGCAGGGATATTGCCTTATTTGTCTGTAAAAATGGAGCTCAGTAACATAACTGCTTCTTGGAGCTTTGGAATATTTTATCCTGTATTCTGGTTTGAATTCCTCCTCTATTTAAGATATATACTTGGAATCGAAGTGTTTATGTAATAGTTCTATCCTTTTGCCTGCAGGTCAGTTGTAATAAATGTAGGATGTGATGATGAAAAAAAAAAATAAAATAAATGGATGTGGGCAGCCATTGACCAGCTGACAGATGGTCTCTTTTCAACTGGAACAACAAAAGAGAACAGAGGAATGTAACCAACTGTAAGAACACAAGCTTGACAGTGTCTTTTGTGAATATTACACCGAGACCCAAAGAAGCAATAATAACTTAGATTCATAGTAAAACTGATATGTATTTTTTAAATCAAAACTCTTGAATATTCAGAAAGATGATCAAAAATGGGGATTGCTGAAGTAAATTTCTAGGCCTAAGATGGAGTCAATCCTGATTAGGGCGCCAATCAGTTCCATTTGACCAGAAATGCAAAATATCTAGTCAGCCAATCCCAAATGTCAAGCCAACTGTGGGCTCTATACTTATTTCCTTGTCCCTTCATCTTTCTAAATAACATTGGATATGAACCCCCAGCTAATCATGCCCTGTCTCCACACTGTTGCTTCTAACATTCTATAAAACTTGCTCTTGACCAAAATCCCTTTGGAAAAGTGCTCCTCTGCTTGTGAGGGATAGTATTCCCACAATCAATGTCTTAGTTTTCTCAAATAAAGGACATCAGACTTTTTGCCAAATTATTCTAATTTTGTCATTTGACAATCCCATCAAGAAAAAGAAAATATAACCTATAGAATGGGAGAAATTTGCAAATTATATTATCTTATATGGAACTTGTATCCAAATATATAAATAACTCATAACTTCAAAAGACAACTAACTCATTTTTAAATAAATAAATAAATCTCAATTTTTTAAAATAAAAAATAACTCAATTCACTTTTAAAAAGACAACCCAATTTTAAAATCCCAAAGTGTTTGAATAGATATTTCTCCAAGGCAAATACACAAATGGCCAATAAACACATGAAAAAACAATGCTCATTATTAGCCATTAGGGAAAGCAAATCAAAATCAAAATGAGATACAACTTCATACCCACTATATGGTTGTAATAAAAAATACAGAAAATGACAAATTAGAATACTCATATATTGTTGCTGGGAATGTAAAATCTGCTTTGCTAAACAGTTTTCAGTTCCTCAAAAGGTTAGACATGGAGTTGCTATAAATATAAAAAACATAACCATAAAAAAAATATGAGATGTGATTAAAAAATATGGTGAATGCTGCTGCTGACTGCCATCCAACGGAAAGGCAGCGTTCTTTGATATGGGAAGCAGCATGTTGAAACTTAGTTAACAGTTTGTGGCAAGTTTCAACTTGTTCCCTGCAGTCAGCTGGGTGTGACTACAGTTGAGAGGAGGTGTGTTTTAAAGTGCCATAATTCATGGGTCATGAACAATGTATTAACATGAAAATTTGTTTCAAATTGCAAAAAAGTGTTAAAGAAACACACAAAATGTTAAAGTTAGTTTATGGTGATGCTGCAGTAATCACGAAAATGGTTTACAAGTGGTTTGAATGATTTTGTAATGGATGTGAATCGATTGAAGATGAGAAGAAATCAGGACATCCTTCAACATCAAAAACCCAAGACAATGTTGAAATAGTAAGCTAAATGGTACCATCAAACAGGTGATTGACTGTTAGGGAAATTTCTGAGGATCTGAACATCTCTTATGGTTTGGTTCAAAGCATTTTAACAACAGATTTGAGCATGAAGTGAGTGAGTGTGAAATTTGTTCCACATGTTTTGACTGTTGAACTAAAGCAACAGCGTTTGTCAATTTCATTGGAGTTGCGTGATTGTGCCACTTCATATTCCAGCTTTTGAAGACATGTCACTATGGGAGATGAAACTTGGGTCTATGGTTATGATCCTGAGACCAAGGTTCAGAGTTCTCAATGGAAATCACCCAGTTCTCGGTTGGTGGAACATTCCAAGATGGCTGCTTAGTGTGGAGCTCAGTCTTCCCTCGACCGCTCAGGTCTCCAAGGTCAGCTGTGTGCCTCCTACTGTGTGAAGGTGGCCATCCAAAGGTTGATGGAGTCTAGGGACTGGGGATTTGTCAAAGCCTCCCGGCTGTCATTAGTGAACCCAGAACAGAAGCTGAGGCAAGATGACAAAGTGGACGTGATAGACATGGGCTTCCTTCTTCAGAAGCTCCATCACAATATTTTCTAGATTGCTGCAGCATTTTGCAGCACAGAAATCAACTCACAGCATAAATAGGGTTAATTTGTAACAACACAAACATATAAGGGGGGAAAGTAAAGGCATAAGGGAATGGAGAAAGTAAACATGTTGAAGAAAATGGAATACTCTAAATATGAAATTTTATTTTACATAAACTTAATGGTAACCACTCAAAAAAAAATCCAGAACTGAAATATATAACACAATAAAAGAAGAAACAGAGGGGAAAATCATAGACTGCCACCACACTGAAATAATAGACAGTAAAAAAAGGGCAAAGAAACAATGGAGACACAGTCCTACCAGAAAACCAAAGATAGAATGATAGGAAATCCTCATATATCAATAATCACCCTAAATGTAAGTGGACTGAACTCACCAATAAAAAGGCACAAGTAGCAGATTGGATCAAAAAATTAAACCCACCAGTGGGTAAAGGGGGACGGGGGTGGTAGATGAGGGTAAAGGGGATCAAATATATGGTGATGGAAGGAGAACTGACTCTGGGTGGTGAACACACAATGGGATTTATAGATGATGTAATACAGAATTGTACACCTGAAATCTATGTAATTTTACTAACAATTATCACCCCAATAAACTTTAATTAAAAATAAAATAAAGTGTCATTTGTGGCACTAATTGAATGATGCTCTGCTGTGTTCTGAAGCCAGCCCCCAAGTGTGTTAGATCTGGGGCCTCTTTGGAGGGGCTTCAGTGAAGGCCAAGGTCAGCTACTGCTTGTGTCTGGTCTGGGGCCACCTGGTAGAAAATACAAAGCGATCTGCAGTTGGCTTGTGATGGGCTTGGAAGTGCCTGGAAATGGTTATGTTGTGAACTGAGGCCAGCTGCCACTAGTGCCAGGTATAGGGTCACTTAGAAAGAGGTACAGGGCATGCTATGGCCAGTCTCCCTTTGTCTGGGGTTTGTGGACCTTTGAGATATTTTATAAAAATCCCTAGCATGGGCCCAGGTTGGTTGCTTTTGTGGATTAGCCTCTGAAATAGTTTCGGGCCAGTTGTGTGAATTGGTTGGGGTGGGGTCTCAGAGAATCACCAGGGTGGGGTTAGAGTAATGCTAGCCAGATTAATAAAGACTCAGGCTTGGCACCTGCTTGTGCCTGCAGGCTGTGTGGAGGTAGTGCTCGACAAATGAACAAATGGCACCTGTCAGTACTTTAGTCCTAGAGAGAGCTGTCTCTTCAGCCCTCACCCTGAAATGAGACAATTCAGTTTGTCCCTATATGTCCCTGGCAATTTTTGAGGTGTTGTCACTTTTCTGTAGCTTAGAATAAGTGTGAGCAAGGGCTCAGGCCCTTTAAAAGGATGTCTGAGTCTCCAGCAGCCCTCCACCTCACCTGCATTGAGTCCTGGTGATTTTTACAGCCAGCTATTATAGGGACTCCTCTTCCCAGCACTGGTGTTCTGGGCTGGGGAGCCATGTGTGGGGCTGGAATCCCTTGCTCCTGGGGTGGGGGGAACCTCAGCAATCAAGATATCCCTTCCAATTCTTAACAGCCACATGTGGGTGTGGGACCAACCTATTTTGAATCTCTGCCCCTCCTACCAGTCTCAATGTGGCTTCTTCTTTATATTTTTAGTTATAAAAATTCTATTCAGTTTGTCTTCAGGTGGTTTTCAAAAGTGGTTGTTCTATAATTTTGTTGTAATTTTGATGTGGTTGTGGGAAGAGGCCTGCACAGTGTTTACCTACTCCACCGTCTTGAGTGGAAGTTCTATTAAAGTTCCTTTCTTTCTTTCTTTCTTTCTTTCTTTCTTTCTTTCTTTCTTTCTTTCTTTCTTTCTTTCTTTCTTTCTTTCTTTCTTTCTTTCTTTCTTTCTTTCTTTCTTTCTTTCTTTCTTTCTTTCTTTCTTTCTTTCTTTCTTTCTTTCTTTCTTTCTTTCTTTCTTTCTCTCTTTCTCTCTTTCTCTCTTTTTCTTTCTTTCTCTCCCTCCCTCCCTCCCTCCCTCCCTCCCTCCCTCCCTCCCTCCCTCCCTCTTTCTTTCTTTCTTTCTTTCTTTCTTTCTTTCTTTCTTTCTTTCTTTCTTTCTTTCTTTCTTTCTTTCTTTCTTTCTTTCTTTCTTTCTCTTTAAATCCCTTATAGTAAATTTATTCCATTTTTAGCGAGCTTGACTGCACATAATAAAATTCTCTCTCTCTCTTTCTCTCTACCTCATCTTCCTCCACCCCAACTTCCTATATCCATTTAAGTTGTCTGTCCTTTTTCCATTCTGGAAACAACCAGTTCTACTTTGGGACAAAATTACATTCATTTACTTTAACAAAAATATGTTTTCAAACTTTATAAATTTTCTTAGCCAAAACACACCTTATTTTCCTTGCATAAGGTGTTTCCCTTATTATTTCTAGTAGTTTTAATTATACATATTAATTACAATTTTTAATTCTTAGAAATCTTAACTTTTAGTGAAAATTAAGAAGTAATTGTAAACTGTTACACCAGTATTCTGTATATTGGTAAATTTATGAATACATTTCAGTTTCTAGATGCATAAGATTTCTCATAGTATATATACATATATGTATATGAATATATATACACATACACATACATATATACATATGTACATATATACATATACATATATATGTATATATACACATATATACATATGCATATATGTACATATATACATATGTGTATATATATGTGTATATATATAAATGTTCAAGAGACATGTTTACTGACAGATCCAAACATCTTTAGTTTCTCTGTAATAAGCAGCCAAAAGTGAATAAACCTATGCTCAGTCATTAATGTTTCAGTATTTTATCTTATTTGGAAATAATCTAGATATTCAATGAACTTTCATCATTTAACTTAGCAAAACTTCTAGGGTTTCAAGTTACCAGAAAGATTTCTATAACTATTTAAGTTGACATATCACAAAACATAATTATTGTTGAAAATTCACTCATAAACTTCTATCCACTTACATTTACTTAATTCACTTGTTCTTAGCAATCATATTTCGATTACTCATGAAAATTTTATGAAACATTAAAGCAGCTAGCCATCACTTACTATAAGTTATTTTTCTTGCTGACAAATTTTGTAACAGAGATAGCATTTGACTAATAAATCAGGTGGGATAAAAGTTGTATGTCTGTATTATATTAAATGCTGATAATTCTGAATGCAAACCTATTTTAATTAAACAAACAAATAAACGACTTTATTTACCAAAGATTATTTTAGGTCATATGAATGCAAAAACATTTAGAAGGAAAAAAAGATAAAAAAAAAGAGAAGAATACAAAAGAAAAACATTTAGGTTAATTTCTATTATATTTCTGAAAGTTTAGAAATATTTAATTTGATAAGTGCTTATTTTTTTCTTTAAGTCAATTAGAGATTTTTTTTGGAGAGAGAGCTTTTGATTTTATATTTTATTTTATTTTATTTCTTTTTTGTTAGTTTCAAGTGTACAAACAATGTAATAGTTAAACATTTCACCCCTCACAAAGTGATAAACCCCCTTCCCCAATCTATTTTGATAGATTGATTTTGTATGTATCTATTGATATTGTATATATCTATTACAATTCCATTTACTCTATTCCCTATGCTGTACTCCATATCCTATGACTAATTATATATATATATATAATTATTGTTGACATACAATATTATTCAGCTTCAGCTTCAGGTGTATAGTGCAGTAGTCAGGTAAGATATTTTTTAATAAATTAATTTTGGCAATACCACCCAGATGTAGAAAACCAAATCACATATACATAACATGCATCCATATATAAACATACAGAAACACATAAGCAGAGACCCTATAGCATCTGTTCCAAAATTTTAGCCATCAGTCAGGTACAACAATACAAATTCACTAGTTTATAAATAACAATTAAATCCAAATTGTGTCTCTGGCAGACAAAACAAATTAAGTTTTGTCTACTGGCCAAATTAACTCCAGAAAATTCACCAAAAGAGTGGTTTATTCGGGAAAAGAGAAAGAAATGAGACAACCCCACCGGTGTGTGAATGCACACCTCAGGCTGGAAATCCAACCAGCCGCCCATGTGCAAAAGGACACGTTTCCAAGATGGCCTCTATATTTATTTGGATCCCTTGCCTGGAAATTGCCACAATGTTTAACAGCAAGTCAGGACTAGAGAGTTAACATGGGCCCAGCTCTGCCCACAGTCTTTTCAGCTCTATGGGTAATCATCTTAAGATGCCAGTTCACTTTTATCATTACCCCCTCATGATCAAGATCTTTTCTCTAAAATCATCATTGATCAACAGTCAGATCTTTTAGACTCAGGTTTTCCAGTGTCCACTCTTTTGTTCCTTGATGTTTGTTCAGACTCTCATCCCTTGATATGCGAAGGGCCTCCTCTGGGTGCCATCTCTTACATCAAGGGAAGAGTGCATGGATTGGGAAACAGTGGGTGTCCAGTGTCAACTGGCATCAGAAGCAGAGCTTAAATAGATCAAAGTTAAAGGTAGAATTAGAACAACATAGCAACCTAGCTTATGTGGCAGGGGCTAAATGCATAGGACGTCCTGTAAATATCTCAAAGGGTGAGAGCTTATCGGTCCCCAAAGGGATAAACCTGAGGTTTAAAAGGACAATGATTTTGGCCAAGGTATTTGAAGAGTTTCTGTAAATTTTGCCAATTGAGTCTTAATAATACCATTAGTGCGTTCAACTAATCCTGAAGATTGAGGATGGTAAGCTCAGTGAAAATGTTGCAGGACTGGCCAAACAGCACAGACTTGCTTCAGCACCTGACCAATGAAATGAGGTCCTCGATCACTGTGGAGTTCAGGAGAAGTTCCCCAAGTAGGAATAATCTTCTCTAACAGTACTTTAGCCACTGCAGGCGCATTAGCTTGTCTGCAAGGGAAAGCTTCTGTCCAGTGAGAAACATACATATCATGACTAAAACATACTTCTATCCATAAGATGGGGAAGCAGTACGAGCTCTACTTTCAGCATTTGAGTTACCAAACCTCAAATGGAGGAAGGCTATGGAAACATAACATTCCAAAGTCATGGGCCACACCAAAGGCATATCTGCTATCTGTATAAATGTTGACAGCTTTACCCTTTCACTAAAATACAAGCTCAAGTGTGGGCATATAATTTAGCCTACTATGCTGAAGTGGCCAGAGGCCAGGATGCTGCCTCGATGACTTCAGAATGAGATGCAACAGCGTAACCAGCATGGTAGTCAGGATTGTCATTTTTTCTTTTAAAGTATGAACATTGGTAAACCTGAGAAGTCAGCTTTACCCAGGAGTCTTCTGCAAATCGTCATGAGGAGTCAGGAGGGGATCTATTAATGTCAGGCATTCATGAGATGCTTCCTCAGTCTCAGGAGGAAGAAAATCCAGCATGATACTTCTCTAAGAAGTCTCTGTCTAATAAATGGGTAGGGGCATATAAACTAAGGAGAAAACAATGCTCATCTCCTAAGGGATCCAGACAAAAAGGGAATAAATTCAGATACATAAACCTGTTTCTCCAAGATGATTAAGGTGAAGGACTAGACGGAGACCCTGTAATTCCTTGGAGCACCATCACTGGGAATTAGAAAGGCCTGAAAGAGGTGTTCAGAAGGCAGAGTGTGTTTTGTATGCTTCAACTTATGGCAATCCCTTTTCCAATGTCCTTGCTCCTTGCGGTAGTGGAAAAAAGTTGGTGTTCTCTGATTTCCCATAGGGTCTCCCATTTGCCACTGCTGAAAGTCAAAAGTATTGGCAATCTTACTTCTAGGTGGCTCATCTAGGGTACTGGCAAGCTCATTAGCCAAATTTACCAAGTCTAGGGTAGGCATAGATCCCCATCCCATCCTGGATCTCTTAATGAGGAGGAAAAGGTTTTTATTTAGCACATTGACAAACAAAGAATTAAGAGTTACACATGTCGTGTCAACATCTGAGAGAATTTTTCTTAAAAAATACCTGAAACCTATTATAATTGTCGTGAACAGATTCTTCAGGCCTTTGTGAGCAAGTGTGAATTTTGCTGCAATTGATAGACCTTGGGAAGGCCTTAGGAATTGCTTGATGTAGTTTTTGAGCAATTTCCCTGGCTTTCTGCCACTAATTGGAGGTTGGCTTTTCTAAATCTCTATCAGGATGCTCCCATCCAGCAATCCTCATCCAATGTCTAGTGTGGCCTTCACCAACCAACATATGGATTAGCTAGTACAAATCAGAAAATCAGAAAACCCAGGCCAATAAGCTTGAATCAGTAATATCAAATTCCTCAGCAAACTTACTAGAATCCTTAGTTACCTTAGGAAGTTTTTTAACAATAGCTCATAACTCAGCTTTAGTCCAGGAGATGTGGGGTTTATTAGGATCTCCAGAGAGTTTAATCTTAAATGGAAAAGTACTGATAAGTTTCGAGGAAGAAGAGAGAGGAGTAGATTCGAGAGAAGGTGCTGCTGGGGGTTGAGTTGAAAGTGGAGGAGGCGGCAATGAGGATCAAGATGGCGTCAGAGGTGGAGTTTGAGACAAAGGAGCAGTGGGGGAGGGCAAGGCAGTTCTGTAGAGGGAGGACAAGAGGTTTCAGGAGCCATTCTGTCTTTTTTAGAATTTTTAACAGTCTTTGTTAGCTTTGAGACTTTATTTTGTACAAAGACAACTTGAGATTTGCAGTCTTGTTTGGCAGCCTCATATATCTCTCCAAATAGGCATTCCATTCCTCCTTCTTAGTTACGGTGCTGTTACTATTCAAATCAGTTTTAAGAAAATCAAGTTTGGGAACCTCAAAAGTTCCCCAAAGTGGCCACTGATTTTTAAAATTACTCTTAGTCAGATCTGTCCATTTAGTTAAATATGTGCACAAAAAATCTCTGTGGGTTTTAAACATATACTCGGTTGGGTCCCTGGAGGAGGGACTGGGCCCAAAACAGTTCACAGGTCAAATGACCTGCAGATCTTCAGCTCACACCAGTCTCACTCTGGAACAGTCTGATCATTGCGAATCAGATCGAAGGCTAGAAACAGTTCCAGGCAAACAACCAACTCTCAAGAGAGTTCAGTTACTGGCTGAGCTGGGTGGTACTCAGTTAACTTTCTCAACAAGACAGCACAATCTAATACTGGCTAAAACTGACCAATTAAGTAGAAATAACCTCCTATTCCCAAAAAGGTGATAGGTGAACGTCAGTTTTTTGTCTCAAAGGACAGCTTGCTTTCCAAAGAATTCAAGCTGACATGCCACAAGTACTCAGACAACAGACAAACAAGTAGGTCATTAACACATTTACACACATGCACAGCAACAAACAAATGAAAAGAAAAAAAAATTAAAACAATTCCCGAATAAAATCTGGAAAGCACCAGACACAAAGACCCATGGCTCAGATCCAGGAGAGAAACTCACCTGAGGCTTCTAAGCCACGGAGGAAAGAATAGAGCCGAAACAGCCCAGTTAGGAGCCATAGTTTGCTCACCGGTAAGAAGCTGTACGAGTTCCATTCTCTGGATCCAGTATGAGCCCCCAAAATGTCAACTGGCCAAAATAACTCTCCAGAAAATCCACCAAAAGAGTGGTTTATTTGGGAAGAGAATAAGAAATGAGACAACCCCAGCAGTGTGTGAACGTACACCTCAGACCAGAGCTCCAACTGGCTGCCCATGTGCAAAAGGACATGTCCCCAAGATGGCCTCTATATTTATTTGGATCTGTTGCCCGGAAATTACCACAAAATTTAAGTCAGGACTAGAGAGTTAACAAGGGGCCCAGCTCCGCTCATAGTCCTCCCAGCAATATGGTTAATCATCTTAAGACGCCAGTTAACCTTGATCAGTTTACCCAGTAACATGGCTACATTTTTTTACTAATATTTGTGATGAAGAAATTTTTAAGATTTGTATTTGTCCTTGACAAGTAATCTTATGGAGGATGTGGACTAGATTTTTGGCAAGAGAGCTTTCATAGCAGTTTGTATTTTAAAAAGTTTCTGGGGGTGGGAGATGAGGGTAAGGGGGATCAAATATATGGTGATGGAAGGAGAACTGACTCTGGGTGGTGAACACACAATGGGATTTATAGATTGTAATACAGAATTGTACACCTGAAATCTATGTAAATTTACTAACAATTGTCACCCCAATAAATTTAATTTAAAAAAAAGTTTCTTTCCCTCTTTTTTTTATTCTTCAGTCTCTGGTGATTGTATGTAGTTGTCTCCTGGAGCATTTCGATTTCAAAGATAGTGAGATTTACATCTTCAAGAGACAGAGAAAGAATGTAAGTGTATTTCTCCTAGGAGTTTTTGGGGCTATATTTTTTCATTATCAGAAGTTACTATTTAAAAATTTCCTTCATTTTCTTAAGTGTAGGATACTTGTTTCCTGAGTCCTGATCTTTTACAATATCTGCAAGCATTTTGAAATAAATGGGGTGTTGGAGGGATTGGTAAGGTTAGGTGGACTTTGAATTGTTTCTAGAGCCACATTTCTGGGTTTGTAGACTTGATTACACTCATTTAGGTTACAACTCAATTATTTAAGGAATTAAAGTAACTGTAAGATAAGGACAGTTACTTTAATTCCTTAAATAACTGAGTTGTAACCTAAATGACCTCAAGAAGCTGACTCACCCATCCAAATTTTCTTCAATTTGTTTCTTATTTTCAGGGAGAAAACTTCCAACTAAGATGGAAACCAAAATAGTCTTACAAATGTTCTAGAGCTTCAGGGTTGCAAATGAAGAGGGGATAATTTGGGTCACTATGGTCATTGAAATGATAGACTGAATGGATCAGGACAATTTTGCATAATAGGAGACAGACCTCATCTAATGTGAGCCTTAGCAGTGATCACTATGATGACAGGAGAGGGATGGTATCAGGCAACAACTATCCAAGTAAGGAGAGAAAAAGCCTTTGTACTAAAGCATTGGTGGCTTTAGAGGTCTTTGCCTTTCTTTTCCCCTCTTTCTCCTCAGTAGAGGCCTTAATAACCCTGTCAGCTTTTCCCTTGGTGGCAGTGATAGGGTAGGTAGACGGAAATAAGCAGGAAAAGAAATTTAGCCCTGATCAGAAGGCCACTTGCTGCTTAGGTCAAGATATCTGGCAGCCTCCCAACAGGACTCCAGGCTTACACCTACTTCTAAATCAAAGAGGTGACAGAATTGTACACCTGAAAGCTATGTAACTTGACTAACAATTGTCACCCCAATAAATTAAAAAAAAAAGAAAGAAATGAAGGGGTTTCTTTAATCAGCTTTGGCCCATTGTGTAGCGACATAGTGAAATCAAGTCCTATAAAAAAAAATAGGGGAAAAAAATCAAAGAAAGGGGAGGCCCATCCTGTTTGTCACCAGTGCTTCACTAGCCCAACAAGATTCCAGGTTTTTCACACACCCCTAAGGGATGTGTTTACATATTTCCCCAAATTAAGGGGATGTATTTGCCCAGTCCCTGAATCAAAGACATATGTTTATTCATGCCCCTAAATCAAAGCAATGCATTGCTAAATGCCAGAGGACCAGGAACCTGGGGTGGGGAGGGGAGAAAGAGAAATAAGAGAAAGGAGAGTGGGAGGCAATTCTATCCATAGAAGTAAAAGCCTTCACACAATGTGAAGTGGGGCTGCTTCCTTCTCTTGGGTCAGCTTTCTCCACATGTGGGAGTGTAATTTCTTTTACTAATAAACTTCTGCTCTTTATGCTGCACAAATTCCTGTCTCTTGATTGAAGTCTTTCCTTCAAGAAGATAAGAACCGAAGTGTTCAATGTAATTTTCCCGGTAACAGGAGGAATTCCTCAGGAGACATATTTATTGGTTCTGCCCCATTCAGGGGAAAGCTGAGTGGGCTCAGGATCTGTGGTATTATAAAGAAAAGAAGCATTTAGCCCAGATAAATAAATCTTTAAGAAGTTATTAATTTTAGGATCTTTCAAGGTACTGATAAGTTGACACATGTTGGCAGCAATGAGTAAGAATTCAGAGCTCATTCCAAAAAGCCTGCAAGAAGCATTAGTTCCTCTCTCTCCTTCCTGATACACAGAATCTTTAATAAATTTTGAATTTCAGTTAAGTTATAGTTTTTGATTTCAGTTTCTACTTCTTGATTTTCTCCTGTTACCTTAATCTTGCATGTTGTTGCTGGGAATTTTTGGACATCACTGTGGACCTTCTTTGTAGGTACCCATTTTTTTCTCCACGTGTCCCAATAACCCTCTATAGGATTGGGGTCTGCCTCCACTCGTGTGATACACACCAGGTCTTTGGGAAGAGCCCTTAGGCCTGAGGATGGAAAGGGGGCTGCAGGTTACAACTGACAATGTCAGGAGGCTGAATATAACCACATAAGATGGCGTGAACATAAAACAAAAAAAATCATAACTAAGGTGGGCCATGGTGGGAAGTCAAGCCTGAAGCTTCCTTCATAAAGTCAATCTTCACCTTAAATGCGCCTGTCTGCTGTCTTTTTGCACCTAAAATAACATCCTTGGAATGTCAGTAATCCCTTTTTCTGGACCAGAGCAGGAAACTACAGGATTCCTCATTATTATTTTTGTCCCTTGATTAACATTTCTATGAGAAGTATTAACTATCCTGTACTGCCTATTTAAAAGAAGTACCTGTCTCTCCAATTTACTTTTGTCCAATCCCAGAGATTTCCTCACTTTGCTTTCTCCTACCCTCTTAACCAACCACCAATGGATTTCATGTAACCCTCCTCCTTTGATTCTATGTATAAAATAAGCTGCAAACCACCATTTTACAAAGCATTTTCTCAATCCGTTGAGATTTTGCTTCCTGGCAATTGTCATCAGTTTGGCTCAAATAAACTCTTACAAGTTTTCTCTCTTAGGCTGGATGTTTTTTGTCGACGGGCTCCTGGAGCATAATACGAGAGATTTGGCATGTTGGTATGCTGTGGCACTGAGCAACGCCCAGGAAGCTTCCATAGAGGTTCTGCATTTATCAAAGAGCTGATCTACCTGCTCATTTTTCCTAGGAGGCACTGGCATCACATGTTTCAACACATATTTGCCATTAATTTTTTTTTGGTAACATTACACCAGGGATTGGACCCAGGATATCCTATCAGATCAGGAGAGGAAAAGCAATGTGACACAGAGACCATAGGTCTCAATAACATTAACCTTTTTATGCTGCCATTGGCTTTTAGTTACAAGGCTATTTTGCTCATTTGGGTTAGAACACATAGTGTAGGCATGACCCAGCCACTGGGCAACTGCAGGCAGAGGTCTCCTGTCCTCCTTTCCAGAGGAATACCATTTTCTTGTATTCTCTGGGCCTTTAGCCCGAAGCTTCTCCTTAAGTGGTGACAATTGCCTTGTGATGTAGTCCACCCTCCTTAGCTCTTGTTGGCCTCAAGGTGTGGAGAACTCTTACATTAATAGTCAATTAAGGCCTTTATAATTGTGTTCTAGTCATCTCATTAGACCAGGTGGCCTTGAATACGCTGCTCTGGGAGATCATTGAATTATTATGGCAGCCATGACATTTGGGGATAGATTCCATAGTCAACACACAATGGAGACAACATGTAAAATCACATAAGAGTGCAATGAAATCCCAGCAAGCAGTGCCCCTTTCCCAGATAATGTTGCACACCTAAATTTGGTAGTTACTAAGCCAGTTGCAGCTAAAGAGCATTCACTTGGGTTAATTGATAGAACAATCATTGTCTATTCTGTCAATCATGCCAATTGTTTTGTATCAGTATCAGACTATTGATAGTGATGCTATTGGCCAGAAAAACCTGGGGGTACTCACCTGGGTCCAGGTTCCCCTTTTGTATCCAATGTTGTGGTTCTTATGATAATTGCTAGATGCCCTCAGCAATGACCATATGGAAACTTTGAATAAGACAAATTTTATTAATTACAGATCCTGAAGTGTACACAGCGTACCTGAGACCACACAGCAAAGTCATGGGTAGAGAGCTAGAACCTGGGCCTGACGTTCTGCCTTTGTTGGAGCCTACCGTGGGGTGCTTAGGTTTTGCAGGTGCTATCTTTGCTGATGAGTTTAAATTTATTGGGGCCAGAATTAAAGCACAGAAAGAAAAGACAAACAAAATACAAACAAAATAACCCCCCCAAAACCCAAACAAACAAAAACAAGTGGCGAAGTGGTCAGTTATCTAATGGACCAAAGAACTCTAAAACAAGGGAGCTATAGGGAGGTATGTAACCTGGCTCTTTATCTAGTTGTTTAGCTGGAAATGTGTTTATTCAAGATAGCCATCTTTGAAAGGATGCCTCTGTAATCAAAGCTTAAGTAAGCAACTTGCATTACTGAAAAAAAAAGCCAGTTGCCAGGGTTTGTGCTACAATAGCAGAATGGTAGGTCTCTAGATATAATGCCTCATATAAACACTGATTTAGCAACTGTCCACAGAATAGAATGCCTTTGTGAGAATTCTGGAACCAAGGGAGTGATGATGTAGCATAATGAGAGAGTAAAAAGTTCAAGAAAAACTGCACTTAAAAGTATATGAGGAATGGTTTTACACTGTCCATATTGTACCTTCTTCAACCCAACATAGTGTTGTGCCAAGAAAGGTCTCCTTGGCCTGCAATTTCTCCAGTGGGATAACTAAAAGAGTAACTAAAAGAGATATCCAACTTCCCCAGCCTTTCAAGGCACTGCCTGAGAGGCCCACTTTTGCTCACTTCATGCAGAACACTGAGAAATTGGCACAGCTAGACCAACTGGGCACAGCTAGATACAAAGAAAAGCTATGGGGGTTCTCAGCAACCAGCATGCAGACCTGTGCCATAGTTTTGCACCCCCACTTGCTACCAGCCTCACCAAACTGAGAGATCCTCTGAACAAGTTCCCAAGCAGCCCTACTCGACTGTGGAGTGCAGAGAGTGGCCCCACCCAAAAGAAAACACCAATCAGCAGCCGTGCCCAATGACAGACACTAGCAATTAGCCCTGCCATCTCAACGACAAAACTATCTGGCCCAAACAGAACCCCCAGCTGGGCTGATTTGTGTAGGTCTTTCCTTGATGAAGTCAACCTAAAAAGATTAGAAGAGGTGACTACGTCCTCACAGGGGTAGACACCAATACAATCATACAAGGAACATGAAGAATCAGGAAAATCTGACACACCAAAGGAAATCAACAAAGTTCCAACAACTGAACCTGAAGAAATGGAGATATATAAACTGACTGACAAAAAATTCAAACTTGGAATGATGTCATACAAATGACAGCAGTGAGATGGGCTTCCTGAATTCTCCTCTGAAACTTACCACAAATTGCATACCTATAACCCATCAAAGGATTCTCTGCTCATCACACAGAACAGCTAAGAGACTAGCAAGAGGATTACTTGAAGGCGAGAACCAGGCGAGCAGGGGAAGAGGGAAGGGAGCAGTGTAAAGATGCAGCCTGCATCCATGGCTGTGCAGATGCAGGGGGCCCAGGACACAGACCAGAGATCACAAGAGCCAGGTGGTGGGCTCTTTCTCTGCGTCCCACAGCTGATCTGTCCTGCCGAGAGGTCAGCGTGTTCAGTGTTTGAGGCAGTAACCTCAGGTGAGATCTCCAGCTGGGTGCTAAGTCGGACAAAAAGCAAATACCATACCTGGGCTCCTTCCCCCCACTCTCTCACAGCTCCCCCCCCCATCAGTGTCTCAAGAAGGTCCCTGCACTGAGGAGTAGTGTCAGATTACAGAGGAGCTGTAGCGCTCAGGATCTAAAAAGCCAGTTTGCAGCTGTGACCAAGGGAAGAAGCCAGGTCAGGAGATGGAAGGCACCTCCCTTTCTAGCCTCCACCTTTCGTGGGCTGTTTGTGGCAGGGCAATTACAGTTGCGGAGACACATGCATGGGTCAGCAGCGGGTGGCAGAGGCAGCTCTGGGATTTCAGGAAGCTCAGAAATCTTGTGCCCTCCACACCCCCCAATGGAGGAAGTGCCCTAAGACTCAGGAGACCAGGGCACAGGGAATAAGCCCACCTCCCAGTGGCTGGTTGTGGTGCTGTAAGCGTGGGTTTATGCAGGCGAGAGCAGAAAATGCACTGACTTTGTAAAAACTAGCAACCACACCCTATAGCCCTAGACATCCAGAACTACATAGCTAGGATCACTCTGGACACATGGTGACCAGCTCTGCCTCCACAAGATGCAGAGGAGGCTTTGCATAGCAGAAGAAAACCTGAAGATAGCTTGGTGGGCTTAAGCCAAGGCTGGCATTGTTTTTTTGTTTTGTTTTGTTTTTAAATTTTACTTTAGTATTACTATCATTTTTAGCATATAGACATATATATATATATATATACATATATTTGTATATATACATATATGTATATATTTATATAAATATATGTTTATATATTTACGTATATATTTATACATATATATATACACACATACATATATATGTATATATTTTCCTTTTTTTCTCTCTCTTCTTTTCTTGTCTCTTTTCTTTTGCCCTACTTTTCTTCCCTCTTTTCATTTTCCTGTATTGATTTTTTTTTTGGTGTTCCTATTTTTGTTGTTTTTGTTAAGTTTTTTGTTTTTTGTTTTTGTTTTTGTATTTTTGATATTTTTTGTCTGTGTTGAGTTTTCGTTATTGATTGTTTTTTCATGTGAGAATATTTGTTTTTTCTTTGTTGTTGTTGTTGTGCTTGTTGATTTGTTTTGTTCTGGAATCACCCTACACCAGGGTCCAGCTCAAGAGGTACAACATTCAACACACCCAGAGGCCAACTCCAGACCAAACCAGAGTATTACTGGGCTTGACCCACAAGTTACACATCCAGAAGGAATTCTCTGGCACAAGAGCCCATAGGGCCAAGCCTCATCTGAGGGGTCAACCCTCACACAGCAGCTCATCTACTGTGGGCATAGCCAATTCTCACAGCTAGTCAGCCTAGAAGTCAATCCCACCTACTGACAAGCCAAAAGCAATTAAAACACAACTTTAACAAGAGAATACAGAAAACACAAGGGACACCTCTGGAGCACACGCACAGGAGAATAGGGAAGCAGTGAAATTCAAATATAAAGGACACATACTACAAAAGACCACTCAGCAAAGACTGAGAACCCTAGGGGATCTTTCTAATACATCAAAGAAAACACAGAGAGGCAGCCAGAATGCAGAGAGAAAGAAACATATCCCAAATAAAAAAACAGAAGAGCCTCCAGAGTTGGAACTAAATGAAATAGAAGTCACCAACCTCAGAGACAGAGTTTAGAACGCTGATGTTAAGAATGTTTAAGGAGCTTAGTGATGACATAAAGAAGGATAGAGAAATCATAAGAAACAACCAGTTAGAACTAAAGAATACAATAACTGAAATAAAGAACACAATGAAAGCATTACCAGCAGGTTAGATAAAGCAGAGGATTGAATCATTGATTTAGAAGAAAAGTGAGCAGAGATCACCCAAGTGGAACAACAAAAATAAAAAATAATAATAAACAAGGAAAATAGTTTGAGACCTTTGGGGTAACATCAAGTGCAACCCCATGCACACCATAGGAATACTAGAAGGAGAGAGAGGAAGCAAGGGATAGAGAACTTATTTGAAGTAATAATGACTGAAAACTTTGCTAACTTGGTGAAGGAAATCGACATACAAACCTAGGAAGTGCAGAGAGCTCCAACCAAGATGAATCCAAACAGGCCCAAGGCAAAACACATTATAGTTAAAATAGCAAAGGTTAAAGAAAAAGAGAATCCTAAAAGCAGCAAGAGAAAAACAGCAGGTTACATACAAGGGACCTCCTATAAGACTATCAAATGACTTTTCTACAGAAACTTTGCAGACCAGGAGGGAGTGGCAGGAGATACTCAAAATGATGGAAAACAAAGGCCTACAACCTAAATTTCTTTATCCAGCAAGGCTATCATTTAAAATTGAAGGAGAAATGAAGAGCTTCCTAGAAAAGAATAAGCTAAAGGAATTCAGATGTGCAGAAAATGTTAAAAGGGCTTCGGTAAACAGAAGAAAGATGAAAACAATCTAACAAATGACGATGAGAAGTAAAGTAGCAAAATGGCAATAACTATGTACCTATCAATAATCACTTTAAATGTAAATGGATTAAATGCTCCAATCAATAGACATAGGGTGATTGAGTGGATAAGAAAGCAAGACCTTTGTATATGATGTCTAGAAGAGACTCACCTCATATCAAAAACACACACAGGCTGAAAGTGAAGGGTTGGAGTAAGATATTTCATGCAAATGGAAATGGGAAAAAAAACTGAAGTAGCAGTACTTATATCTGACAAAATAGACTTTCTAATGAAGAACATATTAAAAGACCTTGATGGACACTACATAATAATAGAGGAATCGATCAGACAAGAGGACATAACCCTAGTAAATATCTATTCAGCCAACATAAGAGCATCTAAATATATAAAACAGATATTGACTACATAAAGACAGAGATCAACAGTAACACTATCATAGTAGGGGACTTCAACACACCTCTGACAACAAGGGACAGGTCCTCCAGATGGAAAATAAATATGGACACAGAGGCCTTAAACAACACATTGAACCAGTTGGATTTAATTGATATTTTTAGAGCATTTCACGCAAAAGCTCAGAATACACATTGTTCTCAAGAACACATTGATCATTTTCCAAGATAGATCACATGTTGGGCTACAAAACAAGTCTCAATAAATAAGAAAATTGAAATCATATCAGGTGTCTTCTCTGACTACAGTACTATGAAATTAGAAATCAATTACAAGAAAAAAACTTGAAGACACACAAATACATGAAGGCTTCATAATATGTTACTAAATGATGAATTAGTCAACAATGAGATCAAGGAAGAAATCAAAAGATATGTTGAGACAAATGAAAATAAAAACACAAGGACCCAAAATCTATGAGATGCATTTTCCCTATGGAAAAAATTCATAGCACTTCAGACCTACCTAAAGAAACAAGAAAAACATCAAATCAACTGTTTATCCTTACACTTAAGAAATCTCAAAAAAAGAACAGCAAAATAAGCCCAAAGGGAGTACAAGGAAGGAGATAATAAAGATCATAGCAGAAATAAATGAAAAGAGACCAAAAAAACAATACAAAAGATCAATGAAACTAAGAGCTAGTTTTTAGAGAAGATAAACAAAATCGACAAACCATTAATCAGACTCATCAAAAAAAAGAGAAAGAGGACCCAAATTAATAAAATCAGAAATGAAGAGGAGAAGTGAAAACAGACACCATAGAAATTCAAAAAATTGTAAGAAATTACTATGAGCAACACTACAAAATTAATACTCAGAAATCAGTTGTATTTGTATATACCAATAATAAACTATCAGAATGAGAAATTAAGAAAAGAGTCCCATTTACAGTTGCTTCAAAGACTATAAAATACTTAGGAATACATTTAACCAAGGAAGTAAAAATCCTGTCCTCAGAAAATTATAAGACATTGATAAGAGAAATTAAAGAAGACACAAATAGATGGAAACACATATCATGTTCATAGATAGAAAGTATTAATATAGTTAAAATGTCCATACTGTCCAAGGCAATATAGAGATTCAATGCCATTCCTATCAAACTACCAAGGACATTTTTCACAGAAATAGAACATATAATCCTAAAATTTATATGAAACCATAAAAGACCCTGGATAGCCACAGCAATCTTGAGAAATAAGAACAAAGTGGGAGGTATCATGATACCTGACATCAAATTATACTACAAGCCTACAGTAATCAAAACAGCATGGTACTGGCATAAAAACAGACACATAGATCAATAGAACAGAACAGAGAGAACAGAAATAAATCCATGCTATATGGCCATTTAATCTATGACAATGGAAGCAAGAATTTATGGTGGGGTAAAGATAAATGGTGCTGGAAAATCTGGACAGACACATGCAGAAAAATGAAGCTAGACCACCTCCTTACACCATATACAAGAATAAATTCAAAATGGATTAAAGACTTAAATGTAAGATCTGAAACCATAAAACTCCTAGAAGAAAATATAGGAAGAAAGTTTAGAGACATAGTAATATTTTTACTGATATATCCCCTTGGGCAAGAGAAATAAGAGAAAAAATAAACGTAATGATTACATCAAACTAAAAAGTTTTTCACAGCAAAGGAAACCATCAATAAAGCAAAAAGGCATCTTACTGAATGGGAGAAGATATTTGTCAATGATATATCAGATTAGGGGTAATATCCCAAATTTATAAAACATTCATTCAACTCAACACCAAAAGAAACCCACAACCCAATTAAAAAATGGTCAGAGGACTTGAAGAGACATTTTTCTAAAAAGGACATAAAGATGGCAAACAGACATATGAAAAAATGCTCTTCCTCACTAATCAGTAGAGAAATGCAAATAAAAACCACAATGAGATACCAACTTACCCCAGTCAAAATGGTTGTCATCAATAAATCGGCAAATAACAAGTGCTGGCGAGGATGTGGAGAAAAGGGAACCCTTGTGCACTGTTGGTGGGATTGCAGATTGGTGCATCCACTGTGGAAATCAGTATGGAGGTATCTCAAAAAACTGGAAATGGAATTACCTTATGACCAGCAATTCCATTCCTATGTATCCAGAGAAATCCAAAACACTAATTTGAAAAAAATTATGCACCCCTATGTTTATTGTAGCGCTATTCACAATAACCAAGACATGGAAACAACCGAAATGCCCAACAGTAGACAACTGGATCAAGAAACTGTGGTACATTTATACAATGGAGTACTACTCGGCCATAAAGAAGAATGAAACCTTACCATTCGTAATGACATGGATGGACCTAGAGAACATTACGTTAAGTGATACAAGTCAGATGGAGAAAGAAAAATACCATATGATCTCACTTATATATGGAATCTAAAAAATAGAATAAATGATCAAACTAATTAGAAACAGCCTCAGAAATATAGAGGAAAAACTGAGGGTTGATAGATGGGAAGGGAGATGGGGATGAGGAAGAAGGTGAGGGGATTAGAAAGCACAATTGGTAAAAGATTGCCATGGGCATACAAAAGACCATTTGGGGAATATAATCAATAATGTTGTAAAGATTTTGTAGGGTGTATGATGGACACTTTTCTTAGGGAGACCACTTCAGGGATGATGTAGGTGCCCGACAACTGCAGTGTACACCTGAAGCTGAAGCTGAATAATAATGAATGTCAACTATAATTTGAATGTCAACTTATAATTATAAGTCACAGGAAGTGGAGTACAGCATAAGGAATAGAGACAGTGGAAATGTAACAGCTGTGTGCGATATCAGAGGGGTAGTAGATTGGGAGAGAGGGGTTATCACTTTGTGAGACGTATAAATATCTAACTATTGTTTTGTACACTTGAAACTAATAAAAAAGTTCAAACTCATCATCTTAAAGAAACTCAGTGAACTACAAGAAATACAGATAGACAAATAAACAAAATCAGGGAAACAGTTCCTGAACAAAATGAATAATTTTACAAAGAAATGGAAACTTAAAATATAGAAATCCTAGAACTGGAAAATACAATGTTGAACTGAAAAAATAAATAGAGAGCTTCACTAGCAGACTTGATCAAGTAAAAGAGAAAACTAGTGAACTTGAAAGAAGGTCAGTTGAAATTATCCAATGAGAGGACTAAAAATGAAAATAGAATGTAAAAAAGTAAAGAAAGTTTATGGAATTTACTGGACATCACCAAGGGAAACAACACACATATGATGAAGTTCCCAGAAGTAGAAGAGAAAGAAAAGGGATAGAAAAGCTAGTTAATAAAATAATGGCTGAAAAATACCCAAATTTGGGAAAAGAAATGGGCATCCAGAGTCATCATCCCCCCAAATCCCCAAAAAGGTTCACTCCGAAGAGATCTACTTCAAGATACCTTATGGTTAAATTGTCACAGGTCAAAGATAAAAAGAAAAATTTGAAAGTTGGAGGTCTCACACTTCCTGATTTCAAAACTGACTATAAACCTATAGTAATCAAAACAGTGTGGCCCTAGCATAGAGAAAGACTGAATAGAAAAGAGAGCTCAGAAATAGAATGAATAGAATAGAGAGCCCAGAAATAAACTTTTGCATATATGGTCAGAGAACTTTTCACAAGGGTGCAAAGACTATTCAGTTAGGAAAGGACAGTCTTTTCAACAAACGGTGTTGGGAAAACTGAATATCCACATGCAAAAGAATAAAGTTGGACCCTTACCTTACACTGTATACAAAACATAATTCCAAATGTATATAAGACCTAAATATAAGAGCTAAAACTATAAAATTTTAGAAGGAAATATAGGGGGAAATCTTCACGACACTGGATTTAACAAGGAGTTTTTTAGATATGATATCAAAAGAACAGGACAAAAAGAAAAAAAATAGATAAATTGGACACTTTTCCCCAGTTTTTTATTAGTTTGAGGTGCACAAAAAATGTAATAGTTAGACTTTTATCATTTATATCCCTCATACAGTGAAGCCCCCCTCCCCCTATCCACTACCCCTCTGACATCACACACAGCCATTACATTTCCACTGTCTCTATTCCTAATGCTGTACTCCACTTCTTGTAAATATGTATATATATTTGTAATTTGTAAATATGTATATATATATTTGTAATTTGTAAATATGTGTATATATATAATTATATATATATATATATATATGTATATATATATATAATTATAGTTGACATTCATTATTGTTCAGCTTCAGCTTCAGGTGTACAGTACAGAGATCAGGCACCTACATCATCCCTGAGGTGGTCTCCCTAATGAGACAAGTGTCCATCGGATACCCTACAAAATCTTTACATTATTGATTACATTTTCCAAATTGACTTTCATATCCCCGTGGCAATCTTGTGGTTACCGATTTCGAATCCCCTCACTTTCCCCCTTATCCCTATTCCCCCTCCCATCTAGAAACCCTCAGTTTTTCCTCTATGTCTCTGAGACTGTTTCTGATTAGTTCATACCTTTATTCTTTTCTTTAGATTCCACATATAAGTGAGATCATATGGTATTTGTCTTTCTCTGTCTGACTTATCTCACTTAACATAATGTTCTCTAGGTCCATCCATATTGCAAATGGTAATATTTCCTTCTTCTTTATGTCTGCGTAATACTCCATTGTATAAATGTACCACAGCTTCTTAATCCAGTTGTCTACCTATGGGCATTTCGGTTGTTTCCATGTCTTGGCTATTGTGTATAGTGCTGCAATAAACATAGGAGTGCATAAAGTTTTTTGAATTAGAGTTTTGGATTTCTCCGGATAGATACCTAGGAGTGGAATTGCTGGATCCTAAGGTAGTTCCATTTTCAGATTTTTGAGATACCTCCATACTGTTTTCCATAGTGGCTGCACCAATCTGCAATCCCACCAACAACGCACAAACGTTCCCTTTTCTCCACATCCGTGCCAACACTTGTTGTTTGTTGATTGATTGATGATAGCCATTTTGACTAGGGTGAGGTGGTATCTCATTCTGGTTTTTATTTGCATTTCTCTGGTGGTTAGTGAGGTTGAGCATTTCTTCATATGTCTGTTTGCCATCTGTATGTCCTCTTTAGAAAAATATCCCTGCATGTCCTCTGCCCATTTTTTAATTGGATTGTTTGTTTTTTGGAGTTGAGTTGAGTGAGTTTTTTATAAATTTGTGATACTAACCCCTTATCAGATATATCATTGGCAAATATCCTTTCCCATTCAGTAGGATCCCTTTGTGTTTTATTGATGGTTTCCTTTGCTGTGAAAAAACTTTTTAGTTTGATGTAATCCCACATGTTCATTTTTTCTCTTACTTCCCTCGTGCGAGGAGATATATTACTAAAAATCTTACTCCGGGTAATGTCTGTAAAGTTTCTTCCTATATTTTCTTCTAGATATTTTATGGTTTCAGATCTTACATTTAAGTCTTTAAGCCATTATGGATTTATTCTTGTATATGGTGTAAGGAGGTGGTCCAGCTTCATTAGTTTGCATGTGTCTGTCCAGGTTTCCCAGCACCATTTATTGAACAGACTGTCTTTACTCCACTGTACATTCTTGCTTCCATTGTCATAGATAAAATGGCCATATAAGCATGGATTTATTTCTGGACTCTCTATTCTGTTCCATTGATCTATGTGTCTGGTTTTATGCCAGTACCATGCTGTTTTGATTACTGTAGGCTTGTAGTATAATTTGATGTCAGTATAATTTGATACCTCCCACTTTGTTCTTATTTCTCAAGATTGCTGTGGCTATCCAGGGTCTTTTATGGTCCCATATAAATTTTAGGATTATATGTTCTATTTCTGTGAAAAATGTCCTTGATAGTTTGATAGGAATGGCATTGAATCTCTATATTGCCTTGGACAGTATGGACATTTTAACTATATTAATACTTCCTACATGTAAAAACAACCGATAACCCACATTCAACACAGGCAAAGATATCAAAGATATAAAAACAAAAGAAAACAAAAAAGCAGTGCCAGTCTTGGCTTAAGTCCACCAAGTAATCTCCAGGCCATCCTCTGCTGTACCAAAGAGTCCTCTGTGTATTGTGCAGGCAGAGCCGGTCACCTGGTGCCCAGAGTGACCCTGGCACTGCAGTTCTAGATGAGTGGAGTTATGGGGTCTGGATGGTAGTTTTTACAAAGTCAGTGCAGTTTCCGCTCTTGCCTGCACTGTGTACTTTAAGTAACATATGTGTACTGAAAGTAACACAGGCAGCCCTATGTCCAGGTCTCCTGAGTCTTAGGGCACTTCCTCAGTGTTTGTGTGTGTGTGTGTGTGTGTGTGTGTGTGTTCGTGACTGTGTGTGGAAGGCTTGAGATTTCTGAGCTGCTGAAAGCACAAGGTGCCCCTGCCCCATGCTGCTGACCCCTGGGTGTATCTCCACAGTTGGAATTGCCCTGCCCTAGGCAGGCCAGTAAAGGTGGGGGCTAGGGATGGAGGAGTCTTCTTTCTCTTAGCCCAGCAGTGTCACACTCTTCCCAGCCTCTTCCCTGGGTCATAGGTGCAGTCCGGGTCTTCCCAGATCCTGAGAGCTACTGCTCCTCTGTAATCTGACACTACTCTTCAGTTTAGAGGTCAGCTTGAGTCTCTGGAAGGGCGGGAGTAGGATTGGGAGAGTGGGGGGAGGGACCCAGGTATATTGTTTACTTCCTTTGTCTGACCAAGGTCCCATCTAGAGGTCTTAGCTGAGGTTTCTGCCTCAAAAGCTGGATATGCTGCTCTCTTGGCAGGAGAGATCAGCTGTGGGTTGCAGGGAAAGAGCCCTTGTTCTTGGCTCTTGGCTCTCAAGAGCCCCACCTCCTGGCTCTTGCAGTCTCTGTTCTGTCCTGGGACCCCCTGTGTGTTCCCAGCTGTGGATGCGGGCCATGTCTCCACTCTGCTCCCTTCCCTCTTCCTTTGCTCGCCCAATTTGCCCACCTCCAAGTAATCCTTTTAGCTGTTCTGTGTGATGAGCGGAGAGTCCTTTGATGGGTTATAGATGTTCAATTTGTATCACTTCTCGGCCTTTTGGCTAAGATCAAGTGTAGATGTTCAATTTGTTCTAAGTTCCGGAGGAGAACTCAAGAAGTCCACCTTGCTGGCGTCATTCCTATGACAAAATTGGACATTTTTGTACATTAAAGGGCACTATCAACAAAGTAAAAAAGACAACCCATGGAATGAGAGAAAATATTTTCAAATCATCGATTTGAAAAAGGTTAATATTCAGAAAATTATCCAACTCAACAACAAATAAACAAACAACCCTATTTTTAAAATGGCCATAAAACTTGAATAGATATTTCTGCAAAGAAAATATGCAAATAGCCAATAATCACATAAATAGATGTTCAACATCACTAATCATCAGGGAAATGCAAATCAAAACCACAATGAGATATGACTTCAAAACCTTTAGGGTGGCTATTATTTAAAAAAAAAAGATAAAATAATAAGTCCTGGTGAGGATGCAGAGAAATTGGAATCTATGTGCATGGCTGGTGGAAGTGTAAAATAGCATAGCCACTATGGAGAACAGTATGGCCGTAAACATTGCTGTGAATTCAGTTTTCCAAAGCAATCTTGCAATCTCACGAAATGGGGTAATGTGCAAGCTTTGAGGAACAGTGTCCTAAAACAGAGAAAGATTCTCAGAGATGCAGCTGGGAGCCCTAAAGTCAAATTCTATAAACTTAGAATTGGACTGTGATGACTGAGGCCTTAAGTTCTTGAAACATGTGATAGTTCATTATGTGTTGCCATGGTTATCTTAGACCATTTAATTGGAAAATCTTTTTTGATTATTATTAACAATGGTTAATAATTATTAACAATGGTGACAATGGTTAGTAAAATTATAGGTTTCAAGTGTACAATTCTGTAACACATCGTCTATATATCACATTGCGTGTTCACCACCCAGAGCAGTTCTCCTTCTGTCACCATATATTTGACCCTGTTTACCCTCATTTTCTACCCCCTCCCCTCTTACCCTCTGGTAACCACTAAACTATTGTCTATGTCTATTAGTTTTTGTTTATTTGTGTGTGTTGTTCCTTTCAGGTTTATATCCCACTAATCACTGAAATCATATGGTTCTTGACTTTTTCTGTCTGACTTATTTCGCTTAGCATAATAATCTCAAGATCCATCCATGTTGTTGCAAATGACAGCATTTCATTTTTTCTTAAGGCAGAGTAGTATTCCATTGTGTGTATATACCACATCTTCTTTATCTAATCAGCTATAGAAGGATAGTTTGGTTGTTTCCATGTCTTGGCTAAAGGCAAGTGCCACAAATTACTCCCCAAATGACTCAGTGGATTTTCCAGGAGCTGTCCTTTTCTTCTGACTTGCTTCTCACTTGGGAACCCTGTTGTGGGGCACCCCATAAGAAGGAGGGCCTCCCCAACCACACCCAATCTTCCTGCCCCTGACATCTCAACTTGTGTCACTCTATTAAGTCTGACAGCTTCTCTGAATTCAGAGAGGTGTAAAAAATCGAGAACCATTATTTTATTTTTATCAAAGTAATGTTTGCACATGATAGGAAGTATAGATGAGCTAAGATGAAAAGCAACAGTCTCCAATTTCTCCAAACCACTGTCCCAGTGCCTGGGAGCAGAATGCTATGCAACAATTTTTCTAGTGTCTCTTATGACTCATTTGGGTCACAGGCTTATACCATTATAACTGTATTTGTCAATATTAGGCAATATCTGTGTGATCACTGATATGAAAGATGGTCATTGACCCACATAGGCATAACCCCACATCCAGTATTTGATATTTATATATATATTTTTATTGTTTTTTAAATTAAAGTTTATTGGGGTGACAATTGTTAGTAAAGTTACATAGATTTCAGGTGTACAATTTTGTATTACATCATCTATAAATCCCATTGTGTGTTCACCACCCTCATCTACCACCCCCCTTACCCTCTGATATTTATGTTTTAATACTGCTATAAGTTATCTTTTTAACTTGAACCACTCTGTACGGACATTGGAGAAACAGATTACAAATGTAATCCCGTAGCCTGAATTTCATAGATTGTGGTGAGGCTTTAAAAACACGTTAGCTTAGTCAAGAATAGCTGATGTGCCTAGAAAAGCAAAGAAGGAGGAAAATGGACTGAACTCTTCCCCTAAAATGGAGTATTATCTCTGCAATGAGTTTACTGTTTTATGTTACCAAAATAAGTGTCAATGTTGGACATTTGCGGTTGATCTTCAAATAACAATAATTGAGGAAGTGGAAATTTGGATGAGTCGACGGAAACTGCTGTGGGGGAGCCCCCCCAAAAAAACTCTGAATGGAATAATTTTAAGGAGAAAGCAGCCATTGTGGGTGCCTGGATAACCATTAAGGAAGACAAAAACAGACACATTTGTCAAATTGGCCAAGTTTAAAGAAGCCCTTTTAAAAAAGGCAGTGGCAAACATTGCCCAAACCTGTCAAAATGAAAAGTAAAACACTGCACAGTGTGAGTAAAGTGTCTAAGGCAGGGCAACCCCAAACAACCTGCAACAAAGGGCCAGTGTGAAATAAAAAGGACTGGCTGGCTTGGAAAGTTTGGTGGAACTCAGCAGATGATTGCCCCTATTGCTCATGTCTTATTTTATTATGCAATAAAACTGGATCCCAATAGAGGACAAACAGAACCCAAGGCTGTTTTGACTTTAGCAAGGGAGCAAGGGACAGTGGTATTCTATTCGTCTGTAATTATGCGGTGCTGTGAGAGGCCTCACAGCATCACTGCACATGCCTCCTCATGTAGACTTTACAGAAGACTATTTCATAGAGGAGGGAAAACAGGTGTGGAAAGGCTGAGTATGGTGCCAGGGTTTCACAGCTGCAGCTCAGAATGCAAGGACTTGAACTCAAGCTTCTCAATACTTGGAATTTGAAGCTCAGGAGGGTGAGCTTGCTTGTCAGCACCTTTCAAAAAGAAAACCATCATATTTGATTCTCCAGAATGAGTTTTCTTGAGCTCTGATCCCAACATGGATCAGACTGAAAGTCTAAACTCTAAGCCAAAACAGCAACCCCCGATCCAGTGCCTGTGTTCACACCATCACAGGGAACCCCAGATGGCAATGAAGCCATGGAAACCGCTGCTTCTCTGTCTCCCCCTCATCCCCTCAGTTCCCCCAGCTCAGAAGATGTGGTACACACCTGCCTGGTGATGAGGATTGTTGGAACCAAACTCGGCTCCCGAGAGATGCTTTCGAATAACTGAAAAGAGTACCACAAACATCATTTGTTGATTGCCTCGTTATGCCAGATATTCTGTCAATGCCTTCCATAAATTATATCATTCATTTCATAACAATTCCTTAAGGGAGATACCAAATAATTCTAATTCTATGGTTGTGGAAACAGAAGCTCACATAAAGTAAAAATGTACCTCAGGTACTGCAAATAGTAAGCAGTGTAAGTGAGACTCGATGTGTTCAACTCCAAAGACCTCCTTAATCCCTGCTTTGCCTCCCACCATGGCTTCTATAAACTACAACATATTGCCCATACAAATCATCTAAAAACTCAAGCCTCTGCAAATGGATACCATGATGGTAGTTTCTTCACAATCAACCTTTACTCCCAGTTCTGCACTCCCCTCTGTGTTGGATATGTCCAGTTCTTCCTTTTACTCTTTTGGGCAAGTGCTTACCTGTACCCAAAAGGTAATTCCACCTTCCCAGGAAGACAAATCCTTCGAAGAATAAAACCAATAAAGTTCAGAAAAGGATAAAAGAACAAATCTCATGTTTCTAAATGATGAAAGAATGGGGTGGAACTTGCAGGGTTAAGTGCTTGAGATACTGACAACAGATCCATAGTAGTGGCTAATCCAGGAAGGACTTTGTAACATCTGGGGTCAAACCCAGACCACCTTCCCTGAAGCTGTGATCTGAGCAAAGAGCACAGGAAGCCAGAGCCCAGTGACCAAATAGTGTGACCAGGAGATTCGGGAGAGTAGAGAGTACATGTGTCCAGGCCTACAATGTGTCCTAGCATTCTACTCCTTTTTCTGACCAAGGTTAAATGAGCACCTTCCTATTTCAGGCCTGTGACTTTTTTTACCCACCAGTACAACACTGCTGGATGGTCAGTTGTACATCCAGGTATAAGAGGCTCAAGTCTTAGATCCTTACCTCACACTGTACACATGCTCAAGCTCCAGTTAGATCACACACCTAAATGTGAAAAGCAAAGAAGTAACAGGATTAGAAGAAAATACAGGAAAATATAGGAAAGAATTTTAAAGTCAAACACATAAAAGCACAAATCCTCAACAAAAATATTGCTACATTGAACTGCCTTCAATTAAATCTGAATTATGAAAGAAATCATGAACATAGAGATCCCTAATAAAGCTAAAGGAGGGGGTGTCCCATACCCTGGAAATGTTCCTTTTGGCACCCTCCCTAGAGAAACTCTTAGACACCTACACATGGAAACCAGGATGAGGTGCTATTGAAGGCCTGCTTTTAACAAGAAAAAGGTAGACCAATCCAGGATGACTCAGTAGGGAATGATTTCATTAACTATGGTCTGTTAGGACCAGGATCTAATAAATAAATCAAAAGCAGTGACGATGGAGGAACTAGATCAACAAGTACCAACATTGGTGACGCTCACAGATATGATTGAAGTCAAAGCATCCAGTTAAAATACAGTATGATATTTATGCAAAATGCTAAAAACATGTAATTTAATACTATTAATATGTACCATTTTGATTAACTCTCTCTAGGGGGCTTAAACGAGTCAATGCATGTAGAGAGCCTAGGACAGTGCCTAGGCTCAAAAGTGAGCCATATTATGTCATGTTATATTATCCTATATATATACACACACATGTATATAGTATTATATATAATATATAACAATATTATATAAGTATAATACATAAGTATATATAAGTATATATAAGTATATAATATACAAGTATATATATAATATAGTATTATATATGTGTATATATATATATGTATATATATATGTGTATATATATATATATATATATATATATATATATATATATACTATGTTATTTACTCTCAGTATCTTGAGAGGAATAAGAAATAAACATCTTGCCTTTTCAAGCCAATGTTATTTGGAGTTTCTATTACACTGAGACAAATCTACATTTTACCTAGTAAAACTATTGTTGTAACATATCATACTTTTTATTTATTTAGAATATATTAAAGTGAAAAAAACTAAAGTGCACAGGAAAGAAAAGTAAAGACAAGGTTAGATAGGAGAGAATTCAGTTCTGAGTAGACAGCAGGCTTATAGAAGGCTTATGGAAGGAGACAGTGGATGAGGAATGTGTTAGGCTAAAGTGAGAGCTCATGGGGACTTTTAGAAGGGAGGGAAAGACATTTTAATAAAAAATACTTCAGGAGAGGGGAAAAAAATGGCGGCGTGAGGTGAGCCTCTGTAACGCTCCCCTGGAATTTACAACGAATCGGACAACAATAACTCCACAAAGGACTCCCTGCACAGCAGACAGGCAAGACGAAGAGGCCGACTACTGAATTCACCTCCAGGTGGGTGAATCGCGCGAGCGGGGGAGGAGGGAGAGGAGAAGTGCGGAGACGGAGCTGCGCGGGCGCAGGACACAGACCTAGCTCAGTGCTCGGAGCCCGCTGCTCCCGGATCTTCCGCAGCTGCGGGAGAGGGAAGGACTCGGACTGCTAGGGCTCCGCTTACGGCCCACAGGGCTGAGGGGGCAGCATACAAAACCGCTGAACCCAACGCTCGCTCACGGCAGACCTCGGAGCAAAGACTGAGGGAAGAGGGCTGAAATCGGTGGTTTAAGCCCTCAATGCCGAGCGGAGAAGGGAAGCCCTAGGCACGGAGACTAGCCCCCCCTCCCTACCCTCCCAGAGCTCGCCCCGCACCCACCTGCCCGGTACTAGAAGCGATAAAGTAGCATTGTCGGATCAAAGGACAGAATATTTGCTGCTCTGAGAACTGTGGACCGCAGACACAGATTCGCTGCTCAACTAGTTCTGGCAAAGGGGAGGGAGCTGTGGAAGCAGGACTGGCTGTGCTGGTGGTCGCCGCCATTGCTCTGGGCCACCTCTCACAACTCACCCCGCCCCTGGCCCCACCTATCTGGGCAGATCCCTGCAGGAGTAAACAGAACTGCTGAAACAAGCGGGCTCTGAATCTGGTGCAGAAAGAGCTTTGGAACTCCAAAAGCTCTTCGCATACCTATCAACCTGTTGCAGAAGCCACTCCTGTAGATGTCTAGGAAGAGAAATAGTAAATCAGTGATTGCCATGAATAACCAAGGCAACAAGATAACTCAGAAAGAAAGTGAAAAGTCTCCAGAAAAGGAACTTAGAGATATGGACCTTTGTGATTTAAATGACAGAGAATTCAAGATTGCAATTCTGAAAAAAATGAATGAGATGCAAGAAAACACAGAAAGGCAGTTTAATGAACTCAGAAACACAATCAAAGAACACCATGAGCATTTTACAAAAGAGATTGAAATCTTGAAAAAGAACCAAATAGAATTTCTGGAGATAAAGAACTCAATAGAAGAAATTAACAATAAAATATCCAGCTTAGGTAGTAGAGTTGACCAGATCGAGGAAAGAATCAGTGACATCGAAGATAGGAACCTGGAATTTACACAGAGGGAAGAAGAAAGAGACTTGAGACTTAAAAGAAATGAAAGAACTCTACAAGAACTTTCTGACTCCAACAGAAAGAGCAATATAAGAATAATGGGCATACCAGAAGGAGAAAAAAGAGGGAAGGGAACAGAGAATATATTCAAACAAATCGTCGATGAGAACTTCCCAAACTTGTGGACAGAACTGGATCCTCAAATCCAAGAAGCAAATAGAACACCTAATTACCTCAATCCCAACAGGCCTTCACCAAGGCACATTGTATTGAAGCTGTCTAAAATCAATGACAAAGAAAGAATCCTCAAGGCAGCCAGGGAAAAGAAGACGGTAACTTACAAAGGAAAGCCCATTAGATAATCATCAGATTTTTCAGCAGAAACTCTACAAGCTAGGAGGGAATGGAACCAAATATTCAAACTATTGAAAGAGAGAAATTATGAGCCAAGAATAATATATCCAGCAAAGATCTTCTTTAGATATGAAGGAGGAATAAAGACCTTTCCAGACATCCAGAAGCTGAGGGAATTTTCTAATACACGACCTGCACTACAAGAAAAACTAAAGGAGGCTATTAGACCACCATCAACAGGGACAACTTGTGGCAACCGAGACATAAAAAGAGGGAGCGTAAAGGCCTGAACTGGAATATGGGAATAGAGAAAGTAAGCGTACTGAAGAAACTGGAACACTCTAAATATCAAACTTTCTTTTACATAAACTCAAGGGTAACCACTCAAAAAACATCCCAATCTGAAATATATACTGTAATAAAAGAAGAAATAGAGGGAAACATCATAGAATACCACCACACAGAAATAACAGACAACAACAAAAAGGCAAAGAAACAATGGAGACACAGCCTTACCAGAAAACTAAAGATAGAATGACAGGAAATCCTCACATATCAATAATCACCCTAAATGTAAATGGACTGAACTCACCAATAAAGAGACACAGAGTAGCAGATTGGATCAAAAAACTAAACCCAACCATATGCTGTCTCCAAGAGACACATCTCAGCTACAAGGACAAGCATAGACTCAAAGTGAAAGGGTGCAAATTGACACTCCAAGCAAATGGTACCCAGAGAAAATCAGGTGTAGCCATACTGATATCAGATGAAACAGACTTCAGGGTGAAAAAGATAACAAGAGACAAAGATGGACATTTCATAATGGTAAAGGGGACTATACAACAAGAAGACATAACAGTCATCAATATTTATGCCCCCAATCAGGGAGCACCGAAATATACCAAGCAACTACTAACAGAACTAAAGGGAGAAATTGACCAAAACACAATTATACTAGGGGACTTAAATACATCATTGACAGCTATGGATAGATCATCCAAACAGAAGATAAAAAACGAAATAACAGCCCTAAATGACACATTAGATGAAATGGACATAATTGACATATATAGAGCACTTCATCCTAAAACATCAGACTATACATTCTTTTCTAGTGTACATGGAACATTCTCAAGGATAGACCATATATTGGGACACAAAATCAGCCTCAGCAAATTTAAGAAGATTGAAATCATACCAAGCATATTCTCTGATCACAAAGCTTTGAAATTGGATATCAACTGCAAAAAGAGAGCAGGAAAAAACACAAATACATGGAGATTAAACAACATACTTTTAAAGAACGACTGGGTCAAAGAAGAAATTAGAGGAGAGCTCAAAAGATACATAGAAACAAATGACAATGAAAATACATCCTACCAAAATTTTTGGGATGCCGCGAAAGCAGTTTTAAAAGGGAAGTTTATATCATTACAGGCCTATCTCAAGAAACAAGAAAAATCCCAAATAAATAAGTTCATGTTACACCTTAAAAAACTAGAAAAAGAAGAACAAGCGAAACCCAAGGTCAGCAGAAGAAAGGAAATAACAAAAATCAGAGCAGAACTAAATGAAATAGAGAACAAAAAGACAATAGAAAAAATTAATGTGACAAAGAGCTGGTTCTTCGAAAAGATTAACAAAATTGACAAACCCTTGGCTAGACTCACTAAGATAAAAAGAGAGAAGACACTAATTAACAAAATCAGAAATGAAAAAGGGGAAGTTATCACGGACACCACAGAAATACAAAGGATTATCCAAGAATACTATGAAGGACTATATGCCACCAAATTTAATAACTTAGAAGAAATGGACAAGTTCTTAGAAACATATAGCCTTCCAAGGCTGAATCATGAAGAACTGGAAAATCTTAACAGGCCGATCACCAGTAACGAAATTAAATCAGTCATCAAAAACTTTCCCAAAATCAAAAGTCCTGGACCGGATGGCTTCAGCAGTGAATTTTACCAAACCTTCAAAGAGGATCTAATACCAATCCTGCTCAAACTCTTCCAAAAAATTGAAGAATAGTCAGTACTCCCTAACTCATTTTATGAGGCCAACATTACCCTGATACCAAAACCTGGTAAGGACAACACAAAAAAAGAAAACTATAGACCTATATCTCTGATGAATACAGATGCTAAAATCCTAATCAAAATTCTAGCAAATCGAATACAACAATGCATTAAAAAGATTATTCATCACGACCAAGTTGGGTTCATCCCCGGGGCACAAGGATGGTTCAACATTTGCAAATCCATCAATGTGATACATCACATAAACAAAATAAAGGGCAAAAATCATATGATTATATCAATTGATGCAGAAAAAGCATTTGATAAGATACAACATCCATTTATGATTAAAACACTTACTAAAATTGGTATAGAAGGAAAATACCTCAACATAATAAAGGCCATATACGACAAACCCTCAGCTAATCTCATAATTAATGGTGAAAAGCTAAAGCCCTTTGCTCTACGTTCAGGAACACGACAAGGTTGTCCCCTATCACCTCTGCTTTTCAACATAGTGTTGGAAGTCCTTGCCAGAGCTATCAGGCAAGAGAAAGAAATAAAAGACATCCAAATTGGGAATGAAGAATTTAAATTGTCACTCTTTGCAGGTGACATGATGCTATATATAGAAAACCCTAAAGATTCCACCAAAAAGCTATTAGAAACAATCAATGAATACAGTAAAGTTGCTGGCTACAAAATCAACGTACAAAAGTCCATTGCTTTCCTATATACCAACAATGAAATCTCAGAAAAAGAGATAGAAAAAACAATTCCTTTTGCAATTGCAGCAAAAAGAATAAAATACCTAGGAATAAACTTAACCAAGGATGTGAAGGATTTATATGCTGAAAACTATAAGACATTTTTGAAAGAAATTGAAGAAGACACAAAGATAAGGAAAGACATTCCGTGCTCATGGATTGGAAGAATCAACATAGTTAAAATGGCCATATTACCCAAAGCCATATACAGATTTAATGCAATCCCCATCAAAATCCCAATAGCATTTTTAAAAGAAATAGAACAAAAAATCATCAGATTTGTTTGGAACCACAAAAGACCCCGAATAGCCAAAGCAATATTTAAAAAAAAAGAACAATACTGGAGGTATCACACTCCCTGATTTTTGCTTGTACTACAGGGCTACAATAATCAAAACAGCTTGGTATTGGCGGAAAAACAGACACATAGACCAATGGAATAGAATTGAGAACCCAGAAATAAAACCACATAAGTATGGACAGATAATTTTTGACAAAGAAGCTAAAAACATACAATGGAGGAAAGACAGCCTCTTCAATAAATGGTGCTGGCAGAATTGGATAGCTACGTGCAAAAGAATGAAACTGGATTGCTATCTGTCACCATGTACCAAAATTAATTCAAAATGGATCAAAGACTTAAGCATAAGACCTGACACAATAAACTGCATTGAAGAAAACTTAGGTACTAAACTTATGGACCTTGGGTTCAAAGAGCATTTTATGATTTTGACTCCAAAGGCAATGGAAGTAAAAACTAAAATAAACGAATGGGATTATATGAAACTGAAAAGCTTCTGCACAGCAAAAGAAATTATTGACAAAATAATGAGACAACCAACTGAATGGGAGAAGATTTTTGCAAACAGTGCCTCTGATAAGGGGCTAATATCCAAAATATTCAAGGAACTCCTGAAACTCAACAACAAAAAAACAAACAACCCAATTGAAACATGGACAGAGGACCTGAAGAGACATTTCTCCAAAGAGGATATACAAATGGCAAATAGACATATGAAAAAATGCTCAACATCGCTAATCATCAGAGAAATGCAAATGAAAACCACAATGAGATATCACCTCACCCCAGTCAGAATGGCTTTCATCAACAAGACAAATAGTAACAAGTGTTGGAGAGGCTGTGGAGAAAAGGAACTTTTTTATACACTGTTGGTGGGAATGCAGACTGGTGTAGCCGTTATGGAAGGCAGTGTGGAGGTTTCTCAAGAAATTACGAATAGAATTACCATATGATCCAGCAATGCCTCTCCTGGGTATCTACCCAAAAAGTCTGAAAGCATTCCTCTATAGAGACACGTGTACTCCAATGTTCATTGCAGCTTTGTTTACGGTGGCCAAGACATGGAAACAACCAAAATGTCCTTCAATAGATGAATGGATAAAGAAGTTGTGGTATATATACACAATGGAATACTATTCCGCGTTAAGGAAAGATGATATAGGAGCATTTGTGACAACATGGATGGATCTTGAGAGTATAATGCTAAGTGAAATAAGTCAGACAGATAAAGCAGAGAACCCTATGATTTCACTGATATGTGGTATATAAACCCAAAAGAACAAGACAAACAAATGAGAAAGAAAAACTCATAGACACAGACAATAATTTAGTGGTTACCAGAGGGTAAGGGGTTGGGGGGTGGGTGATGAGGGTAAAGGGGATCAAATATATGGTGATGGAAGGAGAACTGACTCTGGGTGGTGAACACACAATGGGATTTATAGACGATGTAATACAGAATTGTACACCTGAAATCTATGTAAATTTACTAACAATTGTCACCCCAATAAATTTAATAAAAAAAAAAAAGAAAATACTTCAGCAACAACACATTTATAACAGGATTGACTATTTTCTCTCTTTTTGTTTCAATCCTAATATCCACTTTGCCTATATATAACCCAAAGTTCAAGGAAAGCCTTTGTTTTCACGGAAACAAATAATGAGAGATGAAAAGCCAACTCTTGTTACACGAAAGAAAAGAACAGTTACCAAAAGTGAGTCACAAAGGGACTGGTGGGGAAGCACGTTCTTTCACCCAGCAGTTCCTGTCTCTGGTTCCACTAGCAGGAGAACAGGCTACTTGGGATGAGGTGGGCAGGTGGGCGCTGTCCCCTTAAGTGGGTTTGGAAAGAAGGTTTAGCACCGAACACAGGAGGCTGGACCAGTGGGAGGAGAAGAAAACTGTCCTGTAACTTTACATGTGTATAGGTTGCCGGTGAGTCCTGATTGAGGTCTCATATGTTTTGCGGCTATGTTCATATTTTTATTTTTCCTTTTTCCATTTTTAGATTCTGTTGTAGCTCTTCTTTTTCAGTTTAAATTTGCTGGAAGTTTAAATGGAATCCCTTGAATGATCAAAACTTAAAGTCACTAAGAAGAACCCTCCAGATGGAAAAAAACAGAGTGGACAGGGGAATGGAGAGCAGTTTCCTGGCCTCTCTAGAACTGCTTGATCCAACTGTGATCACTCTGTTCCATCCTGAGTTCTGGGGTTCTCTCTGCCCCTGTTTTCTTCTTTTGATCACGTGCACTCTAGGCACATTATTTTTTCCCCTAGCACATGGGGGACCAGGGGAATCTCAGGTTATTTGGGTGAAGGGCCCTAAGGGAGGGTCAAGCAGGAGATGCAAGGCCCTCAGGAAGTGGTCTGGAAATCAAGCAGGTTGAGGAGCATCACGTGTCCTGGATAGAGATGATGGCTTCTGCTAACTGCTGCCTCACCTTCAGCTTCACAGAAAAGGGCTGGTGATTTAGTCCTGGCCACTGCTGCCATTCTGAATGTTGCAAGGAATGCTTCTAGAAATACAGGACTTTGGCTCTAGGGAATCATTTCAGTGAGCAGTTATTGAGACCTTCCTGTGTGACCCATAGGGGGTGCTCTGTCAGCAATGGAAAAGTGGTCACAACGGAAGTCCTGCTTCCCCCAGGAGACAGACAGGTCAACAAACGCCTACGACTCAGCTTAGAGAGACAGAGTTCTTCCACGGAGAGTCAGGACAGATTTAGACAAAGAGTTAATACTGTGCCTGGGCATTGAAAGATAAATAGGAGTCCTTGGAGAAGAGGCATTGAAGATCTCAGATTGGGGTATGGCCAGAGAGAGGGCTGTGACAGGCTTCTGCAGGCTCCCAACTGGGTGCTCCATACCGTCTGGGTTTATCTGGGCGTACACAATGTCTGTATCCGTGTCTAGGGTTCTGAAAGGCTAGGGCACAGTTCACTCTTTTTCCCTTGGCTCAAGTCTTAATATACCAGGAGCTCTCAGCCTGGGAAGGGAGATCACCCCAGACAACTAAGGACCCATCAAGATTCCCTTACACACTTGTAAGGGCCAGCTGTGTCCACACACCCGTGGTCAGGTCTGTGTGGCCATTCCCATCCTTTCCTTGGTTGTACACTAAGGATAGATGCAGCACACAAAGGTCCAAACTGTCCCTCATATAAGAGCATGTGTGGACATTCCCTTGGAAAGCGTGTGGGCTCTCAGAATGGGGAGGACATTGACACTTGCAGGACAGATCCTTGTTGTTCAGGCCCCTCCCATGGCAAAGTGGAAATGGCCTCTGTGGATGTTTCCTGGACTGTCAGTACACTTGTAGTTTGTTAGGACTCTACTTCACATAGGTCTCTGCAGCTTGTTTCCCCTGAAAACCCCCAAAGATATTCCTATAATTGCTGACACCCCATACCCAAACGTGCACAATCCTTCTCAGGCTGAAAAAACACATCACTTATGCTTCGGTTGCAGTTTTAGTGAACTTAAAGCCACCTGAGAAAAGATGGAAGCTTTTTTTTGTTTTTGTTTTTGCTTTGGTTAAACCACTTTATTGAAGTATGACTGACTGACTGACATACAAAAGCTGCAACATGCAGTGTCTACTCCCAAAACAGAACAGTTAGATCAGTATACCGTGAAGCCATCAAGGCCATGGACTTATCAGCTGCAGAAGTGTCCCAAAGTAGCATCTGTTAATTTAATTTTTTTCTTTTGTGGTAAGAGGACTATCTACCCTCTTAGCATACGTTTAAGTATACAATGCAATCAGCTGTAGGCCCTATGCTGTACAACAGATCTCCAGAAATTATTCATCATACATAACTTTATGCCCTTTAACCAAAATCTTCCCATTTCCCCTCTCCTCGCTCTGGTAACCACCACTCTACTTTCTTTTCCTGTTAGTTTGACTATTTTGGATTCCTCACAAAAGTGGAATCGTGTAGTATTTGTCCTGTGTCTGGTTTATATCATTTACCATAATGTACTCCAGTTCCATCCCCATTGGTGCAAATTTCCTTCTTTTTTAAGGTATAACAATTTTGCATAAGATACAACCTGTTTGGGTAGAGTTTCATTGGACATCTGGCTGCTTTTCACATGTGGTCGTATCAAGTTGCTTATTTGTTGCAAATAACATATAATAACCTGATTTCATCGTGCCAGGACTAAGTTGCCTGGTGGCAGATGATGGGACTGTGAACCTGGAGCTTGTGTAAAAAGAAAAGCACAAAACCACGTGGAGGATAGACAGAAATGATCCCCTTGCTGGGAATAGGGAGACTGTGTCTCAGGGGAGAGCATTAGCAGGCTCTCCTGAATGTGAGCAACCTGAGGAGAGGGAGGCCTTGCACAGGACTGAGACCTCCCACTCCTCTGAGGACCTCAGGGAGAAGGACAGGCTGTCAGGTTCAAAGAAGCCTTCTCTCCTCCCATAACTACCATTTAGTCACCGACGTCTGGGATCTAGAAACCCTTTTCCTTTATCACCAGACATGGAGTTTTGACCCCTTCCCTGATCCAATGTGGCCCCAGAAACCCTTCTCAAGTGCCCACTGCCATGGCCTTACAGTTGAGTGACTTCTTGATGTGACTGGCTACATCCAAGCCAAGAGACTCACTCTGTGCTAGTCAGTGTGGCCCACAGGCCAAGAACATCACCATCCTCTGGTTGCTTGTTGATATCAAACTCTCCAAGTTTGACCAGACCTACTACGTCAGAATCCTGGAGGAGGGACAGACCCAGGAACCTGGGTATCCACAGACCTTCAGGAGATTATGGTCCCCTCTGAAGTTCACAAGTAGCTGCACACAGATACTGGAGGCCTGTTTCATAACATAGAGCTTGTGAAGAGTGTTTGTGAAGAGTGTATTATTTAGTTGTTCCACAGCTGCATTTGCTATTCCAGCCGGAGGCTGTGAGGTTCCTTTCTCTACAAACAGGCTGCACACAGGAAATGGTGCCTGCTGAACTGTGGAGAACATGGCCACAAGAGGGCACCAATGATCACCTAATAGACACACCTCCCCATCCCTGGAGCTCATTTGGTTTTCTCCCTCTCTTTTCCTATTTGTCTTGAGTAAGACAAATTCCTGCAGAGACAAATTCCTACAAAGGAAACTATAGGCGCAGTGTGTGTCAGTGGTCATTCCTTCTGTAAACACTTTTGGAGAGAAGGCATTTACTCATTCAGCCAGGCCCCAGGCTTAGCGCATGACAGTACATCCATGAGCTGAGTTGTACAAAGAGAGATTCAGTGAGCTCAGCATATTCCTCCAACTTCCCTAGCTTGGCAACATCCCCAGGATCCAGTTATCCTTGTCTGTCACAGAACCCAAAGTGGGAATGAGGAGCCAAATGGGATGAGGAAACACTGGGACCTGTCAAGACCTCAAGCCCCTTCTGAGCCTTTTTAACAAATGATCATCATCTCCAGGTTACCTTCTATGACCCACAAAGTTGCCTCTTGGCAACCCATCCTTTTTGGCTCTGCCCCTCCTTGTCTTGCTGGCCTTCACCCTACTGCTGTGTCTTCCATTTTTACCTCTTGCACTTGTGTCCTTCTTTCGGCATCTGATTCTGGGGCGTACAAGTAAAGTCTTCTCTCCCCATTGAGGTGCTGAGGGAGCATTGTGCCTGGGATTCAGCTACAGGGGACACTTTCTTTCATGGCAGCTCCTTTCCAACTCTCCTTGCCTGGGCCTTTTTCTTCTTTCCTAGAGAGCAGACAACTTTAACAGCGTTAGATGGAGGAGGCAGGGCCACATGTGGGAAGAGATAGGGTGTAATTGCAGAAAGGAGGCCCAGAGGAAGGATTTGTCCTAGAGCAGATAAGTTGGACCAGTGCCCAGGTGAGCTCTAGTGGGATCCTGAGTGGGGAAGTGTGAAAGTCATGGGTGTCTGGTTGCCTGCAGCCCTGCTGCACTGGCAGAGGAAGTGGGCTCTGTCCTGGGTCATGCTCCTGCTTCTTGTTCCAGGAAATCCATGCTCCTGCTGGAGTTCCCACAAAGAAAGGGAGAATGATGACCAAAAAGTCATGGAAAGTTATTTTCCTGCTACTGTGGAGTATGCCTTACACGTATTCAATCTGAAGAGCAAGGACATGAATGCCTACAGGCTGGTTCGGATCCTGAGTTCTAGGATGGAGCAGGTAAGGTAACCATACCTTTCTTTAAGTCCTGCTGTCCTGCACTTGTAATAAGTGGGGGTCAAAGAAAGGGGTCTTATCAAAGGATCTTGTTCACCATTTGAAGTGTGTAAAATACAGGGATGATAACAGCCTACTGATCTAGTCCCAGTTTTTATAACAGAAATACTTGGAAATTTTAAAACTTCAGCCAATGTCTACTCACGCATAAGATATATTTTCAATCTTCATCATTTTTATGACTTGTTTAATGAAGATTGACTCCAAAATATGGACAATGTCTGTACTGGATAAAGATATTCAGTAAGGAAGAGACCCACACAGAAAATGTTTGAAAAGATAGGTTGAAGAAATATTTCAAGGAAATAAAAATAAATTATTAGAAATATAGACAGAGGAAGGTGGGAGGAGGAGAGGGAGAGCAGGGTTGAGGATCAGGAGCAGTGAGGTCCTGCTGTGACATCAGGGCCTCTGCTCTTACTCCCATGAGCTCTGGGCAGCCTCCTGTGGTCTCCATCAACGTGGATTAATGTTATTTTACACTCCTTCTCAGACGATGGTTCTTATTCTAAAATTTTCTTCTTGCCATGGAACCTCTACAGAATGCAACCAGTAATGCCATTTTCATCTGTACTGCAGACATGAACAATGAAAACATTGTCCTGAAGGAGCACTTCTGGTTTCTGGTTGTGTGACTCTGTGTGTTTGTGTGTGGCGGTGGTGGTGAAGTCGGGAGCATTACTCTTTCTCCCTCTGGACCTCTGCACTGAAAGTCCGTATGAAGGGCAGAAGATTTCCATGCGGAGCTGGGCTTAAGCCTCTGTAGACACTGGTGGGCAATGTCATGTACCTCGAGCTCTCTCAGCCTGGACCTCTGGTTGGGTTTTCTAGATATGGAGTCACAGACTGAGTCTGAATGTTGGGAATAATAAATGGGATGCAGTGATAGGATACGGAATAGAATGAGTAGAATGAAATGCAGAAGATTACAGAACATTTTGGAGTGTACTTTGTAATAGAACTTGTTTCTTGAAGCCATTGTGTGTGTGTGTGTGTGTGTGTGTGTATGTGTGTGTGTCTGTGTGGAGGGTTTCGCTAGCATTGTATAGCATTTTTCTGATGTTGAGCAGGTGAAGGGTATGATAATGGGGCTGTAGATGAGTCTCCCACTCTGGGGCTAAGATTATCAAGCAAACTCTTACAGAGACAACACCCTCCCAGGTACTTGTTACCTGTCTCTTGGAATGTGGTGGAAGCTAGAAGCATGCTAAAAGGAAGGTGGGGTCTCACCAGGGCATTTGGAAATGCGAGGCTGTAATGTTTGATATTAATGGTGTGTGGTCATCCTGCATCTACCCTGGGGCCTACACCAGACCCACGTGCCTCTTTACACAGAACCTCCCAAGCTTGGCTTTACCTCCAGTGAGCTTATGTAGGCCCAGAAGCAAGTCCCCAAACGGAGTAGTGTTTGGACCTGTCCCTACACTTCATGTGTCTACACTAGCAAGTACTCAATGGGACCACGAGGGATGTTTCCACTTTAACGTCTTTATGTACCACAGGTAGAGACCATGTTGGCATTCTCCATGGAGCTGGAGCTTCGTAGAACTAAGTGTGGGAAATTTGATGAAGACATTGACAACTGCTCCTTTCAAGAAAGCCCAGAGATGAGCAATGTAAGACACACATGAGCCTCCTTTAGGTTCCACAGCTCTGGTCCTGCACCAGAGTGCAGTGGGGGTGGGGCAGAGGACACATCATTCCTAGGAACACAGAAGACTGAGGGAGCCGATAGCCCTCCTACAGCCACTACTTGTGCTGCACGACAGAGCCTAGCCTGGCAGTCAAGCCCCGGGGTCCACTTGTCAACCCCTGGCCAATCTGAGATCCCAACTTTGAGATCCCAATCTGAGATCCCACTCCATTCAGCTATCTATACCCTGGGCCACACTGGTGACAGATTGCTCCTGTCCCTAGGATCCAGGTCTCCTGGTTCCAACCACAGGATGACCTCTCCCTGCTCTTTAGCCATCTCCTTTTTCAGCCTTCAGAAAAGGGACATGTCAAGGATGGCCAACATCACCTTTGCCTGAGTGGAAACTTTTCAAGTCCTCCTGGCACTGACCTGAGCCTGAGGACGTTGGGCTGACGGGGCCCCACCGCCTTCTGGCCGAGGATCTGCCTGGGTTCCTTAGGAGCATGGGTCACACTGATGTAGCCTGAGGTTCCCCTGAGGACCACAGGCCTGGGTAGGGCAGGAGGAACGGCACAGGAGCCCCTGGGGTCAGGAGAGATCCAGATCAGGAACATCCAGGTCTGACTGGGGCTGCAAACGAGGGCCAGAATCTGCATGTCCCAGCTACTCACACCTGGAATACAAGGTTGGGATGGATGTTGTCTTCAGAGCTGGAGCCACAAGCTTCCCAAGGCTTCTCCACACATACTGCATTCTTGTGCTTGTTCCCTCAGACCTTCACCTGCTTCTTCACCATCGGCACTGAGCCCTGGAGAACAGTGTTTCAACTCCTGAACAAGACCTGCCTGGAGAGCTTCCGCTGAGTGCAGTCACATCCCAGCCTGACCTTTCTGTCCCCCTTGGACATCAGCAACTCCCTTTAGGTGGCCCTTCAGTGGCAAAGCAGCTCTGGGCTCGGCTCTCTGCTTTGCAAATATCTGGGGTCTCACATATAGGCATGGTGGAAATTCCTCATTGTCCATTTTTTTCATTTAGAATAGATCATTAAACATCAGCATTTCATGAAGCTTTGTGTAACACGGTTCCAGAATGAGGGGGCTGGGCAGTTCATGCAGTCATCCCAGCAGGGCAATGTGGTAGTCTGGGGGTGGGTCCTCTCTCCCTCTTGTACCTCCTGAGCTGGCTCCAGGTGGCACAGATAAGGTGCCTAAGTTGCTGTTTCAGGGCTCATGAGAGATAACCTATGTCCCCAGAGATGTAATGACCATGACTGAGTAGGAAATCCAAAGTGCAGGATGGGTGCACACAGGGCCTCAGGCTCCTCAGAATACATCTGACCTCTGATCTGGGGGACTTGCTCACACACATTGCCTGGTTCAATATAGGGAGAATGACAGCTGGGAAAATTTAGGAAGGGATTCTAGTCTCCACTTAAAGAGTAGTCAGGCCACTACCACCACCAGCAGCAGCATCCCCTGGACACTTTTAGAAATGTACACACTCAGGGCCTATACCTTTGGACAAGGCGACTACATTTTCACAAATTCTCAGGGGATCCAAGGACAATTAAAGATTGAGAGACACTGGTATGCCAGGTACTATTGAGATTCTGCCCAAATTGCCTAGAACATAGGGTTTGGCAAACTTTTTCTATAAAGGGATAAAGAGTAACTCTTTGGCTTTTGTGGGCCATGTGGCCTCCCTCTCCACTTGATCTTAGCCAAAAGGCCAAGAAGCAATGTGGCCTCCTTATTAACTCCCTAATGTTGCCTTGTATCTGGAAAGCACCATAGACAATGTGAATACAAACAGTGGTGGTCTTCTTCCAATAAGACTTTATTTGTATAGATAGGTAGGGGATGAAATCGGTCTTTAGGCTGTAGGTGTCCCCCCTTTTGGTACTAGGTGCCTGACCCATCTTTTGCAGCTGGGGGACCCAGTATCAGCACACACCCAGCTTCACCGCAAGATCCAAATCTCCCCCAGCTCTGCTCTGGGCCTCTCTGTGCCGCTGGAGCTCCATCAGCACAGCAGGAACCACCCACAGAAAACATTCCATCCATGGGGAGGGTAGCATGGGGAAGGGCCCAATGTCCCAGCCCAGGTAGACCAGTTAGAGGCAAGTGGTTCTCATGCTACCACATGATTCTCACACTTCCCAGAAGGACAAACCTGTGGCTGCAGTGGTGATCCATGATAATAACCAAGGTGACATTCTTTCTTCTCTGCCTCCCTTTCCCATTACGCTGTCTGTGATCACCTCCCAAATAGACTACCTGTACCCAGCAGTCTGTGTTGCAGGGTCTTCCTGGGGGAATCAGAGCAGACATGTTGTGTTAGGCATCTGCTTTGGCGATCCTACAAGGAGACTTGGATGGGCTTCCCAGGGACATGTGAATCCAGGCAAAACCAAGGGAAGAGCTGGGCCGTGGGCATTCTTGCAGTTGGCTGAGCAGCTCAGCATGGGCACACCTGTGCTCTTGTCCCACATCCCTGCCTGCCTGCTCCTAGACTTGAAGACCTTCCCGGTGTCCTGTCTGTTGCAATCCTGGTTTTTACCAAGATGTGGCCCAGTCAGCAGAAGAAAGCTTAGAGAGTCCCTTTAGCCACCACGATCCCAATGCATGTTTTCCAAGAAGCCTACCTACTCATTTCACTCAGGTGATATTTTGGGGCATTTCTAGGAGAAATTCTCCTGTGGAGTCAGCCCAATGGGGGGGATGTGGCCTAAAATACTTTGTGTGTTCAACCCACCACCTGGGGCTGGAGGAGGGAGCCAACAAGACAGGCATAAAGTCGTGGCTTCTGTCTGGGACTTACTGATTCCTGTATCACTCAGATCACACTCATGGGAATTGTCAATGGTTCTGCTCCACCCCAGGGAATCTACAGGAAGTGGGGATTTATTCTGGTCTCCCCAGGGATCTATGGGTGAAGACATGTGCCTCACAGGCTTATGAGTAACAAGGGTAGGATTGAGGGACCAGTTCTTGTGGGAAGACCTCTCCTCCCTGCCCTGCCCATCTCTGCCTGGGAACCTGGCCTATTTTCAGATCTGTGTGTTGGGACCTCAGCCTGGGCTGTGGAGTGAGCTTGGTGAAAGGGCTGTCTGGAGCTGTCTGCCTTGGTGAGCAGATATGGCAGGGAGAGCCAGATGATGGCTTGGCGGAGAGACGGTTGGGGCATTCAGGGCTATTGTCAATGGATGAGGGTGGCCATGATAGAAGCCCTGCCCAGGCCCATGACACTCCATGTATGTGTTAGAGCACACAGACCTAGAAAAAGGCCCAAGGACTGAAAACATACCTCTATAAGCAGAGGGTAGGGAAAGACAGAAGAAAGAGGCTGACCATTCCAGTCTGGTAATTAGTAGAGTTTATTAAGGGAAACCTACATAAGTATAAGGTATGAGTTGGGTGGCTGCAAGATGAAATGAATCTATATGCCATTTAATTGGCAGTAGAAAATTATCTAAAAGACAGTGAGATAGTCATATGTACTGGTAAGTGACTGGTCCCAGGTACCAGTAAATGCATCACATGCTTGCCTGGGTCAAGACAACCACCTATTCCAGGAACCAGGATGTAGCAGGAGGCAGGGGAAGGGTGCTGGTTTATGTCAGGACAAGCATCATTTACAATCAGTCTCTGAGGTGATTTACGGGGTACAATCTCCATGCTGGCCTGGGTCCAGCTCATGGGTCAGAGGGAGGTTACATATGTTTTGTAACAATCTTTCCTCCACACTTCCCAGGGCTGGGGGACAGAGAGAATAAACACAGGTGGGGTTCCAGGGAAGGTAAAGACAGTTGCCAGGTTTCAGAGTGGCTGCCTGAGGCACAGGCCTCAGTTTCTGGTTGGCCGTCTCTGTCCTGGGCAGTGGATGACTTATGCCATTTCCTGGAGTGAGGCCACTGAGATTCTTGGCTCCCTTATAGCAGCTGGCTGACTGTGATGAATTCATCTGAGTTCTCCAGGGAGCCACCGAGAGATGGCCAGGTGACCTGGCCTTGGAAACCAGAGGGCCAGCTCTGTTCTGCCATGTGTCCAGTCTTCGCCTTGCCCTGAGCCTTCTGTACCTCAGTTGTGCACCTCTCCCATGGGGATAGCATCACCCATGCCCTACCCAAAGTGTTGATGTTTGGGACTAAATTCAGTTTGGGAGTAAAAGTGCTCGGTTAACTGGAAACTTCTCCTCTTAAATGAGAGTTATTCTGCTCCTTTCCTTATCTCTGCTCTGAGTCCATTTGGAACTTGCATATTGGCCATTTCTTGGCCACAGCCTTGGGGACAAGAGTTAAGGAGGGACTTGGTATTACCATCAAGACGACAGTAAAGTATAGATCCCAGGAGTTATGTTCACCACTGTGATAAACAAATGACCCTGAGTTGTTGCCAGGGCAGGAAATGCAGAAGGAGAGCACAGGAGCACAGGTTTTCTTCTCAGATGAGTTCCGGCCAGAGGGCTACCTGGAACCCTGGACACAGGCACATCTCCCAGAACTTAGGGACTCAGTCCTTCCTCTGTCCAGCCTGCCCACTTGGATCACCCTGATGCCCTTTCCAAGGGTTGCGCTTGGAACCCTTGTTACCTACCTGTACCACATAGTGTGTGATTCTCCTCATGCTCATGCTGAAACCATGGTCTTTCTGAACCACAGAAGCATGGAGTGTCCCAGTCAGGTTGTCTTCCATGTTAAGTTGAAGTGGGTAAATTCCCTTTAACAAGATGTTACCATTAAGTGCAGAAATCTATAACTCCCTTAATAAGCTCCTTATTGTAGGTCAATTCTTTCACATATATCACTAGTCAAATGGTAACTAAAATAATGTTGTTATAGCAATGGGAATAATGTACATGGTTGGATCGAGTGCTGAAAGCATTCATAGCCATACAGTCGTAGGTTGTGATGGTAAGATAAACAATCCAGTGTTGGAGAGGCTGTGGAGAAAAAGGAACCCTCATACACTGTAGGTGGGAATGCAGACTGGTGCAGCCATTATGGAAGGCAGTGTGGAGGTTCCTCAAGAAATTACGAATAGAATTACCATGTGACCCAGCAATCCCTCTCCTGGGTATCTACCCAAAAAGTCTGAAAACATTTATACATAAAGACACGTGTGCTCCAATGTCATTGCAGCTTTGTTTACGGTGGCCAAGACATGGAAACAATCAAAATGTCCTTCGATAGATGAATGGATAAAGAAGTTGTGGCATATATACACAATGGAATACTATTCGGAGGTAAGAAAAGATGATATAGGAACATTTGTGACAACATGGATGGATCTTGAGAGTATAATGTTAAGCGAAAGAAGTCAGACAGAAAAAGCAGAGAACCATATGATTTCACTGATATGTGGTATATAAACCAAAAACAACAAAAGAACAAGACAAACAAATGAGCAACAAAAACTCATAGACACAGACAATAGTTTAGTGGTTACCAGAGGCTAAAGGGGGGTTGGGGGTGGGAGATGAGGGTAAAGGGGATCAAATATATGGTGATGGAAGGAGAACTGACTCTGGGTGGTGAACACACAATGGGATTTATAGATGCTGTAATACAGAATTGCACACCTTAAATCTATGTAATTTTACTAACAATTGTCACCCCAATAAATTAGAAAAAAAAGATAAACAATCGATCAGGAAGCTTTAATACCCATGAACCTACATCCAAACAACATATGGAGCTGGAATAGCCAACAGAAAAATTGATGCTTTTGTGGGGCAAGTCAACAATTCCACAATCACATCAGGAGTGTAGCACATTTCTCAGGGCTATTATCAAGAAAGATAATTATAAAGGATATAGGTGAGTTGAAAGATGCAGTTAATTAGTCTACTTCAACAGTTTTCCATAAATCTCTCTACCTAACATAACATGTGGATTTTAAAATAATGAATGGATAATCATGAAATGGTAGTCTTAAAAATGTTACAAACATACTGGCAATACAACAATAAACTATTCCTGAGCAGTTTTGAATGAATGCGTTTCCTGATGAAAATATAATTAAATTAGTAGTAAAAATATATTAGTAATGTATAATTTCACAATGGATATCAAACGATTACACTGTATACCTTAAATGTATATAAATTTTTTTTTGTCAATCACACCTCAATAAAGCTGGGAAAATTCTGAAAAAATTATCATTAAATTGAAATTAATTATTGAAAATTTAATTGTCTGCCAAAGAGGTATTAAAATAAATAGAAAATAAATTAGTTTTTAAGTAAATTATAAATTTAATTAGTAGTAAAATCATAAATATAGTGAAAACATAACTAAAGCATGTTGTTATGTAAGTTAATAGCTTACTTCCAAATTATCTATTAATTATATTTTTATTAGATTCAGGTGTACAAAACAACATAGAGATTAGACATTTATATACTTCGCAAAGTGACAACCTCAATAAGACTAGTACCCATCTGACACTGTATATAATTACTAGAATATTATTGATTATATTCCCTATCCTGTGCTATTATATCCCTTTGACTATATTTTAAAATTATAGTTGACATTCAATATTATTTTATACTGATTTCAGGTGTACAGTGTAGCGGTTAGACATTTATATAACTTATGAAGTAATACCTCTGATAAGTCTAGTACTCATTTGCACTATACATAGATTTTACAGTATTGACTATATTCCCCATATTGTACTTTATATTCCAGTGACTCTTTTGTAACTACAATTTGTACTTCTTAATCCCTTCACCTTCCTCACCCAGTCATCCAATCTCCCTCTCCATCAGTTTGTTCTCTGTATCTAGGAGTCTATTTCTGTTTTGTTTGTTCATTTATTCTGTTCTTTAGATTCCACACATAAGTGAGAATGTGTGGTATTTGTCATTCTCAATCTGACTTATTTCACTTAGCATAATACCCTCTAGGGCCATCCATGTTTTTGCAAATGGTTAAGAGTTCATTCTTTTTTATGACAGAGTAATATTCCATTTTATACATGTGTCACCATTTCTTTATCCAATTGTCTATTACTAGGCATTTCAGTTGTTTGCATATATTGGCTATTGTAAATAGAACAACAGTGAACATAGGGATGCATATATCTTTTCAAATTAGTGTTTTATATTTCTTTGAATAAATACCCAGGAGTGAAATTGATGGGTCATAAGGTAGTTCAATTAATTTTTTGAGAAACCTCCAAAATATTTTCCGTAGCAGCTACACCAATTTACAATCCCACCAAGCGTGCAGAAGGGTTCCCTTTTCTCCACATTCTCACCAACATTTATTGTTTGTTGACTTATTGATGATGGTCATTCTGATAGGAGTGAAGTTTTACTCATTGTGGTATTTATTTGCATTTCTCTCATGCTTAGTGACATTGAGCATATTTTCATGTATCTATTAGCCATCTGTAGGTTTTCTTTGGAGAAATATTTATTCAGGTCCTCTACCCATCTTTTAATTGGATTGTTTGGGTGTTTTTTGGTGTTTTTTGGTGTTTGGGTGTTTTTGGGTGTTGTATGAGCTTTTTACAAATTTTGGGTATTAACCCCTTATCAGATGTATCATAGGTGAACATCTTCTTCCATTCAGTAGGATGTCTTCATTTTGTTGATAGTTGTCCTTGCTGTGCAAAAACTTGTTAATGTGATGTAGTCCCATTTGTTATTTTTTCTTTTGTTTCCCTTGCTGAAGGAGATATGTCAGTAAAAGAATTACTAAGGGTAACGTCTGAGAGTTCACTGCCTATGTTTTCTTCTAGGAGTTTTATGGTTTCAGGTGTTTAAATTTTTAATCCATTTTGAATTTATTCTTGTATTTGGAGTAAGAAGGTGATCCAGTTTCATTTTTTTGCATGTATCTATCCAGTTTTCCCAGCACCACTTACTGAAGAGACTGTATTTACAATCTTTGCTGTATATGCTCGCTTAATTTGTCATAGATTAAATGACCATATAGGCATGGGTTTACTTTTCGGCTCTTTATTCTGTTCCATTGATCTATGGGTCTGTTTTTATGTCAATACCATGCTGTTTCGATTTCTGTGTCCTTGTAGTATATTGATATCAGGTAGCATGATACCTCCAGCTTTGTTCTTTCTCAGGATTGCCATGGCTATTTGGGATCTTTTATGGTTCCATATAAATTTTAGGATTATTTGTTCTAGTTCTGTGAAAAATGCCACTGGTGTTTTGACAGGGATTGCACTGAATCTGTAGATTGCTTTGGGTGGTGTGGACATTTTAACAATGTTAATTCTTCTTATCCCTGAGCAGGGTATATGCTTCCATTTATTCGTATCTTCTTCACTTTCTCTCTTCAACGTCTTATAATTCTCTGACTACAGGTCTTTTCTTCCTTGCTTAAATTTATTCCTATGTATTTCATCTTCTTTGATGCAATTGTAAATGGGATTCTTTACTTAATTTGTATTTCTAATAGTTTGTTATTGGTGTATAAAAATAGTTTCTGAATATTAATTTTCTGAATATTAATTTTGTACGCTGCTACAAAATTTTGGTGGAATCTTTGGGATTTTCTATATATCCAAGCTCTGACAATTAGGTTCGTGAACTTGTTGCAATGATGTTGCTAACCTTTTTTGATATCAGAGGGATTATTCATTATAAATTTGTACCAACTAGACTAATATTTAACCAAGTTTACTATTTGGAATTGCTGAAAAGACTGCATGAAATAATTCGACGATCTGAACTTTTTGCCAATAATTCATGGCTCTTGCATCACGACAATGCACCAGCTCACACAGCGCTGTCTATGAGGGAGTTTTTAGCCAGTAAACAAATGACTGTATTGGAACACTCTCCCTACTCACCTGATCTGGCCCCCAATGACTTCTTTACCCAAAGATAAAAGAAATTCTGAAAGAAAGACATTTTGATGACATTCAGGACATCAAGGATAATGTGATGACAGTTCTGATGGCCATTTCAAAAAAGAGTTCCAAAATTGCTTTGAAGGGTGGACTAGATGCTGGCATTGGTGCATAGCTTCCCAAGGGGAGTACTTCAAAGGTGACCATAGTGATATTCAGCAATGAGGTATGTAGCCCTTTTTTCTATGAGTTTGTGAACTTAATTGTCTGACCTCGTATAGTATCATGTCATCTGCAAATAATGACATTTTTACTTCTTCCTTTCCCATTTGGATGTCTTTGTTTTTTCTTGTCTGATTATTGTGGTAGGACTTCCAATACTATATTGAGTAAAAGTGGTGAAAGTGGGCATTGTTATCTGGTTCCTGATCTTAAGGGGAACACTTTTAGCTATTCCCCATTGAGTATGGTGTTAACTCTGGGTTTGTTGTATTAATATATGGCTTTTATTATATTGAGGTATATATTCCCTCTATTCCCACTTTGCTGAGAGTTTTTATCATAAATAGATGCTGGATTTTGTCAAATGCTTTTTCTACATCTCTTGGTATGATCATACGATTTTTACTTTTCATTTTGATTTTGTGGTATCACATTAATTAATTTGCAGATATTGAACCAATCTTGCATACAAGGAATAAATCCCCCTTGATCATGGTCTATGATCTTTTTAATGTATTGCTGGGTTTTGTTTGCTAATATTTTGTTGAGGATTTTTTCATCTATGTTCATTAGGGATATCAGCCTATAATTTTCTTTTTTGTAATGTCCCTGTCTGGTTTTGGACTCGGGGTAATGGTGGCCTCATAGAATGATCTTGGGAGGCTCCCTTTCTCTTGAAGTTTTTGGAATAGTTTAAGAAGGATAGATATTAATTCTCATTTGAATGTTTGGTAAAATTCACCTGTGGGACCACCTGGTCCATGACTTTTGTTTGTTGGCAGCTTGTTGGTTATGGACTTGATTTCATTAGTAGTAATCAATAAGTTCAGATTTTCTGTTTCTTCTTGATTCAGCCCTGGAAGATTGTATGCTGCTAGGAATTTATTCACTGTTTTTCCCAGCTTGTCCAATTTGTTGGTGTATAATTTCATGTAGTATATTCTTAATTTTTTTTGTATTTCTGTGATGTCTGTTGTCACTTCTCTTTCATTTCTGATTTTCTTATTTGTGTTCTTTCTTCTGTTCTTGATGAGTCTGGTAAGAAGTTTATCAGTTTTGTTTATCTTTTCAAAGAATAACTCTCGGTTCTATTGATCTTTTGTTTATTTCCACTCTGATCTTTATTATTTTTTTCCTTCTACTCTCTTTGGGCTTTGTTTGCTGTTCTTTTTCCAGTTCCCTTACGTGTAAAGTTAGATTGTCTTTGGGACTGACGGGTGGCTCAGTTGGATAGAGCACGAGCTCTGGGCAACAGGGCTGCCTGTTCGATTCCCACATGGGCCAGTGAGCTGCGCCCTCCAAAACAAGAATGAAGTCAGTGAGCTGCCGTTCAGCTCCTGGGTGGACAGATGGCTCAGTTGGTTGGAGCGCGGGCTCTCAACCACAAGGTTGCCGGTTCGACTCCTCGACTCCCACAAGGGATGGTGGACTGTGCCCCCTGCAACTAAGATTGAACACAGCACCTTGAGCTGAGCTGCAGCTGAGCTTCTGGATGGCTCAGTTGGTTGGAGGGCGTCCTCTCAACCACAGGGTTGCTGGTTGGACTCCTCGACTCCCGCAAGGGATGGTGGGCTGCGCCTCCTGCAACTAACAACGGCAACTGGACCTGGAGTTGAGCTGCACCCTCCACAACTAAGATTGAAAGGACAACAACTTGACTTGGAAAAGTCCTGGAAGTACACACTGTTCCCCAATAAAGTCCTGTTCCCCTTCCCAAATAAAAAAAAAGTTAGTTTTTTTGAGATTTTTAGTTTTTTGAGGTGGGCCTGCATTTCTATGAATTTCCCAACAAAGACTGCTTTACCTGTGTTCCATACGTTTTCATTTTCATTTGTGTCAAGGTATCATTTGATTTCCTCCTTGATCTCATAGCGGATGCAGTGATTATTTAGTAGCATATTATTTAGCCTCCATGTATTTGTGTGTTTTTCGTTTCTTTCTTTTTAATTTTGGTAATTGATTTCTAGTTTCATACCATTTTGATCAAAGATGACATTTGATAAGATTTAAATCTTCTTTAATTTATTAAGACTTGTTTTGTGTCCTAACATGTGGTCTATCTTGGAAAATTTTCCATGTGCATTTGTAAAGAATGTACATTTTGCTGCTTTGGAATGAAATGTTAATTAAATCTATCTAGTCTTGTGTGTCATTTAAGGTCAATGTTTTCTTGTTGACTTTTTGCCTGGGAGATCTGTCCATTGGTTACCATAAGGTGTTAAAGTTCCCCACTATGATTGTGGCACTGTCAATCTCTCCCTTTTTGTCAGTCAGTATTTGTTTTATATATTTAGCTGCTTCTAAGTTGGGTGCATGGATATTTAGGAGGACTATGTCCTCTTGTTAGATTTATTTATTTATAATTATGTAATGTTCTTTGTCTCTTATTATAGTCTTTGTTTTAAAGTCTATTTTGTCTGATATAAGTAATGCTACCCCAGCTCTTTTTTCATTTCTATTTGCATGAAACATATTTTCCTATCCCTTTTCTTTCATACTATGTGTGTCTTTCAATCTGAGTGGGTCTCTTCTAGACAGCATTTGCATGGGGCTTGTTTTCTTATCTATACAGCTACCATACGAGGTATGACAAGTTCAAGAATTCATCCTAGAAAAAGTGCTACATACCTCATTGCTGAATATCAATATGATCACCTTTGAAGTACTCCCATTGGGAAGCTACACCAGTACCTCGTGCTCCCTTTAAAGCAATTGTGGAACTCTTTTTCTGGAATGGCCATCAGTGCTGTCATCGTATGACCCTTGATGTCCTGGATGTCATCAAAATGTCTTCCTTTCGATATTTCCTTTATCTTTGGGTAAAGAAAGAAGTCATTGGGGGCCAGATCAGGTGAGTAAGGAGGGTGTTCCACTACAGTTATTTGTTTACTGGCTAAAAACTCCCTTACAGACAGTGCCATGTGAGCTGGTGCTTTGTTGTGATGTAAGAGCCATGAATTGTTGTCAAAAAGTTCAGATTGTCTAACTTTTTCATATAGCCTTTTCAGCAATTCCAAATAGCAGACTTGGTTAACAATTTGTCCAGTTGGTACAAATTCATGATGCATAATCCCTCTGATATAAAAAAGATTCGCAACATCATTGCAACAAGTTCACAAACTTAATTGCCAGACCTCCAATGTTTTGATTGGAGCATGAATCCATTTACATTTATAGTGATTATTGATAGGTACATAGTTATTGCTGTTTTAGTATTTATATTTTTATTCTTTCTTTGCTTGCTTTCCCCCTTCTTCTTCTTCAATGCGTTTTTTTCTTTTTTAACATTTCTTGTAATATTAGCTTGGTAATAAATTCCTTTAGCTTTTTCTTACCTGGAAGCTCTTTGTCTCTACTTCAATTTTAAATGATAGCCTCACTGGGTAGAGTAGCATTAGTTGTAGGCCCTTGCTTTTCATCACTTTGAATATTTCCTGCCACTCCCTTCTGCTCTGCAAAGTTTCTGTTGAAGAATCAGCTGATAGTCTTATGGGAATTCCTTTGTAAGTAACTAGTTGTCTTTCTGTTGTTGCTTTTAAGATTCTGTCTTTATCTTTAACATTGGTCATTTTAACTGTAATGTGTCTTTGTGTGAGCCCATTTGGGTTCATCTTGTTTTGGATTCTCTGCACTTCCTGGGTTTGTATGTCTATTTCCTTCACCAGATTAGGGATGTTTTCAGTAATTTTATTTTCCCAAATAGGTCCTCGATCCCTTGCTTCGTCTCTTCTCCTTCTGATACTCTTATGATGCAAATGTTATGATTGATGTTGTCCCAGAAGTCCCTTAAACTATCTTTTTTAAAAATTTTTACTTTTATTTTGTTGTTCTGATTGTTTTCTGCTACCTTTTCTTCTAAATCTCACATTTGATCTTCTGCTTCATGTTATCTGCTGTTGATTCCTTCTAGTGTATTCTTTATTTCTGTTGTTGTATTCTTCATTTCTATCTGGTTCTTTTTTATGGTTTCCATGTCCCTTTTATGCTTATTACCTCTTTGTTGAAGTTCTTACTAAGTTCCTTAAGCATTCTTATAACCAACATTTTAAACTCTGTCTCTGGTAAGTTGATTGCCTCCATTTCATTTAGTTATTTTTCTGGAGTTTTTTCCTGTTCTTTTATTTGGGATATTTCTTTGTTTTCTCATTCTGGCTACCTCTCTGTGTTTGCCCTTATGTATTAAATACATTTCCTATGTCTCTCAGTCTTTGCCAAGTGGCTTTACGTAATAGGTCCTGTGTGGTCCAGTGGCACAGTGTCCCTTATTACCCGCACTGGGTGCTCCAGGACTGCCCCTGTGTGTGGTTTGTGTATTCTCCTGTTGTAATTGAGAATTAATTGCTGTTGGTAATACAGTGGGTGGGATTGACTCTTAGGCTGACTGGCTTTGATGACTGGCTATGCTCACAGCATATGTGCTGCTGTGTGTGGGTTGACCCCTCATAGGAAGATTTGCCTGAGTAGGCTCTGATTCCTGTTGAGAACACTCTTTGTTTTTGCCATTTGTGAAGCTAATCAGATAGTGCTCTGGTGTGGTCTGAGGCTGATGTCTGGGTGTGTTGTTTCTGGTGCCTCTTGAGAGGGGTTCCTGTGCAGACAATTTCAGCTTTGCCTGTCACAGGCCCAGGGCTATCTGGTTGGAGTTACAAAACTGTAAGTAATTGATTTTTTCCTGTGTTGGACCTGGAGTTGTGTGGCTGTGGCCTCACGGTTATCCAAGGCCAGCTGCCACTAGTAGCAGCCCTGAAGGAGCTTAGCAAAAGGCTCAGGGCTCCCCTAGACCTGTTGCCAGCTTCCAGCTTCCCATAAAGCTTAGTCACTGGAAGAGCCTCTTTACATGTGTGGGCCAGGATGGCTGATCTGGTGTTGACTGTGATGCCACCTGATTTGGGTGGGGTGGGGTCCAAGGATGTCACGGGTTGTAGATGATGGTTTTCTTATGCCAGTGCTGAGCCTGTGGCCACTCTGCAAAACACCCTGAGAACACCGCAGCCAATTGTCATTCACCTCAGGCCTATAGAACCCCGAGAGGTGCCCATGAAAGGCTGCAGCATAAACTGGGACTGACTGCCCACCACTGAAAGTTTCCCAGGCTGCCATGAGCCATCCACTGTTGTACAAACCTCTAGCAGCTTTTGGGGCAGGGCCAGCCACCCAGGAGCTAAGAGTGCCCCTGTCATGCTGCACTACCTGGGCGGGGCAGGGTCCCAGGGAGTCACAAGGTGTGGCTAGTGGTTTTTACAAAGTTAATGCAGATTCAGTTCTTGAACCAGTGCTGAGCCTGTGGCCACTCCACAAAATACCGGGGGAACACCATCACCAGCAACCACTCTCCTTGGGTTCACAGATCGCTAACAACCACCCAAGAAAGGCTACAGTGCAAGCTAGGCTGGGTCACCAGTCGCAGAAAGTTTCCCAGGCTGCCATGGACTGTCTGCTGCTGTACAAGCCGACCACAACTGGTAGGGAGGGTCTGGCTGCCCAGGAGCTGAGAGTGACACTGGTGATGTAAGGGGCAGGGAGGAGTGGGGTCCAAGGGAATTACCAAAGTTGTGCACGCATGTGTGGATTTTACCAGCCCAACAGGGTCTCAGATTTGGCCCTTTGAAGGTGGGTTCAACAGAAGAAAGATAGTTCCCTCCTGTAAGTTACACATGAGGTGTGTTCAACATAGGGATAATGGTGGCTGTCTCTCTAGCCCTCACTCTGGAGCCAAACAACTCAGAATTTCCCTGTATTTCTCTGGTGTCTCTCGAGTTGCTGCCTGTCCACCAGAGCCTAGGGTGAGTGCTTGCAAATGAGTAAATCTGTGCACGGGCCTTTTAAGAGGACATTTGGGTTTCCATCCACCTACTGTCTCAGCAGGATGAACAGAATCCTTGCTGATTTTCACCACCAGTGTTGTGGGAACCCAACACTGTGCCAGTCCTCTTTTTGGCACAAAGACCCTGGGTTGGAGACACCAAGGTGGGGCTTCAATCCTTCACTTTTCAGGGGGGACCTCTACTACTGAGGTCTCCCTCCTGATGCTCAACCACTACCTATGGGTTTGGGGTCAGCTCATTTCCCATCTCTGCCCCTCCTACCAATCTCAATGTGGCCTCTTCTTTGTGCCCTTAGTTATAGGAGTTCTGTACAGTTAGTCTTCAGATGTTTCTTGAGATTGATTGTTCTAAAATTTATTGTAATTTTAATGTGATCATGTGGTGCAGCAGACATAGTGTTTACTTATTCCGCCATCTTGGACATTATCTGTTAATGATTTTTAAACAACAGGTATAACACACTTTGAAACTTGTCAATTGGAGGGCTGGCCCGGTGGCTCAGGCGGTTAGAGCTCCGTGCTCCTAACTCCAAAGGCCACTGGTTCGATTCCCACATGGGCCAGTGGGCTCTCAACCACAAGGTTGCCAGTTCAACTCCTCGAGTCCCTCAAGGGACTTCGCCTCCTACAACTAGAAAACGGCAACTGGACCTGGAGCTGAGCTGCGCCCTCCACAACTAATCCTGAAAGGACAACAACTTGAAGCTGAACGGCACCCTCCACAACTAAGATTGAAAGGACAACAACTTGACTTGGAAAAAAAAAGTCCTGGAAGTACACACTATTCCCCCAATAAAGTCCTGTTCCCCTTCCCCAATTAAAAAAAAAAAAACCCAAAACCTGTCAATTGGAGCTAATGTAGCATTACAAGGAAATTTATATTCATAAATGCATTTATTAAAAAGCCAGAAATAATAGAAAAATAATATATATTATATAAGTAAAAAGGTGAGATTAATGATAAACAACAAAATTGTAAAATAAGAAAAAAGTGGAGTAACAATCTAAGCTGAATATTGAGTGAAAAGAAGAAGCAGGCAAACATTTAGCAAGCACCATTAGAAGAACAAAGAGGGACATAGAATATAAAATATTAATAATTAAAAAGGGCAGACCACTAGAGACAAAGGATAAATATTAATGTACATATGAAAAAAGCTATAGCCTGGCAAACAATTTTCAGACTTGACAGTAAAGCTTGATCCATAAGAGAAAAAAAGGATAAATTAGTGGTTGTCAAAATTAAAAACTTTTGTCGGTGAAAATCCATGTGAAAATAATGAATAGTAAGCTAAAGAGTGAGAGAAAGTATTTGCAATCCACATATTTAACAAACAGCTAATGTCTAGAAAATACAAAGAACTCTTTAAGTTTAACAGTAAAAATATATATAAATCTGGTTAGAAAATAGGCAAAATACATGAACAGATGTTTCACCTAAGAGGATACACAGATGGCAAATACACATCTGAAAATATATTCAACATCACTATCCAACAAGAAAATGCAAATTAAAACACACAATGAGATATCACATACACTCATAAGAATTACTAAGATTAAAAACAATAGTGCAACACCAAATGTTGGCAAGAATGCAAAGAAACTGGATCACTCATACATTGATGATGGGAATGTAAAATGGCATAACCACTCTGGGAAACAATTTCACAACTTCTCATAAAACTCAACATGTAATTGCACTCTTAAGCACAGAACACACTAAAATGAAAACTTACATTTACACAAAAACCTGTAGAGGAATGTTCAGAGCAGCTTTATTTGTAATAGCCAAACACAAGAATCATCCCAGATACCCTTCAGCAGATGAATGTTTAAACACATTGTAGTACATTCAAATCATGGGATACTACGCAGGAATATAAAGGACACACAACAACTTGGACAAATCTCCAGGGAAATATGCTAAGTGAAAAAAGTCAATCCCAAAAGTTAAACACTATATGATTACATTTATATTTTGGAATTTGGATTACATTGTCATTTTGGAATGACAAAATTTTAGAAATGTAAGACAAATAAATTAGTGTTGCCAGGGGCTAAGGATAGGGAATGGAGAATGGGGTTATGGAGGGCAGGAGAGGTTGGTGTGGTAACAAAAGGACAACACAAGGAATTCTTATAATATTGCAATTGGGGTGGATCCAGGAACCTACACAGGTGATATAATTGTATAGAACCCAATGCATGCGCGTGCGCACGCACACACACACACACACACCAGTACAAGAACAACTGGGGAAATCTGAATAAGACAGGTTAATGTTTTACTGCAGTTTTGCAAAATGTAACATTGGGGAAAACTAGGAAAGTGTACATGGAATCTCCCTATATTATTATTTACAACTGCATGTGAATCTACAACTATGTCAATAAAAAGTTAATTAAAAACACTATAGGTTTAAGCTGATACTTTGGAATTTGTGGCAGAGTGTAGTCGCACAACAGCCTAGCCAACTGTCCCTTCATGTCTTTCCTTAAGGAAAGAAGAGTTTGTGAGATTGTGCCTTTCTGGGACTCTGTTCCATCCTTTGTTTACACCTTATGTCTCTCTGTCTGATCCCCAAAAGATGGTTTGCAGCCAAAGACGGGTAAGATATCTCACGGGAGATATAACCTAAGCCAGGCGGAACCGAGTGGGGACCCCCAATGAGCTGCCTTGGACAGGTATGGGAGGGGGCCTTGCCTCCCCTTCCCCCTGCTTGGGAAAGTCTATTGCTGCTCTGGCTTTCCCCTTACACCTGTTTCCACTTCTCTCAACGGAGTTGTTACAATGTGAAAGACTTGATCCTGAAAAGGTACATGCTTTAAGTAAAAACATCCTGGGACCTTGTGCTTCTGCTGTTTAAAGACAAAGGGTAATTGGAATAAACATTTTTCTGTTAGGAAGTCTGAGCCTCACAGATGGTGTAAGCAACAATGTTGCTTTCTTGTAGTTGCTTTCTTGTAGTTGTAGACCTATCAATAAAAACCTCCAGCCAGCTTTATTCTGGGCTCCAGTCCTCTGAGACTGAGAGACCCCTGGCCTTCGGAGAGATTTAACTGCATTAAGTCTCTGTTTGTTTCTTGCTTAAAAACTTAACCCAAACCGCCCCTTCTCGCACCCTCACTGCCCTTGTTGTGCGGGACACGACAGCAGAGTTTATTCCATAACATAGGAATAGTTCAATAAAAATATTAATATAGTAAATTAAAGGATAAAATCTTCTTTATTTTAATAGATACAGAAAAAAAGCATTTGATAAAACGTACTACTCAAAAAGAAAGAAAATTCTTTGCTGACTAGTATAAAAATAGAAATAGCTTAGCCTAGAAAAGAACTGCCTTTGAAGTTAAGAATAAAATAGTGATGCCTGCTCACAAGCTAATATTCAACACTATAAAGAATGTCCCTGTCATTAAGCTATGAAAAGAAGCATGAATAAATGGTATAAGGATTTAAAAGGAAGAGATAAAATTAAGCTATTCAAAGGAATTTGGTTTTCTAAGAAAAAGAAAATGTCTTAGCTATTGGATCAAGCAGCCCAGAGTACTGCTAACAAAAGATCAAGATTTAAACATGGATAATGTGTCAAGGCATTTGAAAAACAACTATAAAATGTAATAGAAATAAAGTGGAATATCATTCAAAATGATAGAAACAGAAGAAAAACAACTGTGAGTTATTACCTGTGAATATTTTTTAAAAATCAAGATTATTTGAAAGAACCTAACAATAAATTGTTGAAGACTATAAAAGGAGACCTGAAAAATGGTACATGTGTTTGTGTGTGAGTACCATGTTAATGCATGGAAACACTTTCATTATTTAATAAGGTGAAATTTTTAAAATTTATTACAAATATAATGCAATTCCAATGAAAACTTCAAAGAATTTTTTTGTAAAATTAGACAAACATGTTCTAAAATTCTGTAAGTAAAGGTCAAAAGATAGATGAGCTATTTCTTTAAAAGAGCATTTGCAGGAGACTTTCATGGCTATATGTCAAAACATTTTATTAACTAGATGAATAGAATGAAATACCCCAAACAGAATCAGATCAAACAAATTTAAGATGTGTTATATGGTTAAGTGTAGATAAAGTCATGGTGATTATATTTGTACATTTCTGGTATTATTTAAACTTTAAAATTTTATTTAAAAAAAAAAGGAAAGAAAGAAAGCCAATAGAATGGCTGTTGTGATGAGGAAATGGTCCCAATGGAACCATATTTTGTCGAACACATATTTAGGAAGGATGGGGTCAGAGAAAGGAAGTTTGGAAATATTTGTCACATCTTTTATAAAAGCTTCAAATTGTCATTACTGACAGACTTGGGAAGCAGGATATAATCACAGGACGGAAGGTGTTTGGCCAGGCATTCCCATTTTTGCTTGGTAAGTCGTCACTGGCAGTATTAATCAGGTGAACCATAAACTGTGCCACCAGAAGAAGGAAGGAAGAGAAACTCTTCAGGACTTTTTGGAAATCCACAAGAAAATGTAAAACAATGTACTTTTCTTTTCCTGAGTAAGAGAGTGAGTGTTCAGGAAAGCGCTAAGCTGTGGTTCATTGTTGCACTCTAATGCCTGAGCCCTAGGAGCTCCTGAGCTGGGCCTGGCATTGGAGCGATCTCCAAGCTCCCAGAGGTGAACTTCTCAGGTCACCAACCTTCCCCCCCCCTGTGCTCTTGGACTTCCTCCCAAAAGATGTGAGGAACAGCCGGGGTGCACAGGCCTTGAACTGTCAGCATGTACACCTGGTAGTAGCAAACTTTACCCCAAGGAGAACATGGAACCAGGTCTTCATACCTGGAATGGGTCTTGGGGACAGGCACCCTACACAACAGAAACCTAGACTAAAGGGAGGAAGTTCTGGCTGCCAGCGAAGCTCACCTCCCATCCTCCTGTCCCAAAAGTTCCTAGGTCAGAACAGGCATAGATAGAGGACCAGCTGGCTCAGTAGACTCCCTGAAGACAGGAAAATATAATCTAGATATCCATCTGTTATTTATTTTTGTATAACAAATTATCCTAAAGTTTGTGTGTGGTGCTTGCACATACACATGAAACTTAGTTAAATATTTACTCAAAACTTGAATTGAAATAAGGAAGTTTGGACTTAATTGCATGCAGACATGGTTGAAACTGAGATCCAAAACTAGCCCTTCCCACGAGTTATGAAAGCTGCTTCTTCAGAGCCCACAGCTTGATGTTTTCCCCTGGGTGTTCCCTTAGTAGCCGGATGTCCTTAGACATCCTGCGCCTCAGCCTCCCCCAGCACGCTGAGATAAGATCTGGGGACATCTTGACTCTCATTCTCCCATCCTTATTCCAGCCAGAGAGAGGAGCCCCTTTGTTCAGAAGAAGAACTGAAATATCACTTTGTCACTTTCTTGTTTCTAGTACAGCAGAAGTCAAATTCTGTTTGCAAAGGAAAAAGAATTTAATCATTCTTATGATAAAAATGCCAATTTTATCAACCATCTTATAATATAATGGACAATAAGTCTAGTGGGGAGAGGACAAGAAACACAGAGACTTATGTCCTGATGCTTCTGTCCTTGTCAGGCACAGGCTAGCCTTGACTGAATTGTGCGCCTTTTAGTATATGTGCTGCCGAAGCAAGCACAGATTGTGCGCCTTTTAAATCTGGATATTATCTTAGCTGCCCACAGCCCTACAGCTACCATCCCTACAACACACACACACACACACACACACACACACACATTTCACCTAAGTTTGGGGACAACCACTCAAGACCAAAGTTTAAATTACTACCCTGGGATAGCATATATTTCTATATCAATAATGAGATGGTGAACAGGACCACTTCTGTGCCCTTGATCCTTTTTGTCACAACCTAGTGTCCTGTAGAGGTGTTCTAGGATGAGATATTTACCAAAACCAACCAATTTGTTGATTATGTTTAAATCAATTTCCTAGAAATAACTAGTCTTAAAAAAGGAAATAAAAATGTTTTATTGACATGAGAATGGACATTCATATGAACATATGATAGGAAAGGTAAACTATACAACCATGAAAGCAGTGAGTCTGAAAATGACTCCCAGCCCAATACTTGACAAAAATGGTCTGGAATTTTGCAGGAATGCTCAGGTGAGCTTAGAGGTGAGGAAAAATGAATGAGGGCGACAGCCAACAGGGAGGGCTGACACTCAGTCTCTGGGAGGTAGCTCTTGGTGGGAATAAAAAAATGCCTGAAAGCAGTAATCTGAATGAAATGATGTGAGAGATAGTACATCTCCTAGGAAAGAGTCCGAGTTCATGCCTCCTACAGTGTGAGCTTCCCCAGATCCTGGGCATCTGCATAAGCAGTGCGGAGGCGCTGAGGCCCTGTGCTCACAGGTCCTATGGGAATGGGCTTTGCTGCCCAAGCTTCCCACACAAGGGAGCTGGAAACTGCCCCACAGTTCTCGCAGGACCAGTGATTGGCCCTACACAGCCATAATAACCAGAACCCTGGGCATTCTGTGAGGATCGATCTGGTCAGTACATAAACCATGAGTCATTAAGAGCACCCTTCCTTTCCCTGTAACCACCAGAAAGTCAAGACTTTCTGGAAAACATTCCCAGGAATGAATTCCCAGGCCTGTAGCTGAATGTCAAGTGGGGGCAGCACAAGAAAATAGCTGCCTGTCTCTGTTATCAACTGCTCTGCATACATATCCTGTGTTCTCTGTAGCCATTTCCCCATCTGCCAGGGGACATTGGACATTTTCCTCGGCTTTTCCAGAATATCAGGGACAGGGCACAGCCCTGCGGTTCAAAAAAGACAGGTCTTAACACAAAGCAACAAGGTGGAGAACTCAGGGTGGCCTTTGCAGATGCCAGGATGCCCCCACGGGCTAGAAGCAGAGGGAGGGCTGGGCGCCAGGTGTGGTGCTGTCAGGCACTGTCCCAGGGATGCAGTCTGCTCTTGGTGGTTCTGGCCCTGCGTGCTCCTCAGCGCGACTGCACGCATTCCACACCTCCACATCAGTTCTGATGGCTCACAGCTCCCTCAGGTCCTGGCACAGCCCATGAGGTTAGAACTCTGGTTTCTCCCTGCCCACAGCCCCATGTACTTCCAGCCCAGGAAAGGAACACACCCTACTTGGAAGATGCACTTTTGACTCTCTCTCCACCCCCAAAATTATTTTTTTCATGATCTATAGGAAAAAAAGGGACATGATGGCAAGCCGATACTTCTGTCATCCAGGTCATCTTAGGAGCACCATCTCTGAGGAAGAGGGTGGGGATAGGATGTAACTTCTCATGGGCTGCTGGTCTTTGGGTGGCCAAGTGCGGGGACAGAGCCCCAGAGAGCAGGTTCCAGGCTCTTGGCCTCACGTAGAAAGGTGCTGGCTCAGGTGGTAGATGGCCATCAGCTGTGACTAGTTGGCCATCAGCTGTAACCAGTTAGCCTTAGCCACTAATATAACTGCTGTGGCTACACTAGTTGGTTGGTTGATTGGTTGGCAGAGAAGCTGACGGTGGATTGCGGATTCTGTGGCTCCTGCTTCCTGTGTCTCCAACCCAGCTGCCAGCGAGTATATAGTAGTATGACTCCCCTATCTACGGCTCCATTAGTGTTCATTTTGGCCTCACCATATCCTGCGTTCCTGTGCAGGGAGCGGGACCAGAGACCTTGCATGACACATGGCGCAGCAAGTAGGTACGGTGCCGGCCAAAACTCTCCAAAAGGTGGTGGATCAGCTTGTGCATGTGAGCGCTCAGTCTCGGGAAGCTCGTGAGGAGCGGCACCAGAAGCAGGAAATGCAATCTGCCTGGGAGAAACGTGACCCCTCGGTGAATTGGTGGGCCTCTCTAGCCTCCGGATGGCACACCACCCTATTGGCCATGACGGGCGTCACCTTCCTTTTGGTGATCCACTGCTGCCATGGGCTCCTAGAGTTGCAGACAGCTTATACCGAGGGCTCTACCTAATTGGACACCTGGTGCAGTGAGCAGGATTCCAGCCAGGTAGGAATGGTGTCTGAATCTGGGCAGGAGGACATGTGGCCCCCACCCAATGTGTGGTATCTGGTAGCCACTGTTCTCAGGAGTTGGACCCCCGAGGAGGGATGGGAGGACATGGATGGCTCTCTGGCCAGCGTGGAGAGGGCCCTGCAGGTTCTAGCTGAGTGATTGACGGAGGGGGCGAAGGGTACAGCAGAACCATGTGGCAGGTGAGCAGATGCCGGGGTCTGCCTTTGAAATGGCAGGAGATAGCACATACCTGTTACGATTGTGCCATCGGTGCCCAGGACAGACCCCAGTACCTGCTGTAGCTTTGTGCTCAAAGGGCTTGAACTAAGGTGTTATGTTGCTCCAAGTAGACACCCCACTTGGCAAGGGTGGTGGACATGCCCATGTGTCACCACTCTCACCACCTGGATCTGGAGATGGAACTCTCTAACCGACATCTGTAAACTGAGGCCATGTTTCCCTGGTCTTGGGCCAAACTATGGCAATTCTGTAACCTTTGTCACAGGGACGGATGCACTGTCTTGAAGGCTAGCTTTTCCATTTTGCCTGGGGAACAGAGAATGCTGTCTACTCCCTCATCCCATAAACGTAGTAGCCAAACTGAGATTGTCTCTCCAGGGCTCTGTCGGCACCACCTCCCCAGCTCCTGCAACTCAGTGGGAGTGTAAGACGTGTAGGTTGTGAACTCAGTCACAGCGGGTTTGCCGACAGCAACACCCCCGGGGCCCAAAGGTTAACCACCTGATTACATCAGGTGTAACCATCTGATGCTGGGGCATCAGAAGGATGTGGTATTCATCTTCCAACTTTGGCCATTGGCTGAGGGCTCCTCCCAGGGACAATACGTCTCCAGCAGTCCAACCTACCCCTCACAGGTGGAGAGGAAGCCCTTAGGCAGAGAGGCTCAGGTGCTTGCCATAGGCCCTGCCAGAGAAGAACTCTCTGAGAGTGTTTACCTATCAGCCAGGTGGCCTCTAAGCTTCACCATCTCGAGTGTGTCTAAGTTAGAACTTGCTCCTATGTTATTGTTGACTTCCCCTGCTGGCCTTGACCTGCACACAAGTGCTAGTTTCCACATCCAGGTTTCAGAAAGTTCCTCTTTCAGGTCATTTTAACTCCCTTTAATCATTTCAGCCCATCCCTACACACACACACACACACACACATTGTAGTAGCCAGCCTCCAAGATGGCCTGCACTGACGCTCATCTCCTATTCTTCATGCCCTTGTAGAATCCCCTCCCACACTGAACAAGGGCTAATCTGGGTTACCAACAACACAGGGAAGACGTGATGGTGTGTGACATCTGAAGCAAGGTCACAAAAGACATTGTGGCTTCCATCTTGGTCTCTCAGAACGCTGTCTGGAGGAAGTAAGCCAAAATGTCAAGCACATAAAAACACTTGGGAGAGGCCTATGTGGAGAACAGAGATCTCCTGTAATAGTTAACACCGACCTACAGCCATGAGAGTGAGCCACCTGGATTCTCCAGCCAAATTAACCTTCAGCTGCGAGCAGTGTGGTCAATGTCTGAGTTTAACTTCATGAGAGGTGACTCCTGGAAACACCCAGCCAAGCCATGCCCAGATTCCTGAGCCACAGACACTATAAGAGACATAAATAAATTGCCACTAAAGGCAGGGTCATTATGTAATACAATAGTCATGCAGGATTAAATAATACATCCTTCTGTGTGCATGTACACGCACACACACACACACGCATGCACACACAAATGCAGCCTACTCTTCATGCACCATCCTTCTTGCATTTTTTCTGCCTCAATTCAAAACCAAAAGTAAAACACAAATCTCCTATAACTTAACTATCTCTCAGGTTGATCTTGGGTTTAAAACTGTTTCTAAGCCATTAGGCTGTGTCTTTACAGGAGTCCTGAGCAGGGAGATTTCTGTGGAAATCTATAGATGGATCCATAGATGAACACTGTCAAGGCAACCAGACCCTCAGAGCCTTGCAGAAACTACCTACCAGCTTGAAGCAATTGAGGGCTGGGTCCTCCTGTTAGTTCTTCAGAAAGCTGTCAGTGAAAAGTAACTTGTGTTCAGAGTCTGAGGAAATATGGAAACAGTTTCACACTCCCTTCCATTCTCAGTAGCATATTACCCCTGCTATTAGATGGATTAGCCAACTAGAAGAGGCTGCCCAACACTGTGAAAAGGCATGATGTTCTCAACATCAGTCCCTGAAGAACACACAAAACAGCAAAAAGTCCACGGAAACAAAGTGAATGGTTATTTAAATGTTTTGCAAGTGTCTTTGCTTCTTCTTTAAAATGGAAGTTAGAGCGGCAGAATATACTAGAAGGCAATTAGACATCTTTGCATTGTTTCTTCAGCATAGTGAATTCAAATTTCCAAGGTTTGGATGCCACAATAAAGGTGCAAAGAAATACCTAAAGGAGACAAAAAGAATTTGCTTTAAGAAAGAAAAGTGAAAAATCTGTTTTTTTAAAGTTTCTATTACCAGGTGTGAGGATTTGGCTTCAGGAGGAGTAGGAGGTAGTCTGAGCCAGTTATGCCCCCACAGCCTCCTGGAACCTGATGGCAGAGGAGCCAGCCTCACTGACCAGGATAGACCCCTGCCAATCCACTTCCCTGTAATATGAAGCCATCACAGGCTTGGCTGTATTTCCTCCAGAAGGGCAAGGGCCAGAGCCCAGGAAGTGGCTAATCTCAGAAATCATCACATCCAGCTGTCATAACTTCTGTAGCCCACTGAGACCCTGTGCTGCCTGGAGGACGCAATGGTCCTTCCCGGAGGAGGCAATGCAAGAAGAATAGTACAAGGTCCTGCGTGCCTTGGTGAGAGAGGGTCAAAATCTGGACAGAGACCACCAAGAATTCTTGCAGTTGGGGAGGTGAGAGGAGGCATATAGGACTCTTTCCAGGGCTTGCAGGGCTTCAGGCCCACAGTGTGGGATGAATTCATTTGTGTCCCTCTTCTGTCTCCTAAAAATATTATTCAGTTAAAATAAAAACATAAAGTAGGGATACCTCCATTATATCAATGAAAACATGAATGGCAACATCAAGTAGAATTAAAGTTGTATAAAATATAAAAACTGAGGGATCAGTTTGAGGGAGAAAATAGGACCAAGCTACCAGTAACCCAGATAGGCCACTGAAGGACTGAGGCCGAATTGGAGGGATGTCCATGCCAGATGCGCATTCAGGATGGGTTGAGCTAATGCACAGCAATAGTGGGGAGGGCAGCGTGTGGGCTTATCACAGAGTTAAGTAATTGCTTCACTTCTGGATCAGTCAAGGTAAACAGGAAACGATCATGAAACAGAGGGATTGAAAACTCAATTATCAATATCAATCTTAGAGGACATTTTAGCAATGTACATTAAAATTTTTCAAGAGGTAAAAAAATATTGAATGAGTAGTTCAACTTGTAGGGACTTTGTCTACAAGGAAATAATAATCAGGTATACACAAAAATAGAAATAAAGAGTATTCATTAAAACACTGTTCATAATAGTTAAAAATTAGGCAAACAATCAATTCTCAGGGATTGGCTAAATAATATGTGGAAACATCATTAAATAAAACCAAATAGTTCCATTATATGATGCTTTCAAATAATTTTAGTTTTGGAAATCCTTAGAGGTTATTATTAAATGAAAAGCTAGATAATGGAACAATGTACAATAGGATTCCCAACTACACAAAAATGCAAGTATAACATAAAATATAGAGAAAAAGCTAAGATGCATAAAGATATATTGACAGTGGTAAACTTTATATAATGCTATTTTAGTTGGATTTAAGGTACTTAATACTTTTGAAACTTTCCAAATTTTCTCTATTAAATGAATAAGGCCAATAACTATTTAAAATAATATAAAATTTAAAAATTTATTTTAAGGTGCCTAGATGTTTATTCTTTCTTACTTTCTAAACTCCAATAAACAACTAAAGAAAACAGATAAGCTCACATCTCTAGGAATTCTATGAAACAGGAAAAGACCCCACGCGAAGACAGAGACAGGGAGGAATCTTGCATGAGACATGGGTGCAAGTAAGTTTATGGAAGTCTATTGAATGATGTGTACTCAATATACAGAATGAGTGCATAAGAGGAAACCAAGAGAGTGAACTTCCTCCAAATCCCACAAATCTTACAGTCATCCTTGACTTTCCTCCTCTCACACTCCATGTCCAATCCTTCAGCAAATTGTGCCCAAGCCTTCCACAGACATCCAGAGCTGAGCACCTCCACCATCCTAACCAACATCATCTCCATCTGATCTATTTCAATAGTCTCCTAATAGACTCATATTGATCTTGCTGTCTCTACCCATGCCCCTAGGCTGGATTTGCTCCATTTGTCCCTCCATATCTACACTCCTTTTGTCTCTACCCAGTATGTCTTGAAAGACCAACAACTTCTATGGGCTGTGCCAATGGGCATCCTTGCCTTCTAACCTCTATAGATCATGTCAATGGGCATCCTCTGATTTCCAGTTGGGTTTGGTCAAGGGAGATAGAGGCAGGAAAGTGGGAGGCACGAGGAGAGTGAGCTCAGAGGTTTATAGTGGATTGGCTGTATTCCTCCACCTGAGTCCATGGCTCCTGATAGAGGCCCTCTGATGGCTCCAGAGTAAAGGATATTAAAAAGTCAGTTAGTCCTAGAAATGAAAACCTGGATGATCATATAGACATAGTAAAACATCTCAACCTTACTAGAAATCAATGAGATACAAAGTGAAATAATGAGGAGATAACATTTCATATATGTCAGACTAGAAAAATTTTAGACTCATAACACCAAGTGTTGGTAAGGCTGAGGAGAAATGAACAATCACACACACAACTGACGGAAGATATGCTGGTTCAACCACACTGGGGAATAAAATTGAAGTCATGTGTCATGTGTGGCCTACCACACAAAATTTGAAGTTTCACGTGCTCCACAATATGCAGTCCCACTCTCAATATCCCTGGAGAAAGCACGCGCTGTGACTTTTACCACAACATTGTTCTTAAGAGTGAAAAAGCTTAAATAATCTAAAGTGTTCAAAATAGGGAAATGGTTAAATACAACATAATATCGTTACATGAGTTCCATATATAGTAATAAATACAGTTTTTAGTCAATTTCTATATATATCAACTGGCCCAACAAGTCATTTGACATGAATAGAAAATAGTGCCAATATGAATAAATCTCAAAACATATCATTGAGTGAAAATAAAAACCAGAGAAAATTCCAAAATTTATGTAAATTTTGAAAAACGCACAAAACTTTACATACGTAGATAAAAGTATTTTAAAATGGGTAGAAACACTACTTACCAATTTTAAGAGAGTGGTTATCTTTGGGAGGGGAGTGGGAGGGATGTGTAACATTTTACTTGTTAAAATAAATATTTTAAATTAATGTAATGAAATAACAGCTATAAAATCTGTGGGGCAGGCACATGGGTATTTGATATATCATTCTTAGTATCTACCAGAATTTTTGAAATATTACTTAATTGAAAGCGATTTCTAATAATTTATATAACAAGTATCTACTCTTTAGATGTAGCCATCCACTTGCATTTGGTTGTTCTGCTGTGGTGTCTACTATTCATTAGAATATGAAGATATTTTTTATTTGAGCATATCTGGATAAGTTTTGGCAACCACTAATCTGACGTTATTTAGTCATGTCTTATGCCAGCTTTAGCATCTATTAAATAGGTGAAAAAATACAGAAGGCACAGAAAGATGATGATAGACAGACAGATAGATAGATAGATAGGTAGATAGATAGATGATAGATATATATCTGCAACTTCATTTATAAAAAGAAAAATTGGAAATAACTTCTATGGAAAGATCACCAAGACAAATTTAAAAAGGTGAAAAAGGAAGTTACATCGAAATATACATAGTACATCAACAGTTGTTTAAAAAAGGAAGGAGAAGAAAGACTATATTGATTTATACAAATTTATAGTAACGTTATCTTGGAAATATCCACACAGATGATCCCAGTGGTTACTCTTAGAGAGGGGACAGAATCGGAGGGAGAGCCTCAAGGTGCCCAGAGGGGCATGGCATCACCTTTGGCACTTATATTTTTATGAAAATATATTTTTAGAAAATATTTTATGTACACTTTAAAAGATTAAATTTAAATCCACAATGTCCCTGTTTTTTTAAATTTAATAACATACTTTATATAATTAACCCAATATATCCAAACTAGTATCATTTCAACAAGTAATTAATATGAAATCAATTTTACCAAGTTTTCAAAATTTTATATGTATGTTAAACTTTCAGCACATCTCAATTTGGCCAAGTTCTGTTCTAGCTGCTCAATAACCATGTGTGGCAAATGGGCTGCTCTAAATATAGGCCCACAATGTTCAAAATGACCTAGAAAAATTGAAGGCATCATATCTATTTTACACACAAGAAATATGCAGCATGGGAAAGTCACATAACTTCATCAGGATTTATTATTTAAAAGCAGTCCTGTGTCTCTCCAGCATCTGTATTGATTTTTTTTTTTTACAATGTTCCTGTTAATCCAATGTGTTGAGGTTATGGAAATTTCTTACTGACCCATTTGTGACAGTGTACATTTGTGCATGAGGCCTGGCAATACCTGGACCCAGCTGGCATTGTTCCTCATCTGTGTCATGAAGAAGCAGAAGACTGAACATGTGAGACTATAGTGGGTATGTGGAACGTCTGGGCTAAGAGTCTTGGGGATGTCCTAAAAACTCCAGGTCTTTCGTACAGCAGCTGGACTATTGTAATCAGCCAACACTGCAGCCTTCTGGCATTAGCGACTGCAAAGCAATCACAAACTTGCAGAGTTGGTCACACCATGTTTTCAACTTGGTAAGCACCCTCCAGTAAATGGCACCTGGGGCAGATGGTCCCACCAAGACAGTTGCCATCAAATCCTTTCCTGCCAGTATATGCACGATGCTCTGTTCAGGGAGAGGGGAGTCTATGCTCTTCCATTGAATTTGGGCTGAACTTGTGACCTGCTTTGACCAAAACAATGTGGTAAAAGGGACATTCTGAAACTTCCAAGTCAAGGTCTGAGGAGGACTGGTGGCATCTTCTGCTTCTTCCTCCTAGAAGTGTAATTTCCCTGGGACGACCATGTTGTGAGGAAGCCTAAGTGTAGGATGATCAATTCATCTCAACTTTCCAAGGATTTTACTGGTTTTAGCACATGGAAGTCCCACATCCTAGGAGACCTCTTAGTCTTGGACAAACCAGGATAACTGGTCACCTTACAAATTTGTCCCACAGGGAGTCCCATAGCAGAGTGAGAAAGATGACAGCCAACCCTAACTGTTTCAACTGTTCCAGCTGAGACACCAGACATGTAAGTAGAGCAGCCATCTGAAACATTCCTGCCCCAGCACACACCACAGGGGGCAGAAACCAGTCTAGATTGCAGAATAGTGAGAAATAAATAATCACTTGGTGTTGCTTTAAGCGTGTGTGTGTGTGTGTGTGTGTGTGTGTGTGTGTGTGTGTGTTGACAGGGTGAGGGGAAAGTGGTATCAGCAACAGAAAATAAAAATGGTGCTCTATGTCTGGAACCTGGCCATCTTCGGTCTTCAATATGATCAGAATATGGTTTAAAAAGTAAACTCAAGAGTGACGTCATAGGAATGGTGGCAGCAAGATTGTCTTCTTGAGTTCTCCTCCGGAACTTACAACAAATTGAACATCTATAACCCATCAAAAGACTCTCCGCTCATCACACAGAACAGCTAAAAGGATTACTTGAAGGTGGGCAAATTGGGGAGCAAAGGAAGAGGGAAGGGAGCAGAGTGGAGACATGGCCTGCATCCGCAGCTGGGAACACACAGGGGGTCCCAGGACAGAACAGAGACTGCAAGAGCCAGGAGGTGGGGCTCTTGAGAGCCAAGAGCCAGGGCTCTTTCCCTGCATCCCACAGCTGATTTCTCCTGCCAAGAGAGCAGCATATCCAGCTTTTGAGGCAGAAACCTCAGCTGAGACCTCTAGCTGGGACCTAGGTCAGACAAAGGACGAAAACTCCAAACCTGGGCCCCTCCCCCCACTCTCCCAATCCTACTCCCGCCCTTCCAAAGACTCAAGTTGACCCCTACACTGAAGAATAGTGTCAGATTACAGAGCAGCAGTAGCTCTCAGGATCTGGGAAGACCCGGACTGCACCTATGACCCAGGGAAGAGGCTGGGAGGAGTGTGAGACTGCTGGGCTGAGAGAGAGAAGACTCCTCCATCCCTAGTCCCCATGTTTCCTGGCCTGCCTAGGGCAGGGCAATTCCAACTGTGGAGACACACCCAGGGGTCAGCAGCAGGGGGCAGGGGCAGGGGCAGCTTGTGCTTTCAGCAGCTCAGAAATCTCAAGCCCTCCACACACAGTCACGAACACACACACACACACACACACACACACACACACTAAAGAAGTGTCCTAAGACTCAGGAGACCTGGGCATAGGGCTGCCTGTGTTACTTTCAGTACACATATGTGCAGGCAAGAGTGGAAACTGCACTGACTTTGTAAAAACTACCATTCGTACCCCATAGCCCCACTCATCTACAACTGCAGTGCCAGGGTCACTCAGGGCATCAAATGGCTGGCTCTGCCTGAACGAGATGCAGAGGACTCTTTGGTACAGTAGAGGGAAACCTGGAGGTTACTTGGGCTTAAACCAAGACTGGCACTGCTTGTTTTATTGTTTTTGTTTTTTTGTATTTTTGGTATTTTTGCCTGTGTTGAGTGTGGGTTTTCGGTTGTTTTTACATGTGAGTGTATTTGATTTTTTTCTTTGTTGTTGTTGTTGTTGTGCTTGGTGATTTGCTTTGTTCTGAAATTTCCCTACACCAGGGCCCAGCCCAAGAGGCACAAATTCAACACACCCAGAGGCCAACTCCAGACCAAACCAGGGTATTACCAGATTTGACCTACAAGTGACACACAAAAAGGGAATTCTCTACAGGCACAAGAGCCCATAGGAGCCAAGCCTCATTTGAGTGGTCAACCCTCAAGCAGCAGATCATCCACTGTAGGCAGAGCCAAGTCTCACAGCTAGTCAGCCTAGAAGTCCATCCCACTGACTGACAAGCCAAAAGCAATTAAAGCTCAACTTTAACAGGACAATGTACACAACACAAGGGTCTCCTTTAGAGCACACTCACAGCAGTATAGGGAAGTGGTGCAAATCAAATATAAAGGATACATACAATATAAGATAACCATATGATTTCACTGATATGTGGTATATAAACCAAAAACAACAAAAGAACAAGAAACAAATGAGAAACAAAAACTCATAGACACAGACAATAGTTTAGTGGTTACCAGAGGGTAAGGGGGTTGGGGGGTGGGAGATGAGGGTAAGGGGGATCAAATATATGGTGATGGAAGGAGAACTGACTCTGGGTGGTGAACACACAATGGGATTTATAGATGATGTAATACAGAATTGTACACCTGAAATCTATGTAATTTTATTAACAATTGTGACTCCAATAAATTAAAAAAAAAAGAAAAAAAGAAAAAAGAAAGATAACCCAGCAAAAACAAAGAACCCTAGGGGATCTACCTAATACATCAAAGCAAACACAGAGAGTCAGCCAGAATGGGGAAACAAAGAAACATGTCCCAAATAAAAGAACAGAAGTAACCTCCAGAATTGGAACAAAATGAAATAGAGGTAACCAACCTATCAGAGACAGTGTTCAGAACACTGATGAAAAGAATGTTTAAGGAGCTTTGGAATGACATAAAGAAAGATGGAGAAATCACTAATAAATTAAAAAAAAAAAACTTAACAAAGCAAAAAAAAAATCATAATGAACAACCACTTAGAACTGGAGAATACAATCATTGAAATAAAGAACACACTTGAAAAAATTATCAGCAGGATAGATCAGCCAGAAGATTGAATCAGCTACTTAGAAGACAAGTTAGCAGAGATTACCCAAACAGAACAACAAAAAGAAAAAAGAATAATAAACAATGAAAATGGTTTAAGAGACTTCTGGGATAACATCAAGCGCAACCACATGCACATCATAGGAATACCAGAAGGTGAAGAGAGGAAGCAAGGGACTGAGAACATATATGAAGTAATAATGACCGAAAACTTCCCTAACCTGGTGAAGGAAACCGACATACAAGCCCAGGAAGTGCAGAGACTTCCAACCAGGATAAACCCAAACAGGTCCACACCAAGACACAGTATAGTTAAAGTGGCAAAGCTTAAAGACAAAGAGAGAATCCTACAGGCGGCAAGAGAAACACAGCGGGTTACATACAAGGGAACTCCTATAAGACTATCAAATGACTTTTCTACAGAAACTATGCAGTCAAGGAGGGAGTGGCAGGAGGTATTCAAAGTAATGAAAAACAAAGGCCTACAACATAGATTACTTATCCAGCAAGGATATCATTTATAATTGAAGGAGAGATAAAGAAGTTCCCAGGAAAGAATAAGCTAAAGGAATTTATTACCACCAAGCCAGAATTGCAGGAAATATTAGAAGGGCTTCTGTAAGCAGAAAAAAAGATGAAACAATTTAACAATGGCAATAACTATGTGGCTATCAATAATCACTTTAAATGTAAATGGATTAAATGCTTCAATCAAAAGACATAGGGTGGCTGAGTGGATAAGAAAGCAAGACCGTTGCATAGGGTGTGTACAAGAGACTCATCTCACATCAAAAGACACACACAGACTGAAAGTGATGGCTTGGAGTAAGATATTTCATGCAAATGGAAATGAGAAAAAAATCTGGAGTTGCAATACTTATATCTGACAAAATAGACTTTATAATGAAGAATATATTAAAAGACAATGATGGGCACTCTATAATAATAAAGGGATCGATCCTACAAGAGAACATAACCCTATTAGACATCTATTCACCCAACATAGGAGCACCTAAATATATAAAACAGATATTGACTGACATAAAGACAGAGATCAACTGTAACACTATCATAGTAGGGGACTTCAACACACCTCTGACAACAAGGGACAAGTCTTCCAGTCAGAAATCTGTATGGAGACAATGGCCTTAAATGACAGATTGGACCAGTTGGATTTAATTGATATTTTCAGAGCATTTCACCCCAATGCTGCAAAATACACGTTCTTCTCAAGCACACATGGAATATTTTCCAAGATAGACCACATGTTAGGCCACAAACAAGTCATGATAAATTTAAGAAAATTGAAATCATACCAATTGTATTCTCTGACCACAGTGCTACGGAATTAGAAATAAACTACAGGAAAAAAACTGGAAGACACAGAAATACGTGGAGGCTGAGTAACAGGTTACTAAATAACGAATGGGTCAACCAGGAGATCAAGGAAGAAATAAAAAGATATCTCGAGACAAACGAAAATGAAAACATGATGACCCCAAATCTATGGGATGCAGCAAAAGCAGTCCTAAGAGGGAAATTCACAGAAATGCAGGCCTACCTAAAGAAACAAGAAACATCACTAATCTACATTTTATCTTCACACTTAAGGGATCTGGAAAAAACAGCAAAGTAAGTCCAAAGGGAGTACAAGGAAGGAGATAATAAAGATCAGAGGGGAAATAAAATGAAATAGAGACCAAAAAAACAATGCAAAAGATCAATGAATCCAAGAGCTGGTTTTTAGAGAAGATGAAAATCGACAAACCTTTGGCAGACTCATCTAAAAAAAGAGAGAACCCAAATTAATAAAATCAGAAATGAAAGAGGAGAAGTGACAACAGACACTGCAGAAATACAAAACAATTTAAGAAATTACTACGAGCAACCATATGCCAACAAATTAGACAACCTGGAAAAAAATGGACAATTTCTAGAAGCATAAAACCTTCCAAGGCTAACTCAAGAAGAAACAGAAAACCTGAATAGACTGATTACCACCAGGGATATTGAATCAGTAATCAACAACACCCAACAAACAATAGCCCTGGACCCGATGGCTTTATAGGTGAATTTTACAAAACATTCAAAAAAGATTTATCACCTATTCTTCTCAAACTATTCGAAAAAAATCCAGAAGGAGGGAAGGCTCCTATTATGAGGCCACTATCATGCTTATCCCAAAATCAGACAAAGACACCACAAAAAAAGAAAACTACAGGCACATATCTCTAATGAAGATAGATGCAAAAATCCCCAACAAAATATTAGCAAACAGAATTCAGCAATACATTAAAAAGATCATACACCATGATCAAGTGGGATTCATCCCTGGCATGCAAGGGTGGTTCAACATTCGCAACTCAATTAATGTGATACACTACATTAACAAAATGAAAAATAAAAATCATGTGATCATATCAATAGATGCAGAAAAAACATTTCACAAAATCCAGCAGCCATTTATGATAAAAACTCTTAAGAAAGTGGCAATAGAGGGATCATATCTCAATATAATAAAGGCCATATATGATAAACCCACAGCTAACATCATTCTCAATGGGGAAAAGCTAAAACCATTCTCCTTAAGATCAGGAACAAGGCAAGGTTGTTCACTTTCTCCACTTCTATTCAATATAATTCTGGAAGTTCTAGCCACAGCAATCAGACAAGAAAAAGAAATAAAAGGCATCCAAATTGGTAAGTAGGAAGCAAAATTGTCATTATATGCTGATGACATGATACTATATACAGAGAAACCTAAAGACTCCACCAGGGTGGACGGGTGGCTCAGTTGGTTAGAGCGTGAGCTCTGGGTAAAAAGGCTGCCTGTTCGATTCCCACATGGGCCAGCAAACTGTGCCCTCTGCAACCAGAATGAAGTCAATGAGTTGCCGTGGAGCTCCAGGGTGGCCAGATGGTTCAGTTGGTTGAGCACCTACTTTCAACCACAAGGCTGCCAGTTCAAACCCCACAAGTGATGGTGGGCTGCGCCCCCTGAAACTAACAATGGCAACTGGACCTGGAGCTCAGCTGCAACCTTCACAAGTAAGATTGGAAAGACAAGAACTTAACTTGGATGGAGTTGATGAGTCCTGGGAAAAACACACTATTGTTCCCCAATAAAAAGTCCTGGAAATACACTCTATTCCCCAATAAAGTCCTGTTCTCCTTCCCCAATAAAGTCTTACAAAAAAAGACTCCACCAAAAAACTATTAAAACTGATAAATGAGCTTAGTAAAGTAGCAGGGTACAAAATTAATATTCAGAAATCAGTTGCATTTGTATATACAAATAATAAAATATCAGAAGGAGAAATTAAGAAAACAATACCATTTACAATTGCTTCAAAGACTATAAAATACCTGGGAATAAATTTAACCAAAGAAGTAAAAGATCTGTACTCAGAAAATTATAAGACACTGAAGAAATTAAAGAAGATACAAATAGATGGAAACACATACCATGCTCATTGATAGAAAGAATTAATGTCGTTAAAATATCCATACTGCCTAAGGCAATATACAATTCAACACAATTCAACACAATTCCTATCAAACTACCAAGGACATTTTTCACAGAAATAGAACATATAATCCTAAAATTTATATGAAACCATAAAAGACCCTGCACAGCTTCGGTAATCTTGAGAAATAAAAACAAAGTGGGAGGTAAAATGATACCTGACATCAAATTATACTACAAGGCTACAGTAATCAAAACAGCATGATATTGGCATAAAAACAGAAACATAGATCAATGGAACACAATTCAGAGCCCAGAAATAAATCCACGCCTATATGGTCATTTAATCTACAACAATGGAAGCAAGAATATACGGTGGGGTAAAGACAGTCTATTCAATAAATGGTGCTGGGAAACCTGGACAGACACATTGAAAAACATGAAGGTGGGCCACCTCCTTACATCATATACAAGAATAAATTCAAAATGGCTTAAAGACTTAAATGTAAAATCTGAAACCATAAAATTCCTAGAAGAAAATATAGGAAGAAAGTTTACAGACATTACCTGGAGTAATATTTTTACTGATATGTCCCCTTGGGCAAGGGAAGTAAGAGAAAAAATAAACATGTGGGATTACATCAAACTAAAAAGTTTTTTCACAGCAAAGGAAACCATCAATAAAACAAAATGGGATCCTACTGAATGGGAGAAGATGTTTGCCAATGATATATCTGATAAGGGGTTCTCACTCAACTCAACTCCAAAAAAACAAACAACCCAATTCAAAAATGGAAGGAAGACATGAAGAGACATTTACCTAAAGAGGATATACAGGTGGCCAGCAGACATACGAAAAAAATGCTCAACCTCACTAATCATTAGAGAAATGTAAATAAAACCACAATGAGATACCACCTCACCCCACTCAAAATGGCTATCATCAATAAATCAACAAATAACAAGTGTTGGTGAGGATGTGGAGAATAGGAAACCCTCCTGCACTGTTGGTGGGATTGCAGATTGGTGCAGCCACTATGGAAAACAGTATGGAGGCATCTCAAAAAACTGAAAATGGAACTACCTTATGACCCAGCAATTCCACTCCTAGGTATCTATCCGGAGAAATCCAAAACTCTAATTCAAAAGAATTTATGCACCTCTATGCTTCTGGCAGCACTATACACAATAGCCAAGTAATGGAAACAACTGAAATGTCCATCGGTAGACTACTGGATTAAGAAATGTGGTATATTTATACAGTGGAGTATTACACAGCCATAAAGAAGAAAGAAATCTTACCATTTGCAACAACATGGATGGACCTAGAGAAAATTATGCTAAATGAAATGTCAGACAGAGGAAGACAAATACCATATCATGTCACTTACATGTGGAATCTAAATAAAAGAATAAATGAATGAACTAATCAGAAACAGTCTCAGAGACATAGAGGAAAAACTGAGGTTTGCTAGATGGGAAGGGTGGTGGGGATAAGGGGGAAGGTGAGGGGACTAGGAAGCACAATCAGTAACCACAAAATTGCATGGGGATACAAAAGTCAATTTGGGGAATGTAATCAATAATGTAAAGATTTGTTGGGTATCTTATTGACACGTGTCTCATTAGGGAGACCACCTCAGGGAAGATGTAGATGCCTGATCACTGCACTGTACACCTGAAGCTGAAGCTGAACAATAATGAATGTCAACTACAATTTTATATATATATATATATATACATATATATATAAATATATATATATATATAAAATATATATGTGTGTGTATATATATATTGGGGGAGGGGAGTTATCACTGTGTGAGGTATATAAATGATAAATGTCTAACTGTTACATTGTTTTGTACACCTGAAACTAATAAATAAATAATAATAAAAAAAGTAAACTTGAAAATCAAAGCAGCATTAGTTCTATCAGTTTTCTCTGTCTGGAACACAAACCTAACCATGGCCATCACTTTCTCCTGTCTCAACCACATACCTTTTGCATTTTGGGATCCTGTTGTAACAAACAGTTTTCATTTTCCCCTGAAAGTTTCTTGCACATTGTTCGGGCAATTTTGACTTCAAGAAAGTAGTCCAAACTATCTGTGACCTGTCAAAAATTAAATATCATAAATGAATATATGGTATACATTCAAATAAATATGACAAATAAATATGACATTGACAAATAAATATGCCATTGACTGCTTAGGATCAGTGACCCTCTCTCCTACAGCTTTTTTTTTTGTTGTCTTCATCCAGAACTTTATTGAAAACACATCCTCAAATACATAACCATTTGTTTAAACAATGAATAGCATGGTAGCTTACATGGGTGAGTCAGTTCATTGGAAGGTCAATAGTGAAAAACACCACAATCTGGATGGCAAGACAAATATCAACAAATATGTTTTCAGCTCTAATGTTCATTTGGCATCCACAAAATGAGCCAGCTCAAACCAAAAATTGGACAAAATTAACATCAACATTAAAAATACAAGTTGCAACATAAAACCAGACTGTGAAAACCAAAGCTGCTACTCAGGGCTCTTTGGGAATATCAGTCCGATCAGAGGCAGATGGTTAATCATATTAGCTTTGTTGTCCCCCCTCAGGATCAGGATCATGTTGATTGTCTATCTGGGTTTGTAGGTTCTTGGCTAAGTTCTCAAATTCATAGAATACAGCAATAAGTGACTCAAGACTGAAATCATCATCAATTAAGGCCATTGTTCCATTTCTTATAATATTAATGATATTCCAAAACACTTTAATAACAATTTGAATATTATCATTTGTCTCTTCTATGTTAAAGAGACCCACAAATATCGATAGAGCTTTGGCCCTAAATAGATTTTTGGCCACCACAGCATTTTCAGACAAATTCAACAGCATTTTCTGAATGTGAAATTTTGTTGTTGCGTCACCTGTCACTAATAGGGAGAGAAACCCAGATAGAAAATTGGCAACCAGTGTATGATAGTCAGTAGTTGTAGTGAGGTATCTAAGCAGCCTTAATTTAAGCAGCTGCTCGGGGAAATCCACTGCTTGTGCAAGGGTTTCCTCACATACTTGACATATGAATGTCTCAATCATGTTTAGATTTGGATATGGTGGAGCCACGTGAATCATACATTCTTAACTCGGAAAGAGGGATAATTGAGCAAGGTTTGAATAAGTCAGATGACACCCGAATCCTGAATGAAATCTTGGGTAAATTGAGAAGCACCTCTCATACCCACTGCGATTTTAGGTATTTCCTGAATAAAAGGATCTCAGATTTTGTCCATTAACAAAAGGAGTTCTTCAAACTCTCCAGAACCGATTTTAAGTTCACATTGGATGCAGCTGCAGGACCAAATCTCAGGCTCTGCATTCTCCCTGGTCCTAAGGTGCTCCTGAATTTTCCTGACTGACCTGTAGGATGGTTCCTACTGAAATGGGAACTCAGGATCAGGCTGATCGGGCTGAAGCACAGATTCCTGCTCTTCCCCTTCTGGGGTATGTTCTGCATTCTGAGAATGCAGAGAATTCTCAAATTCTCTCAAACAGTTCAGAGTATGCAGCTGCTGCTGCTTCTTCAGGAGTTCTAAAGCGGTTTGGGGATGGGAAACCAACCAAGTAACAAGGACCAGGTTTGAACTCAACAGTGATTTCTTCCCAGGTTTGGGGAGTAGATTCAGGCCCAGAGACAAGGAAGAGCCCAGTACCATCCTGAAGCCCAGGGCCCATCTTTCTGTGTATAAGGGCCCAGGCCCATCTTTCTGTGCCCTGGGCTTCAGGACGGTACTGGGCTCTTCCCTGGATGATTTATTAATTTCCTCAGCTGAATCGCGGAACCTGGGACTAGCCTTATATACCGGATTGGGATTTAGGTCAAAGTAGGCTTCATCCCGGTCCCAGAACCAGGATCCAAATATGGCCTCTTCTTCAGACTCTGGTCTGGTCTCTTCTCTGGCCATAAACCCCAAACAACTTTTCCTCAATCCTGAACGAGGATCCACTGATGGTCCCCTCCTCAGCCCCAAACCTGGGAAGCATGGACTCACAGATGGCAGAAGGCCCGGCCTCCATGCTGGCCTCTTTCTCTGCCCCGAACCAGGACCCAATGCTGACTTCCTCCTCAAACCTGGGCTCCTGTTTGACCCTATCACTGTTATCAGCATCTTTCTGGGTCCTGGGCTTCAGGACGGTGTTGGGCTCTTCCTTGTCTCTGGGCCTGAATCTACTATTGGCCTGTTCTCCAGGCACAAACCAGGACTCCTTAAAGTACTCATCTTCAGACTCAGAAACATCCTCTATCTTTGTAGTGAGCTTGGCCCTAACATTTGCCTCATCTCTTAGTCTGCACCTGAACAAGGTATTGGTATTTTTGCCTCCCCCGCCCCACCCCGCACAAGTGGAATGGGTTGCCAGACTCCTCCTCAGACCCAGACCAGGAATCAATATAGGGATCTTGCTTGGATTTGGGCCTAGACCTGGGGCTAGGCTGACGTTTAGCCTGTGCCTGGACCTGGTATTGGCCTCTTCTCTGGGTCACGATCTAATGCTGGCCTCTTTTCCAGCTGAGAAAGAAGACATCACAGAGTTATCATCTGCTGCTCAGAGCCGAGATTCATTAGAGCCCACCCGCTCTGGAGGGCTGGGATAGCACCAGGCCTCGGTATTACATTCCTCCCCTGATCCAAACCAGGGTTGGATTCCCGGCTAACCCTGGGAGCCAGGAAAGGTCTCAGCATCCACACTGAGCAGTTCTCTATCTACAGACATGGCCTTAAGTTTAGCACATGACTCGCAGTCAGTATGGACCAGTGGCCAGGCTACTACATTGGTCTGGGGCACACTCTTTGTTTGGGACATTACCTCAGCCCCAAACTCAGTCTGGGCCCAAGCCTGGATGTTATCCTTGGGCCTTGACCCAGTGATTGCCCTGGCCTCTGTTTTTGGCCTTGCCTCAGACATTGTCTGGGCTTCAATTATGGACCTTGCCCTAGCCATCAATTGAAATCAGTTTGGGGCCCTGATCCAGCCATCGCCTGGGAGTCCGTTTCAGGCCATGCCCTATTCATGGCCTTGGACTCAGTTTTGGGCTTTACCCCATTCATAGCCTTGGATGCAGTTTTGGGCCTTGCCCCAAGCATTACCTGGGCCTGGGTCCGAATCTTGTGTGTGACCAAAGGGCTTCGTTCTCTCTCTCAGCCCCACTCCTAACCTCTTCTCCAGCCTTCTTTTTAGGCTTGGCCTGGGCTCCATGCTCAATCTCAGCCCCAGTCATAGTACTAGTTACACAGAGGAGGCAGTTAAATATCAGTACCATAGTCCCCGCCTCTACTCCAGACCTATCATAGTTCTGTATCTTCACACTCTGATCTTTTGGTGATTCAGGTGATACAATTGGAAATAAGAGTCAATCACCAGTCCAGTAGTCAACCAGTCTCCTTCCCAAGACAAGCCTTAGCCAATATCACAGAGCACAGAAGAGTCACTACCAAACAGCGGAGGATAGATGGTTCCTAAGTGGCTGCAGACCTGCTGAGGGTGGTGGTCAGCAGCAATTCCAACACCACCAGAGATAACCAATGCAGGTGGATCTTTTCTGATCATTTTTTGTTCTATTTCTTTAAAAAATGCCCTTGGGATTTTGATAGGGATTGCATTAAATCTGTATATTGCTTTGGGTAATATGGCCATTTTAACTATGTTGATTCTTCTAATCCATGAGCACGGAATGTCTTTCCATTTCTTTCTGTCATCTTCAATTTCTTTTAAAAATGTCTTATAGTTTTTAGCATATAAATCCTTCACATCCTTGGTTAAGTTTATTCCTAGGTATTCTATTCTTTTTGCTGCAATTGCAAAAGGAATTGTTTTTTTATTTATTTCTTTTTCTGAGATTTCATTGTTAGTATATAGGAATGCAATGGAGTTTTTTTTTTAATTAGTTTCAGGTGCACAAGACAAAGTAATACTTAGACGTTTATCTTTTATATTCCTCACACTGTGTGAACACCCCTCCCCCCATCCACTACCCCTCTGACCGCACAGAGCCATTACATTTCCACTGTCTCTATTCCGGATGCTGTACTCTGCTTCTTCTAAGTACATACATATACACATACATACATATACATATATATTTACATATATATATATATATATACACATATACATACAAACTTGTACTTGACATTCATTATTGTTCAGCTTCAGCTTCAGGTGTACAGTGCAGTGATCAGGCATCTACATCTTCCCTGAGGTGGTCTCCCTAATGAGACAAGTGTCCATTCAGATACCCTACCAAACCTTTACAACATTATTGATGACATTCCCCAAATTAATTTTCAGAACCCTGTGGCCATCTTGTGGTTACTGACTGTTTTCTAATCCCCTCACCTTCCCCCTTATCTCCACCCCTCTCCATCTAGCAACCCTCAGTTTTTCCTCTATGTCCCCAAAACTGTTTCTGATTAGTTCATTCACTTATTCTCTTCTTTAGATTGCGCATATAAGTGAGATCATATGGTACTTGTCTTTCTCTTTCTGACTTATTTCACTTAACATAATGTTCTCTAGGTCCATCCATGTTGATGCAAATGGTAAGATTTCTTTCTTCTTTATGTCTGTGTAATACTCCATTGTATAAATGTACCAGTTTCTTAATCCAGTCATCTACCAATGGGCATTCCGCTTGTTTCCATGTCTTGGCTATTGTGTATAGTGCTGCAATAAACATAGGAGTGCATAAATTCTTTTGAATTAGAGTTTTGGATTTCTCTGGATAGATACCTAGGAGTGGAATTGCTGGGTCATAAGGTAGTTCCATTTTCAGTTTTTTGAGATGCCTCCATACTGTTTTCCATTGTGACTGCACCAATCTGCAATCCCACCAACAGTGCACGAGGGTTCCCTTTTCTCCACATGCGCGCCAACACTTGTTGTTTGTTGATTTATTGATGATAGCCATTTTAACTTGGGTGAGGTGGTATCTCATTGTGGTTTTTATTTGCATTTCTCTAATGATTAGTGAGTTTGAGCAGTTTTTCATATGTCTGTTTGCCATCTGTATGTCCTCTTTAGAAAAATGTCTCTTCATGTCCTCTGCCCATTTTTGAATTGGGTTGTTTGCTTTTTGGAGTTGGGTTGAGTGAGTTTTTTATAAATTTGTGATATTAATTTCTTATCAGATATATCATTGGCAAATATCTTCTTCCATTCAGTAGGGTCCCTTTTTCTTTTATTGATGGTTTCCTTTGCTGTGAAAAAACTTTTTAGTTTGATGTAATCCCACATGCTTATTTTTTTTCTTACTTCCCTTGTGCGAGGAGATATATCAGTAAAAATCTTACTCTGGGTAATGTCTGTGAAGTGTCTTCCTATATTTTCTTCTAGGAATTTTATGGTTTCAGATCTTACATTTAAGTCTTTAAGCTATTTTGAATTTATTTTTGTATATGGTGTAAGGAGGTGGTCCAGCTTCATTTTCTTGCATGTGTCTGTCCAGGTTTCCCAGCACCATTTATTGAATAGACTGTCTTTATCCCACCGTATATTCTTGCTTATTGTCGTAGATTAAATGGGCATATAGGCATGGATTTATTTCTGGATTCTCTATTCTGTTCCATTGATCTATGTCTGTTTTTATGCCAGTACCATGCTGTTTTGATTACTGTAGCCTTGTAGTATAATTTGATGTCAGGTATTGTTATACCTCCCACTTTGTTCTTTTCTCAAGATTGCTGAGAATATCGAGGGTCTTTTATGGTCCCGTATAAATTTTCAGATTATATGTTCTATTTCTGTGAAAAACATCATTTGTAGTTTGATAGGAATTGCGTTGAATAAGTATATTGCCTTAGGCAGTATGGACATTTTAACTATATTAATTCTTCCTATCCATTAACATGATATGTGTTTCCAACTATTTGTATTTTCTTTCATTTCTTTCTTCAATGTCTTATAATTTTCTGAGTACAGATCTTTCACTTCTTTGATTACATTTATTCCCAAGTATTTTATAGTCTTTGAAGCAATCATAAATGGGCTTTTTAAAAAATTTCTCCTTCTGATGTTTTATTATTGGTATATACAAATACAACTGATTTCTGAATATTAGTTTTGTATCCTGCTACTTTACTAAATTCATCTATCAGCTCTAATGGTTTCTTGGTGGAGTCTTTAGGGTTCTCTATATATAGTATCATGTCATCTGCATATAATGACAATTTTACTTCCTCCTTACCTTGGATGCCTTTTACTTCTTTTTCTTGTCTGATTGCTGTGGCTAGAACTTCCAGCACTATGTTGAATAGAAGTGGAAAAAGTGGGCAACCTTGCCTTGTTCCTGATCTTAAGGGGAATGGTTTTAGCATTTCCCCATTGAGTATGATGTTAGCTGTGGGTTTGTCACATATGGCCTTATTATGTTGAGATATGATCCCTCTATTCCCACTTTCTTATGGGTTTTTATCATAAATGGCTGCTGGATTCTATCAAGTGCTTTTTCTGTATCTATTGATATGATCATATAATTTTCATTTTTCATTTTGTTAATGTGGTGTATCACATAATTGATTTGTGGATGATGAACCACCTTGCATACCAGGAATGAATCCCACTTGATCATGGTGTATGATCTTTTTAATGTATTGCTGAATTCTGTTCTCTAATATTTTGTTGAGGATTTTTGCATCTGTGTTCATTAGAGATATTGGCATGTAGTTTTCCTTTTTGTGGTGTCTGTCTGATTTTGGGATCGGGGTGATAGTGGCTTTGTAAAAAGTGTTTGGGAGCGTTTCCTCCTTCTGGATTTTTTGGAAGAGCTTGAGGAGAATAGGTGATAATTCTTTTTTGAACGTTTTGTAAAATTCACCTGTAAAGCCATCTGATCCAGGGCTTTTGTTTGTTGGAAGATTGTTGATTACTGATTCAATTTCCTTGGTGGTAATCAGTCTATTCAGGTTTTCTGTTTCTTCTTGAGTTAGCCTTGGAAGGTTGTAGGCCTTTAGAAAATTGCACATTTCTTCCAGATTGTCAAATTTGTTGGCATATAATTGCTCATAGTAATTTCTTAAAATTTTTGTATTTCTGTGTTGTCTGTTGTCACTTCTCCTCTTTCATTTCTGATTTTATTAATTTGGGTCCTCTCTCTCCTTTTTTTAATGAGTCTGGCTAAAGGTTTGTCAATTTTGTTTATCTTCTCTAAGAACCAACTCTTGGATTCATTGATATTTTGTATTGTTTTTCTGGTTTATATTTCATTTATTTCCCCTCTGATTTTTATTATCTCCTCCTTTGTGCTCCTTTTGGGCTTATTTTGCTGTTCTTTTTCCAGATCCCTTAAGTGTGAAGATAAACTATTGATTAGTGATGTTTCTTGTTTCTTTAGGTAGGCCTGCAGTGCTATGAACTTCCCTCTTAAGACTGCTTTCGCAGCATCCCATAGATTTTGTGTTGTGTTTTCATTTTCCTTTGTCTCCAGGTATCTTTTGATTTCTTCCTCGATCTCCTGCTTGATCCATTCATTATTTAGTAATAAGTTATTCAGCCTCCATGAATTGGTGTGTCTTCCAGTTTTTTTCCTGTAGTTCATTTCTAATTTCATAGCACTGTGATCAGAGAAGACAATTGGTATGATTTCAATTTTCTTAAATTTATCAAGACTTGTTTTGTGGCCTAACAGATGGTCTATCTCGAAAAATGTTCCATGTGCGCTTGAGAAAAACGTGTATTTTGCAGCATTGGGGTGAAATGCTGTGAAAATATCGATTAAATCCAAGTGGTCCAATGTATCATTTAAGGCTATTGTTTCCATATTGATTTTCTGTCTGGAAGACCTGTCCCTTGTTGTCAGAGGTGTGTTGAAGTCCCCTACTATGATAGTGTTACTGTTGATCTCTGTCTTTATGTCAGTCAGTACCTGTTTTATATATTTAGGTGCTCCTATGTTGGGTGCATAAATGTATATAGGGTATGTCCTCTTGTTGGATTGATCCCTTTATTATTACATAATGCCCATCTTTATCTCTTAATATGTTCTTCATTTTAAAGTCTATTTTGTCAGATTGCAACTCCAGCTTTTTTTCTCATTTCCATTTGCATGAAATATCTTATTCCAAGCCATGACTTTCAGCCTGTGTGTGTCTTTTGATCTGAGGTGAGTCTCTTGTATACAACATATACAAGGGTCTTGCTTTCTTATCCGCTCAACCACCCTATGTCTCTTGATTGGAGCATTCAATTCATTACATTTAAAGTGATTATTGATAGGTACATAGTTATTGCCATTTTTAAATTTGTAGTTAGATTGTTTTCATCTTTCTTCTATTTACAGAAGTCCTTTAGTATCTCTTGCAATGCTGGCTTGGTGTTGATAAATTCCTTTAGCTTATTCTTTTCAGAGAAGCTCTTTATCTCTCCTTCAATTTTAAATGATAGCCTTGCTAGATAAAGCAATCTAGGTTGTAGGCCTTTGTGATCCATCACTTTGAGTATCTCCTGCCACTCCCTTCTTGCCTTCAATGTTTCTATAGAAAAATCATTTGATAGTCTTATGGGAGTTCCCTTGTATGTAACCCTCTGTCTTTCTCTTGCTGCTTTTAGGATTCTCTCTTTGTCTTTAAGCTTTGCCATTTTAACTATAATGTGTCTTGGTGGGGACCTGTCTGGGTTTATCCTGGTTGGAACTCTCTGCACTTCCTGGGCTTGTATGTTGGTTTCCTTCATCATGTTAGGGAAGTTGTCGGACATTATTACTTCAAATATGTTCTCAATCCCTTGCTTCCTCTCTTTGCCTTCTGGTATCCCTATGATGCGCATGTTGTTGCGCTTGATGTAATCTCAGAGGTCTCTTAAACCATCTTCATTGTTTTTGTTCTTTTTCTTTCTGTTGTTTTGTTTGGGTGATCTCTGCTAACTTGTCTTCTAAGTCACTGATTCGATCCTCTGCTTCATCTAACCTGCTGTTAATTCCTTCAAGTGAGTTCTTAATTTCAGTAATTGTGTTCTTTATTTCTAACTGGTTGTTCATTATGATTTCTACATCCTTTTTTATGTCATCTCTAAGTTCCTTAAATATTCTTATCACCAGTGTTCTGAACTCTGTCTCTGATAGTTTGGTGACCTCTGTGTCATTTGGTTCCATTTCTGGAGGTTTCTTCTGTTCTTTTATTGAGACATGTTTCTTTGTTTCTGCATTCTGGCTGACTCTCTGTGTTTGCTTTGATGTATTAGGTAGGTCCTCTAGAGTTCTTAGTTCTTGCTGGGTTATCTTATGTAGTATGTGTCCTTTATATTTGACTTGTACTACTTCATTCTTCTCCTCTGCGTGTGCTCCAAAGGTGACTCTTACATTGTGTATATTGTCCTGTTAAAGAAGATCTTTAATTGCTTTTCGCTTGTGAATAGGTGGGGTGAACTCCTAGGCTGACTAGTTGTGAGACTTGGCTCTGCCCACCGCAGGGTGTTCTGTTGCATGAGGGTTGACTGCTTAAATGTGGTTTGCCTCTATGGGCTCTTGTGCCTGTAGAGAATTCCCTCTGGGTGTGTGACTTGTAGGTCAAACCTGGTAGTACTCTGGTTTGGTCTGGAGTTGGCCTCTGGGTATGTTGAATGCTGTGCCTCTTAAGCTGGGCCCTGGTAGGGCAATTTCAGAAGGAAGCAAATCACGAAGCATTACCACCACAACAACAGCAAAGAAAAAAATCAAATACATTTACATGTAAAAACAACTGACAACATACACTCAACACAGGCAAAGATATCAAAGATTTAAAGACAAAACAAAAAACAAAAAACAAACAAACAAAAAAAGCAGCTCCAGTCTTGGCTTAAGCCCACCAAGTAATCTCCAGGTTGTCCACTGCTGTACCAGAGAGTCCCCTGCCTATTGTGCAGGCAGAGCCGGTCACCTGCGGCACAGAGTGACGTTGGGACTGCAGATTTAGATGCGTGGCGCTGAGGGGTCTGGATGATAGTTTTTACAAAGTCAGTGCAGTTTCTGCCCTTGCCTGCTCCTATGCACACTGAGAGTAGCACCACCAGCTCTGTGTCCAGTTCTCCTGAGTCTTAGGGCCCTTCTTCCGTGTGTGTGTGGCAGGGGGAGATTTCTGAGCTACTGAAAGCCCAGAGTTGCGTCTGTCGCCTACTGCTGATCCCAGGGTGTGCATCTGCAGTTGTAATTGCCCTGCCCTAGGCAGGCCAGAAAGAGTGGGGGCTGGGGATGGAGGGGTCCTCTCTCTCCCAGCCCAGCCATGTCACACTCTTCCTGCAGGCCAGAAAAGGTGGTGGCTGGGGTGGAGGAGTCTCTTCTCTCCTAGCCCAGCAAAAATCACACTCCTCCTAGCCTCTTCCCTGGGTCAGAGCTGCATGCCGGTCTTCCCAGAGCCTGAGCACTAAGGCTCCTCTGTAATCTGACACTACTTCTCAGTTCAGGGACCAGTTTAAGTCTCTGGAAAAGCAGGGGTAGAATTGAAGAATGGTGGGAGGGGCCCAGGTATGAAGTTTGTGTCCTTTGTCCGACCTAGGTCCCAACTGGCTGCCTCGTCAGCAGGAGAGATCAACTGTGGGACGCAGGGAAAGAGCCCACCTTCTGGCTTTTGTGTTCTGTGTTCTGTCCTGGGATCCTCTGAGTCTCTGCAGCTGTGGATGCCAGCAGTGTTTCTACCGCTGCAGATGCGGGCTGTGTTTTGCAATGGACTTTTGTACATTGATATTGTAGCCAGCAACTTTACTGTATTCATTGATTGTTTCTAATAGCTTTTTGATGGAACCTTTAGGATTTTCTATATAGAACATCATGTCATCTGCAAAGAGTGACATTTAAACTTCTTCATTCCCAATTTGGATGCCTTTTATTTCTTTCTCTTGCCTGATGGCTCTGGCAAGGACTTCCAACACTATGTTGAAAAGCAGAGGTGATAGGGAACAGCCCTGTCGTGTTCCTGAATGTACAGCAAAGGGCTTCAGGTTTTCACCATTAGTTATGAGATTAGCTGAAGGCTTGTCATATATGGCCTTTATTATGTTAAGGTATTTACTTTCTATACCTATGTTGTTAAGTGTTTTAATCATGAATGGATGTGTATCTTGTCAAATGATTTTTCTGCATCAATTGATATAATCATATAATTTTTATCCTTTATTTTGTTTATGTGATGTATCACATTGATGGATTTGCGGATGTTGAACCATCCTTGGGCCCCGGTGATGAACCCCACTTGGTCATGATGAATAATCTTTTTAATGCACTGTTGCATTCAATTTGCCAGAATTTTGTTTAGGATTTTTGCGTCTGTATTCATCAGAGATATAGGTCTGTAGTTTTCTTTTTTTGTGTTGTCCTTACCAGGTTTTGGTATCAGGGTAATGTTGGCCTCATAAAATGAGTTAGGGAGTACTGACTCTTCTTCAATTTTTTGGAAGAGTTTGAGCAGGATTGGTATTAGATCCTCTTTGAAGGTTTGGTAGAATTCACTGGTGAAGCCATCCGGTCCAGGACTTTTGATTTTGGGAAAGTTTTTGATGACTGAATCAATTTCATTACTGGTGATCGGTCTGTTTAGATTTTCCAGTTCTTCATGGCTCAGCCTTGGAAGACTATATGTTTCTAAGAACTTGTCCATTTCTTCTAGGTTATTGAATTTGGTGGCATATAGTCCTTCGTAGTATTCTTGCCTGATCCTTTGTATTTCTGTGGTGTCCGTGATAACTTCCCCTCTTTCATTTTTGATTTTTTTATTAGTGTCTTTTCTCTTTTTATCTTGTGAGTTTACCCATGGGTTCATCAATATTGTTAATCTTTTCAAAGAACCAGCTCTTTGTCACATTAATTTTTTCTATTGTCCTTTTTTTCTTTAGTTTATTTAGTTCTGCTCTGATTTTTATTGTTTCCTTTCTTCTGCTGACCTTGGGTTTCATTTGTTCTTCTTTCTCTACTTCTTTAAGATGTAATGTGAGGTTTTTTGTTTGGGATTTTTCTTGTTTTTTGAGAAAGGCCTGTAATGATATAAATATCTCACTTCAAACTGCTTTCACTGCATCCCCAAAATTTTGGTAGGATGTATGTTCATTGTCAATTTGTTTCTATGTATCTTTTGATCTCTCCTCTTATTTCTTCTTTGACGTGGTCATTCTTTAAAAGTGTGTTGTTTAATCTACATGTATTTGGGGTTTTTCCTGCTTTCTTTTTGCAGTTGATATCCAATTTCAAAGCCTTGTGATCAGAGAATATGCTTGGTATGATTTCAATCTGCTTAAATTTGCTGAGGCTGATTTTCTGTCCCAATATATGGTCTATCCTTGTTAATGTTCCATGTACATTAGAAAAAAAAGTATAGTCTGATGTTTTAGGATGAAGTGCTCTATATATGTCAATTATGTCCATTTCATCTAATGTGTCATTTAGGGCTGCTAGTTCTTTATTTATTTTCTGTTTGGACGATCTATCCATAGCTGTCAAAGATGTATTTAAGTCCCCTAGTATAATTTTGTTTTGGTCAATTTCTCCCTTTAGTTCTGTTAGTAGTTGCTTGGTATATTTCTGTGCTCCCTGATTGGGGGCATAAATATTGATGACTGTTATATCTTCTTGTTATATAGTCCCCTTTACCATTATGAAATGTCCATCTTTGTCTCTTGTTACATTTTTTACTCTGAAGTCTTTTTCATCTGATATCATTATGGCTACACCTGATTTTCTCTGGATACCATTTGCTTGGAGTGTCGATTTCCACCCTTTCACTTTGAGTCTATGCTTGTCCTTGTAGCTGACATGTGTCTCTTGGAGACAGCATATGGTTGGGTTTAGTTTTTTGATTCAATCTGCTGCTCTGTGCTTTTTTATTTCTGAGTTCAGTCCATTTACATTCTGGGTGATTATTGATATGTGAGGATTTCCTATCATTCTATCTTTATTTATCTAGTAAAACTGTGTCTCCATTGTTTTTTTTTTTTTTTTTTTTTTTTTTTTTTTTTTTTTTCCTTTTTACTGTCTATTATTTCTGTGTGGTGGTAGTATTCTATGATTTTTCCCTCTGTTTTTTCTTTTATTACGGGATATGTTTCAGTTCTGGGTTTTTTTTTTTTTTTTCCAGTGGTTACTGTTAAGTTTATGTAAAAAAAGTTTAACATTTAGAGTATTCCATTTTCTTCAGCATGCTTACTTTCTCCATTGCTATATTCCGGTTCAGGCCTTTACTCTCCCCCTTTTTATGTTTTTATTTCCACAAATTGTCCCTGTTGATGGTGGTCGAATAGCCTCTTTTAGTGTTTCTTGTAGTGCAGGTCATGTGTTAGAAAATTCCCTCAGCTTCTGTATGTCTGGAAAGGTCTTTATTCCTCCTTCATATCTAAAGGAGATCTTTGCTGGATATATTATTCTTGGCTCATAATTTCTTTCTTTCAATAGTTTGAATACTTGGTTCCACTCCCTCCTGGCTTGTACAGTTTCTGCCCAAAAATCTGATGATATTCTAATGGACTTTCCTTTGTAGGTTACCGTCTTCTTTTCCCTGGCTGCCTTGAAGATTCTTTCTTTGTTGTTTTTTTGACAGCTGCAAAACAATGTGCCTTGGAGAACGCCTGTTGGGGTTGAGGTAATTAGGTGTTCTATTTGCTTCTTGGATTCGAGGATCCAAGTCTGTCTACAAGTTTGGGAAGTTCAGATCAACGATTTGTTTGAATATATTCTCTGTTCCCTTCCCTCTTTCTTCTTCTGGTATGCCCATTATTCTTATATTGCTCTTTCTGATGGAGTCAGAAATTTCTTGTAGAGTTCTTTCATTTCTTTTAATTCTCAAGTCTCTTTCTTTTTCCATCCATGTCATTTCCAGGTTTCTATCTTCGATGTCACCGATTCTTTTCTCCATCTGATCAACTCTACTACCTAAGCTGGCTATTTCATTCTTAGTTTCTTCTATTGAGTTCTTAATCTCCAGAAATTCTATTTGGTTCTTTTTTAAAATTTCAATCTCTTTGGTGAAATGTTCATTTTGTTCTTTGTTTGTGTTTCTGAGTTCATCAAACTGCCTGTCTGTGTTTTCTTGCATTTCTTTGAGTTTTTTCAGAAGTGCAATCTTGAATTCTCTGTCATTTAAGTCACATGTTTCCATGTCTTTAAATTCATTTTATGGAGACTTTTCATTTTCTGTCTAAGCTGTCTTGTTACCTTGGTTATTCATGGCAATTAACAATTTATTATTTCTCTTCCTAGACATCTACAGGAGTGGCTTCTGCAACAGGTTGATTTGAAGAGGTCTTTCTTACTTTTCCAGTAGGTTTTGGTAGAATGTTTTATTTTCTCTCTGACTGCAGCCTTTTGTTCTCTCTCACACTGTAGTGTTATGTTTTCTCTGTACTATTCCAGCTTCTCACACAATGGAAGAATTTCCTAGAAGGCAGGTTTCTCTTTTGTGAACAGTTCGCCTGGGTCACTGGGTGCTGCATCCCTGTGGGGATGCGGAGAGCTTCTGAAGTTCCAAAGCTCTTCCTCCACTAGATTCAGAGCTCGTGTTTCAGCATTTCTGTTTACTCCTGTAGGGATCAGCCCAGGTAGGTAGGGACAAGTGCGGGGTGGTTTGTGAGAGGTGGCCCAGAGCAATGGCAGCGACTGCCATCACAACCAGTCCTCCTTCCACAGCTCCCTCCTCTTTGCTGGAACTAGTTGGGATGTGAATATCTACCTGTGGACCATAGTTCTCAGAACTGCAAATATTCTGTTCTTTTGATCTGACAGTGCTACTGTTCTGCTTCTATAACTGGGCAGGTGGGGGCAGCCAGAGTTCTGGGAGGGTAGGGAGGGGGCGGCTAGTCTCAGTGCCTGAAGCTTCCATTCTCTGTTCGGCAGTGAGGGCTTAAACTACTGTTTTCAGCCTTCTTTTCTCAGCTCCGAGGTCTCTGTCATGAGGGTTGAGTTCAGCCATGTCAGTGCTTTTTACCAGCATTCACCTTACACAAAATCAGCAGCAGAATCTCAGTCAACTACAGCAGTCGGCTGCACACCTTTCTTTGAGGGCTACAGAGTAAATATTTCAGGCTTTGCAGATCACATGGTCTTGTCATTGCAGCACAAAAGCAGCGCTAGACAAAACTCAAACAAGTTCATGTGACAGTGTTCTAGTAAAACTTTACGAACACTGAAATTGAATTTTACGTAATTTTCATACGTCACAAAATATTCTTTTTATTTCTTATAACTAATCTTAGTTCATGAGGCATACAAAAATAAGCATCAGGTCAGATTTGGTCACAGGTTGTAGTTGTCCAACTCCTGGTGTAGCTCTTTGCACTTTTTATTTAAATCACCTAACAAGATATAGCTGTATATATATGGTGAGCCTCTGTAGCGCTACCCTGGAATTTACAACGAATTGGACAACAGTAACTCCACAAAAGACTCCCTGCACAGCAGACAGGCAAGATGAAGAGGCCCACTGCTGAATTCACCTCCAGGTGGGTGAATCCTGCGAGCGGGGAAGGAGGGAGAGGAGAAGTGCAGAGACGGAGCCGCGCAGGTGCAGGACGCAGACCTAGCTCAGTGCTCCGTGCTCACTGCATCCCGGAACTACTGCAGCTGCAGCTGCGGGAGAGGGAAAGACTTGGACTGCTAGGGCTCCGCTTATGGCCCACAGGGCTGAGAGGGCAGCATACAAAACGGCTGAACCCAACGCTTGCTCACAGCAGATCTCGGAGCAAAGACTGAGGATACAGAACTGAAATCGTTGGTTTAAGCCCTCACTGCCGAGCAGAGAATGGAAGCCTTAGGCACTGAGACTAGCCGCCCACTACTTACCCTCCAAGAGCTCGCCCCGCCCCCACCTGCCCGGTGCTAGAAGCAATAAAGTAGCAGTGTCAGATCAAAGGACAGAATATTTGCTGCACTGAGAACTGTGGACCACAGACACAGATTCGCAGCTCAACTAGTTCCGGCAAAGGGGAGGGAGCTGTGGAAACAGGACTGGCTGTGGTGGTGGTCGCTGCCATTGCTCTGGGCCACCTCTCACAACTCACCCCGCCCCTGGCCCCACCTATCTGGGCGGATCCCTGCAGGAGTAAACAGAACTGCTGAAACAAACGGGCTCTGAATCTGGTGCAGAAACAGCTTTGGAACTTCAAAAGCTCTTCGCATACCTATCAACGTGTTGCAGAAGCCACTCCTGTAGATGTCTAGGAAGAGAAATAGTAAATCAGTGATTGCCATGAATAACCAAGGCAACAAGATAGCTCAGAAAGAAAGTAAAAAGGCTCTAGAAAAGGAACTTAGATATATGGAAATATGTGATTTAAATGACAGAGAATTCAAGATTGCAATTCTGAAAAAACTGAACGAGATGCAAGAAAACACAGAAAGGCAGTTTAATGAACTCAGAAACACAATCAAAGAACACCATGAGCATTTTACAAAAGAGATTGAAATTTTGAAAAAGAACCAAATAGAATTTCTGGAGATAAGAACTCAATAGAAGAAATTAACAATAAAATATCCAGCTTAGGTAATAGAGTTGACCAGATGGAGGAAAGAATCAGTGACATCGAAGATAGGAACCTGGAATTTACACAGAGGGAAGAAGAAAGAGACTTGAGACTTAAAAGAAATGAAAGAAATCTACAAGAACTTTCTGACTCCATTAGAAAGAGCAATATAAGAATAATGGGCATACCAGAAGGAGAAGAAAGAGGGAAGGGAACAGAGAATATATTCAAACAAATCGTCGATGAGAACTTCCCAAACTTGTGGACAGAACTGGATCCTCGAATCCAAGAAGCAAATAGAACACCTAATTACCTCAATCCCAACAGGCCTTCACCAAGGCACATTGTATTGAAGCTGTCTAAAATCAATGACAAAGAAAGAATCCTCAAGGCAGCCAGGGAAAAGAAGACGGTAACGTACAAAGGAAAGCCCATTAGATAATCATCAGATTTTTCAGCAGAAACTCTACAAGCTAGGAGGGAATGGAACCAAATATTTAAACTATTGAAAGAGAGAAATCATGAGCCAAGAATAATATATCCAGCAAAGATCTCCTTTAGAAATGAAGGAGGAATAAAGACCTTTCCAGACATCCAGAAGCTGAGGGAATTTTCTAATACACGACCTGCACTACAAGAAATACTAAAGGAGGCTATTCGACCACCATCAACAGGGACAACTTGTGGCAACCAAGACATAAAAAGGGGGAGCGTAGAAGCCTGAACTGGAATATGGAAATAGAGAAAGTAAGTGTACTGAAGAAACTGGAATACTCTAAATATCAAACTTTCTTTTACATAAACTTAAGTGTAACCACTCAAAAATCATGCAGAACTGAAATATATACTGTAATAAAAGAAGAAATAGAGGGAAACATCATAGAATACCACCACACAGAAATAATAGGCAACAATGAAAAGGCAAAGAAACAATGGAGACACAGCCTTACCAGAAAACTAAGGATAGAATGACAGGAAATCCTCATGTATCAATAATCACCCTAAATGTAAATGGACTGAACTCACCAATAAAGAGACACAGAGTAGCAGATTGGATCAAAAAACTAAACCCAACCATATGCTGTCTCCAAGAGACACATCTCAGCTACAAGGACAAGCATAGACTCAAAGTGAAAAGGTGGAAATCGACACTCCAAGCAAATGGTACCCAGAGAAAATCAGGTGTAGCCATAATGATTTTCGATGAAACAGACTTCAAGGTGAAAAAGATAATAAGAGACAAAGATGGACATTTCATAATGGTAAAGGGGACATACAACAAGAAGACATAACAGTCATCAATATTTATGCCCCCAGTCAGGGAGCACCAAAATATACCAAGCAACTACTAACAGAACTAAAGGGAGAAATTGACCAAAACACAATTATACTAGGGGACTTAAATACATCATTGACAGCTATGGATAGATCATCCAAACAGAAGATAAATAACGAAATCGCAGCCCTAAATGACACATTAGATGAATTGGACATCATTGACATATATAGAGCACTTCATCCTAAAACATCAGACTATACATTCTTTTCTAGTGTACATGGAACATTCTCAAGGATAGACCATATATTGGGACACAAAATCAGCCTCAGCAAATTGAAGAAGATTGAAATCATACCAAGCATATGCTCTGATCACAAAGCTTTGAAATTGGATATCAACTGCAAAAAGAAAGCAGGAAAAAACACAAATACATGGAGATTAAACAACATACTTTTAAAGAACGACTGGGTCAAAGAAGAAATTAGAGGAGAGCTCAAAAGATACATGGAAACAAATGACAATGAAAATACATCCTACTAAAATTTTTGGGATGTTGCGAAAGCAGTTTTAAGAGGGAAAATTATATCATTACAGGCCTATCTCAAGAAACAAGAAAAATCCCAAATAAATAACCTCATGTTACACCTTAAAGAACTAGAAAAACAAGAACAAGTGAAACCCAAGGTCAGCAGAAGAAAGGAAATAACAAAAATCAGAGCAGAACTAAATGAAATAGAGAACAAAAAGACAATAGAAAAAATTAATGTGACAAAGAGCTGGTTCTTTGAAAAGATTAACAAAATTGACAAACCCTTGGCTAGACTAACTAAGATAAAAAGAGAGAAGACACTAAGTAACAAAATCATAAATGAAAAAGGGGAAGTTATCATGGACACCACAGAAATACAAAAGATTATCCAAGAATACTATGAAGGACTATATGCCACCAAATTTAATAACTTAGAAGAAATGGACAAGTTCTTAGAAACATATAGCCTTCCAAGGCTGAATCATGAAGAACTGAAAAATCTAAACAGGCTGATCAACAGTAAGGAAATTGAATCAGTCATCAAAAACCTTCCCAAAATCAAAAGCCTGGACCAGATGGCTTCACCAGTGAATTCTACCAAACCTTCATTGAGGATCTAATACCAATCCTGCTCAAACTCTTCGAAAAAATTGAAGAGGAGTCAGTACTCCCTAACTCATTTTATGAGGCCAACATTACCCTGATACCAAAACCTGATAAGGACAACACAAAAAAAGAAAACTACAGACCTATATCTCTGATGAATACAGATGCTAAAATCCTAAACAAAATTCTAGCAAATCAAATACAACAATGCATTAAAAAGATTATTCATCACGACCAAGTGGGGTTCATCCCCGGGGCACAAGGATGGTTCAACATTCGCAAATCCATCAATGTGATACATCACATAAACAAAATAAAGGACAAAAATCATATGATTCTATCAATTGATGCAGAAAAAGCATTTGATAAGATACAACATCCATTTATGATTAAAACACTTACTAAAATTGGTATAGAAGAAAAATACCTCAACATAATAAAGGCCATATACGACAAGCCCTCAGCTAATCTCATAATTAATGGTGAAAAGCTGAAGCCCTTTGCTCTACGTTCAGGAACACGACAAGGTTGTCCCCTATCACCTCTGCTTTTCAACATAGTGTTGGAAGTCCTCGCCAGAGCTATCAGGCAAGAGAAAGAAATAAAAGGCATCCAAATTGGGAATGAAGAAGTTAAATTGTCACTCTTTGCAGATGACATGATGCTATATATAGAAAACCCTAAAGACTCCACCAAAAAGCTATTAGAAACAATCAATGAATACAGTAAAGTTGCTGGCTACAAAATCAACGTACAAAAGTCCATTGCTTTCCTATATACCAACAATGAAATCTCAGAAAAAGAGATAGAAAAAACAATTCCTTTTGCAATTGCAGCAAAAAGAATAAAATACCTAGGAATAAAGTTAACCAAGATGTGAAGGATTTATATGCTGAAAACTATAAGACATTTTTAAAAGAAATTGAAGAAGACACAAAGAAATGGAAAAACATTCTGTACTCATGGATTGGAAGAATCAACATAGTTAAAATGGCCATATTACCCAAAGCCATATACAGATTTAATGCAATCCCCATTAAAATCCCAATGGCATTTTTTAAAGAAATAGAACAAAAAATCATCAGATTTGTTTGGAACCACAAAAGACCCCGAATAGCCAAAGCAATATTAAAAAGAAAGAACAATACTGGAGGTATCACAGTCCCTGATTTTTGCTTGTACTATGGGCTACAATAATCAAAACAGCTTGGTATTGGCGGAAAAACAGACACATAGACCAATGGAATAGAATTGAGAACCCAGAAATAAAACCACATAAATATGGACAGATGATTTTTGACAAAGAACCTAAAAACATACAATGGAGGAAAGACAGCCTCTTCAATAAATGGTGCTGGCAGAATTGGATAGCTACGTGCAAAAGAATGAAACTGGACTGCTATCTGTCACCATGTACCAAAATTAATTCAAAATGGATCAAAGATTTAAGCATAAGACCTGACACAATAAACTGCATTGAAGAAAACATAGGTACTAAACTTATGGACCTTGGGTTCAAAGAGCATTTTATGAATTTGACTCCAAAGGCAATGGAAGTAAAAACTAAAATAAACGAATGGGATTATATGAAACTGAAAAGCTTCTGCACAGCAAAAGAAACTATTGACAAAATAATGAGGCAACCAACTGAATGGGAGAAGATTTTCGCAAACAGTTCCTCTGATAAGGGGCTAATATCCAAAATATACAAGGAACTCATGAAACTCAACAACAAAAAAACAAACAACCCAATTGAAAAATGGACAGAGGACCTGAAGAGACATTTCTCCAAAGAGGATATACAAATGGCAAAGAGACATATGAAAAAATGCTCAACATCGCTAATCATCAGAGAAATACAAATAAAAACCACAACGAGATATCACCTCACCCCAGTCAGAATGGCTATCATCAACAAGACAAATAGTAACAAGTGTTGGAGAGGCTGTGGAGAAAAAGGACTCTCATACACTGTCGCTGTGGAAGGCAGTGTGGAGGTTCCTCAAGAAACTACGAATAGAGTTACCATACGACCCAGCAATCGCTCTCCTGGGTATCTACCCAAAAAACCTGAAAGCATTTCTCTATAGAGACACGTGTACTCCAATGTTCATTGCAGCTTTGTTTACGGTGGCCAAGACATGGAAACAACCAAAATGTCCTTCGATAGATGAATGGATAAAAAGTTGTGGTACATATACACAATGGAATACTATTCGGCGTTAAGGAAAGATGATATAGGAGCATTTGTGACAAAATGGATGGATCTCGAGAGTATAATGCTAAGTGAAATAAGTCAGACAGAAAAAGCAGAGAACCCTATGATTTCACTGATATGTGGTATATAAACCAAAAAGAACAAGACAAACAAACGAGAAACAAAAACTCATAGACACAGACAATAATTTAGTGGTTACCAGAGGGTAAGGGGGTGGGGGGGTGGGTGATGAGTGTTCAGGGGATCAAATATATGGTGATGGAAGGAGAACTGACTCTGGGTGGTGAACACTCAATGGGATTTATAGACGATGTAATACAGAATTGTACACCTGAAATCTATGTAAATTTACTAACAATTGTCACTCCAATAAATTTAATTAAAAAAATAAATAAATAAAAAAAGAACAAGACAAACAAATGAGAAACAAAAACTCATAGACACAGACAGTAATTTAGTGGTTACCAGAGGGTAAGGGGGTGGGAGGTGGGTGATGAGGGTAAGGGGGATCAAATATATGGTGATGGAAGGAGAACTGACTCTGGGTGGTGAACACACAATGGGATTTATAGGTGATGTAATACAGAATTGTACACCTGAAATCTATGTAAATTTACTAACAATTGTCACCCCAATAAATCTAATTATTTAAAAAATGCACATTCATGAAAAAAAGAAGCACACAGTACAAAATGATATATAATTTTTGAGATATATGGTATTTGACTTGCTTTATTATTAAAAACCTACATATAGAGCAGAGCTATCTATCTCAATTTGTATAAGTAGAGACGCATAGATAAAGAGAAGTCCAAGAAAGTATAATAGTTCTGAGAAAGGTGGAGTTCCACTAAGGACATGTACTCAATCTAAATGAGACCCCTGAGACAGTCAATACTTATGAGGTTTAATTCAGCCACGCATTGGTGACACACATCCTGGCCTCAGGTGTCCACTACTGAAGAAATGCAAAGAATGTAACCAGGACCACAGAAAAGAACCAGAGGGAACCAAGGTTCCAGCTTGTGGAAGATGGCCAAGAAGCCAGATGTCCCAGCCTCATAGGGGATAAAGCCACTGAATGAACCTGCTCTCCTGACCACATAAGAAAATGAGAAACTAGGGCAGGTTGGCCAGTGATCTAAAGGGATGAACAGCAAAGATTAAAGGGAAAATTGTGGAAAAGTGATGGAACTAATGATGGATGGAGGAAAAGGAGGAGAAAGACATGTCCCTCTACTGCAGGTCATGCCGATGTCACCAACATACTGGGTTCAGGGTAGCTCTCGTTCACCTTCTCCACCTTCCTCAAACTCCAGCCAGATTGACCTAACTCCTGTTCCTTCAGCACACCCTACCACTTCCTATATTGGGCTCCTACATAACTATGTTACAATCATTTTTCTCAGGAAATACTACATTGTTCCAATGCTTTCTTTTGTACTATAGTCCATATTCAAATTCCTGCAATTGCCCTTATAACATTCTTTATGATTTTTTTTAATCCAAGAGATAATACAGGACCACACATTACATTTATTGTCATGTTTCTTAAGTCTCCTTTACTGGAGAACAAGTTCCCTGCTTTTCCCTTGTCTTTCATGACATCGATATTTTTAAGTGGTCTTATGGAATGACCCATAATGTGGATTTGTCAAATTTTTCCTCATGACTATGTTCAGGATATTTATTTTGTGTAAGAATAACATAAAGAGGTCTTATTTTGTCCTTTCAGGGACATTACATGAGGGGCACATGATGTCACTTTGTCCAAGTGTTGGTGAATTTGGTGAAGTGTTCACCAGAAAGTGTATCTTTTAGCCAATATAATTAATTAAGTGATCCATGCAGAAATTAATTCCCCAGCACTTTCCCACCCAATGGTTATAAGATTCATTAATGATCTTTGCCTGAATTAGTTATTATGATGGCGGTTGTAAAAGGTGGTTTTTTTAGTTACATAGTCTTTTACATTTATAAATAGGCATTTTTTTTCTATAAAGAAGTGCCTTCCCTTCTCTGCCCTGGTTCCTTTTTTCAGTAAAAGCTTGACTTAATATTTCTTTGATTGTTGAATGGGTAATAATTCATCTCTGTCATTGATTATTTTGACAACATTATCTCCTACATTTTCCCAAACTTCTGGGCTCTTACCTATGCTTTATGATGTGACTATAATCAATTTAAAATTATTTTAATGGATATTTCATATTTTATCTCAGAATAATAAAGGATAAAGTACAATTATTTTTCCTCTAAAAAAATATCCTGAAACAAAATTAATGTAATTTGGCTCAAGACATGTCTGACCTGCTTTCTACACCCTGGTTTCAGTAGCCGTCCATGGATAGTGGCCTCACCGTAACCACAGACATGTAAAAAGACAACAAGGAGCAAATGCCCACCGACCTGCTCCTGGGACTTCAGAACCTTCACTACCTTGAAGGTGTACTTGTCTTTGCTGGCCCTGTTATATTCTTTCATGGTGAACCACAGTGCCTGCTGCACATAGACGTAGCTTTCTGGGATGTCTTCAAATTTCCTTACCACCTTTGGCAAGCCCCAAGCATAGACACCTGTGAACACAAGGGCCACAGTGGCCACCAAGACCAGCAGGTTTGGGCAGTGCCTGGCCATGGCACCTCAGCCAAAGGAGCACAGACTCAGTTCCTTCTGTCCTTCTGGACTGTGGCAGTGGTGGACTGGGCTGGTCCTGATGCTTCTGCTCCCCAGCTCCTCCTGGCACTGCCGTGGGTGAAAAGGAGAGAATTGTAAACATTGTCTTTTGTGGGTTTCTCTCTCTTCTTCCCCAGAGAAGCTGCATAAGAAACCTACAGTCACAATTCAGTCTATTTTCCCAATTCAGGCTGTTTCCTTTCTGGAAGGATGCAAACCTCCATGCACTCACATATGGGAGCACAAATGTAGACACACACACACACACACACACACACACACACACACACACACGCACATTTTCTTCCCTGCCAGATAACCCGATGCTTTGTCTGTGAGGTCCCTGGGTAGCCAGTGAAAGTGCCTATCTGTATCAGGTAGGTGTGCATAGATGGGTGTCAGGACTTGTAGCAGACCTGCTGCTACCAGGAGAACAGGGGGTTCAAAACTCCTCTATTTGTTTCCTTTCCAGGAGCATGTATAAAATAGTCTTTGTACGGATCTCAAAGCTATGCCCTGCCTGCATCTCCCCTCTTTGTAGTCAGGCTCACTAGTAATCACAATGGAATATATTTATTGAGTATTGCTGAGTTTTGCCTGGCCCTGCAATAAGGACTGTACATGTTTTATTCCACCTAATCATTGAGATTCCCCATGGGACCTTTTATACTGAGAAAAATGTAACTCACAAGGAAGTATGAGGTCGGCCAATTAAATTTGTCAACTCATCCTAGAAAAAGTGCTACGTACCCCATTGCTGAATATAACTGTGGTCACCTTCAGAGTACTCCCCTTGGGAAGCTATACATTGACACCAGTGCCTAGAGGACCCTTCAAAGCAATTTTGGAATTCTTTTTCTGGAATGGCCATCAGAGCTGTCATCATATTACCCTTGATGTCCTGAATGTCATCAACATGTCTTCCTTTCAATATTTCCTTTATCTTCAGGTAAAGAAAGAAGTCATTGGGGGCCAGATCAGGTGAGTAGGGAGGGTCTTCCAATACAGTTATTTGTTTATTGGCTAAAAACTCCCTCACAGACAGTGCCGTGTGAGGTGGTACATTGTCATGATGCAAGAGCCTTGAATTGTTGGCAAAAATTTCAGGTCGTTTTGTCTAACTTTTTCATACGGGCTTTTCAACACTTCCAAATAGTAAACTTGGTTAACTGTTTGCCTATTTGGTTCAGATTCATAATGAATAATCCCTCTGATATCAAAACAGTTTAGCAACATCATTTTGACTCTTGATTTGGACTGACGGAAGTTTTTGGTCGTGGAGAATTGGTTGACTTCCATTGTATACTTGACGCTTTGTTTCAGGGTTATACTGGTACACCCATGTTTCATCACCAGTGATAACACAGCCCAAAACATTATCTTGCCTCTCAAAAAGGTCTTGGCAAACTGCGACTCTGCTTCTGTTCATCAGTGAGCTCCTTCGGGACCATTTTTGCACACACCTTTTTCATGCCAAGATTTTCAGTTAAGATTTTCCCAACTGTTTCTCTATCAATGTTTACTTGGTCTACTATGCTTGTCACAGTCAGCTGAAGATTTTGATGCACAATTGAACGAATTTTTGCAATGTTTTTCATCAGTTCTGCTCGTTACTGGCCACCCTGTTCTTTCTTCATCAGTGACGTGTTCTCTCCCATAAAAACATTTAATCCATTTGTAAACTGCCATTTTCTTCATGGTATTATCCCTATAAACCTGGATTAACATGTTCCTGATTTCACTTCTTCTCTTGCCAAGTTTATCAAGAAATTTAATGATTGCTGCTTGCTCTAATTCAAGCTCAGACATTCTCACGATAGCACACAAAAACAAGCAACAACAATAATGAATGCCACTCAGCAAGACACTACCACACATCGACATGAACACAGCTGTGACACTGATATACCAAGGTTATGAAACCTTGCTGAGCTGTTTATACGGTGCTGCCAATGTAAGCACACGGTGGCAAGTTCGCAAACTTAATTGGCACACCTCGTAAAGCCAGCGCCTTGGCCACTTTATCACATGGGAGCTTTACCTCACTGCTTGCCCAGATGCTAACTTTCAGACCTATTCAACCTGACATACCTGTGTGTACAGATCAAGCTTTTAATGTGCATTTGCTTTTGAGGGGATTCAATTCTATTATAGAAGATAAATCAGGATGTAGTTCGTGAGACAGGCAAAATGGTTCAGATGTGTTAATTGTAGACAATGACTAAGGAGCCTGAGAGACAGGCAGAATCCATAAGTATTCAGTAGAGAGAAACGATACGTACCATGTGCCTAAGTTGAACATACAAGGTGATCCTGATATCCATTAGGCACTAAATGCACATGAGATACACTCAGCACACAATACTCAGAATGTCTTCATCTGGTTGCTCATTGGTGATGTCATTCTGACCTCATGGGTCCTGTCCAGAACACTTAAACCAAATCCTGGGCTGTACAAGAAGCCACCCAGTGTGGCTAGCTGTGCCAGGCAGACTTGTCTATATGTGTTACTAACCTGTTGGGCCACTTTACTCAAACCTCCACTTTGGGCCTCATAACCCCTATCAGCAGCAGGATAATGCAACAGAGAACATGGCTGGCCCAGGGTCCACCTCCACCTCACTTGCCCCATATCTTAAGCATGTTAACCTGCTCCTTCTCATCACCTTGCTTCTTTCTCAATCAATCAATCAAATCACTGATTTGATACACATGTGATTTGAACAGCAAAATTTGGTCTGTGGGCCTTTCTGCTTTGTCATCTCTGGTAAAAGTTGTCTGGGGCACATTTGGAGGCCACCTTGGCATCACTGCCATTTTCCACCCAGGACAGTTAAACCCCAGACCCACCTCAGAACCAAGCTCTTCACCAGGTTCCTGCTTGCTGAGCCTTGAGCTGGCTGCCCTGGCCAACAGGTAGTATCTTTCTCCTTCCTCGGGACCTGATCTCTGACCAGCTTGTGGGCCACTCTCTGTCCCCAACAAGCTCACTTCATGCTCTGCGCCTGGTCAGGGTGTCAGTGGGGCCTGAGCTCAGGGCTGCCTCTGCCCTCTGGCTGTACTATGCAGCTGGGTGGTCACATCTATGGCCCTTTTGTGAGGTAAGTCCAGCCTTTCTGATGCTGCTTAAGTGAGCAACAACTCTGACAGTGATCCCTCAGCCCTCAGTTCACAGGATTACCAAGAGCGACTAGCGCCTGCCCCCAGTGCAGAAGTCCTCACTCTTATTCCATGCCTTCTGGCTCTAAATTTCTGGGCTTTGGACTAAACCAGTTGGAAGGAAATCACCTCCACAACCATTTCTGTCAAGGGTTCTGTTATGTGACTTCATGATCTTAGAGGCAGGGAGAGGCACCAGACAGCCAGGCTCAGGAAATCTGGGACTGAGAGGCCCTAGGAAGGAGAGATCCTGTGTGGTGCCTGGGCCAAGGAGCTGGGGGCCTACAGCTGGCAGGAGATGCCACTAGAAAAACCAAGTGTCAGCTGGCATCAGCTATGCTGTCATAATACAGCTCTATGGGTAAACAACTAAACAGATCCCTACTTGCCTGTTAAACATATCTTCCCCATCTTTAACCTTCCCAGATAAGTATTCTTGATTGTGCTTACCTCCCACTTGCTGGAACATCCTCTCCTATTTGTTGTCTGGGGCACATTTGGAGGCCACCTTGGGAGGCCACCTTGGGAGGCCAACTCCCAAACCAGGCTCCATCTCATTTAGGGCCTGGCTTAGTAACAGTGAGGGAGCTCCCAAGAACTCAGAGTTCAGAAATTAATATTTCTCTTTCCAGGATGAAATACTGATCAGTGCAAAGAGGCTCATACCTGAGATACATAAGATAAAATTACAAACATAAAGTCAGACTCTCAGGTCCATAAGACCTGAGAATCAAAAAGGCTAAGATTTAAAAGGTTTGAGACAAAACTGTGTGCTCAAACTGAGATACCCTTTCTAAGCATGTATAAAACACAGAAGTGAAAATGGAAAGGAATAATAAATTTGGCCACACTTTTTGTAACACACACACCCACCCCCAAAGCCAAGAGCTAAATGGGAATACAGAGTAAGTTATTTGGAAGATATGTGGCAAAGGGCTAAATTCCTGTTTATGGAAAAATATCTTTAAAATCCAAAAGAAAAAGAGAATTTCCTTCATTGTCTTGGCTCAAACTGAGCCAAAAATTCGAGTAGATAATATATTCAAAAGGAATTCATTTCCCTTTTTTGCCACACATCAGCTGTTTGGCCTCTGATGAGGCTTCTTTCCAAGGGCCTACTTATCCACCTATCTGGCATTTTGTCCAGGGGAAGTTGCACAACACAGAGCAGGGAGACACCACACCCTTCCGTGTGCATTCCACAGGTCTGGACAAAAACCCAGGCATTTGTGACCCCACATCTTCTCCTGAAGATGGTGGTCCTGGTGAAAGTAAAAGGGGTTGGGGTAGGTTTTCTGAATGCTGTGATGGGTATAGGCCCACAAGTCTGAAGGGAAAACTCCATCAGGGCTGACTCCTGGGCTGGTCCTCAGATCTCCACTGATGGAGAAAGGAAAGCAGTTGGCAAAGCCCCACTCCTCCCTCTCAACACTCCCCACACCAAGCACACTCTATCTACTTTGGGGTCATCAGCAACCACAGATACTGGTTGTTTCAGATTCACTGATACATAAGAAACACTTCATTTTGCTCATGACTGTGGGAATTGAGATTTCAGAAAGGGCCGGCGAGGTGCTTCTCAAATCATGGTGTCTCATGGGGTGGGATCAGAGAGCAGCTTGGATGCAACTGAGCTCACTGCTCATGGATTGGATTTTTTTAAAAACAATTTCATTAAAAAATATATCTCATACCATACAATTCAACAATTTAAGTGTGCAATTCAATGGCTTTCAGAATTTTCACAGTCAACTTTATAATGTTTTCATTACCCCCCAAAGAAATCCTGTGCTCCTTAGCTATCACTGCACCCTCCCCGCACCTTGACAATCTCCTACCCCTTCCAGCCCTAGGCAACCACTACTCTACTTTCTTTATAGACTTACTTACTCTGGACATGTCATATAAATTGAATCATACTATATATTATCTTTTTGTGTCTGGTTTCTTTCACTTAGCATGTTTTCAAGGTTCATCCATGTTATAGCATGTATTGCTACTTCATTTCCTTTTACTGTTGATATTCCATTGTATATATAAAACATTTCATTTATCCATCCATCAATTGGTGGACATTTGGGTTGTTTCCATTTTGGGGCTATTATGAATAATACTGGTATAAACATTTGTGTTTAAGCTTTTGTGTGGGTGTATGTTTTTATTTCTCTTGGGAATTTACCTAAAGTGGAATTATTGGGTTACATGGTAATTCTATGTTTAACTTTCTTAAGAACTACTAGATGGTTTTCCAAAATGGCCACACCATTTTATATTACCATCAGCAGTGTATGAGGGTTCCCATTTCTCTACTTCCTTGACAACACTGGCTATTATCTGTCTTTTTGCTGATAGTCATCCTAGTGGTTGTGAAGTAAGACAAGTGGTAAGAATTTGACAAATGTGACACAGATAAATTAAATTTCCATATCAAAGAGCTATTACAAGTATTATTTAAATAAAAGGACAAAAATCCAATAGGAAACTTGGATAAAAGTCACAAACACACACATCATAGGAAAAAATATGAAAGTCTCTAATACACATGAAAATACTCTTAGCTTCCTCAATAATAAAAATTCAAATTAACCCAGCAATGAAAGGTCACTATTCTCCTAAACATTGAAAAAAATTAAACACAATGATAATGCCTTCTCAATAAGGTTCTTTCATCAGCATTGGCAGAGTGGGAATTCAATAGTCTTTGTTCATAGCGATTTAGCAATCTTTGCTAAACATTTAAAAGATACATATTCGTTAACACAATGTTCCACATCTGGGTTGTATCCCACAGAAATATTTGCCTATGTGCACAAAATTGAAATGTATTTACTGCAACACAGTTTCTAATAGTAAAAAAATGAAATTAACCCAAATATGTATCAACAGTAAACTATTAAATAAAATATCTAAAATCTATGAAATGAGATTTTAAAAATCAGCCAAATCATGTGCATGTACTTACATGGAAAGCTATTTGCTCTGTATAATTGTTATAAGCAAGTTTAAAACAGTAAGCAGAGAAAGATCTGGATTTAAGAAAAGACAATGATTTGCTAAGCTCAAATAAAAGGAAACCTGGAGATTTTGAACCATTCATAGCCTTATGCCTGAGGAATGAGATTATACAGCAATGTCACTTTTTAAGTTAAATATTTCTGTAATGCTCTGTCTCTTAGTAAATAGAATCACTTTTATAAAAATTTCAAAGTTCCAAGTCAAATGTAGAGAAGACCTTAACATGAAAATCAAGTGCCCAACCCCACCCTTTATCTCTTGGTTCCATTTCCCAGGACTCATGAAAGATATTGTGGGTCCTTGATATAAAAGATGAGGATTTAGTTCACATGTAGCCCTTTAACTTCCCTCTTTTTCTCACTGTTTAGAAGCATAGGTGGGTGGATGGATGGATGGATAGATAGATGGATTGATAGATATTCTGGTAGTTATTTTATAAGATTAACAAATATAATTAAACCTCTATTTCTGATTCATCAATTCCCAGGAGTTCATTTTGAACTTCTCTCTGTAGGATAAGGATGTTGGCAGCTTTGCTTTTTAGATCACCTCCTTTATCCCCATCCCCCACTAACTGTTATCCATATTTTCATTTGTTCCTCCTCTCACAACCATATCTTACCCATTGGATGACCCCAAAAAATTGAAAAAATAAAAGTTGCTTAAACACGGAGGTCTACAGGACTGGCATTATAACATTTCTAATTTTTTAAATATGATTCTCCGTGTGATAGCATATGACTGGATGCTTGGTTAAAAGGCTATTGGAATACTACAATTGCAAGAAAGTGCCTGCTGCTGGGATATAAGCAAGACAGAGGGGAAAGTAAGCTATATCCAAAGCTATGAGGTGGTTGGGCTGACCAGGCCTGGGGAAGGAGGAGTCAAAAGTCAGTGGTAAAAAGACGTCATCAAAATGGCAGCATGAGGTGAGCCTCTGTAAATCTCCTTTGGAATTTACAACAAATGGAACAACTATAACTCCACAAAGGACTCCCTGCACAGCAGACAGGCAAGACGAAGAGGGCCACTAGTGAATTCACCTAAAGGTAGGCAAATCATGCAGGGGGTGGGAGATGAGGAGGAAAGGGAGAACTGCGGAGACGGAGCCCCACGGGCACAGGACACAGGCCTAGCTCAGTGCTCCGAACTCACTGCATGCTGGAACTACCGCAGCTGCAGGAGAGGGAAGAACTCGGATTGCTAGGGCTCCGTCTATAGCCCACAGGGCTAAGGGGACAGCATGTAATGCTGCTGAACCCAATGTTCACGGGAGAGACCTCAGAGAAAAGACTGAGGGAAGAAGGCTGAAAATGGTGGTTTAAGCCCTCACTGCTGAGCAGAGAATGGAAGCCTTAGGCACTGAGACTAGCTGCCCCCTTCCTACCCTCCCAGATCTCGCCCAGCCCCCACCTGCCGGGTGCTAGAAGAGGAACAGTAGCAGTGGCAGAACAAAAGAACAGAATATTTGCTGTTCTGAGAATTGTGGACCACAGACAAAGATTCGCAACCCAACTAGTTCTGGAAAAGGGGAGGGAGCTATGGAAGTAGGACCAGCAGTGGTGGTGGTCACTGCCATTGCTCTGGGCCACCTCTCACAACTCACCCTGCCCCTGGCCCCACCTATCTGGGCAGATCCCTGCAGGAGTAAACAGAACTGCTGAAACATACGGGCCCTGAATCTGGTGCAGGAAGAGCTTTGGAACTTCAAAACCTCTCCGCATACCCACACAAACACTGCGCCCTGTGACTCAGGTGAACTATTAACAGAGGAGAAGCCCGTCTCCCAGGGAATCCCCCAATTGTGTAAGAAGCTGGAATAATGCAGAGAAAACGTAGCAATACTATGTGAGAGAGAAAAAACGGCTGCAACGGAGAGAAAATAAAACATTCTACCCACAATTACTGAAAAACAAAAGAAAGACCTCTTCTTATCAATCTGTTGTAGAAGCCACTTCTGTAGATGTCTAGGAAGAGAAATAATAAATCAGTAATTGCCATGAATAACCAAGACAACAAGACAGCTCAGAAAGAAAGTGAAAAGTCTCCAGAAAAGGAACTTAAATAAATGGAAATATGTAACTTAAATGACGGAGAATTCAAGAATGCAGTTCTGAAAAAACTCAACAAGATGCAAGAAAACACAGAAAGGCAGTTTAATGAACTGAGAAGCACAATCAAAGAATAACATGAGCATTTTACTAAAGACATTGACATTTTAGAAAAGAACCAAGTAGAATTTCTGGAGGTTAAAAACTCAGTATAAGAAATTAAGAATGAAATAACCAGCTTAGGTAGTAGAGTTGACCAGATGGAGGAAAGAATCAGTGACATCGAAGACACAAACCTGTAAATGACACGGATGGAAGAAGAAAAAGACTTGAGACTTAAAAGAAATGAAAGAAATCTACAAGAACTTTCTGACACCATCAGAAACAGCAACACAAGAATAATGGGCATACCAAAAGGAGAACAAAGAGAGAAGGGAACAGAGATATATTTAAACAAATTGTCGATGAGAACTTCCCAAACTTGTGGACAGAACTGGATCCTCGAATCCAAGAAGCAAATAGAACACCTAATTACCTCAATCCCAATAGGCCTTCTCCAAGGTACATTGTATTGAAGCTGTCTAAAATCAACGACAAAGAAAGAATCCTCAAGGCAGCCAGGGAAAAGAAGACGGTAACCTACAAAGGAAAGCCCATTAGAATATCATCAGATTTTTTAGCAGAAACTCTATAAGCTAGGAGGGAGTGGAACCAAATATTTAAACTATTGAAAGAGAGAAATTACGAGCCAAGAATAATATATCCAGCAAAGATATCCTTTAGATATGAAGGAGAAATAAAGACCTTTCCAAAAATACAGAAGCTGAGGGAATTTTCTAATACATGACCTGCACTACAAGAAATACTAAAGGAAGCTATTCGACCACCATCAACAGGGACAATTTGTGGCAACAAAAACATAAAAAGGGGGAGAGTAAAGGCCTAAACCGGAATATGTGAATGAAGACAGTAAATGTGCTGAAGAAAATAGAATACTCTAAATATCAAACTTTCTTTTACATATAGTTAAGGGTAACCAATCAAAAAAAAATCCAGAACTGAAATATATACTGTAATAAAAGAAGAAACAGAGGGAACATCATAGAATACCACCAACACACAGAAATAATAGGCAACAATGAAAAGGCAAAGAAACAATGCAGACACAGCCTTACCAGAAAACTAAAGATAGAATGACAGGAAATCCTCATGTATCAATAATCACCCTAAATGTAAATGGACTGAACTCACCAATAAAAAGGCACAGAGTAGTGGATTGGATCAAAAAACTAAACCCAACCATATGCTGTCTCCAAGAGACACATCTCAGCTACAAAGGCAAGCATAGACTCAAAGTAAAAGGGTGGAAATTGACACTCCAAGCAAATGGTACCCAGAGAAAACCAGGTGTAGCCATACTGATATCAGATGAAACAAATTTAGGGGGAAAAAGGTAACAAGAGACAAAGATGGACATTTCACAATGGTAAAGGGGAATATACAACAAGAAGACATAACAGTCATCAATATTTATGCCCCCAATCAGGGAGCACCGAAATAGACCAAGCAACTACTAACAGAACTAAAGGGAGAAATTGACCAAAACACAATTATACTAGGGGACTTAAATACATCATTGACAGCTATGGATAGATCATCCAAACAGAAAATAAATAACAAAATAATAGCCCTAAATGACACATTACATGAAATAGACATAATAAACATTTAGAGAGCACTTCATCTTAAACATCAGACTATACATTTTTTTCCAGTGTACATGGAACATTCTCAAGGATAGACAATATATTGGGACATAAAAGCAGCCTCAGCAAATTTAAGCAGATTGAAATCATACCAAGCATGTTCTCTGATCACAAGGCTTTGAAATTGGATATGAACTGCAAAAAGAAAGCAGGAAAAACACAAATACATGGAGATTAAACAACATACTTTTAAAAAACAACCAGGTCAAAGAATAAATTAGAGGGGAAGCCAAAAGATACATAGAAACAAATTGACAGTGACAATATATCCTATCAAAATTTTGGGGATGCACTGAAAGCAGTTTTAAAAGGGAAATTTATATCATTACAGGCCTATCTCAAGAAATAAGAAAAATCTAAAATAAATAACCTCCCGTTACACCTTAAAGAACTAGAAAAAGAAGAATAAATAAAACCCAGGGCAGTAGAAGAAAGGAAATAACAAAAATCAGAGCAGAACTAAATGAAATAGAGAACAAAAAGACAATAGAAAAAATTAATGTGACAAAGAGCTGGTTCTTTGAAAAGATTAACAAAATTGACAAACCCTTGGCTAGACTAACTAAGATAAAAAGAGAGAAGACACTAAGTAACAAAATCATAAATGAAAAAGGGGAAGTTATCACGGATTCCACAGAAATACAAAGGATCATCCAAAAATACTATGAAGGACTATATGCCACCAAATTCAATAACCTAGAAGAAATGGACAAGTTCTTAGAAACATATAGCCTTCCAAGGCTGAACCATGAAGAACTGAAAATCTAAAAAGACCGATCACCAGTAATGAAATTGATTCAGTCATCCAAAAGCTTTTCAAAAGCAAAAGTCCTGGACCAGATGGCTTCACTAGCGAATTCTACCAAACCTGCAAAGAGGATCTAATACCAATCCTGCTCAAACTCTTCCAAATAATTGAAGAGACAGTACTCCCCAACTCATTTTATGAGGCCAACATTACCCTGATACCAAAACCTGGTAAGGACAACAGAAAAAAAGAAAACTACAGACCAATATTTCTGATGAATACAGATGCAAAAATCCTAAACAAAATTCTAGCAAATCGAATACAACAATGCATTAAAAAGATTATTTATCATGACCAAGTGGGGTTCATCCCTGGGGCACAAGGATGGTTCAACATCCACAAAGCCATCAATGTGATACATCACATAAACAAAATAAAGGACAAAAATCATATGATTCTATCAATTAATGCAGAAAATGCATTTGACAAGCTAAAACATCCATTTATGATTAAAACACTTAATAAAATAGGTATAGAACAAAATACCTTAACGTAATAAAGGACATATGTTACAAACCCTCAGCTAATCTCATAATTAATGGTGAAAAACTGAAGCCCTTTGCTCTACATTCAGGAACACAACAGGGCTGTCACCTATCACCTCTGCTTTTCAATATAGTGTTGGAAGTCCTTGCCAGAGCAATCAGGCAAGAGAAAGAAATAAAAGGCATTCAAATTGGGAATGAAGAAGTTAAATTATCACTCTCTGCAGATGACATGATGCTATATATAGAAAACCCTAAAGACTCCACCAAAAAGCTATTAGAAACAATCAATGAATACAGTAAAGATGCCAACTACAAAAACCAACATACAAAAGTCCATTGCATTCCTGTATACTAACAATGAAATCTCAGAAAAAGAAATACGAAAAACAATTCCTTTTGCAATCACAGCAAAAAGAATGAAATACCTAGGAATAAACTTATGATGGATGTGAAAGACCTATATGCTGAAAACTGTAAGACATTATTAAAAGAAATTGAAGAAGACACAAAGAAATGAAAAAATATTCTGTACTCATGTCTTGAAAGAATCAACATAGTTAAAATGCCCATATTATCCAAAGCAATATATAGATTTAATGCAATCCCCATAAAAATCCCAATGGCATTTTTTAAAGAAGTAGAACAAAAAATCATCAGATTTGTTTGGAACCACAAAAGACCCCAAATAGCCAAAGCAATCTTAAGAAAAAAGAACAATACTGGAGGGATCAACCTCCCTGACTTTAGCTTGTATTACAGGGCTATAATAATCAAAACAGCATGGTATTGGCAGAAAAACAGACACATAGACCAATGGAATAGAATTGAGAACCCAGAAATAAAACCACATAAATATGGACAGATAATTTTTGACAAAGAAGCAAAAATTATACAATAAAGAAAAGACAGCCTCTTCAATAAATGGTGCTGGGAGAATTGGATAGCCGCGTGCAAAAGAGTGAAACTGGACTGCTATCTGTCACCATGTACCAAAATTAATTCAAAATGGATCAAAGACTTAAGCATAAGACCTGAAGCAATAAATTGCATAGGAGAAAACATAGGTACTAAACTTATGGACCTTGGGTTCAAAGAGCATTTTATGAATTTGACTCCAAAGGCAAGGGAAGTAAAAGCTAAAATAAACAAATGGGACTATATGAAACTGAAAAGCTTCTGCACAGCAAAAGAAACCATCGACAAAATAAGAGGCAACCAACTGAATGGGCGACGATTTTTGCAAACAGTGCCTCCGATAAAGGGCTAATATCCAAAGTATGCAAGGAACTCATGCAACTCAACAACAAAAAACAAACAACCCAATAGAAAAATGGGCAGAGACATTTCTCTGCCCATTGAAGAGAAATTAAGAGATATTTCTCCAAAGAAGACATACAAATGGCAAATAAACATATGAAAAAATGCTCAACATCACTAATCATCAGAGAAATGCAAATAAAAACCACAATGAGATATCACCTCACCCCAGTCAGAATGGCAACCTGCTTTGTGTCTCCTCCTCTGTTACCAGTCTCTTTGAGGCCTCTTCTTTATATCCTTCGTTATAGAGGTTCTGTTCTACTAGCCTTTAGATGGTTCTTGAGGTTGATTATTCTATAATTTAGTTGTAATTTTACTGTGGTCATGGGAGGTGGCAGGCATGGCATTTACCTATTCTACCATCTTAGAATCACCCTCTAATTCTATTTTTAAAACTGTTCTTTCTTGTTGTGTCCAGCACAACACAGGCAGTGAAGGTGCGAGAAGGGGTGGCTTGGGTTAAGTTTTAAGAAAGAAACAAACAGAGACTTAATGTAGTTTAAATCTCAGAAGGCCAGGGGACTTACAGTCATGAAAGACGAATCCAGAATAAAGCCGACTGGTGGGATTTATTGATAAGTACACAAGGGAGTGTTATTGTTTTTGACATGGTCTGTGAGACTCATTTATCACGTTTTAGAAATAACCCAAACCAATTATGCTGATCTTTAAACAGACAAAGCAGAAAGTCCTTGAGGTGAGATATGTGACTCCCTTGAGGGGCATATATCATATGTTGAAATTGTTTTACAGAGTTGAGCAGAGAGCTTAATCTTATCGCTCTAAAGACTCTTCTCTCAATTAGGTGAAAGGGGAAAGCCAGGGTCAGCAGTGGCTTTTCCCAGGCAGCGGGAAGTGGGGGCAAGGCCCCTTCCCAAATCTTTCTAAGGCAGCTCATCGGGGGTCCCCACTCAATTCCGTCTGGCTTGAGTTGTTTCCCCCGTGGGAAATCTTACTCATCATTGGCTGCAAACTGTCTTTTGGGGACCAGACAGAGAGACATGAGGTGTAAAACACTGAGATAAGCAAAGACCCAAAAGGGCACAGTCTTACAGACTTTTCTTTCCTCAAGGAAAGACACGGGGGTGGGGAGGCAATCGGCTACGCTGTTGTGTGACAACACTTTCTTAGCACAGGGAACTCTTTCTAGCTGGGGAGATCCCTCTCAGTTCTGAGCAGTATGGAGCTAAACAGTTGGGGATGGGACGATGTGAGGGAAATGAAATGGTCTTCCTTCCCTTTTGTGTGGTTACTCTGTTTGTCTTTTTTTGTTCTGATGTGCTGCTGAAGTTTCTTAAGTGGACTCCAAGTTTCCCAGAACTTTTTTTGTTATGGATAGTTCTCCTACTGTTGATCTTTTTGGAAGGATGATTGTCAGGATCTCCGGTGCTGACATCTTAGAGATATCAATCTGTAATTTTTTTCTTGAAAGCCAGACATGATGTACCAGGTAAAATGAACTGTGGTAAATAGACCTTTAGTGACATGGTGGTGAGGTGTGGAGGAGGGCAAGCATTTTATGGTCCTGTGCTTAGTTCTCAATCTTTTACTGAGTCTGTGCCTCGGGACTGTGAATTTCACAAGTGTTTCTGTTTTGTGCACCACCACCACCCCTTAGGTAGGATAGGATGGCTAGAGGCAGAGTTGGTTATTTCCCTTTCCCAAGTCTATTAGGCTCTAATTATACCCCAGCAGGTTAGGCTCTGATCAACTGGTTTCCCCTGAGTGCAGTCCAAGAAACTTTTGTTCTTTGGGCAAGAGCATTGCAGTCTGTTTTGTTCCTGGCCTACTTTGAAGTTGCAACAATCAAACTCTGTGGAATAAAAGTGATTTTAGAATTAAGTTTTTTCAACTTTTTAGTGGGACAAGGTCTACACTGAGCAAATGGGAGAAGACAGCAGAGACAAAGACTCAGATCTTGCCACTTCTACCATCTGTCCACAAGGCTGCTGCCCTCGCCTGACTCCACCAGTGACACACAAATGTAAGTGTCTTAAGAGATCTGTGGTGGTTGCACAGCAGCCTAAGTATTTGTCCCCTCCTGTTTTTCCTGAAGAAAGGAAGGATTGTGGAACTGTGCCTTTTTGGGATTAGAGTTTTATGACTCGTGTCTCTCCATTTGGTCTCCAGAAAGAAGGGTTTGCAGTCAAAGACGAGTAAGATTCCTACAGAATCTTAAGGAAGGAACAACTCAAGCCAAATGGGACCCCACTGAGACCCCTGATGAGCTGCTGTAAAATAAATGGAAAGGAGCCTTTTCTCCCTTCCCCCTTGCTTGAGAAAAGCAGCTGCTGACTCTTGCTGCTCCCCTCACCTAATTGTGAGAGAGGTCTATTAGAGTGATAAGATCTCGCCTTAATGCTCAGCTCATGGAATGGCTCATCACGAGAGACTTTCTCCTCTCCGGGAGGTACATACCACACCTTAGATATCATGGGACTATATGCTTCGGTTGCTGTGGGATCTACAATTGGGCTCAAAAAGTATTTTTTAAATTTTGCGAGAGTTTCACAGGCCATGCCTAAAATCATGTGATTCCTTTGTTGTAATCAGTAAATACCCCAGTTGACCCTATTCAGTGCTCCAGTCTCTTGAGGCTGCGAGTCTCTTGGTCCTCTGTGATTTAACTGTACTTGAGTCTCTGTCTCTTTATTGTAGTTTAACCCTCACCACCTTTCTCATCTTCCCACAACTTGTGTTGTACAGGTCGCAACAAGAGATCCACAGCTGAGAAAGGGAACAGTCACCCTGCTCCCACATGGAATGCATTGAAACTGATCAGCACTTTCATCCCTATCCCCTCCCCTTTGCCATCAATCCCCTCTGAGGTAGGCAGGCATGTTGTTCTCCCAAGTTGAAGGTGAGCTGACCATGGGCTGAGTTACATGGTGAAGGCCTTAAAACTAGAAAATGGCAGAGTTGGGACAAGGACTCTTGTCTTCTGAGTTGGCCTGTGGCTGTATCTCTGCCCTTGCAGGTGTTAGCAGCCCAAGGTTCAGACATTCTTGCGACTGCACACGAAAACATGCAATGAAAAAATAATAATGAACACCGCTCAGGAAGACACTGGCCGATGCTGACTGGAACACAGCTGTGAGACACTGACATAAGGTTATGTCACCTTCCCGAGCTGTTTATATGGTGCTGCCAATGTAAGTGCACCTTGGCAAGTTCACAAACTTAATTGTCAGGCCTCATAAGCGTATTAGGTCCAAGTAATGTAAAAATCTGTTTCAGATCAAAACCCTCATCCCATCTTTAGGAGAGGATCTTGAGAGGGGGAAAGAAAAATCAGAGAGAGCTGATGGGGGAAGACTAGAGACAGCAGGGGAAAGCAAGGGTTTGGCAAGGTGAATGCCACTTGTCCCCTGCCACTGCAAGTGGTGTGGTGTCCCCAAGTATGAAACATCAGTTGGTTAAATCAGAGAAACCAGAAACAAAAGGAATGGCTTTTGAGTTTCATGACCTCATCTGTCTGGAGCAGAAATACTGAAATTCCTACCACCCACCAGGCCCTATAGGAGAAAACCTGGCTTATGCACATTTGATATACAGTTGGCCTCCTGAATTGTACTCACCACCACATTTAAAGAGACACATCTGTTTTCTAAAAATTTTAATTGTGGAAAATACATATAAAATTTACTATCCTAAGCATTTTTAAGTGTACAGTTCAGTAGTGTTAGTATATTTACAATGTTGTACAACTAATCTCCAGAACTTTTTCATCTTACAAAACTAAAACTATCTATTCATTAAGTAATTCTCCATTTGACACACCTCCTTTTCATGAATATTCAAGAGAATTTTATCTCCTTCTATCATGCCTTTTCCACATTTCCCCCTTCACACACATACACCTGCACACATGTGCACACACACATACACATATGTACCCACAGATACTTGTGAAGAATGCAACTTTCTTTTAAGGCTTTATTGCCCTCACTTCTCTCTGTGTGATCATTGCTGACATTTTCATAAGAAGAAACATAAATTTCCCAATTCACAGACACCACACTGGGGAGAACTGCTGCTTCTGCCAGGGGTTCTCCAAACCCAGGTGACCTGTTCACTAAGGACCCTTAGGGAAGAAGGAGCCCCAGACCAAAGGAGTGTTCCATTAGGAACCTACTGAGTTAGCACCCACTGGATCAGACTTCTCTAAGGGGTTGTTACCCAACCACAAAGTGATTCCTCATCAGACTTGCAGTGAGTAAATAAATCAGACCTCATTCCATCCTTTGTACTCAGTGACAAACATTCTTGATAATAGGCCACCAGGCTGGACAGAGGTAAGGGGCACCCTAGAGGCCAGGAAGGAGGAATTAGACATGCCTGTCTTTCATCACCACCTAATATAAAAGTAGAAAACAAAACAGCAAGCAGAGAGGCATGCAGGAGGAAAGCATTTGGTAACAGCTCTTTTCACAGAGAAAGGCAGAGAAAGTGGGTGTGTGCTCCAGAACCCCCTATGTGTCCACACACTGTTTCTTCATCACAGTGAAACCACCATTCCAGGGGAGAGCTCCAATCAAAAAGCTGCATGTTACTTTCTGAAAAAGATCACCACAACAATGAAAATCAGTAATGTGCCAAAAGAAAAGTAATTGTCCTGTTGCTAGGTGTCAGCTTAAGAATATGCTAGAAATGTCATCATCCATCAAGAAATGCTCCCAGGAATCTGCTAGCTGGATGCCACACATCTTTACATTGATCAGCAACTGCTGATGACCCTGGAGGAGTCTCTGTTCCCATACCAACCATGGACTTACAGCGAATCATAGTCAGATATAATCTTCACTTTATTTTTAATTCTCTTTAATATTTTCTACAATGTAAATAAAGCAATGCTATGTCAAATGTAAACTAATTATGTTATAATGAAATAATGTCTTTTGTGCTAATAACAAATAAGTCAGGATGTCAGCAATTTAGAGGGTTCTAGGGCCTAACATATCTTTTATTTCAAAAAGCCCCTTTTCCATTTTAAAATACCATTGAAATAACAAAAATGAAATATTCAATGTGTGTGTGATAGATGCATGAATGGTGGCTGGATAAATTAATGGGTAGAGGGGTGAACAGGTGAATGGATGAATAAATGGGTCAAGGGATGCATGAATGGGTGGAGATGGATAGATAGATACAGGTAGGTAGGTGATGGTGATGATGATGATAGATGATGATGATAGATAGATAGATAGATAGATAGATAGATAGATAGATAGATAGACAGATAATAGACAGATGGAAGCCCTGAATAAACAGCAAAGGGCATTTTAAATAATTGACTGGAAACATGGAGGTATTTCCAGGAGTATGAGGCAAATGGAATCAGAGAGAAGGAAATTAGTCACATGCAAAGGAGGACTATGGAGGCCTCCTTCCCCCATAAACCCACACACACACACACAAAAAACCCCAACACATTAATATGGCTCTACAGGCAAATTACATCAAATTTTGGGAAACAAAAGCTACTTTAGTTTTTAACCTGATCCAGAACACGGAAAAAGATAAAAAAGCCTCATTCTTATTATACCAGACAAAAAAAATCTTGAAAACAAACAAGTTACAACCCAAACTGCTGGTTCCAAGAACTGCAGCAGCAGTATCATCTGGAACTTGTTAAGAATGTCATTAAGACATGCTCACTGTTTAAATGTTTGTCCTAGTAAATAGAACAAATATCCTTTAAAAAAATACTAGCAAATAAAGGCAGTTGCATATTAAACAATTACTGCTAGCTGGAGGCCTTCCTACAGTGCTTCTCAGACTTTCTCAGTGATATGAATTATGTGGGGTGTATGTACCTGGAAATTCTGATTCAGTAGGTTTAGGATGTGGCCATAGAACGTGTGTGTGTGTGTGTGTGTGTGTGTGTGTGTGTGTGTGTTTGGCACATGCTCAACGATTCTTAAGATTAGGGAAGTTTGAGAGTACTTAATATATATAAATGCAAAATTCATAAATAAAGAAGTGGCATATTGAATCCCACTGCATTCTAACAGATACAATCCATCACAACCTGGGGCCAACAGAACAACTGCTACAAAGAACTGTAGCAAGAAGGAGGGGACCTTCTGCCATCAACGTTATGGTTGTGACTGGAATACGACACCAACATTCACAAGCTCATCTGTGGAAGGGCCTTCAAGAAGCGAACCTACCAGGCACTCAGAGACAGCCAAAAATTTGCCATGAAAGAGATGGGAATGCCAGATGTGCCCGTCAACCAACACCAGGCTCAGCAAAACTGTCGGTGTCAAAGGAATACGGAAAGTTGCATGCCGTTATCTATGTGCAGTTGTTCCCGAAAATGTAATGAAGATAAAGATTCACCAAACAAGCTTATACATTGGTTACCTATGTACCAGTCACCACTTTCAAAATCTGCAGTCAGTCAATGTGGATGAGAACTAACAATCAAACACAGTTATAAAACCACAAGACCAAAGACACAAGTGCTCCAGATTCCAGACATTTAAGAAGAACTCAATACCAGGGAATCTGTTATTTTAGTTTATTACACTAATGGGTCAAAGAAGAAAAATTATTCAATATACTTGGTAGATGCTGAAAGAATAATTAATAGAAGAAAATATTCTTAATTAAAAAATAACTTTATACGGAGGGAATCGAAGAAAATTCAGAAATCAGCACTTGGTGTAATATTTGACAATAGGATATAAATACCCAAAACATTCCCACTAAAATGGGAATAAGAATAACTGCTCAGCATTATTACTCTTCAGTGTTGTTCCAAAGACTTGGAGAGAAAGAAACAAAGCTTTTAGTATTAATAAATGTGTGCTTAAAAACATGTATCTTAAAACTATGATGGTCCATGGAATCCATAGAGAAGTGAGCTCCTTGAGGGCAATTCTCCTTAATTCTCTTTAATATTTTCTACAAACAGGTAAAAAGCAGCAATCTTCCTATAACCCCAATAAGCCCAGTATAAAATATAAATTTAAACCAATCATACTTTTACTAACAGTAAAACATAAACAAAACTAACATAAAAATTCAGATGGCATTAAGACATGCTCACTGTTTAAATGTTTGTCCTGATAGGTATCTACTAATAACTGGAAGTGGTTGGACTTATTCAGTTCAAGCACATGGAGGCAGTTTCAGTCAGAGATGATGAGAGTCTTGGGCACATGATGAGAGAAAGCGCACTTTGTTAATAGGCCCTTGCAATTTCTTATGCCATGGCTACATACAGCAGTGATTCTCACAGTATGGTCCCAAACCTAGAAGAAACCGCATCACCTGGGAACTTGTTAAGAATGCAAATTCCCACCCCAGACCAATGACTGAGAAAATATGCAGTTGGGATGCAGCCATCTGGGTTTATCAAGGGCTCCAGGTGATTCTGATGCCCACTCATGTGAAGAAAAATTGGTATAAAAAAAGGGACAAAGACACACCTCTTAGGCAAGCATGCAGAAAGCTTGTGGGCTTCACTAATCTTAGACTAAGGACTTGGATGAATCCAGGGTTCTCCCTACCTATGAAATAAAAAATAAAAATTTTGAGGCTTAAGGCCAAAGACCCTTGGGCCAAGCCCACCCTTTGGCGGAAGTCTTTGGACCTTCATGGAAACCATGGCTGAGCTTGGCAAGAATCAATTGCAAGTCTGGGATGAGGACACTGTCTGACCTAATCACTGTTAATTTCCAGCACTAATAGCATCTGGTGCAGAGTAAACTTTAATGAGTATATGAATGAATGAACAGGTTTCTTTTTGTGTTTTCACAAGGATGAGCACCCGTGGGGTCAGCAACACCTGAATTGTTCATCCATGTCCAAGAGAACAGACTTTCAGTAAATACGTGTTGGCAAGTTCTCCTGCTCCAAGAGGATGAAGACCTTGATGAAGTAAATATGTGTTGGCAAGTTCTCCTGCTCCAAGAGGATGAAGAGTTGATGAAGACCTTGCAGTAAGAGTGAACTTGACAGCATCCTGTCCCTAAGATGATGGGTGAGGACTCAAAGGGCACCGTATTCTGCTGCCCTACATGATCTGCTTTCAAAGTCCCAGGGTTGACCCCTTCTAGGGCTAACTATTGAGAGCGATCCAGACCTCAAAGAGATCCAGACCTCAAAGAGGTCTCAAAGAGAGAGTCTGGGTACCCCAAGTTCTTCTGTCCGGGGTTCAGAGCAGCCAAGACCATCACAGTTAGTTTGTTACTTACTTTTTCTAGTTTGGAGTTTTCCTGAATGACACAGCTTTCATTACTGTTTGAAACCTTTCTGCAATTGCTGCGGGCAATTTCAACGCCAATAAAGTATTCCAAACGGTCTGTGATCTGTCAATTAACAATTGTGCAATTTTATTCAAAAAGCTTTTTTTTTGTTCTACTTTTTACAAGTTTTAGCAAACATTAGAAAGAAAAATTGCTCTCACTCTCATCCTGTCTCCTATCTTCTATACAGTTTCCCTCCTATGATGCCCGTAGCCTGGATTCCTTTGCATACTAATGTCAGTCGCAACTCTGACAACTCCTGGAACCTGGAGCTGGATACTCAGGGAAAAGGCTCATTTCTAGTGTGGGGCCTTCTGGAAGGCAAAGCTTCTAATTTCATTTTCTGTCCCAAAGTCCAGGGCATGCTGCATGCTCATTGAGAAGTGTCGGGGGAGAAAACTGAGCTCACCAGAACCATCCAATGGACCCCAGATGTTATAGGTTCATGTGGGCCAGACAGGACAAACACCCTTTGCCACATTGGACTCCCTCCCTGATTCCTCTTCCTAGCACACACACCCCTCAGCTTCTGTCATCTGGTTAAATATCCTGCCCCTTAGGGCTTCCCCACCCAAGGTCTCACCACCACCTCCCCCCCACCGCAGCAAGCAGTCCTTACGGGGCCACGCCAAGGGAGTTTGTTTTTCCTCTGTTGAGTATTTGGTAAGGAGAGCAGCAATAGCTTTGTAGCGAGGCATCAGTATTTACTGAATTCATCAATGATTGAGTACAATGAAAGTTACTCATGGTGTCCATTTAAATCTGCTTTCATCTGTTTTTTTTTTAATTTATTGGGGTGACAATTGTTAGTAAAATTACGTAATTTCAGGTGTACAATTCTGTATTACATCATCTATAAATCCCATTGTGTGTTCACCACCCAGAGTCAGTTCTCCTGCCATCACCATATATTTGATCCCCCATACCCTCATCACCCACCCCCCCATCCCCTTACCCTCCGGTAACCACTAAACTATTTTCTGTGTCTATGAGTTTTTGTTTCTCATTTGTTTGTCTTCTTCTTTCGTTGCTTTTGGTTTATATACCACATATCAGTGAAATCATAGGGTTCTCTGCTTTTTCTGTCTGACTTACTTCGCTTAGCATTATACTCTCAAGATCCATCCATGTTGTCACAAATGTTCCTATATGATCTTTCCTTAACGCCGAATAGTATTCCATTGTGTATATATACCACAACTTCTTTATCCATTCATCTATTGAAGGACGTTTTGGTTGTTTCCATGTCTTGGCCACTGTAAACAAAGCTGCAATGAACATTGGAGCACACGTGTCTTTATGGATAAATGTTTTCAGATTTTTTGGGTAGATACCCAGGAGAGGGATTGCTAGGTCATACAGTAATTCCATTTGTAATTTTTTGAGGAAACTCCACACTGCCTTCATAACAGCTGCACAAATCTGCATTCCCAACAACAGTGTATAAGTTTTCCTTTTTCTCCACAGCCTCTCCAACACTTGTTACTATTTGTCTTGTTGATGATAGCCAGTCTGACTGGGGTGAGGTGATATCTCATTGTGGTTTTTATTGCACTTCTCTGATGATTAGTTATGTTGAGCATTTTTTCATGTCTATTTGCTATTTGTATGTCTTCTTTGGAGAAATGTTTCTTCAGGTCCTCTGCCCATTTTTCAATTGGGTTGTTTGTTATTTTGTTATTGAGTTGCATGAATACCTTGTACATTTTGGATATTAGCCCCTTATCTGAGGCAGTGTTTGCAAAAATCTCCCATTCAGTTGGTTGCCTCTTTATTTTGTCGATGGTTTCTTTTGCTGTGCAGAACCTTTTAAGTTTCATATAGTCCCATTCATTTATTTTAGCTTTTACTTCCATTGCCTTTGGAGTCAAATTCATAAAATGCTCTTTGAAGCATTCCCCAAGGTCCATAAGTTTAGTACCTATGTTTTCTTCTATGTAGTTTATTGTGTCAGGTCTTATGCTTAAGTCTTTGATCCATTTGAATTAATTTTGGTACATGGTGACAGATAGCAGTCCAGTTTCATTCTTTTGCACGTGGCTATACAATTCTCCCAGCACCATTTATTGAAGAGGCTGTCTTTTCTCCATTGTATGTTTTTTGCTTCTTTGTCAAAACTTATCTGTTCATATTTATGTGGTTTTATTTCTGGGTCCTTGATTCTATTTTATTGGTCTATGAGTCTGTTTTTTTTTTTTGCCAATACCATGCTGTTTTGATTATTGTAGCTCTGTAGTACAAGCTAAAGTCAGGCAGTGTGATCCCTCCAGTATTGTTCTTTTTTCTTAAGATTGCTTTGGCTATTCGGGGTCTTTTGTGGTTCCAAACAAATCTGATGATTTTTTCTTCTATTTCTTTAAAAAAAAGCCATTGGGATTTTGATGGGGAATGCATTAAATCTGTATATTGCTTTGGACAATATGGCCATTTTAACTATGTTGATTCTTCCAATCCATGAGCATGGAATGTCTTTCCATTTCTTTGTGTCATCTTCAATTTCTTTCAAAAACGTCTGATAGTTTTCAGCATATGAATCCTTCACATCCTTGGTTAAGCTTATTCCTAGGTATTTTATTCTTTTTGCTGCAATTGCAAAGGGAATTGTTTTTTGTATTTCTTTTTCTGAGATTTTATTGTTAGTATATAGGGATGCAATGGACTTTTGTACGTTGATTTTGTAGCCAGCAACTTTACTGTATTTGTTGATTGTTTCTTATAGCTTTTTGGTGGAGTCCATTTCTTTTAGGTTGTTGAATATAGTTGGTGGCATATAGTCCTTCATAGCATTCATGGATGATCCTTTGTATTTCTGTGGTGTCTGTGATAACTTCCCCTTTTTCATTTCTGATGTTGTTTATTAGTGTCTTCTCTCTTTTTATCTAAGTGAGCCTAGCCAAGGGTTTGTCAATTTTTTAAATCTTTTCAAAGAACCAGCTCTTTGTCACATTAATTTTTTATGTTGTTTTTGTTCTCCATTTCATTTAGTTCTGCTCTGATTTTTATTATTTCCTTTCTTCTGCTGACCTTGGGTTTCATTTTTTGTTTTTCTAGTTCTTTAAGGTGTAACATGAGGTTATTTATTTGGGATTTTTCTTGTTTCTTGAGATAGGACTGTAATGATAGAAATTTCCCTCTTAAAACCACTTTTGCTGCATCCCCAAAATTTTGGTAGGATGTATTTTCATTGTCATTTGTTTCTATGTATATTTTGATCTCTCCTCTAATTTCTTCTTTGTTCTGGTCGTTCTTAAAAGTATGTTGTTTAATCTCCATGTATTTGTGTTTATTCCTGCTTTCTTTTTGCATTTGATATCCAATTTCAAAGCCTTGTGATCAGAGAATATGCTTGGTATCATTTCAATCTTCTTAAATTTGCTGATGTTAGTTTTATGTCCCAATGAATGGTCTATCCTTGAGAATGTTCCATGTGCACTAGAAAAAAATGTTTAGTCTTATGTTTTAGGATGAAGTGCTCTATAAATGTCAATTATGTCCATTTTCATCTAATGTGTCATTTAGGGCTCCTATTTCATTATTTTTTTTCTGTTTGGATGATCTATCCATAGCTGTCAATGATGTATTTAAGTCCCCTAGTATAATTGTGTTTTGGTCAATTTCTGCCTTTAGTTCAGTTAGTAGTTGCTTGGTATATTTTGGTGCTCCCCGATTGGGCGCATAAATATTGATGACTGTTATATCTTCTTGTTGTACAATCCTCTTTAACATTATGAAATGTCCATCTTTGTCTTTTGTTATCTGTTTCACACTGAAGTCTGTTTCATCTGATATCAGTATAGCTACACCTGATTTTCTTTGGGTACCATTTTCTTGGAATGTCAATTTCCACCCTTTCACTTTGAGTCTATGCTTGTTCTTGTTGCTGAGATGTGTCTCTTGGAGACAGCATATGGTTGCGTTAAGTTTGTTGATCCAATCTGCTACTCTGTACCTTTTTATTGGTGAGTTCAGTCCATTTACATTTAGGGTGATAATTTATATGTTAGGATTTTCTGTCATTCTACGTTGCGTCCAGCGCAACACGGGCTGTAAGGGAACGAGAAGGGGTGGTGTTGTATTAAGTTTTAAGAAAGAAAGAAACAGAGACTTAATGCAGTTAAATCTCAGAAGTCCAGGGCGTCTCACAGCCTGACGAGAGACTGGAGCCCAGAATTGAGCCAACTGGTGGCTTTTATTGATTATCATACAAAGAAGTAGCATTGTCTTTTCCACGGTCTGTGAATCCTATACATCATACCAGAAAAATGATTCAGACCAATCACCTTTACCTGTAAACAGCCCAAACAGAAAGTCCCATGATGTCTTAACAATGGTGGCATGTGTCTCCTTAGGGACAGGTCTCTCATGCTGAAACTTAATTGTAGGGTGAAAGGGGAGTGCTGATATTATTGTCCTCATGACTTCTTTCACAATCAGGTGAGAGGGGAAAGCCAGAGTCAGCAGTGGCTTTTCCCAGGCAGGGGGTAGGGGAGGCAAGGCCCCTTCCCAGATCTTCCAAGGCAGCTCATTGGGGGTCCCCACACGGCTCCGCCTGGCTTGAGTTGTTCCCCCCGTGGGGAATCTTACTCATCATTGGCTGCAAACCATCTTTTGGGGACCACACAGAGAGATATGAGGTGTAAAACATCAAGATAAAACAAAGTTCCAGAAAGGCACAGTCTCACAGACCTTTCTTTCCTCAAGGAAAGACACGGGGGGACAGTCGGCTAGGCTGCTGTGTGACAACAATTCTATCTTTAGTTTTCTGGTAAGCCTGTTTCTCCAGTGTTTCTTTGCTTTTTTATTGTTGTTTTTTTTTCTTTTTTTTTTTTTATTAGTTTCAGGTGTACAAGACAAGGTAATACTTAGACGTTCATCATTTATATCCCTCACACTGTGAACCCCTCTTCCCCCATCCACTATCCCTCCGACCTCACACTGAACCATCACATTATATATATAAAATTATAGTTGGCATTCATTAATATTTAGCTTCTGGTGTACAATGCCATGATCAGGTATCCACAGTATCCCTGAGGTGGTCTCCCAAATAGGACGCATGTCCATCGGATACCCAACAAAATCTTTACAACATTATTGAATACCTTCCCCAAATTAATTTTCAAAAAAACCCTGAGGCCATCTTGTGGTTACCAGCTGCTTCCAAATCCCTTCACCTTTCCCCTTATCCCCAACCCCGCCCCCCACACCCATCTAACAACTCTCGGTTTTTTCTTTGTGTCCCCAAAACTGTTTCTGATTAGTTCATTCACATAGCCTTTTCTTTAGATTATTTCTGTGTGGTGGTACTCTATGATGTTTCCCTCTGTTTCTTCTTTTATTACGTTATATATTTCAGTTTTGGATTTTTCTTTTTTGAGTGGTTACCATTAAGTTTATGTAAAAGAAAGTTTCATATTTAAAGTGTTCCATTTTCTTCAGCTTACTTTTTCCAATTCATTTTCTGGGTCAGGCCTTTACTCTCCCCCTTTTATGTTTTGGTTGTCACAAATTATCCCTATTTATGTTGGTGGAATAGCCTCCTTGAGTATTTCTTGTAGTGCAGGTCATGTGTTAGAAAATTCCCTCAGCTTCTGTGTGTCTGGAAAGGTCTTTATTTCTCCTTCATATCTAAAGGATATATTTGCTGGATATATTTTTCTTGGCTCATAATTTCTCTCTTTCAATAGTTTGAATATTTGATTTACCTCCCTCCAGGCTTGTAAAATTTCTGCTGAAAAATCTGATGATAATCTAATGGGCTTTCCTTTTTAAGTTACCGTCTTCTTTTCCCTGGCTGCCTTGAGGATTTTTTGTTTGTCGTTAATTTTTTTTTTTTTAAATTTATTGGGGTGACAATTGTTAGTGAAATTACATAGATTTCAGGTGTACAATTCTGTATTACATCACCTATAAATCTTATTGTATGTTCACCATCGGTAATTTTTGTTAGCTTCAATACAGTATGCTTTGGAGAAGGCCTGTTGGGATTGAGGTGATTAGGTATTCTATTTGCTTCTTGGATTCGAGGATCCAGCTCTGTCCACAAGTTTGGGAAGTTCTCATCAACAATTTTTTTGAATATATTCTCTGTTCCCTTGTCTCTTTCTTCTCCTTCTGGTATGCCCATTATTCTTATATTGCTCTTTCTGATGGAGTCAGAAAGTTCTTGTACAGTTCTTTCATTTCTTTTAAGTCTCAAGTCTCTTTCTTCTTCCATCTGTGTAATTTCGAGGTTTCTATTTTCGATGTCACTCATTCTTTCCTCCATCTGGTCAACTCTACTACCTACGCTGGCTATTTCATTCTTCATTTCTTTTATTGAGTTCTTAACCTCCCAAAATTCTATTTGGTCTTTTAAAAAATTTCAATCTCTTTGGTAAAATGTTCATTTTGTTTTTTGATTGTGTTTCTGAGTTCATTAAACTGACTGTGTTTTCTTGCAGCTCATTGAGTTTTCTCAAAACTGCAATCTTGAATTCTGTGTCATTTAAATCACATAGTTCCATGTCTGTATGTTCATTTTCTGGAGACTTTTCATTTTCTTCCTGAGTTGTCACGTCACCTTGGTTATTCATGGCAATCAATGATTTATTATTTCTCTTCCTAGACATCTACAGGAGTGGATTCTGCAACAGTTTGACAGAAAAAATATGGAATGCTTCATGAATTTGCATGTCATCCTTGGGCAGTGGTATGCTACTCTTCTTTGTATCATTCCAATTTTAGTATATGTGCTGCCAAAGTGAGCACAATAACAACCATTTTTATGATATCTGGTAATGTTTTGTTTTTTGTTTTTTTCTTTCTCTCTTTTAATAAGTTTTATTGGGGGAATATTGGGGAACAGTATGTTTCTCCAGGGCCTGTCAGCACTGAGTTGTTGTCCTTCAATCTAGTTGTGGAGGGCGTAGCTCAGCTCCAAGTCCAGTTGCCGTTTTCAATCTTTAGTTGCAGGGGGCATAGCCCACCATCCAATGGGGGAATTGAACTGGCAACCTTGTGTTAAGAGCTCACACTCTAACCAACTGAGCCATCCAGCCGCCCTTCTGGCAGCTCAGCAGCAGCTCGCTGTCTTCAATTTAGTTGTGGAGGGCGCAGCTCACTGGCCCATGTGGGAATTGAACCGACACCCTGTTGTTCAGAGCTTGTGCTCTAACCATCTGAGTCATCCGGCAGCCCCTCTAATGTATTCTTGATCTCAGTTTTGTATTCTTCATTTCAGACTGGTTCTTTTTTATGTTTTCTATATTCATTTTTATGTTTCCTGTCACTCTTTTTACATTTTCACTGAGTTCATCTCTCTTCCCCTAAGTTCATTGAGCATCCCTATACCCAGTGTTTTGAACTGTGCATCTGGTAGACTGCTTACTTCCATTTTTTTAAGTTATTTTCTGGAGTTTGCCCTCTTCTTTCATTTGGTACATGTTTTCTTGTTTCTTAATTTTGGCTTCCTCCCTGTGTTTGTTTCTATGTATTAAGTAGAGTTGCTATGTCTTCTGGTCTTGGTAGAGTGACCTTACATAGGTGTCTGGTGGGGCCCAATAGGGCAGTCTCCCTGGTCACCTGAGCTGGTGTGTCCTTTGTGTGCGTTGTGTGTGCCTTCCTGTTGTAGTTAAGCCTTAATTGCTATTGTCATGTCAATAGGAAGGACTGACCTTCAGGCTGATTGGCTGTGAGAACTAGTCATGGACAGTGGAGCAACTATAGTGCAAGGGTTGACCCCACAGAGCAGGATTTCTTTAGCAAAACTCTGGTGCCTGTCGAGTCTGTCCTTGGGGTTTGTCATTTGTGTTGGTGGTTGGGTGTTGCTCTGGTGTGATTTGAAGCTGACCACTAGGTGTGTTAGTTCTGTGGACTCTTGGGGGGGTGGGACTCTGGTGCAGGCCAAGGTCAGCTGCTGCCTGTGCCCTGCCTAGGGCCACCTGGTATGAGCTACAAAGTGATCTGTAGATGGTTGTCACTTGTGCTGGGCTTGGAGGTGCCTGGGAAAGGCTAAGTGGCAAACTGAGGCTGGCTGTCACCAGTGCCAGGCTTGGGGTCACTCACCAGGCATGCTGAGACCAGATGTTACTTGTTTGGGGTGTGTGAACCTTTCAGAGATTTTAGGAAAGTTCACAGCATGAGCCAAGCAAGTCATTTGTTTGGAAAAGTTACTGGAAGCAGATTGGGGGTCCACAAGTTGGGTAGGGCATGACCAGACAATCACCAGGCAGGGCAAACAGTGTTAACAAGGTTGATAGAGACCTGTGTCTGCAGGCTGGGTGAAGGGGGGCTCAAGAAAGGAACAATGGCTTCTCCCAGCACTTCTATCTGAGAGAAACCTGTCCCTGCAGCCATAGCCCTGAAGCTAGACAATTCAGGTCCTCCCTGTTTGTCCCTGATGCTTTTCAAGCTGCTGCCCTAGAGCTGGGGCTCAGAGCAAATGAGTTCATCAGTGAGTAACTCCAAGTGTGGGCCCTTTAAGAGGAGTGCCTGGGTCTCCAGTAACCTTTGATCTCACTCAGCCACAATCCCCACTCATTTTCACAGCCAGAAGTTATGGGAACTTCTCTTCCAGACACTGGTACCCTGGGCTGGGAAGCCCAGTGTGCAGCTGGGACCTGTCACTTTCAGGGGGGACCTCTGCAACCAATATATCCCTCCTGATTTTTAACCACTGTACATGGGTGCGGGACCAGACCTTTCCACATCTCCACCCCTTCTACTAGTCTTGACATGGCTTCTTCTGTATTTCCTTAGTTATAAAACTTCTGTTCAGCTAGTCCTCAGGCAGTTCTCAATGATGGTTGTCCTATAATTTAGTTGTAATTTTGATGTGGTTGTGGGAGGGGGTGAGCACAGTGTTTACCTACTTTGCTATTTTGATTACTATAGCTTTCCAGTATAGTTTGATATCAGGTAGCATGATACCTCCAACTTTGTTCTTCTTTCTCAAAATTACTTTGGCTATTCAGGGTCTTTTGTCATTCATGTAAATTTTAGGATTATTTGTTTTAGTTCTGTGAAAATGCCATTGATATTTTTTAATGTATGTTAGGTTATAATTATTACATTTGTGGTATTTTTTGCAACATGTCCCCTTACTCCATACCAACTTGTTTTTATTAGTTTCAGATGTAGAAAGCAATGTAATAGTTAGACATTTATACCCCTCACAGAGTGATAACCCTCCCAATCTACTACCCCTCTGACATCAAATATAGCTGTTACAATACCGCTGACTATATTACCCATGCTGCGCTTTACATCCCATGACTAAATATATTTTACTTCAGCTTCCGGCCTATAGCACAGTGGTCAGGTATCTACACAGTCCATGAAGTGACTCCCCCGATATGTCCAGTGACCATCTGGCACCTACATAATCTGTACAACATTATTGATTATATTTCCCAAACTGTATTTCCTATCCCTGTGATTATAGTGTGACTACCAATTTGTACTTTCTAATCCCTTCACCTTCTCCCTCATCCCCACACCCCTCCCATCTAGTAACCATCAGTTTTTTCTCTATATCTCTGAGTCTATTTCTGTTTTGTTTGCTTGTTTATTATTTTCTTTAGATTCCACATATAAATGAGATCATTTGGTATGTGTGTTTCTGAGTCTGACTTATTTCACTTAGCATGATATTCTCTAGATCCATCCGCATTGTTGCAAACAGTAAGATTTCATTCTTTTTTATGGCCGAGTAATACTCCATTGTATAAATGTGCCATAGTTTCTTTATCCAATCGTCTATCATGGGCATTTCGGTTGTTTCCATATCTTGGCTACTGTAAATAGTGCTGCAATAAACAAAGGGGTGCATATATTTTTTTGAATTGCTCTTTTGAATTTCTTTGGATAAATACCCAAGAGTGGAATTGCTGGGTCATAAGGTAGTTCCGTTTTCAATTTTTTGAGGAAGCACCATACTGCCTTCCATAGTGGCTGCACCAATCTGCAATTCCACCAACAGAGCCCTTTTCTCCACATACTTGCCGACACGTGTTGTCTGTTGATTTATTGATGATAGCCATTCTGGCAGGAGTGAAATGGTATCTCATTGTGGTTTTTATTTGCATTTCTTTAATGATTAGTGATGTTGAGCATCTTTTCATATGTCTGTTGGCCATCTGTATGTCCTCTTTAGAGAAATGTCTCTTCATGTCCTTGCCCATTTTTAATTGGGTTGTTTGGTGTTTTTTTTTTTGGTGTTGAGTTGCATGAGGTTTTTAAATAAATTTTGGATATTAACCTCTTTTCAGATGTATTGTTGGCAAATATCTTCTCCTATTCAGTAGGATGTCTTTTTGTTGTATTGAAGCTCTCCTTTGCTGTGAAAAGCTTTTTTAGTTTGATGTAATCCCACATGTTTATGTTTTTCTTTTGCTTCCCTTGCCTGAGGGGATATATCAGTGAAAATATTACTAAGAGTAATGTCTGCCAATTTACTTCCTATATTTTCTTCGAGGAATTTTGTGGTTTGGAGTCTTACATTTAAGTCTAATCTATTTTGAATTTATTCTTATATATGGCATAATATGGTGGTCCAGTTTCATTGTTTTGCATGTTATCTGTCCAGTTTTCCCAGCACCATTTATTGAATAGACTGTCTTTACCCCACTGTATATTCTTCCTTCCGTTGTCATAGATTAAATGGCCATATAGACATAGATTTATTTCTGGACTCTCTATTCTGTTCCATTGATCTATGTGTCTGTTTTCATGCCAGTACCATGCTGTTTTGCTTACTATAGCCTTGTATGATTTGATGTCAGGTAGCATGATACCTCCCACTTTGTTCTTATTTCTCAAGACTGCCATGGCTATTCGGGGTTTTTTATGGTTCCATATAAATTTTAAGATTATTTATTTTAGTTCTGTGAAAAATGCCATTGGTATTTTGATAGGGATTGCCTTGAATCTATAGATTGCTTTGGGTAGTGTGGACATTTTAACAATGTTAATTCTTTATATCCATGAACAAGGTATATGCTTCCATTTATTTGTATCTTCCTCAATTTCTTTCTTCAATATCATAATTTTCTGAGCACATGTCTGTTTCATCTTTGGTTAAATTTATTTTATTTATTTTTGATGTAATTGTAAATGAGATTGTTTTCTTAATTTCTTTTTATGGTATTTTGTTATTGGTATAAAAATGCAACTGATTTCTGAATATTAGTTTTTTCATGTTCAGTATTTCAATGATGTTCAAGGTGATTTGATATTGTGTTATTCAGAACTTCTATATCAGAACTTGAAACCTTGACTGACGTATTATTGTGTCAGGTTGGTTTTACCTGTCCCTAGAAATTGAGTTTTATACTCTCTTACAATGATTGTGGAGGTGATTATTTCTCCTTTTTATTCTTTCTGTTTTTGCTTTAACTATTTTGAGACAGGTACCTACACAATCAGAGTGTTATATTTTCCTAATGAAGCATTTTCTTCAGTAAAATACCCCCCTTTATTTTAAGCAGTGTTTCTTGTCTTAGAGTTTATTTTATAGGGTATTAGTACTGTTACACTGACATTTTTTTTTGTTAGTGTTGGCATAGTATACTTTAGTCCATCCTTACGTAAAGTACAGTATAGAGAACATAGTCAATGGTATTGTAAAAGCAGTGCACTGTGTCGGGTGGGTAGTAGACTTGGTGGCGTTATCACTTTGTGAGGTGTGTAAATGTCTAATCATTATGTTGTTTCGTACAACTGAAACTAATAATAAAAATTAATTAATTAAAATTCACAAACAGAAAAAAAAGAAGATGGTGACAATATCTTTTGATTTTCATTGTTTCTTATCTGAGGGTGGCTAAAAGCCTGATAATTGGTTATTTGAAGATAAGGTATCTTTTTACCTCTAATTTTAAGATTTTTCTCCTTAAATTTGATTTTTAATTCTTTATGCTCAGTTGTAGGTTTCTTTTATTATTCTGCTTAAGGTTTGTAACACTGCTTAAATCAATGGTTTGATGTCTTCAGTCAGTTCTAGATAATTCAGGCTTTACATTTGCAATTATTGCTTATGTCCCATTGTCTCTTTCTTCCACTATGGGGTAGATCTCACATTGGTCTTCTCATACTTTTCATCCTGCACTATCTCCTCTGGTTTGCCTCCTGTTGACTAATTCTCCCTTCAGCTATTTCTAATCTGAAGTTTACCTGCCTATCACATTCTTCATTTCAGTTATAGTATTTTTCAGTCCTAGGACTTTCCTTTTATTATTATTATTTTTTGATAGTTTCTACTTCTTTGCTAGTATCATCCGTCTTTGAATTCCTTGGATCTATTCATCTTTGGCACGTTAACATCCATATCTGATAACCACATTGTTGAGATATCTTTTCAAATTTTTTGTTATTAATTTTTGTTCTGCCCCATCACATCTTGTCTTTTGACTAAGTGCTGGAGATTCTGTGTTTAAAAAATATAGAACTAATTTGAGGCTTTGCATTACTTGGATCATATTTTAGATTTGTTTGACCGCTGTGTACAGAATGTAAGCCACAGAACAGGTCTATTTAAAATATAAACAATTTCAGAGATAATGGGTGTTATCATTTAAAGAGTAGCAGATTCCAAAAGTGAGGTGCAGTGAAGAGACTGGAAGAGGAAGGAGAGGAAACGGTATAGAGTCAATGGAGTGCTGGGAGTAGATTAGGGCAGATGCTGAGTGATGGGACCTGAGTATGGGGCAGTTGGAGACAGGGGTGAAGGGCTCATCCTGGCAAACATGATGGTTTGAGACATTGATTTGTTGGTTTTGATCAGCTGATGATATTCTTGGGCTGACAACGTGACTTCATAAGAAAGGACTGGAAATCAGATAAACAATAGTAGTTTTGTGGAAGGTTATATGTTCTGAAAATAATATTTGGAAAGTATCAAAAAAGAAGATAACAAGTGGTTAGTTACAAGTGTTTCTAAGCTTTGTTTCTTTGTATAATGCTTGTGAATCTTTATGTTTGGAAACCAAAAAGTTACGAGGTTATGAGATGTGATAAAAAAAATTCAGTGAATTTTTAAATTTTTAAAAAAATATTTCAGTAAAAGACACGTTACAATTAATTCCCCTCAAAACACTGCCCCTCGCTTTGAACACACTTATCTCATCATTCTTGCCACTTTCTGAAGAAGTTCTGGAAGTCCTCTTTTGTGTCTTTAGTTGTGCTGTCGTGGCTGCCTCAATGTCCTCAGTCAATTCAAAACGTGTCCTTTCCATGGTCATTTTGACTTTGGGGAAGAGCCAGAAGTCACATGGTTCCAGATCAATTTTCTTCAGTAAAATGTAGTCCCACATGCCTGTGAATAAGGTGGATGAGGACACACCGTACTGTTTTTATTTGACAGAAATTGCCACCATACCAGAAGTGATGTGTGACATGGAGTGTTGTCATGATGGAGGATGAAGTAAAGACACACACGAAAGAGGACTTCCAGAACTGCTTCAGGAAGTGGCAAGAACAATGGAATAAGTGTGTTCAAAGTAAGGGGGTATATTTTGAGGGGGGGGGGGTTAATGGCAATGTGTTATTTGCTATAATATACATATATATATATATATATATATTTTATTTAAACATTCACTGTATCTTTTGATCACACTTTGTAAAAAGGAAAATGGGTAATAGGGATGCTAGAATCGCTCGGCCTTGAGCTCAAGTTCAGAAAACCACAGTAAGGAACCATGAGACCAGATGCCGGTGCCCTGATATGGAAATGGGAAAGGGGACTGGTGGTGGGGATTCATGGAGATAATCTCATAACTCAAAATTTATGCCATCCAACTTGCAGGAAGCATGATTCTTCTCTTTTTCCTCCACCTCCTACCCTCTCAATTTGAAGTTTTTCCTGAACCCCAAGTTCTGATGTTTGGGTTAAGTCCCCATTTCAAGAGCGGTCTCAGCAAATATATTTTAAAGATCCCTAATCCTTCAAATGAGGTAATTCCATAAAACAGTTTGTGTTTCATGGAAATCAATAATTTCTAAAATATGTGTCAATTTCTCTGTTGTTTTGCTTATAACTTTCACATGTATTTTTAGTCTCTCCTGATCTGGGACAACTAATGACTGAGCTGGATCTGGAGAGGTCTCTCTAGGACATAATGACACAAAATAGGCTGCTCCTGGTTCTGACTGACCTTGGTGCATGATGCATCATTCAGAAACTACAAATGTGTGTTCATCAATGACAGCGGTGTAAGGCACAAAATGTACCAACCCTAACAAAGACCTCACACAGCCCATGTCCTGTGGACATCAACTCAGTAAATGGAGCCATGTTTTTAATCCCATGTTCTGTGAAATAGGAACCAGAGGAAAGACACAAGCCACAGACAAAATGCCCTAACTGCGATTTACACAATTTTTAAGTATTGGAGTCCTTTAAAGAAACATTTCAAAACCTTGGCTACAAGTCCGATCACCTGGGGACATCATGTATTTCTTACGTGACAAAGATTCACTGTGTCTCTGTCCCAATTCATGTTCCACACCCTCCCACACATTCCATCTCTCTGCTTTTCCATGGCTGCTCCCCACCAGCCCACAGGAAGAGAAAGTTGCTCCTCAAGGTGGGTATCAGTTGCCACAGTGCCTGTCCCAGGGGAAGGGGTTATTGGTGTTGATAGCTGCGAAGGGCAGGCTGCGTGCAGAAGTGGAAATACAAGCATCAATGAGCAGGTGGGGAAGGAGTGATGGAGATCAGAGTTATGCTCATAGCCTTCTAGGAGGACATGGGAAAATTGTTTTTGTTATTATGCAGCTCCTAGTAGAGATAACAGCATGAGTATCCATAAAGGGCAGACCTGCTGTGAGTTTCAATCCCACTACCACCCATCCTCTGCCTAGGCAAGGTCTACTACAAAAGAGACATCCCATGGTCAGCATGGTTACAGACATGGAAGCACAGGGAACATAGGAGTCTCTTCCCTGGAAAAATTGTCTGCATTCCTATTAGTGGAGTAGAAGAGAGGCATGGACATATAGGAGTCTGAATGAGTGGATGGATGGATGGATGGATGGATGGATGGATGGATGGATGGAAAGATGGATGGATGGGCAAGTGAATGAATGAATAAGGATACAAACAAACTAGTGGGGGCTCTGCAACAACCAGAAAGAGCAGATTCTCATGAACTGGGGAGTTTGCTTTCCTGAACACTCTGCGCCTGCAGCCAAATTAAGAGCAATAATGATAAACCCTTTACCACGTGTCACTGGCAGAGACTTCCATGAAAAACAAACAACAGGACAGTATAAAACTGACAGGGACCCAGAAAGTGCTCTGAGATGCCTTTAATTCCCCTGGTACTTCACAGACCGAACTACACACTGACTGTCATTCTCTATAGGAAAAGGATCTTCTGCTGTGAAAAGACAGGAGCTCCCTCCTCGCCTATTTCTGCACGCAGGTGCTGTTCATCAGGGTGAACTGGGAAAACCATGGTTGGGCATCCACAACAAAAGTGCAGTCCACCTGAAAAATGTAATTGCAAGACATAAAATCAGAAAGATGTAACGTCTGAGAGCACTTAGCATGAAGAACTTAATAGGGGCTCAAGATTCATTAAAAATTACAAAAGGAAAGAAAAGCAAAAACAGTGGACCGGGTAGAGCTTGAGAAGCTCAAGGTTCCGCCAGGATGACAGGCAGGGTTACTGAGTCCACACACCTGAGCCCAGGGGCTCCTGAGAGGATGAGTGGAGGGGCCATCACCTGCCCCTGAGGAGGCCTCCCAGTTTACAGGATGCTGCCTGAATGTCCCCCACCCCGCAAGTCCTAGGGAGCCAGCACACTGCCCAGGAGATGGTCCAGGTGGGCATCCACCCACTCAGCAGAAGCTGCAAATCCACCCTGTGGGGACAGAGTCCAAGAGAGCAGTTTCCAGGCTCTCGGGTTCGCGTGGAGGGGTGCTGGCTCAGGTGGTGGTTAGTCGTTGGCTGTAGCCGGTTGGCCAATTGGCTGCTGATGTAACTGCCGTGACTGTGTTGGTTTGTTGGCTGGTTGGCAGGCAGAAAAGCGGCCGGCGGATCGCGGATCATGTGACTCTTACTTCGTGTGTCTCAACCGGCCGCCAGTGAGAGTATAGTGGTATGACTCCCCTACCTATGGCTCCGTGGGTGTTCCTTTTTGGCCTCACCGTATCCTGCGTTCTTATGTGGGGAGCAATTGCTGAGACCCCACGTGACACCCTGCATGACGCACCCCAAGGGGAGTCTTCCCCCAAAGCTGGGATAGGAGCGGGAGACCAGCCCCACTGCAGTCATCACCCTGACTGAGGCCCATCCCCAAGATCTGAGTCCCACAGACCAGATGTTAGCTCTTGGATAATGAACAAGAGCTTGGACTGATGGGACGTGTCCTTGCACTCCAGGAGACTAGAGGGACAGGTGGGATGAGCACACTAATTAAACAGTCTGGGATCCAGAGAAATGGGAGCAAAGAGAGGGTGAGGACACAGGGAGAAAAGCATCTGCTTGAACCCTAAGGTCTTAGGAAACTTCGAGGCTGGGCACAGGCAACAGGGCTCCATCCTGGGAGGAAGGTCAGGTGGGTAAGATCAGGGTGTCTCTGGTCCACTAATCAATCTGGGAGCACAGATTCAGCTCACTGCTGTTCCAGGAGCAGCTCTGCCTGCTTTGAATGACTGACTTCACCCTCCAGGTGGGGGAGCCCTGGAATCTGGTGGGAGTGGGACCAGGACCTTCATTCTTCCCCAGGAGTGTCCCTGAAGACTTTCCTAAGCCTCCTTCAATAATCCTTCTGTGAGACAGTAATAGTAATAATAATAGTAATAATACACACACACACACACACACACACACACACATATATATATATGTATACATATATATCTATCCTGCCCCTGTTTCTTGGCACAGAGCTCTTTAAATCCCTTATAACTTCCAAAGTGAAAAGAGCATTAGGGGCATTTTGTTCTAGGAGCACTTTTGTTCTAAGGAGGTGACTGTAGGTGGGCTTCTGGATGACTCCTGGATGAGGGTAGGTCACTAGGAAAAACCACGCCATGATTAGAAGCATGGAATTTTCAGCCTTCCCAACCCCATCCTCCAGAGAGGGAAGAGGGGCTAGAAATGGAGTTAATGATCGATCGTGTCTATGTGAAGCCTCCATAAAATCCCCAAAATACAGTATTCGGGGAGCTTCTATGTGGGTGAACACATTCAGGTACTGGAAGGGTGACGCACCCCAATTCCACGGGGACAGAAGCTCCTGCACTCAGGAACCTTCCAGACCTCACCCTATATATCTCTTCATCTGGCTATTCACCTGTATCCTTCATCATATCCTTTAATAAACTGGTAAATGTAAGTATTTTCATGAGTTCTGTGAGCTACTCCAGCAAATTATTCAAACCTAAGGAGAGGGTTGGGGAAACCTCAGATTTGTAGCCAACTTGGACGGAAAGTGGGGGTAACTGCGGGACCTACTACTTGTGATTGACCTCTGAAGTGGATGGCGGTAGTGTTGTGGACTGAGACCTTACGCTGTGGCACCTGACCCTGTCTCTAGATAGACAGAATATAATCAATAATGTAAAGATTTTGTAGGGTGTCAGATGGGCACTTGTCTTATTAGGGAGACCACTTCATTGATGGTGTAGATGCCTGACCACTACAGTGTGCACCTGAAGCTGAAGCTGAATAATACTGAATATCAACTATAATTAAATATATACATATTGTAACAGGATGTGGACTACAACATAGGTAACAGAATCATTGGAACTGTAACAGCTATGTACGATGTCAGAGGGGTAGTAGATTGGGGGCAGAGGGTTATCACTTTGTGAGGGGTGTAAATGTCTAATTATTACATTGTTTTGTACACCTGAAACTAAAAAAAAAAAAAAAAAAAGGAAAAAAAAAAGAAAAAAGGATTGAGGTAAATTATCTGTCACCCAGCTGGTGTCACAGAGAATTGCTTCTTACTGTCAGAATCTAACCGCCTTCCTACCCAATTTGGTGAACAGAAGTCAGGAGTGAAGTGTGTGTGAGGAGTGAAGGAGGCACATAGGCAGGAATGTGGGTTTTTCCAATACAGCTTCCTTGATATTATTTTTCATTCTCAGAAGATTCATGATGCTTTGGGGCTGATTTTACTCTCAAACCTTTTTCTCGCCTGGGCCTTCTTGCAAGGGGCAGTTTTCAATATCTTCAGCATATTTTTTACAAATTGTGCGGCCCATCTCCAAATCCATTAAAAATGTCATTGTCCACCTCTGTCAAGAAGAAATTATAAAACAGCTGCTAAATGTTTGCTTTTCATTATTGAAAAAGAAAGCCAGAGAATCAAGTTGAAAAACGAGCAAAAGTCTAGAATACGCATATACATAGTACATGTGCGATTTCTCTCTAAGGATATAATCAACAGAAAGGTGTCCCTAAATGCACCTAAAGCGTGCACTAGGTCTCCCCTGCCACACTCCTCCTGATGGCCAATACCTGGTCGTCACACTGACCATGCCATGAACGTTGGCAGTGGTGGTGGGGGGGCTTTTTGACAGGATGGAAATGAGCCTACACATGTTGCAGCCACAACTGACATGTGACCAATCTCTCACTCTTATGCCTGAGTAGCTCCCAGACACCAAGAGAACACACGGAATGATTGCTTCTATAGAGAAGAGGATAACGGGCATGTTTGTCCTCTGATTACACATCAGAGCTGCACTATCCCTTTCGGGGGTTCTGGGGGCTGGGAACACTCTGTCTCTTCCTGTGGGAGCTGGCTGCACATAAGGGCTCATCTTGTAGACATTCACTGAGATGATATTTATGAGTCAGGTGCTGTCTGTCTGTTTATTAGGCTTCTATAAGTAGTTATTAAAAGTTATGATATCATTTCCTTAAGTAGCGGTCCATGAAAACTAGGGACGAACTCAAACACAGAGAGAAATCTAGCTAGAAATAAGCACAGGGAGAAAAAGCAGACTGATCTGGCATTGTCTAGAAGGCATATTGTTTGGGGCTCATAAATTCCTGCAGGTGACATGCACCAACAAAATACTGAGACACTCATGCATGTCCAAACGCCATGCACGGTCACCAGACCCTGAGCTAGGACGGAACTCAAGGTCTAGGGCAGAGGCCTTTGCGGCCTCCCTGGGTACAGGGTTGGGACGCAACCCAAGGAAAAGGAGATGTCAAGAAATGGGAAAGACTGAGGGAAGCCAGTTCCCCGGTGCAGGTGAGGTCCGCCCTCCTGTTTGTCTCTTCCGGAGTGTGGTCAGAGGTGGGACCCTGAACATCAGAGTCCTGTGGACATGGTGTCTGGCTCGGGCTGCTCGTGGGGGACCAGAAGCTGGGCATTGACAGATGCCTCCAGCACAAGTCTCTTACTTCCCTTAAAGTCCTACAACTTACTGCCTCCTTGACCTCCCAGGGGTTGGTTCAGGAATACTAAATGTCATGTGTTCTGCCTAGAGTTTTTTGTTGTCCCCCAATCTTACTGCACTGTCTTTTCAGTGATAGAGTCACCACCCACCTATGTGCCCAAGGGCAAACACCAGGGGCCCACCTTTTACACCACTCTTTCTCCCACACCCCACATCAGTGCACCCTACATCCACTTTAAGCAGACCCAGAAGGCTATTTCCCTCATGAACCTGATGTCTTTTTGCCTCTTTCCACCAGCATAACTGTCCCATGAGAACACACATCTGTCTTCTTTGCCACCTCCACCCGGGCCTGGAACCACAGTGGCTGTGCAGTCAAGGCTTGATGGCTTCAAGCAGGACACGTCTCAGCATCCTGCTTGCTGACCAGCACAGCAAGGCTCCCTGGAGCTAGCCAAGGCCTGCAGTCAGTTCCGCTGTGATGCCTTTGCTCCTTGGGCTTTTATTTCCAGCACCTAAGGGCTCATCTTGCAGACATTCAATCTCTGCTCTCCTTGCTTCCCTCAGCTATCTTACATGGGAGGCTGCTTTTCTTCTCTGTCAAACCACAGCTGAATCTCTGATACTAATTCTTTCCCTTCTGCTATCTTCTTTCCTTCTCTACTTTGTTTTTCAGGGGTTTCACTCATTAAGGAAACAAAACAGAAGCACTTGTAACGATACCTTACATTTAAAAAAAATATTTACTGAAAAGAAAAAACATCCTTTGTTCTTTTTTGCAGACCAAGAATTCACCGCTCCCATGCCTGGTTTCAGGGCCAACATGGAGCCTCAGAGAGGATTGGATGTGCCACTCACCTTGCGTTGGCTTCTCCCCACCCACAGCAGCTTGTAAGCGTACTCATCCAGATGGGCTTGGTTGAATTGAAACATGGCAAATTCCACACACATGGCAAAGAAACTGGAGCTCTTACTAATGTCTACAAAGTTGGAACTGCAGACATGAGGCCCCAGCACAACGAGCGCAAAGAGCAGAGGTGCCTTCAGGAACATGTTGTCTGATGTCAGCCCTGGTGGCCAGCAGCACACGGGTGAGGGATGGCAGCTGCTGTGAAGCTGCCTCCACAGCTCTGCATCCCACGCAGCCCTGTCCCGCAGAATCTCTGAGCTGCTGACCAGTGCTTTATCTAGCTTTCTCTCCACTCCCAGCCTTGTCCCTCCTGTCACCACCAAAAAGAAGGCAGAACAGGAGACATATTTTCCACCCCCTTGTCACATAAGCCTAGGGCTGCCTTCTCCTGTCCCAGCCCAGATCTGAAAGGACCTGAGTGGGGGGGTCCAATCCCACCTTGCTTGCCCTCACAGCAGTGTAGCCCAAGAATGACAGATACACAGCACTTCTTAGGAATAGTTGTGGGCCCTGAATCCTGAGGATTTGAGCTAAAATCCAAGTCAACCTCGCAACTTGCTGCAGCCCACGACCTCAGGGAGCATCACAAGTAACACTGCCCATGCTTGGCAGTGTGGAGAAGAGTTTATAATACATGGAGAGGACATACACCCTCAGAAGGGTCACCCCACTATCAGAGATGGTTACAGAGATGGAAGCACAGGAGACATAGGAGTCTCTTCCCTGGAAAAGTTGTTTTCATTCCTATGAGTGGAGTGGAAGAGAGCATGGACAAATTGATATTTGAATGAGTGGATGGATGGATGGATGGATGGATGGATGGATGGATGGATGGAAAGATGGATGGATGGGCAAGTGAATGAATGAATAAGGATACAAACAAACTAGTGGGGGCTCTGCAACAACCAGAAAGAGCAGATTCTCATGAACTGGGGAGTTTGCTTTCCTGAACACTCTGCGCCTGCAGCCAAATTAAGAGCAATAATGATAAACCCTTTACCACGTGTCACTGGCAGAGACTTCCATGAAAAACAAACAACAGGACAGTATAAAACTGACAGGGACCCAGAAAGTGCTCTGAGATGCCTTTAATTCCCCTGGTACTTCACAGACCGAACTACACACTGACTGTCATTCTCTACAGGAAAAGGATCTTCTGCTGTGAAAAGACAGGAGCTCCCTCCTCGCCTATTTCTGCACGCAGGTGCTGTTCATCAGGGTGAACTGGGAAAACCATGGTTGGGCATCCACAACAAAAGTGCAGTCCACCTGAAAAATGTAATTGCAAGACATAAAATCAGAAAGATGTAACGTCTGAGAGCACTTAGCATGAAGAACTTAATAGGGGCTCAAGATTCATTAAAAACTACAAAAGGAAAGAAAAGCAAAAACAGTGGACCGGGTAGAGCTTGAGAAGCTCAAGGTTCCGCCAGGATGACAGGCAGGGTTCCGGAGTCCACACACCTGAGCCCAGGGGCTCCTGAGAGGATGAGTGGAGGGGCCATCACCTGCCCCTGAGGAGGCCTCCCAGTTTACAGGATGCTGCCTGAATGTCCCCCACCCCGCGAGTCCTAGGGAGCCAGCACACTGCCCAGGAGATGGTCCAGGTGGGCATCCACCCACTCAGCAGAAGCTGCAAATCCACCCTGTGGGGACAGAGTCCCAGAGAGCAGTTTCCAGGCTCTCGGGTTCGCGTGGAGGGGTGCTGGCTCAGGTGGTGGTTAGTCGTTGGCTGTAGCCAGTTGGCCAATTGGCTGCTGATGTAACTGCCGTGACTATGTTGGTTGGTTGGCTGGTTGGCAGGCAGAAAAGCGGCCGGCGGATCGCGGATCATGTGACTCTTACTTCGTGTGTCTCAACCGGCCGCCAGTGAGAGTATAGTGGTATGACTCCCCTACCTATGGCTCCGTGGGTGTTCCCTTTTGGCCTCACCATATCCTGCGTTCTTATGTGGGGAGCAGGAGCTGAGACCGCACGTGACACCCTGCATGACGCACCCCAAGGGGAGTCTTCCCCCAAAGCTGGGATAGGAGCGGGAGACCAGCCCCACTGCAGTCATCACCCTGACTGAGGCCCATCCCCAAGATCTGAGTCCCACAGACCAGATGTTAGCTCTTGGATAATGAACAAGAGCTTGGACTGATGGGACGTGTCCTTGCACTCCAGGAGACTAGAGGGACAGGTGGGATGAGCACACTAATTAAACAGTCTGGGATCCAGAGTAATGGGAGCAAAGAGAGGGTGAGGACACAGGGAGAACAGCATCTGCTTGAACCCTAAGGTCTTAGGAAAATTTGAGGCTGGGCACAGGCAACAGGGCTCCATCCTGGGAGGAAGGTCAGGTGGGTATGATCAGGGTGTCTCCGGTCCACTAATCAAGCTGGGAGCACAGGTTCAGCTCACTGCTGTTCCAGGAGCAGCTCTGCCTGCTTTGAATGACTGACTTCACCCTCCAGGTGGGGGAGCCCTGGAATCTGGTGGGAGTGGGACCAGGACCTTCATTCTTCCCCAGGAGTGTCCCTGAAGACTTTCCTAAGTCTCCTTCAATAATCCTTCTGTGAGATAATTATATATATATCACCCTGCTCGCTGTGCCATTTGTCATGCGAGGTGTCAGGCGGGGTCTCTGCTCCTGCTCCCCACATAAGAACACAGGACATGGTGAGGCCAAAAAGGAACACCCACAGAGCCATAGGTCGTGGCGTCATACCACTATAGTCTCACTGGAGGTTGGATCCACATGATCTGCAACCTGCTGTCCGCTTCTTTGCTTGCCAACAGACCAACTAGACCAACCAGTGTAGCTGCGGCAGTTATATCAGTGGCTAATTGGCTAACTGGTTACCGCTGACAGCCAACTAGCCACAGCAAACAGCCAACTAACCACAGCTGACGGACATCTACTACCCGAGCCAGCACCTTTCCATGGGAGGCCGAGAGCCTGGAAACTGCTCTCTGGGAGTGTGTCCCCACTATATATATGAATATATATATATATATACTCTGACCCTGATTCTTGGCACAGAGCTCTTTGAATCCCTTATAACTTCCTAAGTGAGAAGAGCACTAGGAGCATCCTTTGTTCTAACGAGGGGTGGGAGAAAGAGTGGGGTCAAGGGTGGGCCCCAGGTGTTTGCCCTTGGACACATACGTGGGTGGTGACTCTATCACAGAAAAGACATGGAATAAGGTTGGGGGAGACAAGAAAACTCTAGGCAGAACACATGACATTTAGTATTCCTGAACCAACCCCTGGAAGGTCAAGGAGGCCATAGGTTGTAGGACTTCAAGGGAAGTATGAGACTTGTGCTGGAGGCATGTCAATGCCCAGCTTCTGGTCCCCACGAGCAGCCCGAGCCAGGCACCATGTCCACAGGACTCTGATGTTCTTGTTATACCCTATGCTAAAAGCACTTTTAAAGGAACATGTCCATACTATTTCCAGTTGCTGGTTCTGGATAATTCTTGTCTGCCTCACAAACACAAGCCTAAACTGACACCTAAAATCCAAATCTTGCTAATCAAGAAGCAAGAAATTATACACTCAGTTTTAAAGATGCAAATATTGTGGAAAAGTACAAAGACTCCTACAGTGTATTGTTGATTACTTATAAAACATGCAACAGAACAATTAATTGTGGTAAAAGTAGCAGCTTTCTATCAGCATTGAAGAACAATCTTAATCACTCCCACGAGTAAACAGCCTGAATACAACAGATGCCCAGCTTCTGGTCTCAGCTTAAGTTCTGCAAACCTAAATCATGATATGTCTGGTTCATGATTTACAAAACAGCTACACGTGGACAGTTAACATTCACTTGCTTCTCAAAGAATGTGAGCAAAACCAAGAAACATTTCTCTTAATTACAAATGTTTCTCAGAGTGAATTCCAAAATAATCCAAAGGTGGACTTCAGAAATTTCTCATCTTCTTTCTAAAGGGTGGAATATGAAAATAAGAAATGTTTAATGCAATTTCTGACACTAAAGTTAGTCAAAAAACAACTTATTAAAAATTTCATTCATTCTTAAAATACATGAAAATGAGGGTCCAAAAACAAACTTTTCTTGACATTCTTCAGGGTTTATGGAGAAAATACCTCTTTAGAATGAATAACTGAAACCTGCCTAGCTCACAGGGTAAATAGTAAAAATATTTATGGGCATTAAGTGATTATATTATATTCTCCTCCCTTAATTAGCAGATTTCATTATTTATGGCATTTTCTTTCATAAGGAAATTGAGACTTTTATGAGAGGATCTATTCATTCATTTCTAGGTAGGTATCGCCCTATTGCTAATTCAGAAAAGGATCAAGTATGTGTGTACTTGTTTTTTATAATCATATACATAACTGTATATTAGTAAAATCTGAACATTATTCCTAAAGAAAAAAAAAATCTTACTTCTTGGGAAGTTCTCCTGCAATCCTTGACTTTCAGGAAGTTTATGTGAAAAGAAGAAAATTTTGGTTTCATATGAAACAACATTGAATTTTACAACCTGGCTCTGCGTTATAGGGCTTTGTTCTGTTTTCAGCTTCTGTCCAAGGTTGAGCACCTCAACTAGAAGGCTCAGCAGGGCCATTTACCCTTTTCCCTATGGAGGTCAGGCCAAGAGGGACAGGATGTCGTGCGGGAGACCCTGCTCGCTGCGCCATTTGTCATGCGAGGTGGCCAGCGGGGTCTCTGGTCTGGCTCCCCACATAAGAATGCAGGACATGATGAGGCCAAAAGGGAACACACACAGAGCCATAGGTAGGGGAGTCACACCACTATAGTCTCACTGGAGGCTGGATTCACATGACCTCCAATCTGCTGTCCACTTCTCTGCCTGCCAACCGACCGACTGAGTCACCAACCAGCGCAGCCGCGGCAGTTATATCAGGGGCTAATTGGCTAACTGGTTACAGCTGATAGTCAATTAGCCACAGCTGATGGCCATCTACTACCTGAGTCAGAACTTTTCCATGTGAGGCCGAGAGCCTGGAAACTGCTGTCTGGGACTCTGTCCCCACACTCCACCCCTACCGGGTCTCGCCTCACAATCTACACGACAAGCATCTTCCGCGAGGGTCCCTGTGCCATATTAGCCTAAAGGCACCAACGGACAGAAAGAAACAGTAGTCTTAGGAACCAACAATGGCAAATCCCTTCCATCTGGGAGGATACATGCTAGCTTTTTGTCCTGGGAAAGGAGGGTCGCTGCCACTGGCACCTTCCCGGTTTGTGGTACCAGACCTTTATGGCAGTGCTTGGGGTCCCTTGCGTAGTTTCAACATGGAACAGAACAGGGGACCCCATAATAGGCCATAGTGAGAGCACATAGTTTCCCCGCAAAATCATCCCGGTATCGGGACCTCCATATACTACAGTCACTTGCGGTGGCCACTCATCCACCACCCCTGGCGTCACTTGCAAATCATGAGTCAAATCGGCCCCCCATGGGGCTATCAGGCCCAATCACCAACAGTGGGGACTTTTGACCTACCAGGTTCATTGCTGCCGTTCCCCTCCTTTCAAGCATGTGGATGCTGGCAGCAAAATGTTTCCATTTCTGCCATAGCCTGGCTTTAACAGAGTCTCACTTGTGGTAATTTGTAATTGAATGGGAGCGGCCGTTCGATGTAGCAGAGCTTATACTGGTGTGGGCCCTCCCTTCCGTGGTCTCTCATTCAGGACTATCAGGACGTCCTATAGATGCGAGGCCCAGTCACGCATAATGGGAGGGTGTTTTGACACCCGGAGACCTTGCTTCAAAAGCCGTTGTAGCATTCAATCATGCCAGCTGCCTGTGGGTTATATAGGGTATGAAACAACCATTGCGCGTCCATCCTGGCAGCCCAGCGCTGCACCTCTTACCCTGTAAAATGAGTACCCCTGTCACTTTCAATGACTTGGGGGCGCCCATAGAGGGCACACAGCTGTGTAAGAGCGACCACTGTATGCCGCTCATCCACAGCTGGACACGGCCAAGTTAACATCAACCCTGTAGCAGTGTCCAGTGCAGTGAACGCACACATAGCATTGTGGGCCTTAGGCAGGGGTCCAATGAGTGCCAGCGAATGAGGGGCGCCCTTCCTCGTGTAATCCGCTGTGTCTCCCAGGGGAGCCTCTGCCTTTGGGGCTGTCCTGGGCACAAATGACAGTCATAGCAGGCATCTGCTATCTCCTGCCATTTCAAAGGCAGACCCCAGCATCTGCTCACTTGCCACATGGTGTTGCAATTTCCTATGCAGCCAGTGGGCCACATCAGTGGTAAGAGCCCGTTCTAAACATCAGACCCGTGCTAGGGCATCTGCTTCATCATTACCTGGGAACACTAAGGCAGAGTGACCTGTGACATGCATTAGGGTCACCTCCTTTCTCTTCCCTAGGTCCCAGAGGTCCTGCCACTGGCTTGAACCCATAGTGGACAGTGTCCTACCAACCAGTTTTTGTGTTTCCATGTAGGGAGCCACAACATTAGGCCCCAGAACACCGCCCAGCTGTCAGTACAAATAACTAGAGGCCCGGGCTTGTGGATAATTACCATCCACACAGCCCGTAGCTCAGCCCACTGGCTACTCTGGCCTATCCCAGTATCAAACCAAGTGGTTCTGTTTTGGGCTGCACACCAATAGCCATCCAAATGACTACAGCTTTTCGGCTAGACCATCAGTAAACCAGGCAGCCTCAGGTACTGGGGACTGTCCTTCTTTGTAGGGCGAGGGCTCCAAGTCCTCCCCTTTAGGCAGAGCACTTGGCTCAGCCTGGGCTACAAGCTCCACAGGCCCCAGGACCTGTTGTAGCTCTGTGCTCAAAGGGCTTGAGCTAAGGGTGCTACGTTGCTCCAAGTAGGCACCCCACTTGGCGAGGGTGGTGGTCTGTGCCATCCCCATTTTGGGTCCCTGGATCCACGTACGCACCCAGCCCTGGACGGGATAGGTTATTCGAACCAACACCCGTGCCATTCCTGTGATGGCTTCTGTGGCCACTAGGGCTGCGTACACAGCGGCCAGCTGTTTCTCTATTAGAGAGTAGCGGACCTCCGCTCCTTTCCACAGTTGGGACCAAAATCCCACTGGCAATCGGAAATGTTCCTCCGTGGCCAGAAGCCCCAACTGTACCCCGCTTGGGTTACGTGAGCATCAAGTTCAAATGGGTGGTCAGGGTCTACTACTTGCAGAGCCTGTGCCTGCTGCACTGCCCATTTTGTGGCAACAAAAGCTTGCTCTACAGCCTCTGTCCAATCCCATGAGGCCCCCTTTTTTATCATGTTATACAAGGGCCTAGCCATTTGTGCTAAATGGGGTACAACGCCCACCAATATCCTAGCAGACCCAAATATGTCTGCAGTTGGGAGACCTTAGTCGGCCAAGGAAAGGCTTGTATTTTGTCAATAATCGTTTCAGGTATGACCTTTGTCTCACCTGACCACACAACACCCAAAAACTTGTCGGATAAGTCAGGGCCTTGGACCTTTTCCTCATTCACCGCCCAGCCACGTGACTTCAGGTGGCGGAGAAGAGAGGGAACTGCTTGCTCTAAATCTGAAAGAAAATCAGATGATAATAAAATATCATCTACATAATGAAACAAGGCCACAGAAGATGGGTGATCCCACTGTGCCAAATCCTGGCCCACGAGCCTGTGGCAGATAGTGGGGCTGTGCAAGTATCCTTGCAGAAGGACTTGGAAAGTCCACTGCCGCCCGTCCCAAGTAAAAGCAAACTGCTCTTGACACTCGGGTGCAATGTCAATGGACAAAAAGGCATTGACCAAGTCAACTACATAGTGATATGTCCCCAGGTGGACAGTCAGACGATCCATCAAATCGTGTATTGAAGGTACTGCCGCGTGCAAGGGTGGTGTCACCTTATTTAACTCCCTATGGTCCATAGCCATTCACCAGGTCCCATCTGGCTTCTTGACAGGCCATACTGGGGAGTTAAAGAGATTGTGCGTTGACCTCACAATATGTGCCTTCTCCAATTCCAACATTGTGCGACCAATCTCCTTCTGACCTCCTGGCAGGCGATACTGTCGCACTGTAACCATGCGCCGGGGATGTGGCAACACTTGAGAAGGGTGGTGAGCATGCCCGCGTGTCACCGCTTTCACCACCCGGATCTGGATACAGAACTCTCCTATCGACATCTGTACACCCCTAGAATATACTCCGGAACAGGGGAGACATAAACCTTGTAGGTATTAGGGGGAAGCCTTCCTATACCCAGTGGTAAGGAAACGCCTTTCACAGTCACAGTCTTTCCCCTGTAGCCATCAATGCAGATTGCTGTTCCGGGAAACAGTTCTGGGTTCCCATAAACAAGACTGCAGTCTGCGCCAGTGTCAACTAGGGCTAAAACCTTCTGCACATTAAAAGGGGACCAATGTATGGACAGTTCCACATGGGACCTCCGGTCCCCGCTTATCACCTCTGATCAGGTAGCTTGGCCCCACCCCTAATCAAGCTGAAAGGAGTCAGCCTCAAGTAGCCACATGAAGTCCTGGAGGAACACGTGTCGCAGTTTCCCAGACTTCTCCTTTGGGCTTCTCCGGAATTGCTGATCCAGACGCAACTGTTTCCAAAGTTCCAACAAGAGTGCATTGGGTTATCAGTCTATTTTTTCCAGATCGACCCCTGCTGCCACGAGATCACGCCACATCTGTGCGAGTGTTACTCTCTGAGGCCCGCGACATCAACCCTTTACTTTTGATTTGGGCTTCCAGGTCTCAACTGCGTGGTCCTCCTGTCTTAACTTCCTTTGCCTTCAGCTTTCAACATCCCCTAGGGTGGCCATGGCAGTTGTAACTTCATGGATCCGTCGCCCCACATAGGGTGTAAGAATGACAACCAAGGATCCAAAAGTACTCGCAGGTACAGTATCCAAAACCAGATCTCTCATGCGGCTGTAAAAAGCTCGTCATTTGGTCCTGGCATGTTAAGGTTAAAAATAGCATGTCTCATACCCATTTCACGGATGATTTGCATAAGTTCCGTATATGACTGCCATTGACTCACAGTGTCTGGCAGCTCGCCAGCCTGTCCCCATACTGTGCGTACCGCAGCAGTGAGCCACTCCATTAGAGAATGGTTGCCCTGGTCGTGGGCCACCCTATGGCAGCTCTGTAACCTTTGTTGCAGGGACGGATGCACTGTCACAGAGGCTAGCTTTTCCATCTCGTCTGAGGAGCAGAGAATGTTGTCTGACCCCTCATTCCATAAACGTAGTAGCCAAGGCAAGACTGGTTCTCCAGGGCTCTGTCTGTACCGGCTCCCCAGCTCCTGCAACTCAGTGGGAGTGTAAGTGGTGTAGGTCGTGAACTCAGTCACAGCTGGGTTGCCGGCAGCAATGCCCCCGGGGCCCAAAGGTTGCTCATGCTTTACCTTTTGCTTCAAGATTGGCCGGGCTTGGGGGTTGGGAACTACATTGTCTCCACTCGCTTCCTCCGCCTCTGCCTCAGAGTCTCCACTGTGGGGCCCCTCTTCTAACAGGAGGACAGAGCTTCCAGTGCTTCCACCCGGAACACCTGGTCTGGCACCTGAGCCATTTTATTAACCGCACTTTCCATGTTGAGACTCAAGGCGGTGAGGAACATCCAGCCCACACAGCCAGCTGTAGCCTTCGCCTCCTCCAGCAACCGCTCAGCCAAAACCTGCAGGGCTCTCTCCATGCTGGCTGGAGAGCCATCCATGTCCTCCCACCCCTCCTTGGGTGTCCAACTCCTGAAAACAGTGGCTACCGGACACTACGCACTGTGTGGGGGCCACACGTCCTCCTGTCCAGAGTCAGACTCCATTCTTACCTGGCCGGAATCTTGCTCACCGTGCCAGACGTCCGATTGGATGGAGGGTTCTGTGTAAGATGTCCACAACCCTCGGAGCCTACAGCAGCAGCCTACTGCTGTGAATCCGGTGATGCATGCTATGGCCAACAGGGCGGCATGCCATCTGGAGGCTCAAGAGGACCACCAATTCACCAAGGGGTCACGTCTCTCCCAGGCAGACTGCACTCCTAGTCTCTTGCTCTGCTCCTTATGGGCTTACCTAAACTGAATTTTCACATGCACAAACTGCTCTACCATCCTTCAGAAAGTTTTGGCCGGCGCCATACACTGCTCGCTCTGCCATTTGTCGTGCAGGGAGGCCTGCAGGGTCTCTAGTCCTGCTCTCCACATAAGAACGCAGGATATGGGTAGGCCAAAAAGGAACACACACAAAGCCATAGGTAGGGAAGTCATACCACTATAGTCTCACCGGACACTGGATTCACCTGCTGTCCACTTCTCTGCCTGCCAACCAACCATCTGATTCACCAATCAGCGCAGCCTCGGCAGTTATATCAGGGGCTAATTGGCTAACTGGTAACAGCTGATGGTCAATTAGCCACAGCTGACAGCCATCTACTACCTGAGCCAGCACCTTTCTACGTGAGGTCGAGAGCCTGGAAACTGCTCTCTGGGACTCTGTCCCCACACAGGGCCATGTGATTAGACCCACTGGAGGTTCATGAAAAAAGCAGAGAGCTGCCTAAGTCTGGGCACCTGGAGGTCCTGCTGGAGCCCAGTTAATGCCCTGGGATGGGTCTCAGGACTGAACAGATATGTGTACATACCTATGTCCACAGCTGCATTAGTCACACTGGTCCATGTCCATTGGCAGATAAGTGGATAAACAAAGTATTATATATACATATAATGAAATGCTATTAGTCTTAAAAAGAAAGAAAAGCTTGTCCCATGAATGACCTTTGAAAATATTATGTTACGCGAAATAAGCCAGTTATAAAAGAATAAATACTGTATAATTCCACTTCTTTAAAGCATTTAGAATAGTCAAATCCACACAGAAAGAAAGTAGAATGGTATTATAAAGTGGGATGTACGATGCCCCCAGATTTCAAACCATACTGCAATGCTACAATAATTAGTATTAGTACTGGCATAAAAACAGATATATAGATCAATGGAACAGAATAGAGAACTCAGAAATAAATCCTCACTTACATGGTCAATTAATATACAACAAATGAGGCAAGAACATACAATGGTGAAAAGACAGCCTCTTTATTAATTGGTACTGGAAAAACTGGATAAACACATGCTAAAAGAAATTAAACTGGACCATTTTCTTACACCATTTACAAAAATAAACTCAAAATGGAATAAAGACTTAATTGTAAGACCCAAAGCCATAAAACTCCTAGAAGAACACATAGCCAGTACACTCTTTGACATTGGTCTTAGCAATATCTTTTTAGATATGTCTCCTTGGGCAAGGGCAACAAAAGCAAAATAAACAAATGGGACTACATCAGACTTAAAAGTTTTTGCACAGTGAAGGAAACCATCAACAAAAGAAAACAACAAACTAATGAATTGGAGAAGGTATTTACCAATGATACATCCAATAAGGGATTAATATCCAAAACATATAAAAAAAACTCATACAACTTAAAAACAAAAAAAAAAAATCCAATTTAAAAGTGAGTAGAGGACCTGAATAGACATTCTCCGAGGATATCCAACAAATATATGAAAAGATGTTCACCATTGCTAATCATCAGAGAAGTGCAAATAAAAACCAAAATAGGATACCACCTCACACCTGTCAAAATGGATATCATCAAAAAATCAACAAATAACAAGTGTTGGCAAAACATGGAGAAAAAAGAACCTTTTACACTGTTGTCTGGATTACAAAATGATGCAACTGCTATAGAAAACAGTATGGGAGGTCGTTCAAAATAGTGGCGTGAGGTGAGCCTCTGGAATTTACAACTCTGGAATTTACAACTAATTGAACAACAATAACTCCACAGAGGACTCCCTGCACAGCAGACAGGCAAGACAAACAGGCCCACTACTGAATTCACCTAAAGGTGGGAGAATCGCGTGAGCGGGGTAGGAGGGAAGAGAGAAGTGAGAAGACGGAGCCTCAGGGGCACAGCACACAGACCTAGCTCAGTGCTTCAAGCTCGCTGCATCCCGGAACTACCACAACTGCGGGAGAGGGAAGAACTCAGACTGCTAGGGCTCCGCTTACGGCCCACAGGGCTGAGGGGGCAGCATATAATATGGCTGAACCCAACGCTCACGGCAGAGACCTCGGAGAAAATACTGAGGAAGAATCTGAAAACGGTGGGTGAAGCCCTCACTGCCGAGCAGAGAACGGAAGCCTGAGGCACTGAGACTAGCCGCTCCATCCCCACACTCCCAGAGTTCGCCCCGCCCCACCTGCACAGTGCTAGAAGCGGAACAGTAGCAGTGTCAGATCAAAAGAACAGAACGTTTGCTGTTCTGAGAACTGTGGACCACAGACACAGATTCACAGCCCAACTAGTTCCGGCAAAGGGGAGGGAGCTGTGGAAGCAGGACTGGTTGTGATGGAGGTCGCCACCATTGCTCTGGACCACATCTCACAACTCACCCTGCCACTGGCCCCACATATCTGGAAGGATCCCTGCAGGAGTAAACAGAACTGCTGAAACATATGGGCTCTGAATCTGCTTCAGAAAGAGCTTTGCAACTTCAAAAGCTCTCCGCATCCCCACAGGGATGTGGCGCCCTATGACCCAGGTAAACTGTTAACAGAGGAGAAGACCGTCTCCCAAGGAATCCCCCCATTGAGTGAGAAGCTGGAATAGTTCAGAGAAAACATAGCACTACTGTGAGAGAGAGGGAAAAAAGGCTGCAGTCGGAGAGAAAATAAAACATTCTACCAACAAGTATTGGAAAACAAAAGAAAGACCTCTTCCTATCATCCTGTTGCAGAAGCCACTCCTGTAGATGTCCAGGAAGAGAAATAATAAATCAGTAATTGCCATGGATAACCAAGGCAACGAGACAGCTCAGAAAGAAAGTGAAAAGTCTCCAGTAAAGAACTTAAAGTTATGGAAATATGTGACTTAAATGACAGAGAATTCAAGATTGCAGTTCTGAAAAAACTCAACGAGATGCAAGAAAAAACAGAAAGGCAATTTAATGAACTCAGAAACGCAATCAAAGAACACCATGAGCATTTTACGAAAGAGATTGAAATTTTAAAAAAGAACCAAATGGAATTTCTGGAGATTAAGAATTCAATAGAAGAAATTAACAATAAAATATCCAGCTTAGGTAGTAGAGTTGACCAGATGGAGGAAAGAATCAGTGACATCGAAGCTAGAAACCTGGAAATTACACAGATGGAAAAAGAAAGAGACTGGAGAATTAAAAGAAACGAAAGAACTCTACAAGAACTTTCTGACTCTATCAGAAAGAGCAACATAAGAATCATGGGCATACCAGAAGGAGAAGAAAGAGAGAAGGGAACAGAGAATATATTCAAACAAATTGTCGATGAAAACTTCCCAAACTTGTGGACAAAACTGCATTCTCCAATCCAAGATGCAAATAGAATACCTAAATACGTCAATCCCAACAGGTCTTCTCCAAGGCACATTGTATTGAAGCTGTCTAAAAGCAACGACAAAGAAAGAATCCTCAAGGCAGCCAGGGAAAAGAAGACAGTAACCAACAAGGGAAAACCCATTAGATTATCATCAGATTTTTCAGCAGAAACTCTACAAGCCAGGAGGGAGTAGAACCAAACATTCAAACTATTAAAAGAGAGAAATTATGAGCCAAGAATAATATATCCAGCAAAGATATCCTTTAGATATGAAGGAGGAATAAAGACCTTTCCAGACATCCAGAAGCTGAGGGAATTTTCTAATACACGACCTGCACTACGAGAAATACTAACGGAGGCTATTTGACCACCATCAACAGGGACAATTTGTGGCAACCGAAACATAAAAAGGGGGAGAGTAAAGGCCTGAACCGGAATATGGGAATGGAGAAAGTAAGCGTGCTAAAGAAAGTGGAATACTCTAAATATGAAACTTTCTATTACATAAACTTAAGGGTAACCACTCAAAAAAATCCAGAACTAAAACATATACTGTAATAAAGAAGAAACAGGGCGAAACATCATAGAATACCACTACACAGAAATAATAGGCAACAACAAAAAGGCAAAGAAACAATGGAGACACAGCCTTACCAGAAAACTAAAGAGAGATGACAGGAAAACCTCACATATCAATAATCGCCCTAAATGTAAATGGACTGAACTCACCAATAAAAAGGCAAAGAGTAGCATATTGATCAAAAAACTAAATCCAACCATATGTTGTCTCCAAGAGAAACATCTCAGCTACAAGGACAAGCATAGACTCAAAGTGAAAGGGTGGAAATGGACACTCCAAGCAAATGGTACCCAGAGAGAATCAGGTGTAGCCATAATGATATCAGATGAAACAGACTTCAGGGTGAAAAAGATAACAAGAGACAAAGATGGACATTTCATAATGGTAAAGGGGACTATATAACAAGAAGATATAACAGTCATCAATATTTATGTCCCCAATCAGGGAGCACAAAAATAGACCAAGCAACTACTAACAGAACTAAAGGGAGAAACTGACCAAAGCACAATTATACTAGGGGACTTAAATACATCATTGACAGCTATGGATAGATCATTCAAACAGAAATAAATAATGAAATAGCTGCCCTAAATGACACATTAGATGAAATGGACATAATTGACATATATAGAGCACTTCATCCTAAAACATCAGACTATACATTCTTTTTCAGTGTATTGGAACATTCTCAAGGATAGACCATATATTGGGACATAAAACCAGCCTCAGCAAATTTAAGAAGATGGAAATCATACCGAGCATATTCTCTGATCACAAGGCTTTGAAATTGGATATCAACTGTGAAAAGAAAGCAGGAAAAAACACAAATACATGGAGATTAAACCACATACTTTTAAAGAACGACTGGGTCAAAGAAGATATTAGAGGAGAGATCAAAAGATACATAGAAACAAATGACAATGAAAATACATCCTACCAGAATTTTTGGGATGCAGCGAAAGCAGTTTTAAGAGGGAAATTTATATCATTATTGGCCTATCTCAAGAAACAAGAAAAATCCCAAATAAATAACCTCATGTTACACCTTAAAGAACTAGAAAAAGAAGAAGAAGTGAAACCCAAGGTCAGCAGAAGAAAGGAAATAATAAAAATCAGAGCAGAACTAAATGAAATGAAGAACAAAAAAAATATAAAAAATTAATGTGACAAAGAGCTGGTTCTTTGAAAAAATTAAAAAAATTGACAAACCCTTGGCTAGACTCACTAAGATAAAAAGAGAGAAGACACTAATTAACAAAATCAGAAATGAAAAAGGGGAAGTTATCACGGACACCACAGAAATACAAAAGATCATTCAAGAATAATATGAAGGACTATATGCCACCAAATTCAATAAACTAGAAGAAATGGACAAGTTCCTAGAAACATATACCCTTCCAAGGCTGAGCCATGAAGAACTGGAAAATGTAAACAGAACAATCACCAGTAAAGAAATTGAATCAATCATCCAAAAGCTTCCCAAAAGCAAAAGTCCGGGACCAGATGGCTTCACTAGTGAATTCTACCAAACCTTCAAACAGGATCTAATACCAATCCTGCTCAAATTCTTCCAAAAAAATTGAAGAAGAGTCAGTACTCAATAACTCATTTTATGAGGCCAACATTACCCTGATACCAAAACCTGGTAAGGACAACACAAAAAAAGAAAACTACAGACCAATATCTCTGATGAATACAGATGCAGGAATCCTAAACAAAATTCTAGCAAATCGAATACAACAATGCATTAAAAAGATTATTCACCCTGACCAAGTAGGGTTCATCCCCGGGGCACAAGGATGGTTCAACATCTGCAAATCCATTAATGTGATACATCACATAAACAAAATAAAGGACAAAAATCATATGATTATATCAGTTGATGCAGGAAAAGCGTTTGACAAGATACAACATCCATTTATGATTAAAACACTCAATAAAATAGGTATAGAAGGAAAATACCGTAACATAATAAAGGCCATTTATGACAAGCCCTCAGCTAATCTCATAATTAAGGGTGAAAAACTGAAGCCCTTTGCTCTACGTTCAGGAACACGACAGGGATGTCCCCTATCACCTCTGCTTTTCAACATAGTGTTGGAAGTCCTTGCCAGAGCCATCAGGCAAGAGAAAGAAATGAAAGGCATCCAAATTGGGAATGAAGATGTTAAAATATCACTCTTTGCAGATGACATGATGCTATATATAGAAAACCCTAAAGACTCCACCAAAAAGCTATTAGAAACAATCAATGAATACAGTAAAGTTGCTGGCTACAAAATCAACGTACAAAAGTCCATTGCATTCTTATATACTAACAATGAAATCTCAGAAAAAGAAATACAAAAAACAATTCCCTTTGCAATTGCAGTAAAAAGAATAAAATACCTAGGAATAAACTTAACCAAGGATGTGAAGGATTATATGCTGAAAACTGTAAGACATTTTTGAAAGAAATTGAAGAAGACACAAAGAAATGGAAAGACATTCCGTGCTCATGGATTGGAAGAATCAACATAGTTCAAATGGCCATATTACCCAAAGCCATATACAGATTTAATGCAATCCCCATCAAAATCCTAATGGCATTTTTTAAAGAAATAGAACAAAAAATCATCAGATTTGTTTGGAACCACAAAAGACCCCGAATAGCCAAAGCAATCTTAAGAAAAAAGAGCAATGCTGGAGGTATCACACTGCCTGACTTTAGCTTGTACTACAGGGCTACAATAATCAAAACAGCATGGTATTGGCAGAAAAACAGAGACATAGACCAATGGAATAGAATTGAGAACCCAGAAATAAAACCACATAAATATGTACAGATAATTTTTGACAAAGAAGCTAATAACATACAATGGAGGAAAGACAGCCTCTTCAATAAATGGTGCTGGCAGAATTGGATAGCCATGTGCAAAAGAATGAAACTGGACTGTTATCTGTCACCATGTACCAAAATCAATTCAAAATGGATCAAAGATTTAAGCATAAGACCTGACACAATAAACTGCATAGAAGAAAACATAGGTACTAAACTTATGGACCTTGGGTTCAAAGAGCATTTTATGAATTTGACTACAAAGGCAATGGAAGTAAAAGCTAAAATAAACAAATGGGACTATATGAAACTTAAAGGTTTCTGCACAGCAAAAGAAACCATCGACAAAATAAAGAGGCAACCGACTGAATGGGAGAAGATTTTTGCAAACAGTTCCTCCGATAAGGGTCTAATATCTAAAAAATACAAGGCACTCATGAAACTCAACAACAAAAAAACAAACAACCCAATTGAAAAATGGGCAGAGGACCTGAAGAGACATTTCTCCAAAGAGGACTTACAAATGGCAAATAGACATATGAAAAAATGCTCAACATCACTAATCATCAGAGAAATGCAAATAAAAACCATAATGAGATATCACCTTACCCCAGTCAGAATGGCTATCATCAACAAGACAAATAGCAACAAGTATTGGAGAGGCTGTGGAGAAAAAGGAACCCTCATACACTGTTGGTGGGAATGCAGACTGGTGCAGCCACTATGGAAGGCAGTGTGGAGGTTCCTCAAGAAATTACGAATAGAATTAACATATGACCCAGCAATCACTCTCCTGAGTATCTACCCAAAAAATTTGAAAGCATTTCTCTATAGAGACACGTGTACTCCAATGTTCATTGCAGCTTTGTTTACAGTGGCCAAGACATGGAAACAAGCAAAATGTCCTTCGATAGACGAATGGATAAAGAATTGTGGTATATATACACAATGGAATACTATTCGGCGTTAAGGAAAGATGATATAGGAACATTTGTGACAACATGGATGGATCTTGAGAGTATAATGCTAAGTGAAATAAGTCAGACAGAAAAAGCAGAGAACCCTATGATTTCACTGATATGTGGTATATAAACCAAAAACAAGACACACAAATGAGAAACAAAAACTCAGACACAGACAATAGTTTAGTGGTTAGCAGAGGGTAAGGGGGGTGGGGGGAGGGAGCTGAGGGTAAGGGGATCAAATATATGGTGATGGACGGAGAACTGACACTGGGTGTTGAACACACAATGCGATTTATAGTTGATGTAATACAGAATTGTACACCTGAAATTATGTAATTTCATTAACAATTGTCACCCCAATAAATAAATTAAAAAAACACACATCTAATACGTTGTTTAAAAATAGACCATGCCCATAATCAATATTTGCAGATTTTTAATTAAGCACCTATATGTCAAGCCTTGTGCGAGCTTTTGTGTTACATTGCAAGCATCCTGTGTAGAAAACATTGTAATCTCTATTTTTAAAAAAACAATTATGTGGAGGATGCTACCAAGAGCAGGGCAGGTCATTTGAGGCAAAGAACAACACACACATAAACTCCGAGGCAGGAGTCAAAGCCATGGGTTAAGAAGAAAAAGAAAAAAAAATGAATGGTGGTTGCCAGGGACTAGGGGAAGAGGAATTGAGGTGTTATTGTTTAATAGGTGTAGAGTTTCAGTTTGGAAAGTTCTGGAGATGGATAGTGAGGGTTGCACAATGTTTATGGATTTAATTCTACAGAACTGGTCACTTAAAAATGATTAAAATGGTAAATAATATGTTATGTATGTTTTACCACAATAAAAAACTCAGGGACTCAGAAAAATTTAGCAACACAAAAGAGTGTGGTTTTGAAAAGCAAGTTGCTACCATAATGCCAACTGGCACTAGCCTCTGGTGCCCATCTGTCAGCAGTGGAAATGGAAGGGAAGAGTGCCCCAAACAAAATCCCAACTTCAACCTACTCTGTCTCCTCCAGTCCCCCAGCTGGCCTGAGGTTGCTGCCTCTTTCTAAAGCATTAGAGTTGCCCAAGAACACCGGGAGCTGATATTGGCTACTCTTGAAGCTATCTCATGTGTCTCAGAACATCTAATACTTGCCCAGATGTCTAATTCTTGTAACACATTTGAGATTGTTCATTCCCGAGAAACCATCAAAACTCAGCAGAAAACAGCAGAGTCACAGCCTGTTAGCAGCATAATTATTCTTTTGAGAGCTCTGACAAGTTGGCCTAGATAGCAAAAATTTTTAAATGGTGCAAAAGAAAAAAAGTCTTTCCCCACTAAGCCATAGGTCAGAACCAAGACCAAGCATAAGTACAGTTATTTCACCATTTGAGAAATGACAGGATTTTTTTCCAGCATCTGGCAAAGCACTTTTGTGGGTATTTTAGGGAACCTTGTTGGAAAAAAAATGTCTCTGATTGTTACTGGAAAAGACAGAGATGTTGGCTAACACTGTTCAAATGCCCACAGGCCCACAGGCCTCTGCTCTCCTGCCTCATCCCACACCTCTGACCTTGTCCCTGAAATGATAAACTAGTGTATAAACACGCTTGCTATAGGGACATTCCTATTCCTTAGCTTCTCTGATTGTTACTATTTCAGTTGTCAGGAGGGACCAAGACAGCTGGCAAGGCACCAACTAACAGAACAGAGCTTCTTTTCTCAAGGGAGTGGAGTCTGGGCTGGTGCCTTGAATGGACATGGGAGGTGCATTCACAGGGGCTGACAGTGGGCACAGACTGTGACAGATCTATGGACAGTTTTCAGCACTGGGAGAACACTGCCTTGATAATGTACACATTAGGCAAATACAAATTTAGAAAATATTTACAACATAATGGCCCTTCAAAATTGTCAAGGTCATAAAAGTCAAGGAAAGACTGAGGAACTATTCCAGATGGAAGATCAAAGGTGACCCGTGATTCTGTATCCTTTTGTCATAGGGATGCTTGGGAGGAGAAGAGGCTGTTTCTTCTGGGAAGCCACCAACACCAACAGCTACCCCCATCACACCCCTTCCCTTTCCCCCACCACACACAGTCCTGATGCTCTGTTATGGGCTGAGGCTGGGAGAGGGAGGCTCATCCCTTGACACTTGACTAGGACTCGGGACAGAGCAGGAGGGATGGATGCCTTGGTGTTCATGTCCTAGATCCCATGGTGGCATTGTGGTCAGGAGGAGAGTGAAACTGCTTGTAGGAGTCACTCACTAACATTTGGAGTGATGAGGCATCATGTTGTCAACTTCCTCTCAGATGTTTCAGGAAGAAAGTTCTTTGCATCAAAATTACATTTCTGTAAGTTTAAAATTTGTTTAAAATAAAACTTATTTTTAAAAGTTCAGCAGGACTGAAGCACAGCAGTCCCCTCAGTCCATGGGAACGCATGAACAAAGCAGGGAGATGAGCAACTCGGGTTTCATCCCACTGGGGACACCTGGAAGACAATACAGAGGATGTGCCTCAGTAGTTTCTGAGAGGCAGACAACCTGGGATATTGTGTCCCTAGCTCCTGACTGTCACGTACAGAGACTGCTTCTAAGTCCATCAATTCCTGCCACTTTGGAACTATGCCACTCTTGGGCAAACATGTCATGTGGCTAGAAAAAGACATAGGGAAAGACACAGGAACATATTAAGCGGTCTGTGGAGCACCATGGCTCTTCCACACTTTCCTGAATGGGGAGTGTGAGCAGGAGAGGAGTGAGTCTAGTCAGTTTTACTGGAAGACCCACTGAGAGAGCTCTACACTGTTTCCCCAGGGGTTGGCCCTCCCCTATGGCTGACAATGCCCTGGATAGCTGCACTAACCCAACCATATATCCTTGCTCCACCAAGTACAAAGGGAGAATGATGGCTTGTCTGGAAGTGCCTGTAGAAGAGGTTCCTTATTCTGGGAGGGTCAGAACACATCTCCTGATGCTCTATCATTGGCTGGGGTTGGTGAAGGTACGTCTGTCCTTGCATCTACATACATAGGGCTGTGGTCTGCACTGATCAGCCTGGTTCAGAGACCATCCCTGGTAAGGGTGGGTTCACTCCCTCCTACACCCATGGTTGGAGACAAAGGAAGGGGCCAATCCTCAGGGAAAGTTAGAATTCTTATTTTTCCTGAAGACGTTCAGTGGGAAAGGAATGGAAGGGAAGAAAGAGGAAAGGAATAGAAGGTGAGTAAAGTAGTCCTCCACACTATCTTCAGGGTAGTCAGTATCCAGAAAAAGGATGACTAGCCTGAAGCCCAGGCACAGATCCCTTAAATATAGAGTGTTTAGTGAAAAAGTGGCCATAAAAAAATCAGAGGAGAATGTTCTGGTTCCAGGTAAGGCAGGGTTAATACATGATACCCAGACTTTCCCAAAGAATCAACCCTAAAACCTGGACAGAATGCATGGAGAACTTCCCCAGGGTCTCAGAGACATAAGTAGCAGCAAACAGACTAAAGAGGATATTAGAATACAAAAAGCCACAGAACCAGGAAGATTCACTGTTCCTTTTCCTCTGGTTTCTCCAACTTGGACTCAAGAAGACAGAAACTGGAAGTGAGCACCAGGGTGTGCGGAGAGAGAGCTCTGGGAGAAGCCTCCTAGTCCTGCTCAAGGAGGAGGAAGAGACCGATAAGACAGAAACAATAGGAGCAGTCCTTATTTTTTCTTTTATCAGTTATCTTTTGCCCATTTTTTCTTGTCTCAGTTATCTCATCCCCCAGCCCTCAGGCAGTCCTACGGTAGCAGCAGTGACAGCAATAGCAGTGGCAATAGAGACTACAGGCACATAAAATGTTGAGGGAGGAGAAGCTTCCTCTTAGATCAGAAAAGCTGTGGATCCAACAGGGTGGGGCAAACCCATTGCTTTTTTTTGTTTTCTGTTTCTGTCCTCCTGCTCCATGGACCCAGAATTGGAGATAGATGTAGGTCTCATGGCAGAGCAGTGGAGAGGAGGCCTAGGGAACCAGAAAGTGCGAGAAAGATCATGGCAAGTGGGCAGCTCAGGAAAGTGACCTCTGAACTGCACAAATGTGGATCTAGTCCTAATCAGCACATACCAACGATTCCCACTCAACACAGATCCAAATAGCAAAACAAGCTTTGATACAGGACTGACGTTGAGACCGCAATCCCCAGAAGGCTGGTCAGAATTTGCAGCCTGAACCCACTGAGTCAATTGCCTGCTGAAACAAAAATATTAACATTCCCCATAAGCTTCAAACAAGATACAGAGTTTCATAACATAACATTCAAAATGTCTAGGATACAATCCAAAATTACTCAGCATATGAAGAACCAAGAAAATTTCAGTTCTCATGAGAAAAAAATAATGCAGAGATAATTCAGATGTTGGAAATATCTGACAAAAACTTTAAAGCAGTTATTATCAAAATGTTATATGGTGTAAGAGTAAGCACTCTTGAAATAAACGGAAAAGTAGGAAATATTAGCAAGAAATAGAAAATATAAATGAAAAGCAAATGGAAATTTTACTGTTTGCCTGGTAAATGTAAAAACCAAAATTTAAAAAATTTAGTTGAACTCATTGGATGAACTCAAGAACAGATAAAAGATGCCAGAAAGCATCCATGAACTTGATGATAGATCAATAGAAATGATCCATTATGAACAATAAAAAGGCCTGTGGGACAATATCAAAGGTAGAAAAAGAAAAAAAACCTTGAAAGCCACTGGAGAAAAGACATATTATTTATAGAATAACAAAGATCTAAATGACAGCAAATTTCTCATCAAAAATCAGAGGCCAAAAAGCAAAAAAGATAAAAAACAAAAAAGAAAAAGACATAAAAAGAAAAAAGTAAAAAAAGCAACAAAAGAAGAAATCATAGAGGCTAAATAAAGTAGAACAAGACTTTGAATATTGAAGGATAAGAACTGCCAAGCCACAATTCCATATATAGGCCCCTGGGATGTAGAGTGTGATATGAATATGTTATCAGATGAAGAAAAGCTAAAGAAATTCATAGCCAGCAGACCAGCTATAAAAGAAAGGATAGGTGACGTCACAGAAATGTTGGCTTGACAAGTTCCTCTTGAAATGTCTCCTGGAATTTATAACAAATGGGACAACTATAATCCCACAAAGGACTCCATGAGCTGCATACAGGCAAGACTAAGAGATGTGCAATTGGAATCATCTAAAGGTGGGCAAATTGGGTGAGGGGAGGAGGAGGAAAGGGGGAAGTGCAGAGACACGGGCTGGGCCATAAGTGCCTGATTCAGACCAGAGCTTGGAGCTCCCTGCAGTCTGCTCCCCTATGGCCGAGTCCCAACTGAGGGATCAGCATAAAATATGCCTGAATCCAACCATCACAGCAGAGACCTTGGAACAAAGACTGAAGGAAGAAGAGTGAGAATGGTGGTTTAAGCCCTTACTGACAAGCAAAGGATGAAAGATCGGCATGAAGCCTGGCCCACCCCATGCCCACCCTCACAGAGCTTGCTCCACCCCTCACCGTCTAGTGCTAGAAGCAGAAGGGTATCGGTGTCAGATAAAAGAACAGAATACTTGTACCTCTGAGTACTGCAGTCCCACAGCCACAGACTCACAGCACAACCAATTCCGGTGAAAGGGAAGGTACTGTGGGGGCAAGATAACTGTGCACAGATCAGAGTAACCTCTCACAGCCCACGCTGCCCCAACCCCACCTATCTGGGCAGATCCCTGAAAGGGTAAAAAGAGCCCCAGAAACACACAGGCTCTGAATCTGGTTGCAGGAAGAGATTTGGGACTTCAGAAGATCATATATACGCCCACACAGGTGGAGCCCTGAAACCCAGGTGACCTGCTCACAGAGGAGAAGCCCAACTTCCAAGGAATTCCTCCCCATCATGTCAGAAGCTGGAACAATGTCAGAGAAAATACAATGCTACAGCATGAGAGAGAATAAAAGGTTGCAATGGGAGAGAAAATAAAACATTCCACCAACACCTAATGGAAAGCAAAAGAAAGACCACTTTCTATCAACCTGTTGCAGAAACCACTCCTATAGATGTCTAGGAAGAAAAATAATAATTAATTGCTGTGAATAACAAAGGTAACAAGGCAGCTCAGAAAGAAAATCAAAAGTCTCCAGAAAACGAACTCAAGGACATGGAAATATGTGACTTAAATGACAGAGAATTCAAGGTTATAGTTCTGAAAAAACTCAATGAGCTGAAAGAAAATACAGACAAGCAGTTCAATGAACTCAGAAACACAATCAAAGAACAAAATGAACATTTTACCAAAGAGATGGTGTCATGCAGGGTCTCTAGTCCTGCTTCCTGCACCAGAACGCAGGATATGGTGAGGCCAAAGAACAACACCAATGGAACCATAGATAGGGGAGTTATACCACTATATTCTCGCTGGCGGCTGGGTTGGCAACACCGGAAGCAGGAGCCACACGATCCGCCAACAGCCGGGCGCTTCTCTGCCAACACATTAACCAATGTAGCGATGGCAGTTATATCAGTGGCTAATGGCTAACCGGTAACAGCTGATGGCCAACTAGTCACAGGTGACGGCCATCTACACCTGAGCCAGCACCTTTCCAAGTGAGGCCAAGAGCTTGGAAACTGTTCTCTGAGACTTTGTCCCCACACTCCACCCCTCAGGGTCTCGCCTCACAACCTACATGACAAATGTCTTCCACGAGGGGCCCTGTGCCTTATTAGCCTACAAGCACCTACAGGCGTAAAGAAACAGTAGTCTTAGGAACCAACAATGGCAAAACCTTCCATCTGGGAGGATACATGCTAACTTTTTGTCCTGGGAAAGGAGGGTCCCTGCCACTGGCACCTTTCCCGGTTTGTGGTACCAGACCTTTATGGCAGTGCTAGGGGTCTGTGCGTAGTTTCAATGTGTAACAGAACAGGGGACCCAATAATAGGCCATAGCGAGAGCACATAAGTTCACCAAAAAATCGTCCCAGCATCGGGACCTCCGTATACTACAGTCACTTGCGGTGGCCATTCGGCCACCACCCCTGGCGTCACTTGCAAATCATGGGTCAAACTAGCCCCCCATGGGACTATCAGGTCCAACCATTGACAGTGGGGGCTTTTGACCTGCCAGGGTCAAGTCCATTGCTGCCGTTCCCCTGCTTTCAAGCATGTGGGTGCTGGCAGCAAAATGTTTCCATTTCTGCCCTAGCCTGGCTTTAACAGAGTCTCACTTGTGGTAACTTGTAACTGAATGGGAGCAGCCATTCAATGTAGCAGAGCTTCTACTGATGCGGGCCCTCCCTTCTGTGGTCTCTCATTCAGGACACTCCGGATGTCCCACAGACGCGAGGCCCAGTCGTGCATTGTGGGAGGGTGTTTTGACAACTGGAGGCCTTGCTTCAAAAGTCCATTGTAGCGTTCAATCATGTCGGCTGCTTGTGGATTGTACGGGGTATGAAACAACCATTGTACGTCCATCCTGCCAGCCCAGCACTGCATTTCTTGCCCTGTAAAATGAGTACCCCTGTCACTTTCAATGACTTGCGGGAGCCCATAGAGGGCGCACAGCCGTGTAAGAGCAACTACTGTATGCCACTGATCCGCAGCCGGACTCGGCCAAGCAAACATCAACTCTGTAGCAGTGTCCACTGCTGTGAATGCATACATCACATTGCGGGCCTTAGGCAGGGGTCCAATGTAATCCACTTGCCAGCGAGTGAGGGGCACCCTACCTCTCGTAATCTGCTGTGTCTCCCAGGGGAGTTTTCACCTTTGGGGGCTGTTCTGGGTACAGACGGCAAAATAATAGCAGGAATCTGCTATCTCCTGACATTTCAAAGGCAGACCCCAGCGTCTGCTCACCTGCCACGTGGTTCGGCTTCCAGCGTGCTGCAATTTCCTATGCAGCCAATGGGCCACATCAGTGGCAGGAGCCCGTTCTAAGCATAGGACCCTTGCTAGGGCATCTACTTCATCATTACCTGGGGACACTAAGGGGGAGTGACCTGTGACATGCATTAGGGTCACCTCCTTTCTCTGCCCTAGGTCCCAGAGGTCCTGCCACATGACCTGACCCCACAATGGACAATGTCCTACCAATCAGTTTTGGTGTTTCCACGTAGGGAGCTACAACATTAGGCCCCGGAACACAGCCCAGCTGTCAGTACAAATAACTAGGGGCCCAGGCTCATGGCTGATTACCATCCACACAGCCAGTAGCTCAGCCCACTGGCTACTCTGGCTCGTCCCAGTATAAAAACAAATGGTGTCTGTTTGGGGCTGCACACCAATAGCCGTCCAAACAGCTGCATGCCCTCGGCTAGAACCATTGGTAAACCAGGCATCCTCAGGTACTGGGGGCTGTCCTTGTCTGTAGAGTGAGGGCTCCAAGTCCTCCCCTCTGGGCAGAGTGCTTGGCCTACTCTGGGTTACAAGTTCCACAGGCCCCAGGACCTGTTGTAGCTCTGTGCTCAAAGGGCTTGAACTAAGGGTGCTACGTTGCTCCAAGTAGGCACCCCACTTGGCAAGAGTAGTGGTCTGTGCCAGCCCTATTTTGGGTCCCTGGGTCCATGTACGGACCCACCCTGGACAAGATAGGTTGTTCGAACCAACATCCGTGCTGTTCCTGTGATGGCTTCTGTGGCCACTAGGGCTGCAAACACAGCAGCCAGCTGTTTCTCTATTAGAAAGCAGAGGACTTCCCCTCCTTTCCACAATCAGGACCAAAATCCCACTGGCGACCTGAGACATTTCTGCCATTGCCAGAGGCCCAACCATACCATTCTTGGGTTACGTGAGCATCAAGTTCAAACGGGCGACCAGGGTCCACTACTTGCAGAGCCTGTGCCTGCTGCACTGCCTGTTTTGTAGCAACAAAGCCTTGCTCTACAGCCTCTGTCTAATCCCAAGAGGCCCCCCTTTTTTTATCATGTTATACAAGTGTCTTGCCATTTGTACTAAATGGAGCACACACACTGCCACTACCCCAGCAGATACAAATACGTCTGCAGCTGGGAGGCTTTGGTCGGCTGGGGAAAGGCAAGTATCTTATTGATAATTGCTTCAGGTATGACCTTTATCTTACCTAACCACACAACACCCAAAACTTGACAGATAAGCCAGGGCCTTGGACCTTTTCCTCATTTACTGCCCAGCCGCGTGACTTCAGGTGGCGGAGAAGAGAAGGAGCTGCTTGCTGTAAATCAGAAAGAGAATCAGATGTTAATAAAATATCATCAACATAATGAAACAAGGCCACAGAGGATGGGCGATTCCACTGTGCCAAATCCTGGGCCACGAGCCTGTGGCAGATAGTGGGGCTGTGCAAGTATCCTTGCAGAAGGACTTGAAAAGTCCACTGCCGCCCGTCCCAAGTAAAAGCAAACTGCTCTTGACACTCGGATGCAATGTCAATGGAGAAAAAAGCATTGGCCAAGTCCACTACATAGTGATATGTCCCCAGACGGACAGTCAGACGATCCATCAAATCGTGTATTGAAGGCACTGCAGCGTGCAAGGGTGATGTCACCTTATTTAACTCCCTATAGTCCACAGTCATTCACCAGGTCCCATCTGGCTTCTTGACAGGCCATACTGGGGAGTTAAAGGGACTGTGCATTGGCCTCACAATATGTGCCTTCTCCAATTCCAATATTGTACGACCAATCTCCTCCTGCCCTCCTGGCAGGCGGTACTGTCGCACTGTAACCACACACCAGGGCTGCGGCAACACTTGAGGAGGGTGGTGAGCATGCCCACGTGTCACCACTTTCACCACCGAGATCCGGAGACGGAACTCTCTTACTGACGTCTGTAAGCTGAGGCCATGTAGCACGTCCACCCCTAGAATATACTCCAGAACGGGGGAGACATAAACCTTGTAGGTACGAGGGGGAAGCCTTCCTATACCCAGTGGTAAGGAAACAGCTTTCACAGTCACAGTCTTTCCCCTGTAGCCATCAATGCAGATTGCTGTTCCGGGGAACAGTTCTGGGTTCCCATAAACAAGACTGCAGTCTGTGCCAGTGTCAACTAGGGCCAAAATCTTCCGCACATTAGAAGGGGACCAATGTATGGACAGTTCCACGTGGGGCCTCCGGTCCCTGCTCGTCCCCTCTGACCTGGTACCTTGGCCCCACCCCTAATCAAGCTGAGAGGAGTCAGCCTCAAGCGGCTGCATGAAGTCCTGGAGGGACACGGGTCACACTTTCCCAGACTTCTTTATGCTTCTCCGGAATTGCTGCTCCAGACACAACTATTTCCAAAGTTCCAACAAGAGTGCATTGGGTTGTGGGTCTGTCTTCTCCAGATCGACCCCTGCTGCCACGAGATCACACCACATCTGTGCGCATGTTACTCTCTGAGGCCCACGACCTCGACCTCTCCTTCTTACTTTTGATTTGGGTTTCTAGGTCTCGACTTCTCAGACCTCCTGTCTTAACTTCCCTTGCTGCCGGCTTTCAAAATCCTCCAGGGTGGCCATGGAGGTGGTAACTTAATGGATTTTCTGCCTCACATAGGGTGTAAGAATGGCAACAAAGGATCCAAAAGCACTTGCAGGGGCAGTATCCAAAACCAGATCTCTCATGCTGATTGTAAAACGCTCGTCATCTGTCCCCCACATGTTAGGGTTGAACATAGCATTTCTCATACCCGTTTCACGGATGATTTGAGTAAGTTCAGTATACGATTGCCATTTACTCACAGTGTCTGGTAGCTCACCAGCCTGTCCCCATACTGTGCGTACCGCAGCAGTGAGCCACTCCATTAGAGTGTGGTAGCCCTGGTCGTGGGCCAACCTATGGCAATGCTGTAACCTCTGTTGCAGGGACGGATGCACTGTCATGAAGGCTAGCTTTTCCATTTCGCCTGGGGAGCAGAGAATGCTGTCTGCCCCCTCATCCCATAAACATAGTAGCAAAGCTGAGATTGGCTCTCCAGAGTGCTGTTGGCACCTCCTCCCCAGCTCCTGCAACTCAGTGGGAGTGTAAGGGGTATAGGTTGTGAACTCAGTCACAGCTGGGTTACCGGCAGCAACTCCCCTGGGGGCCCAAAGGTTACCCATGTGTGGGGACAGAGCCCCAAAAAGCAGTTTCCAGGCTCTCAGCCTCACATAGAAAGGTCCTGGCTCAGGTAGTAAATGGCCATCAACTGTAATCAGATGGCCATCAGCTGTGACTAGTTGGCTGTCAGCTGTAACCAGTGAGCCATTGGCCACTAATATAACGGCTGTGGCTACGCTAGCAGAGAAAATGGGAGCTAGCAAGAAAATGGTGGCTGGCAAGCGTGGACTGCTGTTAGGATAGCGGGTTGCAGATTATGTAGATCCTGCTTCCTGTGTCTCCAGCCCAGCCACCAGCGAGAATATATTGGTTTGACTCCCCTACCTATGGCTCCATGGGTGTTCCTTTTTGGACTCACCATGTTCTGCGTTCTTATGTGGGGAGTGGGAGCAGAGACCCCGCTGGACGCCCTGCATGACAAATGGCACAGCGAGCAGGGTCCCCTGCGTGACACCATGCTTTAACTTTTGCTTCAAGGTGGGCAAGGTGTGGGGGTGGGAGCAACATTGTCTCCACTCATGTCGTCCACCTCTGCCTCAGAGTCTCCACTGTGGGGCTCATGCTCTAACAGGTAGACCTGAGCTTCCAATGACTCCCACCGGGACACCTGGTCTTGCACCTGGGCTATTCCAGCAAGTACTTCTGAGAGTTATGATGCACTGCATGAGAACCTCCTCTGATCAGCGGTTCCAAGATTCCAGTGCCTCCTGCTCAGCTGATGGTCCTGCACCTGAGCTATTTCATTAAGTGTGTCCTCCATGTTAGACACAAGGTGGTGAGGAACATCCAGCCCACACAGCCAGCTGTACCCTTTGCCTCCTCTGGCAACCGCTCAGCCAGAACCTGCAGGGCCCTCTCCATGCTGGCCAGAGAGGCATCCATGTCCTCCCACCCCTCCTCAGGGGTCCAGCTCCTGAGAACAGTGGCTTCCGTTTACCACACACTGTATGGAAGCCACCTGTCCTCCTGCCCAGATTCAGACACCTTTCCTACCTGGCCGGAATCCTGCGCCGGGCCAGGCGTCTGATTGGGTGGAGGACTCAGTGTCAGATACCCACAGCTCTAGGAGCCCACGGCAGTAGCAGACCACCAAAAGGAAGGTGACACCCGCCACAGCCAACAGGGTGACGTGCCATCCAGAAGCTTGAGAGACCCACCAATTCACCGAGGGGTAACATTTCTCCCAAGCAGATCATGCCTCCTATTCCTGGCACAGCTCCTCATGGGCTTCCTGAAACTGAGCTTTCATATGTATAAACTGTTCCATTACCTTTTGGACAGTTTTGGTTAACATCACACCCTGCTCGCTGCGCCATGTGTCATGCAGCGTCTCTAGTCTTGTTTCCTGCACCAGAATGCAGGATATGGTGAGGCCAAAAAGGAACACCAATGGAGCCATAGATAAGGGAGTCATACCACTATAGTCTTGCTGGCAGCTGGGTTGGAGACACAGGAAGCAGGAGCCACACGATCCACAACAGGCCCACTGCTTTTCTGCCAACCTATCAACCAACATTGCGATGGCAGTTATATCAGTGAATAGTGGCAAACTGGTAACAGGTAATGGCCAATTAGTCACAGGTGATGGCCATCTACTACCCGAAACAGCACTTTTCCACTTGAGGCCGAGAACCTGAAAACTGTTCTCTGGGACTCTGTCTCCCAGATGGAAATTTTAGAAAAGAACCAAATAGAATTTCTGGAGATTAAGAACAGCATAAAAGAAATGAAGAATGGAATAGCCAGCTTAAGTAATAGAGCTGACCAGATGGAGGAAAGAATCAGTGACTTTGAAGACAGAAATCTGGAAATGACACAGATGGAAGAAGAAAGAGACTTGAGAATTAAAAGAAATGAAATAACTCTACAAGAACTTTCTGATTCCATCAGAAAGAGCAACAGAAGAATAATGGTTATAACAGAAGGAGAAGAAAGGGAGAAGGGAACAGAGAGTATATTCAAAGAATAGTTGAGAACTTCCCAAACAGTGGAAAGAACTGGATCCTCGGATCCAAGAAGCAAATAGAACACCTAATGACCTCAATCCCAACAGGCCTTCTCCAAGGCACATTGTATTGAAGCTGTCAAAAATCATCGACAAAGAAGGAATCCTCAAGGAAGCCTGGGAAAAGAAGCCATTAACATACAAAGGAAAGACCATTAGATTATCATCAGATTTTTCACTGGAAACTCTACAAGCCAGGAGGGAGAAGAATCAAGTATTCAGACTATTAAAAGAGAGAAATTATGAGCCAAGAATAATATATCCAGCAAAGATAATATTTAGACATGAAGGAGGAATAAAGGCCTCTCCAGACATATAGAAGGGAATTTTTTACACACAACCTGCATTACAAGAAATACTGAAAGAGGCTACTCAACCTGAAACAAAAAAGCAAAAGAATACAAAACCATGAGTAGTATTACGAAGAGACAGACAGAAGCAAAAAATGGCAATCCCTACACCAAACAGGACTCTGTACCCTTAAACATAACATACAAGATAAAGAAAAAACAAACATTAAGCAACAACAAGAAAATAAAACACAGGAAAAAACAACTTGCTACTGCAATGTAGAAATCAGCTCACAGGATAAACAGGGATAATTTGTGACAACAAAAGCATAATAGGGAAGAGAGTAAAGGTCTGAACTGGTAAAGGGGAATAGAGAAAGGGAGCATGGTGAAAAAAATGGAATACTCTAAATATGAAACTTTCTTTTACATAAACTTAATGGTAACCACTCAAAAAAAATCTAGAACTGAAATATATAACATAAAAAAAGAAGAAACAGATGAAAAAATCATAGAATACCATCACACTGAAATAACAGACAGCAGCAAAAGGACAAAGAAACAATGGAGACACTGTCCTACCAGAAAACAAACGATAGAATAATAGGAAATCCTCATGTATCAATAATCACTATACACGTAAATGACTGAACTCACCAATAAAAAGGCACAGAGTAGCAGATTGGATCAAAAAACTAAACCTAACCATATGCTGTCTCCAAGAGACACATCTCAGCTACAAGGACAAGCATAGACTCAAAGTGAAAGGGTGGAAATTGACACCCTAAGCAAATGGTATTCAGAGAAAAGCAGTGTAGTTATACTGATATCAAATAAAAGAGAGTTTAGGATAAAAAAGATAACAAGAGACAAAGATGGACATTTCATAATGGTAAAGGGGACTATACAACAAGAAGACATAACCGTTATCAATATTTATGCCCCCATCAGGGAGCATCAAAATATACCAAGCAACTACTAACAGAACTAAAGGAAGAAATTGACAAAATCATGATTATAGTAGGGGACCTAAACACATCATTGGCAGCTATGGATAGATAATCCAAACAGAAAATAAATAACAAAAGAGCAGCCCTAAATGACACATTAGATGAAATAGACATAATTGAAATTTATATAGTATACATGAAACATTCTCAGGGATAGACCATATATTGGGACATAAAACTAGCCTCAGCAAATTTAAGAAGATTGACATCATACCAAGAATATTCTTTGATCACAAGACTTTGAATTTGGAGATCATCTAAAAAAAAAACAAGCAGGAAAAACCCACAAATATGTGGAGATTAAACAACATGCTTTTAAAGAATGACTGGGTCAAAGAAGAAATAAGAGGAGAGATTAAAAAAATGCATAGAAACAAATGAGAATGAAAATATATCCTACCAAAATTACTGGGATGCAGTGAAAGCAGTAATAAAAGGGAAATTTATATCATTAAAGGCCTATCTCAAGAATCAAGAAAAATCCCAGATAAACAACCTCACGTTACAACTAAAAAACTAGAAAAAGAGGAACAAATGAAACCCAAAGTCAGCAGAAGGAAAGAAATTATAAAAATCAGAGCGGAATTAAATGAAATAGAGAACAAAAAGACAATAGAAAAATTAATGCTACAAAAAGTTGGTTCTTTGAAAAGATTAATAAAATTGACTCACTCTTGGCTAGACTCACTAAGTTAAAAAGAGAAAAGTCAGAAACAAAATTAGAATGAAAGAGAAGTTACCACGGACACCACAGAAATACAAAGGATCATCCAAGAATATTATGAAGGACTATATGCCACCAAATTCAATAACCTAGACGAAATGGACAAGTTCTTAGAAACATATAGCCTTCCTAAACTGAATCATGAAGAACTTGAAAATCTAAATAGATTGATCAACAGTAAGGATATTGAGTCCATCATTCAAAACCTCCCCAAAAGCAAAAGTCCAGGACCAGATGGCTTCACTAATGAATTCTACCAAACATTCAAAGAGGATTTAATACCTGTCCTTCTCAAACTCTTCCAAAAATGAAGTAGAGACAATACTCCCTAACTCATTTTATGAGGCCAACATTACCCTGACATCAAAACCTGGTAAAGATATCACAAAAAAAGAAAACTACACACCAATAAGTCTGATAAATGTGGAGGCAAAAATTCTAAACAGTAGGATCCCTTTTTGTTTTATTTGCCAATGATATATCTGATAAGGGATTAATATCACAAATCTATAAAAAACTTACTCAACTCAACTCCAAAAAAACAAACAACCCAATTAAAAAATGGGCAGAGGACTTGAGGAGACATTTTTCTAAAAAGGACATACAGAAGGCAAGAAGACATATGAAGAAATGCTCAACCTCACTAACCATCAGAGAAATGCAAATAAAAACCACAATGAGATACCACCTCACTCCAGTCAAAATGGCTATCATCAATAAATCAACAAACAACAAATGCTGGCGCGGATGTGGAGAAAAGGGAAAGCTAGTGCACTGTTGGTGGGATTGAAGATTAGTGCAGCCACTATGGAAAACAGTATGGAGGTATCTCAGGAATCTGAAAATGGAACTACCCTATTATCCAGTAATTCCACTCCTAGGCATCTACCCGGAGAAATCCAAAACTCCAATTCAAAAATCTGTATCACTCCTATGTTTATTGCAGCACTTTACACAATAGCCAAGATATGGAAACAACCGAAATGCCCATCGGTAGATGACTGGATTAAGAAGCTGTGGTACATTTATACAATGGAGTATTACGCAGCCATAAAGAAGAAAGAAATCTTATCATTTGCAGCAACATGGATGGATCTAGAGAACATTTTGTTAAGCGAAATAAGTCAGAAAGAGAAAAACAAGTACCATATGATCTCACTTATATGTGGAATCTAAAGAAAAGAATATGTGAATGAACTAATCAGAAACAGTTTTAGGGACACAAAGAAAAAACCGAGAGTTGTTAGATGGGTGTGTGGGGGGGTTGGGGATAAGGGGAAAGGTGAAGGGATTTGGAAGCAGCTGGTAACCACAAGATGGCCTCAGGGTTTTTTGAAAATTAATTTGGGGAAGGTGTTCAATAATGTTGTAAAGATTTTGTTGGGTATCCGATGGACATGCGTCCTATTTGGGAGACCACCTCAGGGATACTGTGGATACCTGATCATGGCATTATACACCAGAAGCTAAACATTAATGAATGCCAACTATAATTTTATATATGTAATGTGATGGCTCAGTGTGAGGTCGGAGGGATAGTGGATGGGGGGGAGGGGGGTTCACAGTGTGAGGGATATAAATGATGAACGTCTAAGTATTACCTTGTCTTGTACACCTGAAACTAATAAATAAAAAAAAAATTCTAAACAAAATTCTGGAAAATCAAAAACAACAATGCATTAAAAATAATATACATCAAGACCAAGTGGGGTTCATCCCAGTGGTACAAGGATGGTTCAACATATGCAAATTGATCAATGTGATACACCACGTAACCAAATAAAGGACAAAAATCATATGATTATATCAATAGACGCAGAGAAAGCATTTGACAAGATACAACATCCATTTATGATTAAAACACTTAATAAAATGAGTATAGAAGGAAAATATCTTAACATAATGAAGGCCATATATGACAAACCCTCAGCTAATATCATAATTCACGGTGAAAAACTGAAGCCCTTCATTCTATCTTCAGGAACACGACAGGGTTGTCCCTATCACCACTGCTTTTCAACATAGTATTGGAAGTCCTAGCCAGAGCAGTCAGGCAAGAAAAAGAAAGAAAAGGAACCTGAACTGGGAATGAAGAAGTTAAATTGTCACTTTTTGCAGATGACATGATAGAAAACCCTAAAGACTCCACCAAAAAGCTATTAGAAACAATAAACAAATACAGTAAAGTTGCCAGCTACAAAATCAACGTACTAAAATCCATTGCATTCGTACATACTAACAATGATGTCTCAGAAACAGGAATTAAAAAAAACAATTCCTTTTGCAATTGCAACAGAATAAATAAAATATAAAGGAATCAATTTAACCAAAGATGTGAAAGACTTATATGCTGAAAACTGTAAGACATTTTTTTTTTTAAATTGAAGAAGGCAAAAAGAAATGGACTGACCTTCTGTGTTAATGGATTGGAAGAATCAACATAGTTCAAATGGACATATTACCCAAAGCAATATACAGATTTAATGCAATCCCCATCAAAATCCCAATGGCATTTTTTAAAGAAATAGAACAAAAAGTCATCAGATTTGTTTAGAACCACAAAAGACCCCAAGTAGCCAAAGCAATCCTAAGAAAAAGGGATACTGCTGGAGGCATCACACTCCCTGACTTCAGTTTGTACTACAGAGCAACAATTATCAAAACAGTATGGTATTGGCAGAAAAACAGACTCACAGACCAATGGAATAGAATTAAAAACCCAGAAATAAACTCACATATATATGGACAGATAATTTTCAACAAAACAGCCAAACACATACAATGGAGAAAAGACAACCTCTTTAATAAATGGTGCTGGGAGAATTGGAAAGCCACATGCGATGAATGAAACTAGACTGCTCTCTGTGATCATGTACCAAAATTAACTCAAAATGGATCAAAGACCTAAACATAAGACTTGAAACAATAAACTGCACAGAAGAAAGCATAGGTACTAAATTTATGGACCTTGGGCTCAAAGAGGATTTTACGAATTTGACCAAAAAGGCAAGGGAAGTAAAAGCTAAAATAAGAAAGTGGCACTATATCAAACTAAAAAAGTTTTGCACAGCAAAAGAAACCATCAACAAAATAAAAAGTCAAACAAGTGAATGGGAGAAGGTTTTTACAAACAACACCTTAGATAAGGGGCTAATATCCAAAATATATAAGGAACTCATACAACTCAACAATAAAAGAACAAAACAATCCAATTAATAAATGGGCAAAGGACCTGCATAGACATTTCTCCAAAGAATACCTATGAAAAGATGCTCAACATCACTAATCATCAGAGAAATGCAAATAAAAACCACAATGAGATATCACCTCACCCCAGTTAGAATGGCTTTCATCAACAAGACAAATAGTAACAAGTGTTGGAGAGGCTGTGGAGAAAAAGGAACCCTCATACACTGTTGGTGGGAATGCAGACTGGTGCAGCCGCTATGAAAGGCAGTGTGGAGGTTCCTCAAGAAATTACAAATAGAATTACCATATGATGCAGCAATCCTTCTCTTGTGTATTTAACCAAAAAATCTGAAAACATTTATCCTTGAAGACATATGTGCTCCAAAGTTCATTGCAGCTTTATTTATGGTGGCCAACATATGGAAACAACCAAAGTGTTCTTCGATAGATGATTGGGTAAATAAGCTGTAGTATATATATACAATGGAATAGTATTCTGCCATAAAAAAGATGAAATAGTGACATTTGTGACAACATGGATGGATCTTGACATTATCATGCTAAGCAAAATAAGACAGAAAAAGTTGAGAACTATATGATTTCACTGATACGTGGTATATATAACTGAAAACAACAAAGAAACAAGACAAACAAATAAACAAAAACTCAGACACAGGCAATAGTTTAGTGGTTACCAGAGGGTAAGGGGGGGTGGGGGTGGTACATAAGGGTAAATGGGATCAAGTATATGGTGGTGGAAGGAGAACTGACTCTGGGTGAACATACAATGTGATATATAGAACATGTACTACAGAATTTTACACCTGAAACCTATGTAACTTTACTAACCATTGTCATCTCAATAAACTTTAACACACAACATGATATATAGATGTATTACAGAATTGTACACTTGAAACTTATGTAAATTTACTAACAATAGTTACTTCAATAAATATTAAATAAAGAAAAGGCTAAAGGAAATTCTTTGACAGAAAACAATACCAAAATTGACTTGGAACACCAGGAATACAATAAAACATAAATGTAAATATTTGGGTAATTTAATCAATAATTATTCCTTTTTTGAGTTCTTTAAAATATATTTGACAATTGAAAGCAGAAATTAAACATTTTTGTGAAGTTTTCAGTATATACAACGTAATAGGTAAGACGATTCTAACATGAAGGAGAGAGGATATAGGGAAATACAAGGTGTGATAAAAAATTACGTTGAATGTTTAAATTAAAAAAAATTATTATGTTAAAAGACACATTGTCATTAATCCCCCTCAAAATACCCCCCACACACACTTCGAACACACTTATCCCATCGATTTTGCCATTTTCTGAAGCAGTTTTGGGAGTTCCCTTTCATAAGTGTTTTTAGTTGTGCTGTCATGGCTGCCTTGATGTCCTGAATTGATTCAAAATGTTTACCTTTCATGGTCATTTTTACTTTGGGGAAGAGTCAGAAGTCACAAGGTGCCAGATCTGGTGAATAAAGTTGATGAAGACACACCATGTTTTTATTTCACAAAAATTGCCATGTACCAGAAGCGACATAGAGTGTGACATAGAGCGTTGTCATGATGGAGGATGAAGTAAAGACACTCATGAAATAGGACTTCTAGAACTGCTTCAGAAAGAGGCAAGAAGATTGTTCAAAGTGAGGAGGAGTATTTTGACGGGGATTAATGGCAATGTGTCTTTTACTGTAATAAATTTTTTTATTTAAACATTCACCATATCTTTTGATCACACCTCGTAGGTACATGGAACAGAATAGTCAAGAAGTAGAACCATTCATGTCATACTGGCTTTTTCACATTGGTGTGAAGGCAATCCAATGTTGAAAAACAGCCTTTTCAACCAGTGGTATTGTAACAATTGAGCTTCCTTAAGCAATAGAAATGAAATCTCAAACTCAATCTCACATCTAATGCAAAAATTAATTCATAATTGAATAGATTAAAAATTTTTTAAAAATTTATTGGGTGACATTTGTTAGTGAAATTACATAGATTTCAGGTGCACAATTCTGTATTAACATCATCTATAAATCCCATTGTGTGTTCACCACCCAGAATCTGTTCTCCTTCCATCACCAATATTTGATCCCCCTTTACCCTCATCGCCCACCCGCCATCCCCCTCTTACCCTCTAATGATATGAGATGAAACAGACTTCAGGGTGAAAAAGGTAACAAGAGGCAAAGATGGACATTTCATAATGGTAAAGGGGACTATACAACAAGAAGACATAACCGTCATCAATATTTATGCCCCCATCAGGGAGCATCAAAATATACCAAGCAACTACTAACAGAACTAATGGGAGAAATTGAGCAAAACACAATTATACTAGGGGACTTAAATACATCATTGACAGCTATGGATAGATCATCCAAACAGAAAATAAATAACAAAATAGCAGCCCATAGATTAAAATATAAAATTATCAAAGTTTTAAAAAAAAATATTCATGACCTGCAGTTAGGTAAAGTGTGTTTAGACATAATGCCAAAAGTATGATCCTTTGGAAAAAAAAATGATTAATTGAACTTTATCAAAATTTAAAGTTTGCTCTGATAAAGACACTATTAAATGAAAAGACTCGAAGAAAATGTTTTCAAATTTTATATCTGAAAAAAGCCTTTTATCTAGAAAATATTAATAATCTTCACACTCAACAGTAAGAAAACAAACAACCCAATTAACAAATGAGGAAAAGACACATGAATAGGCACTTTATCAAAGAAGATATATATATATATATATAAGCAGATAATGAGAAGATCGTTAACATTAGAGAATAAGCTCAACATTAGCCATAAGAGAAATGCCAATTAAAACCATGATCAGATACCACTCCTCACCTACTATAATAACAAAGATAAAAAAAAATAGTGATAATGTCAAATGTTGCGCACGTGAGAAACTTGAACACGTGGATCTCATACATTTTGAGGCAGAATAAAAAGTGGTACGGTCACTCTAGAAAACAGTTTGGCAATTTCTTATAAAGTTAAACATATGCGTACATATTACCCAGGAATCTCATCCTAGGTGTTTACCCTAGAGAAATGAAAACTTATATTCACACAAAAACTTGTGCACAAATGTTTGTACCATCTTTATTAATCATTGCCAAAAGCTGGAAACAACCCAAGTGTTCTTCAATAGATAAATGAATCAATCAGTTGTGGAATATTCATACAATGCAATACTACACAACAATAAAAAGGAATAAACTATGAAGACATACAGAAACATGGGTGAATCTAAAAGGCATCAGTATGTTGAGGGAAAGAAGCCAGTCTCAAAAGGTTACATACCAAATGAATCCATTCATATAAATTTCTGGAAAAGGCATTATAGTGACAGAGAGAAAGTCAGTGATTATAAGAGATTAGGAATAGGGAGAGCAAATGACTACAAAGTAATCTCATATAGGAGTTTCTTTTTAGCAATGGAACTGTTCTGTCTCTTGATTATGGTGGTGATAACATGAATCTATAAATGTGTCAAAATTCATAAAACTGTACACCAAAAGGTCGATTTTGCTAAATACTTCTTTTTTTTAAAATTTTAACTTTTAGTTTCCCAAAGAAAAGCAATTCTACAATTTTCCTACAGGTAAGCTTCAATTCTAAGTTGCTTAGAAAAAAATTACATTTTAAAAGGTTAAACATAGGATTACCATTTGACCCAGCAATTTCACTCTTAAGTATATACCCAAGGGAAACAAAAACACATGTCCACATAAGAAGTTGGACATGAATATTCATTCATAATAGCTAAAAACAGGAAACAACCCAAATACCCATCAACTGATAAATGGATAAATAGATGTGGTATATCTATATGATGGAATATTATTTGGTGATAAAAATGGATAAGTACTACATGCTACATGCTACAGCATGAATGGACCTTGACAGCCTTGATAGAAGTAAAAGAAGCCATTCAATAAAAACCACCCACACATTATATGATTCGACTTATATGAAATGTCCAAAATAAGGAAATCTATAGAGACAGAAAGTAGATTACTGGTTCCCTGAGGCAGAGGGCAGAAAATGGGTGAGAAGGGCAGAGAGAATGGAGGGTGATGGTTAAAGAATAATATCTTTTGGAGATGATTAAAATCTGCTAACTTTTTTTGTTTATTTGTTTTGTGTGTGTAATTGTTTCACAACTTTGCAAATATACTAAAACACATTGAATTGTACACTTTCAACGAGTGAATTGCATGATATGTGAATTATATCTCGATATATTACAAAAAATCATTTAAATATGTGGTGTATTTACACAATGCCATACTCTACAGCAATGAGAATGAACCAATCACAACTATAAACAAAGCATGGATGAATGTTATGAACATAACATTGATTAAAGATGTACAATAGCATATAGTGCATGATGATTTTGTTTGTATAAAGTTCAAAAACAGGAAAAATTATTTCTGCTATTTAAAATGAAGATAATGGTTATCCTTAAAGTGGGTGTAACTGGTCTGGGTGCTAGTAGTGTCTGAACATAGGTATGGGAGCTGGTCACATGTATGTTTGTGAAAAAATTGTACACTTATGGTCTGTCCATTTTCTGTCCGTATTTGTGTACTTTGCTGTACATATTGCAATAAAACATTAAAAATAGGAGAGGCTGTATTATAAGTTTCCTATTGCTACTGTAATACATTACCACAAATTCAGGGGTGTAAAACAACTCAAAGAAGTTAATCTGGCGGTCAGAAGTCCAAAATGACTTTCATTGGTAAAATCAAAGTATCAGCAGAGCTACATTCCTTCTGTAGGCTCTAGAAAGGAATAAATTTTTTTTGCCCTTTTCAACTTCTAGAGATTATCTACATTCTTAGCTTGTGGCCCCTTCCTACATCATCAAAGCCAATGGTGAATCATTCTTCAAATCTCTTTGTGCTTCTGTTGTTGCATCATCTTTCACTGCCTTCCACACTCTGCCTCCTTCTTATAAGGACCTTTGTGATTATATTAGTCCCATCCAGATTATCCAAGATAATCTTCTCATTGCAAAATCCTTAATTTAATCACACCTACAAAGACCCCTTTTCCACGGAAGGTAACACATTCACAGGTTCTGGGGAATAGGACATGGACATCTTTGGGGGACCATTATTTATAATAGTTCTTAGAGCACAACAAAAATTTATGGGTGAAGGAAAAATTATTCTCAATTTCAAAATTTTTTTAGATGAACATTAGGAATTAGATGAAATAGGAAACAGGATTATGACTGCTAAAGAGATGAGAAAAATAAAAACAGTAGCATTTCACCACATATGCAAACAAACAAAAAGAAAGAGGGAAGATTAAAACCTGAAGGAAAAGATCCAGAACTAACACAAAAACAAGAAAATAAAATAGAAGTTCCAGAAAAAAAAGGTTTCTGAAAAGAGGTCCGTAGGGGATCAGGTTGGAGTCACTTTCTTTCTGGAGGCTGGGAAGTTCAAGATCAAGGCACTTTTCAAGATCAAGGCAGATTTCAATGTCTAGGGTCTGCTGAAGATACGGAGTAGGTGAACACTGTGCTTGCCTCCTCCCATGACCACATTAAACTTGCAACTAAAGTATAGAACAATCAACCTGAAAGACCAACCAAAGCCTAGCTGAACAGAACTCCTATAACTAAACACATAAATAAGATGCCACCTTGAAACTGGTAGGATGGGTAGAGATGTGAAACAGGCTGGCTCTATACCCACATATGGTCACTGAAAATTGGGAGGGATAGCTTGGCTTCAGAGGTCCGCCCAAAAATAAGGGGCCCAACTCCCACATAGGGCTCCCCAGCCCAGAGCACCAGTGCCAGGAAGAGGAGTCCCCACAGCACCTGGCTGTGAAAGTCAGCAAAGATCCATCTGACCAGTGACAGGGTAGGTGTCTGGAATCCCAGGCATCTTCTTAAAGGGCTTTCACACAGGCTCTCTCACTTCTAGGCACTCACCCTGGGCTCTGGCAGAGGGACTGTGGCTCAGGAGGTGCCAGAGATATACGAGAAAGACTAAATTGGGTGGCTTCAGGGTGAGGGCTAGAGGATAAGCCACCATTGTCTTTGTGTTGAGCCTTCCTCCCACTTAGCCAGTGGGAAAACACCATCTTTCCTATATTGAACCTTTCCCTCCACACATGTCCAAATATGAATTTTCATTGGCCTGGTGAGCTCCACTCACTCCACCCTGGTGATTCCCTAGGACTCTGTCCCAACAATTTGCACAATGCCAATGGCTCTTTTATGTCTGGCAGGCAGCCAGTGTTGGCCCATACTCGTCTTTCTTGGACAACTCTGAGAGTTCCACAGAAACCAGACGGGAAGCAACTGGCCTTAGTGTGCTCTGAGACTTTTGCAGAGTGGACACAGGCTCAGAAATAGGGACAAATCTGAAGACCACTCACCCCATGCTAGTGACCCCTGAGACTCTGCCCCACCAACTTCAATATCATGAAAGACTCTTTCAGCAGCTGAGTCTTAGGATCACCTGGCAGGTGGTGGCAGACCTCAGAGTGCCTTGGCCTTTTCCTGAACTGCTCCAGGCCTGGTACTAGTAACAATTGGCCTTGGGTCCGTGTGACCTCTCCCACACACCTCCAAGTCCATCACAGGCAGCGACCAACTGCAAACTGCTTTGTAGCTCCAACTGGGTAGCCCCAGAACAGCCACAGGCAGCATCTGATCTTGGCCTGCACAGGAACCCCTCCCAAGAGGCCTCAGAACAAGCATACCTTGTGGCCAGCTTCAAACCACAAAAGAAAATATCTGATTAGCCCCACCAGTAGTACACCCAAAGGGTGGTCTCAGTAGACACAAGAGAATGCCCCCACACAGCAGCTCATACATTGGGTCATGGCCAATCCCCACAGCCAGTAAGTCTGGGGGCCAATTCCACCAACTGATGTGCTGACAGCAATCAAGGCTCAACCACAACAGGAGGGCACATGCAACCCACACAAGGGACACTCCTGGAGCATCTGGCTTAGGTGACTAGGGAGATTATGTCACTGGGCCTCATAGGACCTACTACATAAGGCCACCCTAACAAGATTGGGAAATATAGCAAGTCTACCTAATACACAGAAACAAACAAAGAGGCAGCCAAAATGAGGAAACAAAAAACAAGTCCCAAGTGAAAGAATAGGAGAAAACTCCAGGGGGGAAAAAAAAAAACTAAACAAAATAGAGGCAAGTAAGCAATCTACCAGATACAGAGTTCAAAACACTGGTTATAGTATTGTTAAGAAACTTCAACAAAGAGATAGGAAGCATAAAAAAGACATAGAAACCATAGGAAAAAGCAAGTCAGAAATGGAGAATACAATAACTCAAATGAAGAATAGGAAAAACTCAAATAAACAAGAAGAAATCAACAGCTGATTAGATGAAGCAGAGGATTGGATCAACAATTTGGAAGATAAAGTAGCAGAAAATACCCAATCAGATCATCATACAGAAAAAAGAATCCAAAAAAATTAGGTTAGTTTAGGGGCCTTCTGGGACAATATCAAGCATACTAACATTTGCATTATAGGGGTAAGAAAAGGAGAGGAGAGAGAACAAAGTGATTGAGAAACTATTTGAAGAAATAATGACTGGAAACTTCCCTAACCTGGGAAGGAAATAGACATACAAGCCCAGAAAACTCAGACTATCCCAAACATGATAAACCCAAAGAGGCCCACCCCAAGGCACATCATAATTAAAATGGCAATGCTTAAAGACAAAGACAGTCTTAAAAGTAGCAAGAGAAAAGCAGTTAGTTACCTAAAAGGGATCTCCAATAAGACTGTCAGCTGACTTCTCAACAGAAACTTTGAAGGCCAAAAGGGAATGGCACAAAATATTCAAAAAGATGACAAACAAGGACCAACAACCAAGACTATTCTACCCACCAAGGCTATCATTTTAAATTGAAAGAGACATAAAGAGCTTCCAGACAAGCAAGAGCTAAAGGAATTCATTACTGACAAATCAGTATTACAACAAAAGTTAAAAGGACTTTTTTAAGAAGAAGAAGAGGGGACACATAAATATGAATAATAAAATGGCAATAACAATGTATCTATCAGCAATCATTTTAAATCTAAATGTTTTAAATGTTCCTATCAAAAACCATAGGGTAGCTGAAGGAATAAGGAAAAAAGACCCATACATACGCTCTATACAAGAGACCCACCTCAGATCACAAGACACACACAAGTAATGGGATGGAAAAGATATTTCATGCAAATGGAAACAAAATTATAAAAAGCTGGGGTAGCAATATTTATATCAATGAAATAGATTTTAAAACAAAGGCTATAATAAGACAAAGAAGGAAATTTTATGATAATAAAGGATCACTCCAACAAGACATTAGCCTTTTAAACATTTATGCACCTAACATAGGAGCACTTAAATACATAAAGCAAATACCGGGGATGCCAAAAATGTATACAAGTGGACACTGATTAATGTTGCTCAAGCAGTAGTTCACCATAATCAGAAGTGTCTGGACACTGATGGTAGCCACTTTGAGCACCTCTTGTAATTGCAGAAGTCAAACGTGTGACTTGTATTCATCTTTTGTTATCAGTATATATTGAGTATTACAATGTTAATACAGTTTTCCTTTCTTAAAATGTGTATACATTTTTAGGCACCCTGTCTATTAACCTACATAAAAGGAGAAATTGACAGTAACACAGTCACGGTAGGGGAATTTTACACTGCATTAACATCAAGGGATAGATTTTTCAGACAGAAAACCAACAAGGAAAAACAGGGCCTTAAATGTCTCATTAGATTAGATGGATGTAACTGATATTTTTAAACCATTTTACCTCAAAGCACCAGAATATACATTCTTTTCAAATGTACATGGAACATTTTCCAAAATAGGCCACTAAACAGTCTCAATAAATTTAAGAAAATGGAAATCATACGAAGCATCTTCTCTGACCACAGTGGTATGAAACTAGAAATCAATTACAAAAAACCCTGGAAAACACACAAACACATGGAAGGTAAATAACATGCTACTAAACAATGAGTGGGTTAACAACAAGGTAAAGGAAGAAATCAAAAGATGGCTTGAGACAAATGAAAGCAAAAACAGAATGACCCAAAATCTACAGGATACAGTGAAAGCAGTCCTAAGAGGGAAATTCATAGCAATAGAGGCCTACCTCAAGAAACAAGAAAAATATCAAATCAACAGTCTATCTTACACCTAAGGGAAATGGAAAAAGAACAACAAAATTAACCCAAAGTGAGTACAAGGAAAGAAATAATTAAGATCAGAATGAAAATAAATGAAATAGAGACTAACAGACAATACAAAAGATCAATGAAACCAAGAGCTGTTTTTTGAAAAGATACACAAAATTGACAAACTTTTAACCGGATTCATCAAGAAAAAAAGAGAGGACCCAAATAAATAAAATCATAAATGAAATGGGAGAAGTGACAACCTACACCACAGAAATACAAAACATTTTAAGAAAATACTATGAGTGATTATACACCAACAAATTAGACAATCTGGAAGAAACAGATAAATTCCTAGAAGCATACAATTTTCCAAGGCTGAATCAAGAAGAAACAGAAAATCTGAGCAGACCAATTACTACCAACAAAATTAAATCAATAATTGAAAGGCTCCCAACAAACAAAACTTCTGAACCAGATGGCTTCATAGGTGAATTTTACCAAACATTCAAAAAAGAATTAACACCTATTTTCCTCAAACTATTTCAAAAAAATCGAGGAGATGGGAAGGCTACCAAGCTCATTTTACGAGGTCACCATTATCCTGATTCCAAAACCAGACAAAGACATTACCAAAAAGAAAACTATAGACCTATATCCCTAATGAACATAGACGCAAAAATCCTCAACAAAATGTTAGCAAAACAAATTCACCAATACATTAAAGCATACACAATGATCAAATGGGCTTTATTTCTGGAATGAAAGTTTGTTTCAATATCTGAAAATCAATTAACTGTGATACACCACATTAAAAAAATGAAGGATAAAAATCATATGATCATATCAATAGATGCAGAAAAAAAAAACATTTGACAAAATTCAGCATCTATTTATGACAGAAACTCCTAGCAAAGAGTGAATAGAGAGAACATATTTCAATAAAATAAAGACCGTATATAACAAACACACAGCTAACATCATACTTAATGGAGAAAAGCTAAAAGCATTTTCCTTAAGATCAGAAACATGACAAGGATGTCTACTCTCACCACATTTTTTTATTTATTATTAGTTTCAGGTGCACAAAACAATGTAATAGTCAGACATTTATTATTTATATCCTTCACACTGTGTCAACCCTCCTCCCCCGATCCACTATTCCTCTGACATTGCACACAGCCATTACATTTCCACTGTCTCTATTCCTAATGCTATACTCCATTTCTTGTAAATATATATATATATATATATATATATATATATATATATATATATATATATATATATACACACTCTCACCACTTTTATTCAACATAGTATTAGAAGTCCTACCCCAGCAATCAAACAAGAAAAATAAATAAGACACATCCAAATTTGAAAGGAAGAAGTAAAACTATCATTATTTGCAGATGACCTGATGCTATGTAGAGAGATCCCCAAAGATTCCACCAAAAAACAATTAGAACTGATAAACAAATTCAATAAAGTAGCAGGATAAAAAGTTAGTATTCAGAAATCAGTTGCCTTTCTATACACCAATAACGAATTGTCAGAAAGAGAAATTAAGAAAATCCATTTACAATTGTAGCAAAAAAAAAACAAAACAAAAAACAAAAAACCCTAGGAGTAAATTTAACCAAAGAGGTGAAAGACCTGAATTCAGAAAACTATAAGAAACTGAAGGAAGAAATTGAAGAAGATACTAATAAATGGAAGCATATGCCGTGCTCATGGATAGGAAGAATTTACATTGTTAAAATGGCCATATAGCCCAAAGATATCTATAAATTCAAAGCAATCCTTCTCAAAATACCAATAGCATTTTCACAGACCTAGAATACATAATCTTAAAATTTATGTGACACCATAACATACCCTGAAATAGCCATAGCAATCTTGAGAAAGAAGAACAAAATTGGAGGTATCACAATTCCTGATATCACACTATATTACAAGGCTATCATAATCAAAACAGCATGGTACTGGCATAAAAACAGACAAATAGATCAATGGAACAGAATAGGAAGGCCAGAAATAAACCCATGCTTATGTGGCCATTTAATCTATGACAAAGGTGGCAAGAACATGCAGTACGGTAAAGACAGTCTATTTAATAATGGTCTTTGGAAAACTGGACAGGTACATGCAAAAAAGAAAAATGAAACTAGACCATCTTCTTACACCATATACAAGAATGAACTCAAAATGGATTAAACACTTAAATGTAAGACCTGAAACCATAAAACTCCTAGGAGAAAATATGGGCAGTAAACTCTTAGACATTCCTTTTAGTAATATTAGTACTGATATATCTCCTCAGGCAAGGAAAATGAAAAAATAAACAAATGGGACTACATCAAACTAAAAATCTTTTGCACAACAAAGGAAACCATCAACAAAATGAAAGGACAACTTACTGAGTGGGAAAAGATATTCACCAATAATATATCTGATAAGAGGTTAATATGCAAAATTTATAAAAACTCACACAAGTTTGCATCAAAAAACCTAACAAATCTAATTTAAAAATGGGCACAGGACTTGAATATATGTTTATTCAAAGAGGACACACAGATGGCCAATAGACATATGAAAAGATGCTCAATGTCACTAATCATCAGAGAAATGCAAATTAAAACCACAACGAGATATTACCTCACAACTGTCAGAATGGCTATCATCAATAAAAACAAACAAACAAACAAAAGAAAATAACCCACAAGTGTTGATGAGGATGTGGAGGAAAGGAAACCCTCGTGCACTGTTGGTGGAAGTGCAAATTCGAGCAAGCCACCATTTAAAACAGTTTGGAGGTTCCTAAAAAAGTTAGAAACAGAACTACCTTGTAATCCAGCAATTCCACTTTGGGGTATTTATCTGAAGAAATCTAAAGCACTAATTCAAAAAGATATATGCACCTCTATGTTCACTGTAGCATGATTTACAATAGCCAAGATATGGAAGCAACCTAAGTGCCCATGAGTAGACGAATAGAAAAGGAAGTTGTGATACATATATACAATAGAAAACTACTCAGCCATAAGAAAGAATGAAATTTTACCAAGAATGGACCTGGAAGGTATTCTGCTAATTGAAACAAGTCAGAAAAAGAAAAATACCATATGATCTCACAAATATGTGGAAACCAAGGAACAAAATAAACAAACAAACAAAACAGAAACAGACTCACAGATGCAGGGAACAAGCTGATGCTTGCTAGATGGGTGGGGGCTGGGAAACTGGGTGAAATGGATGAAGGGATTAAGTAGTACAAATTGGTAGTTACAAAATAGTCATGCAGATGTAAAGCATAGGAAACATAGTCAATAACGTGGTAATAACTAGGTATTGTGCCAGGAGGATACTAGACTATTCAAGGGGATCATTTCTTAATTTATATCAATGTCTAACCACCACATGATGTGCATCTGACAATAATATAAAATAACATTGAATGTCAACTATAATAAAAAATTTTGAATTTCAATGTGTGGGGAAGTGAAGAGGAATAAGATGATCAAATATCCAGCTATAGGAGACATCATGAAAATGACGGCATGAGGTGAGCCTCTGTAAAACTCCACTGGAATTTACAACTAATTGAACAACAATAACTCCACAAAGGACTCCCTGCACAGCACACAGGCAAGACTGAGAAGCCCACTACTCAATTCACATAAAGGTGGGAGAATCACGCGAGGGGGGAGGAGGGAAGGAAGAAGTGCGGAGACGGAGCCTCATAGGCTCAGGACGCAGACCTAGCTCAGTGCTCCGAGCTCGCTGCATCCCGGAACTACTGCAGCTGCTAGAGAGGAAAGAACTCGGACTGCTAGGGCTCCGCTTACGGCCCACAGGGTTGAGGGGGAAGCATATAACACGGCTGACGCCAACGCTCACGGCAGAGACCTCGGAGAAAAGACAGAGAAAAGAAGGCTGAAACAGAGGTTTAAGCCCTCACTGCCAAGCACAGAACGGAAGCCTTAGGGACTGAGACTAGCCGCCCCTTCCCTACCCTCCAAGAGCTCACCACACCCTCACCTGCCCGGTCCTAGAAGCGGAACAGTAGCAGTGTCAGATAAAAAGAACAGAATATTTGCTGTTCTGAGAACTGTGGACCACAGACACAGATTCGCAGCCCAACTAGTTCCAGCAAACGGATTGGAGCTGTGGAAGCAGGACCGGCTGTGGTGGTGGTCGCTGCCATTGCTCTGGACCACCTCTCACAACTCACCCCGCCTCTGACCCCACCTATCTGGGCGGATCCCTGCAGGAGTAAACAGAACTGCTGAAACATATGGGCTCTGAAACTGGTGCAGAAAGAGCTCTGGAACTTCAAAACCTCTCCGCATACCCACAGGGACGTGGCGCCCCATGACCCAGGCAAACTATTAACAGAGGAAAAGCCCATCTCCCAGGGAATCCCCCCATTGTGTGAGAAGCTGGAATAGTGCAGAGAAAACACAGCACTACTGTGTGAGAGAGGGAAAAAAAAGGCTGCAGTCGGAGAGAAAATAAAACATTCTACCAACAAGTACTGGAAAACAAAAGAAAGACCTCTTTCTATCAACCTGTTGCAGAAGCCACTCCTGTAGATGTCTAGGGAAAGATATAATAAATCAGTAATTGCCATGAATAACCAAGGCAACAAGACAGCTCAGAAAGAAAGTGAAATGTCTACAAGAAAAGGAACTCAAAAATGTAGAAATATGTGACTTAAATGACATAGAATTCAAGATTGCAGTTCTGAAAAAACTGAACGAGATGCAAGAAAACACAGAAAGGCAGTTTAATGAACTCAGAAACACAATCAAAGAACATCATGAACGTTTTACCAAAGAGATTGAAATTATAAAAAAGAACCAAATAGAATTTCTGGAGATTAAGAACTCAGTAGAAGAAATGAAGAATAAAATAGCCAACTTAGGTAGTAGAGTTCACTAGATGGAAGAAAGAATCAGTGACATCAAAGATAGAAACCTGGAAATGAAAGTGATGGAAGAATAAAGAGACTTGAGACTTAAAAAAAGAAGAACTCTACAACAACTTTCTGACTCAATCAGAAAGAGCAATATAAGAATAATGGGCATACCGGAAGGAAAAGAAAGAGACAAGGGAACAGAGAGTATATTCAAACAAATAGTTGATGAAAACTTCCCAAACTTGTGGAAAGAACTGGATCCTCAGATCCAAGAAGCAAATAGAACACCTAATTACCTCAACCCCAGCAGGCCAGCTCCCAGGCACATTGTATTGAAGCTGTCTAAAATCAACGACAAAGAAAGAATCCTCAAGGCAGCCAGGGAAAAGAAGACAGTAACCTACAAAGGAAAACCCATTAGATTATCATCAGATTTTTTGGCAGAAACTCTACAAGCCAGGAGGGAGTGGAACCAAATATTCAAACTATTGAAAGAGAAAAATTATGAGCCAAAAATAATATATCCAGCAAAGATATCCTTTAGATATGAAGGAGGAATAAAGACCTTTCCAGACATACAGAAGCTGAGGGAATTTTCTAATACACAACCTGCACTACAAGAAATACTACAGGAGGCTATTTGACCACCATCAACAGGGACAATTTGTGGAAACCAAAACATAAAAAGGGGGAGAGTAAAGGCCTGAACCGGAATATGGGAATGGAGAAAGTATGTGTGATGAAAAAAGTGGAATACTCTAAATATCAGACTTTCTTTTACATAAACTTAAGGGTAACCACTCAAAAAAAAATTCAGAACTGAAACATATACTGTAATAAAAGAAGAAACAGAGGGAAACATCATAGAATACCACCACACAGAAATAATACACAACAAAAAGCCAAAGAAACAATGGAGACACAGCCTTACCAGAAAACTAAAGATATAATGACAGAAAATCCTCACGTATCAATAATCTCCCTAAATGTAAATGGACTGAACTCACCAATAAAAAGGCACAGAGTAGCAGAATGGATCAAAAAACTAAACCCAACCATATGCTGTCTCCAAGAGACACATCTCAGCTACAAGGACAAGGATAGACTCAAAATGAAAGGGTGGAAATTGACATTCCAAGCAAACGGTACCCAGAGAAAATCAGGTGTAGCCATAATGATATCAGGTGAAAGAGACTTCAGGGTGAAAAAGATAACGAGACAAAGATGGACATTTCATAATGGTAGAGGGGACTATACAACAAGAAGACATAACAGTCATCAATATTTATGTCCCCAATCAGGAAGCACCAAAATAGACCAAGCAACTACTAACAGAACTAAAGAAAGAAATTGACCAAAACATAATTATACTAGGGGACTTAAATACATCATTGACAGCTATGAATAGATCATCAAAACAGAAAATAAATAACGAAATAGCAGCCCTAAATGACACATTAGATGAAATGGACATAATTGACATATGTAGAGCACTTCATCCTAAAACATCAGACTATACATTCTTTTGGAGTGTACATGGAACATTCTCAAGGATAGACCGTTATTGGGACATAAAATCAGCCTCAGCAAATTTAAGAAGATTGAAATGATACCGAGCATATTCTCTGATCACAAGGCTTTGAAATTGGATATCAACTGCAAAAAGAAAGCAGGAAAAAACAGAAATACATGAGGATTAAAGAACAAACTTTTAAAGAACAACTGGGTCAAAGAAGAAATTGGAGGAGAGATCGAAAGATATATAGAAACAAATGACAATGAAAATACATCCTACTAAAATTTTTGGGATGCAGCGAAAGCAGTTTTAAGAGGGAAATTTATGTCATTACAGGCCTATCTCAAGAAACGAGAAAAATCCCAAATAAATAACCTCATGTTACACCTCACAGAACTAGAAAAAGAAGAACAAGTGAAACCCAAGGTTAGCAGAAGAAAGGAGATAACAAAAATCAAAGCAGATCTAATGAAATAGAGATCAAAAAGACAATAGAAAAAATTAATGTGACAAAGAGCTGGTTCTTTGAAAAGATTAACAAAATTGACAAATCCTTGGCTAGATTCACTAATAAGAAGAGAGAAGACACTAATTAACAAAATCAGAAATGAAAAATGGGAAGTTATCATGGACACCACAGAAATACAAAGGATCATGCAAGAATACTATGAAGGACTATATGCCACCAAATTTAATAACCTAGAAGAAATGGACAAGTTCTTAGAAACACATAGCCTTCCAAGGCTGAGCCATGAAGAACTGGAAAACCTAAACAGACTGATCAAAGTAACGAAATTGAATCAGTCATCCAAAACCTTCCCAAAAGCAAAAGTTTTGGACCAGATGGCTTCACTAGTAAATTCTATCAAACCTTCAAAGAGGATCTAATACAAATCCTGCTGAAACTCTTCAAAAAAATTGAAGAAGAGACAGTACTCCCTAACTAATTTTATGAGGCCAACATTACCCTGATACCAAAACCTGGTAAGGACAACACAAAAAAAGAAAACTACAGACCAATATCTCTGACGAATACAGATGCAAAAATCCTAAACAAAATTCTAGCAAATCGAATACAACAATGCATTAAAAAGATTATTCACCCCGACCAAGTGGGGTTCATCCCCAGGGCACAAGCATGGTTCAACATCCGCAAATCCATCATGTGATACATCACATAAACAAAATAAAGGACAAAAATCATATGATTATATCAATTGGTGCAGAAAAAGCATTTGACAAGATACAACATCCATTTATGATTAAAACACTCAATAAAATAGGTATAGAAGGAAAATACCTCAACATAATAAAGGCCATATACGACAAGGCCTCAGCTAATCTCATAATTAATGGTGAAAAGCTGAAGCCCTTTGCTCTACGTTCAGGAACACGAAAGGGCTGTCCCCTATCACCTCTGCTTTTCAACATAGTGTTGGAAGTCCTTGCCAGAGCCATCAGGCAAGAGAAAGAGATAAAAGGCATCCAAATTGGGAATGAAGAAGTTAAATTATCACTCTTTGCAGATGACATGATGCTATATATTGAAAACCCTAAAGACTCCACTAAAAACCTGTTAGAAACAATCAACGAATACAGTAAAGTTGCTGGCTACAAAATCAACGTACAAAAGTCCATTGCATTCCTATATACTAACGATGAAATCTCAGAAAAAGAAATACTAAAAGCAATTCCCTTTGCAATTCCAGCAAAAAGAATAAAATACCTAAGAATAAACAACCAAGGAGGTGAAGGACCTATATGCTGAAAACTATAATACATTTTTGAAAGAAATTGAAGAAGACACAAAGAAATGGAAAGACACACCGCACACCGTGCTCATGGAGTGAAAGAATCAACATACTTCAAATGGCCATATTACTCAAAGCAATATACAGATTTAATGCACTCCCCATCAAAATCCCAATGGCATTTTTTAAAGAAATAGAACAAAAAATCATCAGATTTGTTTGGAACCACAAAGAACCCGAATAGCCAAAGCAATATTAAAAAAAAAGAACAATACTGGAGGTATCACACTCCCTGACTTTAGCTTGTGTTACAGGGCTACAATAATCAAAACAGCATGGTATTAGCAGAAAAACAGATACATAAACCAATGGAATAGAATTGAGAACCCAGAAATAAAACCACATAAATATGGACAGATAATTTTTGACAAAGAAGCTAAAAACATACAATGGAGGAAAGACAGCCTCTTCAATAAATGGTGCTGGGAGAATTGAATAGCCACGTGCAAAAGAATGAAACTGGATTGCTATCTGTCACCATGTACCAAAATTAATTCAAAATGGATCAAAGATTTAAGCATAAGACCTGACACAATAAACTGCATAGAAGAAAACATAGGTATTAAACTTATGGACCTTGGGTTCAAAGAGCATTTTATGAATTTGACTCCAAAGGCAATGGAAGTAAAAGCTAAAATAAACAAATGGGACTATATGAAACTTAAAGCTTCTGCACAGCAAAAGGAACCATCAACAAAATAAAGAGGCAACCAACGCAATGGGAGAAGATTTTTGCAAACAGTGCCTCCGATAAGGGGCTAATATCCAAAATATACAAGGAACTCATGAAGCTCAACAACAAAAACACAAACAACCCAATTGAAACATGGGCAGAGGACCTAAAGCGACATTTCTCCAAAGAGGACATATAAATGGCAAATAGACATATGAAAAAACGCTCAACATCACTAATCATCAGAGAAATGCAAATAAAAACCACAATGAAATATCACCTTACCCCAGTCAGAATGGCTATCATCAAGACAAATAGTATCAAGTGTTGGAGAGGCTGTGGAGAAAAAGGAACCCTCCTCCACTTTTGGTGGGAATGCAGACTGGTGTAGCCGCTATGGAAGGCAGTGTGGAGGTTCCTGAAAATATTACAAATAGAATTACCATATGACCCAGCAATCCCTCTCCTTGGTATCTACCCCAAAAATTTGAAAACATTTATACATAAAGACACGTGTGCTTCAATGTTTATTGCAACTTTGTTTAAGGTGGCCAAGACATGGAAACAACCAAAATGTCCTTCGATAGATGAATGGATAAAGAAGTTGTGGTATATATACACAATGGAATACTATTCGGCAGTAAGAAAAGATGATATAAAAAAAAAGAAAAAGAAAAGATGATATAGGAACATTTGTGACAACATGGATGGATCTTGAGAGTATAATGCTAAGCGAAATATGTCAGACAGAAAAACAGAGAACCATATGATTTCACTGATATGTGGTATATAAACCAAAAACAACAAAAGAACAAGACAAACAAATGAGAAACAAAAACTCATAGACACAGACAATAGTTCAGTGGTTACCAGAGGGTAAGGGGGTGGGGGGTGGGTGATGAGGGTAAGGGGGATCAAATATATGATGATGGAAGGAGAACTGACTCTGGGTGGTGAACACATACTGGGATTTATAGATGATGTAATATAGAATTGTACACCTGAAATCTATGTAATTTTACTAACAAATGTCATCCCAATAAATTAAAATATATATATATATATATTTTGCAAATTATGCAACACATTCAATAAGTATTCGCCTAGCACATATCACATATTCAGGAGGCAGCATTGCTAAAAGGAGTTGAAAAACAAAAGTTCTGCCTACACTGTACTTAATATGCTCTGTGATCTGGAGCAAGTTACACTGCCTGGCACCAGTTTCTTCTTTAAAATGTCCAGGTTGGGCTTCATGAGCCTTAAAGCCCTAGTTCTAAAATTCTGTTGATCTCTTTATTGCATTAAACACAGAAGTGTACAAAACGATGTGTTATGTAAGGTAAAAGGTAACAACATGCATAGCCTTATTTTGAAAGGGGTGGAGAATCAGATTGAAAGGCAGGTTGGGGCTACATTGTAAATGGCCTCGTAGGACAACTGAAGATGTTTGGATATCATTTTATTGCCATGAGGGATCACTGAAGGTTTTAGACCAGTGCACTAGTGCTGAGGAAAGTTTTAGATAATATAAAAATAAATCCCCAGGAAGAAAGAGTAAGAAGATCAATATGGACTGAATGAGGAAGGTCTTCTTGGCAGACTCAAAAACAGAATTGTACACCTGAAACCTAGGTAACTTTGTTAACAATTGTCACTCCAATAAACTTTAATTAAAAAGAGAAAAAATATCTAGCTATAAAACAAATAAATCATGGGGATGCAATGTAGAGCACAGGGAATACAGTCAATAATATTGTGATAGCATAGTACGGTGTCAGATGGTTGCTGGATTTAATCATGGTGATCACTTCTTTAGGTATATAAGTGTTGAACAACTATAATGTACACCTGAAACTAATACAATATTTTATGTTAGCTATATTTTAATAAAAATCTTTTTTAAAAGTTCCTGGAAAGGAAAAGTAAGGGGTAAATAAATAAGAAAGTTTTAGAAATTTGAGTCTGCAGATTGGCTTTCAAGTCCCATGCTAGATTAATGAAAAAGACACATCTGAATCTATCATAGTGATATTCTGGAATTTTAAAGGGAAGTTGAAAATCATACATACTTCCAGGAAAAAAGTACAGTTCTTTGTTTGTTTGTTTGTTTGTTTGTTTGTTTGTTTGTTTACAAAGGAAACAGAAGCAAAATAGTATGAGGTTTTATCAGCATGAATTCAGAAAGCAAGCTATCAATGAAATTAGTAGATGTTGACTCCAAAGAGAAAAGGATTGCACCCAAGCAGCCGTACCATTCATTGTTCTGGAAAAAGAAAGATATGCAGATAACCAAGGTTTCGAAGATTACCACCCATACACTAGTTCAGAAGAAAATACTCCAGAATGTCTTCGAGCCAGAGCACAATCAGATCAAAACAGAGATTTCCAGAAAAGAGAAACCAAAGAGAAGACAGTGTTTAGAAATTAGCTTCAAAAACATTAAGTCTAGCTTAGACATTTTAATGTATTAAGAACTCTTAAAAAAAAGAAACATTCTATAAATAAAAATTAATCAAAAGTTTGGAACCAAAAATTTCAACTATTTTATCAAAATTCTGATTTTAGACGGAGTAAATATGGGGAAAGGGAGAAATAATATCATCCTCCAATGCATGCACATCCTAGGGGAAATAGAAGAGCAGGACAGCCAAACAGGCCTGGAGAGTTCGTCCTTTGGCAGAGAAGGCATGAACAAATGATAGTCTTGTTGAGCAGCAGCTGTGATTATCATTTTATTTTAATTTAATAACATGAAAATATAGTTATTGGGGATTAAAACTGTGCAAGATTGGCAAAATGGTTACAGTCTTTTAATCCTACCTATATCCACACCCTTTTCACAGGTGACTTTGGAATTTCTCCCATTGAGAGGTGGAATCTATTTCCCCATGCAATGGAATGTGGCTGTGTGCCTGTGGGCCAATTCTGAGCCTAAGCCCCAAGGAACTAGAGCTCCTGTATATGTTCTCTTGGAAGCCTGTCATACAGTGATTAACAACCTCTAAACCAGTCCTCTCCCCGAGGGGATGGAATGTAGGACAGAAAGTTCTGACCCTCTAGTCATATGGTTGGTTCCCCGACATGAGCCCTGTCGTGCGGGATGTCATGCTGGTCGGCCTGCGGGGTCTCAGCTCCTGCTCCCCACACAAGAACGCAGGACATGGTGAGGCCAAAAAGGAACACCCATGGAGCCATAAGTAGGAGAGTCATATCACTATATTCTCGCCAGCGGCATCCACCTCTCTGCAATCCGCTCTTGCTAGCCCCCATTTTCTTGCTAGCGTAGCCATAGCAGTTATATTAGTGGCCAATGGCTTACGGGTTACAGCTGATGGCCAACTAGCCACAGCTAATGGCCATCTGATCACAGTTGATGGCCATTTACTACCCGAGCCAGTACCTTTCTATGTGAGGCCGAGAGCCTGGAAACTGCTTTTTGGGGTTCTGTCCCCACACTCCACCCCTACAGGGTCTTGCCTCCCAATCTACGCGACAAGCATCTTCCGCGAGGGTCCCTGTGCGAAGAGCCTGGAGGTGAATGTAATATCCTGGACACAGCCAGGCTCTCTGAGCACAGCAAGGTTTTTCACGGCACCACCAGTACTTCTGGGCACAGCCAGACTTCCTGGGCTTCTTAGGGTACCACCTGTCTCCCTAGGCACAGCCAGGGTTTCTCAGGGCACCACCCCAGTACTTCTGGGCACAGCCAGACTTCCTGGGCTTCTTAGGGTACCACCTGTCTCCCCGGGTTTCTCAGGGCACCACCAGTACTTCTGGGCACAGCCAGACTTCCTGGGCTTCTTAAGGTACCACCTGTCTCCCCGGGTACAGCCAGGGTTTCTCAGGGCACCACCCCAGTACTTCTGGGCACAGCCAGACTTCCTGGGTTTCTTAGGGTACCACTAGTCTTCCTGGGCACAGCCAGGGCTCTCAGGGCACTGCCACTCTCTCCGGGCCTCTCAGGGTACCGTGCTGGAACAACAGCGGCTCACAGTCAAGGTGCTTACATATTCTCGATGGCCGCCAGTTCCACTACATGATGGTATGTTCCTAAACAGTCATGTGTCCATTAAATCAGGGATAGAAGGCAATTCCTCATAGTCCATAGTCATTCGCCAGGGCTGTCCTGGGGGTGAGGGATGATCTTGACCTCACCCTCATCTTCCAAGAAGGACTCAGCAAGCGTTTCCTCCTGGGACTACAAGTCCTGCATCCAGGCTGCCTCAACAAGCAGTTCCCAGCCCATAGGGCGGCAACGACGTTCGCTTTCTCCGGCCTCTGCTGGTTGGGGAACCATCCACATCTTTCCACCCCTCCACAGCGATCGAGCTCTCCGGCAGCTGCTCCTCCTGGTCTTCCTCAGACTGAGCTTTCATACGCACAAACTGCTCCACTGCCCTTCGGAAAGCTTTGGCCAGCACTGTATCCTGCGGACTACGCCATGTGTTATTCAGGGTCTCAGCTCCCGCTCTGTAGCCGTGGCAGTTATATTAGTGGCCAATGGCTTACGGGTTACACCTGACGGCCAACTGGCCACAGCTGATGGCCATCTGATCACAGTTGATGGCCACTTACTACCTGAGCCAGCACCTTTCTATGTGAGGCCGAGAGCCTGGAAACTGCTTTTTGGGGCTTTGTCCCCACAAGCCCTCATCCTTAGTTTTCCCAAAAGTGACTTCATTAACATAAACTCATGTGTGGTTGAAAAAGTTTTGCTATGAATAACAAAAAACGCTCCTTTCACCTTTGTACTCCAGAACTATTTCAGGGGCAGAGACAAAAAACAAAAGATGCTTTTATAGATGATATCTTAACAGCAGAAAAAACAGCTATACATCTCATGACCTCAGTTATTGTTTAAGTTAGGAAAAACAGAGCTATATATCTTATATTTAACAGGCTACATTCTTCTATTACCTTAATCAAAGTATAATTCTATATTCTTTCCTGGAACTGCTGTATAGGCAGGAAACCCCTCCCCCCCCAGGATTTGACTAACATTCTTTCTTAATCTTTAACTATTGTTTGCTTCATGATAGCCAGGGCAGCAACAGCTCTTAAATGGCTAATTTTATAATTTTATCAAAAAACTACATTGTAGTATATGTAGTCTTTTATGACTTGCTGTTGGTTTAAAGAAAATAGTTGTTGCAACAAAGGCCTCAGCAGGTCCCCAGAACTCTGCAGCAGGATGGCCCTGTAAAGATGTCCCCCATGGGACAGTGGACTGGGTTTTTGTGTCCCTTGAATCAACCTTCCTGGGATTCAGCAGAGCAAAAAGAAACCCGAGAACAGATACTCCTGAAATCTTCTGTAGTTTTTTATCCCCTGATTATAAACAGTCTGGAGTTCTCAGTGATGATCAAGATTTCTTATGACAACACACAGAACCTGAAGACGAAGAAAAGCAAAGAACAAACAGCCCTTTAAAAGGTTCAGAATACCCCTTAAATGCTTATTACACGTTTAACAATTTTTCTCTAGGGTGGGAAAGGGGGAGGTAAAAAATAAATTGTGATTAGCTATTATTTTAGCTTACACCAAGAGCTACGTAGGCATGCCTTTCTCCAACTGGTAAGTTTTATACAATTGCAATATGGAAATCTCAGTGCAAAACTCTTGCAAGCTAGCTACTGAGTGCTGCTGATAAGCACGGAGGACTTGCCTGGCCCATCTTCCTCAAATAAGGTGACGCTACACTGGATTCACCTGCTCAGCTATGGCCCCCAGACTCTGAGACAGGCATACCCATGCCTTGGGAGCTGACCTCAGCTCTGCTCTCTGCTGGTTTTACTTCCTCCCCCAAATGGAGGAAGGTCATATGGAGCCGGGAGTCCTGCATTAAGGAATCTCATCAACACTAGGGCTGAGTCTGATGAACAACGCAGTATATCCAGAGCTGGTGGCACCTCCCACCTGCAGCTTTCATGGGGAGTCAGCAGTCACAAGTAACAAAACACCTCTATTTAACAGAGAACAGTAATTTCTGGGGGAATGTACTGTAGGGTAGAAGATTATGCCATCCAAAAATATGCCATATTGGCATAAGAATTATTTTGAACTGAAGACAATTGAAAAGAAGCAGGGATAAAGAAAGTTCTCTACTTTCCTCCTATTTGGCTAAAACCAGAACATATATTTATCAAGGTGTCTCCCTTCCCTTTTCTATCAGAAAGAAGTTAATCACCACAGTCAACTCTAGATCCCGATCAGCCCAGAAGCACCAGAGGAATCTACATAACCTTATCAACTAGCTCTTATCTTCCATTAGTTTCCCCCATATATTTACCTTCTCACAATTTGCTATCCCAGAAGCTCAATGTCGCTTTGCTTTGTCTCATGATTTCCCTACAAATTTATCATTCTTTTGTTGAGATGCTATAAAAACCCAAGTTCTAACCATCCTATTGAGTTACTAATCACTGATTGTTCTCCTGTGTATGCATGATGCACATGTTAATAAATTTACATTTGTTTTTCTCTTGTTAATCTGTCTTTTGTCAGTCTAATCCTCAGTCTACACCTAGAAACCTAGGATGAATAGAGGAATTGTTTTCCCTTACAATATCATAACGTATGTAAGTATTCCCTTATTGACACACATTTGGGCTGCCCAGTGTCTTTTCCTATTTTAAAAAATAAGTGAACATGGTGATTGACATAGCTGGTATCTGCTTTGGTTTCCCTGAGGCAAGGCCTTGAGTGTACATGGATTACTTGGGAGGTGATGCCGGCAAGCACAGGGAGAGAGGAGTGAGGAGTGAGACAGGAAAAGAAGGCAGGCAGTGCAGGTGTGTTAATGAGCAGGTAACTACAACGGGCACCTGGGACTCAGTCCTGCCAGGGACCACTAGGAAACTATAGAGCACATGCCTCTGGGTCAGCCCACAAGAGGCCTGCGGGAGATGCAGTATTTATATACCACCTCCCCAGATGCTCCAGAAGAAACTTCCTGCAGAAGATGACCCTTGAACAGAGTCCAGGAAGATGAGTAGATGTTAGCAAAGTGAAGAGGAAATGCCCCACGACTGAAATAAGGCAGGGATGTGGGAGACACGGGCAGGAGGCCACGTGCTCTAGGAAAGGTGAACAAAGGGAGTCCTTGAGAGCTCAGCCTCTCCTCTGTGGCCAAGCCATTGCAGTTGGTTCCCAGACCCACAAAAGGAAGCCTAGCCAAACCAAAGTCCCAACCTTCAAGGTTCGGGAGACCATCCCTTCTGGGAAGAGTCTTGATGAACATGACTTCCTCACTCTCACCATAGTGCAGTGATATGCTTGTGCTCCTAGAAGACCAACACCCTGGGCAGCAGCCTGACTGACTCCCCATTTCAATCTGCTCTGAGTCCAGAGAGCTGTTTCATTGGCTGGACAAATATTATTTATGGGACACGAGAATGAATCCACCTGAACTACAGGGAAGAGGAAATAGCAGGGCAGAAATGCTATCAATTGCAGCCACAGAACTCACGAAATTGCTGGAGTTGGAGAGTGTGTAAGGAGTTTTAGAAACCAGCCAGTTGAACTTCGTCACCATGTCCATGACCTGAAACTGCAGTTTGGTGGTCAGATGACGTATTCCAGCAGAGTGATTCCAAGCCTGTGGACACAGGCACATTAGGCAAATCTGTGTAAATTTGAAGCTAAACGTTCTGACCAAGGTTGAGCAGGAAGCCTTTTTGACGGCTAGCAATTACCATCCCTTCCACTTTCAATCGCAGCATCTGAACCAGTCAGTGGGATGTGAAGAGCCTGCTGCCAGGAAGAAGGGATTTTTTTAATGAGATAAATGTGCTAGAGAAGTGCATCCATCAATGAGTATCTCTTACCATAAACCCATTGATCCATGTTACTATGAAGGGTCCATGGCAGGAGGTGGGACAGAAACAATGAATGACGACTGGGTGGGACTTGGTGGCTGATTTGGGGGTTCCAAGAGACAGAATGTGGGACTCCACATGGTAGTATAAGAGGACTGAAGACAGTGAGGTGGTCCTGGGTTTGAGGAGTTTCTGTTCATAGATTTTTAAAGACATTTGCAGCAACCAGGTAAAAATACAGTATCAGACCTCAACATAGGGTCTTTGAATGAAGGCAAGTATACGGGGGTCACTTGTTTGGAAGCATTGTACATGGCCAAATTCTTAGTCGCTCTGAATATAGAAAAGGAGTTCTTTTTTAATTTAATGGGGTGACAATTGTTAGTGAAATTACATAGATCTCAGGTGTACAATTCTGTATTACATCATCTATAAATCCCATTGTGTGTTCACCACCCAGAGTCAGTTCTCCTTCCATCACCATATATTTGATCCCCCTTACCCTCAGCTCCCTCCCACCACCCCCTTACCCTCTGGTAACCACTAAACTATTGTCTGTGTCTATGAGTTTTGTTTCTCATTTGTTTGTCTTGTTCTTTTGTTGTTTTTGGTTTATATACCACATATCAGTGAAATCATAGAGTTCTCTGCTTTTTCTGTCTGACTTATTTCACTTAGCATTATACTCTCAAGATCCATCCATGTTGTCACAAATGTTCCTATATCATCTTTCCTTAACGCCGAATAGTATTCCATTGTGTATATATACCACAACTTTATCTATTCATCTATCGAAGGACATTTTGGTTGTTTGTCTTGGCCACTGTAAACAAAGCTGCAATGAACATTGGAGCACATGTGTCTTTATGTATAAATGTTTTCAGATTTTTTGGGTAGATACCAAGGAGAGGGATTGCTGGGTCATATGGTAATTCTATTCGTAATTTTTTTGAGGAACCTCCACACTGCCTTCCATAACGGCTGCACCAGTCTGCATTCCCACCAACAGTGTATGAGGCTTCCTTTTTCTCCACAGCCTCTCCAACACTTGTTACTATTTCTCTTGTTGATGATAGCCATTCTGAATGGGGTGAGGTGATATCTCATTGTGGTTTTTATTGCATTTCTCTGATGATTAGGGATGTTGAGCATTTTTTCATATGTTTATTTGCCATTTGTATGTCCTCTTTGGAGAAATGTCTTTTCAGGTCCTCTGCCCATTTTTCAATTGGGTTGTTTGTGTTTTTGTTGTTGAGTTTCATGATTTCGTTGTATATTTTGGATATTAGCCCCTTATCGGAGGCACTGTTTGCAAAAATCTTCTCCCATTCCGTTGGTTGCCTCTTTATTTTGTCGATTGTTTCTTTTGCTGTGCAGAAACCTTTAAGTTTCATATAGTCCCATTTGTTTATTTTAGCTTTTACTTTCATTGCCTTTGGAGTCAAATTCATAAAATTCTCTTTGAACCCAAGATCCATAAGTTTAGTACCTATGTTTTCGTCTATCCAGTTTATTGTGTTAGGTCTTATGCTTAAGTCTTTGATCCGTTTTGAATTAATTTTGGTACATGGTGACAGATAGCAGTCCAGTTTCATTCTTTTGCACGTGGCTATCCAATTGTCCCAGCACCATTTATTGAAGAGGCTGTCTTTCCTCCATTGTATGTTTTTAGCTTCTTTGTCAAAAATTATCTGTCCATATTTATATGGTTTTATTTCTGGGTTCTCAATTGTATTCCATTGGTCTATGTGTCTGTAGAAAAGGGGTTCTTAATTCAGGTCGTGAGGCAAGGCATATGATTTGGGGATCTATGACCTTCTAAAGATAATGCAACATTTTATGTCAATATTACTGAATGCTGAAATGGAATTTTTGATTGAAACAGATTTCAATGTGAGATGCCAGAGAAGAATGAAAAGTTTCTCATAGTAAGTGAAGATACCTAAGTAGCTCGCCAATACTGACAAAATAAAATGGTCAGGAGAGCAAAGTGGATGTTTTAAGCAAGGTGATCTCATGTTTGACCCCTCCAAAGCTAAGAGAAGTGACTGACTCACTGCTTTCTGGCTGGCAACCGAAATGGGCTGGGCTGGGACTATTCACAGAGTCTGAAGTGGGAGTGATGCCAAGAGGGTCCACTCACTTCAGCCAAAAGAAACCATAGGGTTCTCAGGCTGAGGAGGGGCAAGCACCAGAAAGAAGAGAGAAACATTGTGCTGCAGTGACAGGCAGAATAATACCCCCCCCAAATGATCCCATCCTAACCCTGGGATGTGAATATACTGCCTTTAAGGGAAAAGGGGACTTTGTAGATATAAATAAATAGGGAGATCATCCTAAATTATTTGGGTTGCCCAGATGTAATCACACGGGTCTTTGTGAAAGGGCTGTGGAGAGTTGGAGAGGGAGATGTTACCAGGGAATCAGAGGGGAAAGAATCAGAGAGAAGTTAGAAGGTTCTATACTACTGGCTTTGAAGATGGAGGAAGAGACCAGGGGCCAAGCAGCATCAAGAAACTGGAAAAGGTGAGGAAATGGGCCCTTCCCTAGGGTCTCCAGAAAGAACACAACCCTGCCAACACCTTGATTTTAGGACTTCTGATCTCCAGAGCATTGCGCTGTTTTAAGCCAATGTTGGTAGTAACTTGTTACAACAGTCAGGAGAAACTAACACAGATGTCAGAAGAACAGAGAGGAGGGGTAACTAGCAGTGAGGGATATGGGAGAACCAAGAAGGGACCTGTAGAACAGTCAGCTTTAAAATTCCACCAAGTTTGAGGAACACTGAAGCTCGAGCCAGTAGGAACTTTTCAACCCCTCTGCCCCTTTTACCTCCCCTAGTACCAGCACCAGAAACCTATAGTTGTGACACAACGGAGGTAGAGTAGATGCAATCACTACTTCCCACATGCAGGCCTTTAGGAGGGAGAAGCAAGCTTTCAACCACATTCAAAGCTCTAACCATATGGAGAGACTGGCATCTTAATTACTGGACTGAGGCTGTCTGTATTGTCTGATAGTGCTATGAAATGTTGCAGGGGACAAATAGCATGGCTGAATCTATCTGAAAAGGCAGTGGAAAGTGAAAATAAAGCCACAGCATGACTGCACCCACAAGTGGAGCCTGCTCCCCATGTAGGCTACATCATCCATTTTCTAGGGGTATCACCTTTTCCAAGAGGGCCAATGCACCTCCCAAGGTTAAGAATTAATACAGAGGGAGAAAAACAAGGTTTGGGCTTGAGGGAGGACTTGTATCCTGTCCAGCCAGGGAAGTGGGAAGATAAGACAAGAAGAATCAGAGGACAGGGGAAATGTTATGTTCACCCGGTTCACTTGTTCATGCCCCACTGCTTTGGGATCTGGTGTCCCGTGTCTCCACTGCTTCCTATCAATCTAGACTTCCCACAGCTCTAGCTGAGGTGAGCTCAGTGGACAGAGGTCTCTGACCTAGCTTCTACCCACATAATGCTGGGACAGCATGAAGGGGGTGTTGCTGAGAGAACTGCCCCCAAAAGAGAAGAAATGGGTGTTTGCATAAGTGTATGTTGGTGAGACACAAATGTATGTGAAAAGAATGAGAGGAAGTGAGAGTGAGCTTACTAACCACTGCAAACTCTCCCCCGCTCTTCAGGTTCAGCTGCCGATGAAGAGGATGGGGAGGAGAGCTGTGGGCGTCTACCGTAGGTAGGCTTAAATCCAGCCATGCCAGACAGGGTCAGTGGGAACCAACTGGCCCGTGACAGGACATTGAGGAGACTCTTCCTGTTCTTCCCCAGCTGAGGTGCCATGGCCAGACCCGGGCAGGTCCCACAGATGCTGTTGGTTATTCTGGTGGCCCTGGTCGCCCTCACGTACCAAGCAAGGAGGAAAACCTTTATGAGTGTCCAAGAAGTATCTGCATCAGAAACCTATGTGATAGCCACCATGCAGTTTGTGACCAATGAGTTCAACAAGAAAAGTGACGACAAGTACAGCTTCCGGATTGTGAGAGTCCTGAAGGTCAAGAAGCTGGTTAGTGGGCTCCTCTCCCCTCTCCTCACCATGACCCTATGCCAAGAAACCATTGGCACTATGGAGCAAGTCCACTCAAGTGAAATTTAACCTCACTTAGTGTGAAGTGGGCTTTTTAAGAGAAACAAGTTCACTGGAGAGGATAAAGTTAAGTCACTTAAATGATGTCCAAAGACCAGGGGTCAGTACATTGTGGCCCATGGACCCAAACTTTTGTAAGTCATTTTATTGGCTCCCAGCCACATCATGTATGTCATGTCTGCTGCTTTCATGCTACAATTGCAGTTAGGTACTAGCAACTGAAGCCACATAGCCCACAGAGCCTAACTGTTTACTCTCTGGCTCTTTGTAGACAAAGTTTACAGACTCTGGGCATAATTTGGGTTCTCCAAGGAATGGCTTTGCCCACAGAGTGACTTCTGGTGAATTCTCCTCAAATGACAAAAGCAGGCATGGGAGTCAGATGGTTAGGAGAGCGAGGAGCCCACCACTATGTCCAGGACGGGGTCCTTGACTTTGGCCACTATGGAAGGAATTCCTGGCTCCAGACGCTATGGAGAAGGAGAAGAAATCCTTTTGTCTCCTTGACAATTGCTTCCCACAGGTTACTGACCACATGGAGTACCACTTGAACTTAGAGATGCGGCGGACCACCTGTCAAAGACTGGAAACCGAAAACTGCACCTTTCAGGAAGGAGAGCTTTACAAGGTACTGGTTGAAAGCCCAGTGACTCAGAGAGAACTCATTTTCAATGGGGTTTTCCTGTGGTATTGGGATGACAGGATAGAATTATTGGGGATATATTTAAGCTTGCTTAAAAAGAATGCAGGATAATATCTGCTTTCTCAAAACAGAACAGTAAAGGTGAGAGCGACCCAGATCCTGCCTGAGAGGCACTGCTCCTTTGTTGCTAAAAGAATTATGGGGAGGTTGGGGGGGTTCAGAGGGAGGAGTTACGTGGCTGAGCTGCAGGGGGACACTCTGGGGCTGAGGGAAGTAGTTAATTATTACTAATATTTTAGCAGCCAGTGGGACCTCAATGGTACACCTGAATGAATATCTGAACATCAACCTACATGAGCACACAATCACTCAGCTACTGGCCTCTGTTCCTTTCATCCAGCAGTGTTGGAGAAGATAAGAAAATGAGTTCAGAGACAGTTGAACTGGTGGTAGGAGTGGGCTGAGGTGGAGGAGGACAAACCTGCATGCGTGTGTATGATCTGCTGAGGAGCCACACCCCCCCAAAAGTGGCTTAGTCCCCAATATACTTCATTCCCACCCAATGTTGTCACATCCAAGGAGGCTGGCCAGACCATTATTGTTACAGTGTGCATAATCAGGGTGGGCCCACATGAAAGTCTCAAGGCCTACAAGCCCTGAAAATTACTTCTCTTTACCCAAATGAGTTAAAATGAGGATGATCCTATGTCCCACCTAGAATAGTCCTGATTTACAACTAGCTTCTTAGTGTAATCATTAGTGGCATCTACATTTGCTTACAATATGTCTGGTTCATAAATTATATATGAATTTAATTTTTTAAGTTTTTAAAATTCATTATATATATATATATATATATATATATATATATATATATATATATATATATATATATATATATATATGATAACTCTAGTTATAATAGCCTGGGTGTTCTCAACACAGAAACATGTTCATCCATGAATTCCCTCCTTACTTTGTGCATAAATAATTCTTCAAAATCTCGCAAGGTAGAATTTTTGGTCCTTCTCTGAAAAGGATCATGAAATCTATGAAAAAAAAATTAAAGATGACAGTAAAATTACTGTCAAAAATTTTTTACTTCAAAGAATTAAAGTAAAATTAGAAGATCTTATTGATGTGATGGATTTAATCAGTGGAGTTAGTATTCTGATTTCTATTTTAGGAGAAATGTAAATATTTAAGCATCCCCCCCAAACACATACATACACACACACTCTCCACCCTGGGCTTTCCAACGAAAAGCAGTAAAACTAAATTGTACTAAGAAATAACAATAATATGCAAAATTTGTTTATTGATTTGTCATTATGGGAGGAGAGGAAGTGAAAAAGAAAAGGGAAATCTTGAGAGAGAATAGGGACAAGGGACGGAAAGAAAGAATATGATGGATGAGTGCATGGATGGACAAATGAAGGATGAGAAGGAAGAAAGGAAAGGTGGATGGACTGGGTGAAAAGAAGGTGAAAGAAAGAAAGAAAGGATAGATGTGTCGAAGGAAGGATGGATGGAGATGGATGGGAGAGTGGCTGGCTGGCTGGCTGAAGCCAGTATAGGCCAAGTAAGGAAAACTGTGAAGTAAACAACACATGAGTAAATTTAAGAAGAAAAAAGAATCAGTGAATATGTGCGAGGTGAACACTTTATTTCTAGTCTCCAAGTCTAAGTACAAATAGAAGGACATTTTCTGGCATTATCCCAGCCATAATACTATCGGGTGAATGAAATCAAAATAAAGATCAAACTATATCTAGATTGGAGGTGTGGTGAGGTGGTGCCATTTTCCCCATCCACATGTATTATATCCCCTTCTTTCCTGTTCCAAATTTTCACCTTGCATGTTGATCTTTTTTAAATGTTGTTTTTGTTTTTTAGCAAATTGCGTGCTTCTACTCAGTGTTTGTTGTTCCCTGGTTTGAAAAGTACAAAATTTTGAACAAAAACTGCACCAATGGCTAAGTGTCCTGGAGCACACCCCTGTGATCACTACATGTGAAAGTATCCTGCCATAAACAGTAATTCTCAATATAGAAAATAAATGTTTGTTCATCTATTCTCTTAATGTTCTTATTATGTATAATTCCACTTTTCCCCTAAATTCTTTTGTTCATAATAAAACATTCTCAATGTCCTATGGGCCAGGGCAGTGTTGGAGTCCAAATGAGGTGACATGAGTAATTCCTCGTCTGATAGCCAATATAACCTGCATGACAACAGAACTTCAAACCCATCCTCACATCAAGTAGGATTCTTTAGATTGTACAACAAAATGAAGAAAATGTGAAGAAAGAGAGGGAGGAGGGAAAAAGCTCTAAGCTACTTTATTGAATAGCCAAGAGATATTGACAATATGGTATCTCTGAGGGTCCAATGAAGAGTATCCCCTTCCTTGTCTAAAGTACAAAAGAAGAAGAAATGACACAAGGAACTAAAAAAGATAAGGGCCTTTGTTACTGATAAGGACTAGGTGGAAGATGTGCCTATTTTTACAGGAAAGTGCTCTTTCTAATACTACAGTCTGGAAATGGACTTACACCCCCAGCATCAGCAACGTTGGACGAGAGCAGTTCTCTTCATAGAGAGATTCCTCTCCCAGTTTCCAAAGAAAACGTGTGGCCCAAGTGGGAAGGAGGAGGACCTGGGCTACAATGGCCAGATTTTTCTTTTCAAGTAGACTAAGCAGATTGATTTCTCTAGGAAAGGAATGACTGAGGACAGAGAAACCAGGAATACTATGTTAAGGGGCTCCTCTTCCATGGATGGAGAATAAACGTTCCCCACCCAATAGCATGGTTCAGGATTTTAAACAATGTCACCAGGCTCATCTGTCCACTCCACTTCCTCCATGTGGTATCAAGAGGGCTGCCAGCAGCTCACTGGGTCACATCTGTTTCATTTACATCCCTGAGCAGAGAGGAAAAGCTCATTCCAAAGAGCAAAAGCCTGGGGGCTTAGTATCACTGGCAAACTCTATGTACTGTGGCAAACACACACACACACACACACACACACACACACACTTACACACGACATTCATCTACTTGAAAAGAGAGGGAGCTGGGATATTTATGCAACAGTTCTAGTCAGTGATTGGCTGCAGGGCAGCTCCTAAGAGCACATTAATTCCCTGGAACCTGTGCCTGAGGCCACTCCAGGACGAAGTAAGCAACCAGAGATAAAGGGACACAGGTGCTGGCATTTGGAACATGGGCTATTATACACAGAGGATAAGACATGAAAGGATTTAAGTCCCTCACCAACAGGATAACTCCTCACACATGTGAATTGTGAATTGAGATGCACAGTAGGCAAACCAAGTCTTCACAAGTTGGACATAGCACGGAGCTTTGAAAGAACATTTTTTTCCCCACCTTTTACTCCCCACACCAGAGTTCTGGAGTACTCAGAATCCTGTTTCAGGTGGGCCCCAGGTGGGATTTCCCTCCACCAACTACCTGGGAAAATGCTAACCTACAATTTTCTCATCTTCAACTGAGAATAGCAGTACCTATTTCTTGGAGGTAGCTTTGAAGATTAATTATGATAATACATGTAAATTGCTTAACACAGTATCTAACACAAAGCAGATATTAAAATAAATGTTAACAATTAGTAAGAATACTGACATTAGCAGTAAAATTTAGTATTGATCACCCACTCAACTCTCTTCTGGCATTTTTGTTACTTTGTTGGAAGGCAAGGATTATTATCCTGAGGGAAGATTAAAGGGAAGGTAAAACATCTGTGCCCATTGATCTTTTGGATTTCTTAACCCAATGAGTTTTTTAAATATTTTTTTTATTTTGAAATAATTGTAGAGTCACAGGAAGTTTCAGAGAGGTCTCTTGTACCCTTCATCTACTTTCCCTGGTTACATATTTTTTATAATTATAGAAAAAATATCACAACCAGGAAATTGACATTGATACAATATGCATGTGTCATTTTGTCACATGTGTAAATTTGTGTGACCACTACCACCAAATATAGAAGTATTTCATCATCACAAAGATACTCTGTACTACCCTTATAGTTACATCTCCCTTTCCCCCATCATCTCAAACTCCTGACAACCACTAATTTATTCTCCATCTCTATAATTGTGCCACTTCTAGAATGTTATATGAATGGAATCATACACACAGTATATAACCTTTGAGATTGGTCATAATGCCCTTGTTATTTCATGTATGAATAGTTTGTTCCTTTTAATTGTTGAGTATTATTTTATGGTATACTATGATTCAACAGTTTAACTATTTACTTATTTTAGGATGTATTTGTTGTTTTCAAGTTTGGGGCTATTATAAATAAAACTTCTATGAACAATTGTGTACGGGATTTTTTGCGGACATAAGTTTCCATTTCTCTGGGTTAAACGCTCAGGAGTGCAGTTTCTGCATCATATGGTAAAACATACTTTAGAGGGTTTTTTTTTCTTTATAAACTGCCAAACTATTTTCCAGAGTGGATGTATCATTATGTAATGTTCCTCTCTATACCTGGAAATTTTCTTTGCTCTGAGGTCTACTTTATCTGACATTAATATGGCCTGTACTACTTTCTGTTTGCATAATATAACTTTTTTCATCCCTTTACTTTCAACCTGCCCATATTATTATATTAGAAGTTTCTTGTATACAGCATATAGTTGAGTCATTTTTTTTCAATTCAGTCTACGAATCTCTTCTTTTAATTGCCTTATTTAAGCCACTTATGTGTAGTTTGCACATGCTATTTAATATAATTATTGATATGTTAGGGCTTTAATCTGTCACTTTACTCTTTGCCTTGTTTGTTCTTTTTGTTGTTGTTGTTGTTGTTTCTGTTTTCTTTTTTTTTTTTTTTATTAATTAATTTTATTGGGGTGACAATTGTTAGTAAATTTACATAGATTTCAGGTGTACAATTCTGTATTACATCGTCTATAAATCCCATTGTGTGTTCACCACCCAGAGTCAGTTCTCCTTCCATCACCATATATTTGATCCCCTTTACCCTCATCACCCACCCCCCACCCCCTTACCCTCTGGTAACCACTAAATTATTGTCTGTGTCTATGAGTTTTTGTTTCTCATTTGTTTGTCTTGTTCTTTTTGGTTTATATACCACATATCAGTGAAATCATAGGGTTCTCTGCTTTTTCTGTCTGACTTGTTTCACTTAGCATTATTCTCTCGAGATCCATCCATGTTGTCACAAATGTTCCTATATCATCTTTCCTTAACGCTGAATAGTATTCCATTGTGTATATGTACCACAACTTCTTTATCCATTCATCTATCGAAGGACATTTTGGTTGTTTCCATGTCTTGGCCACCGTAAACAAAGCTGCAATGAACATTGGCGTACACGTGTCTCTATAGAGAAATGCTTTTATATTTTTGGGGTAGATACCCAGGAGAGCGATTGCTGGGTCATATGGTAATTCTATTCGTAATTTCTTGAGGAACCTCCACACTGCCTTCCATAGTGGCTGCACCAGTCTGCATTCCCACCAACAGTGTATGAGAGTTCCTTTTTCTCCACAGCCTCTCCAACACTTGTTACTATTTGTTTTGTTGATGAAAGCCATTCTGACTGGGGTGAGGTGATATCTCATTGTGGTTTTCATTTGCATTTCTCTGATGATTAGCGATGTTGAGCATTTTTTCATATGTCTATTTGCCATTTGTATATCCTCTTTGGAGAAATGTCTCTTCAGGTCCTCTGTCCATTTTTCAATTGGGTTGTTTGTTTTTTTGTTGTTGAGTTTCATGAGTTCCTTGTATATTTTGGATATTAGCCCCTTATCAGAGGAACTGTTTGTGAAAATCTTCTCCCATTCAGTTGGTTGTCTCATTATTTTGTCAATAGTTTCTTTTGCTGTGCAGAAGCTTTTCAGTTTCATATAATCCCATTTGTTTATTTTAGTTTTTACTTCCATTGCCTTTGGAGTCAGATTCATAAAATGCTCTTTGAACCCAAGGTCCATAAGTTTAGTGCCTATGTTTTCTTCAATGCAGTTTATTGTGTCAGGTCTTATGCTTAAGTCTTTGATCCATTTTGAATTCATTTTGGTACATGGTGACAGATAGCAGTCCAGTTTCATTCTTTTGCACGTAGCTATCCAATTCTGCCAGCACCATTTATTGAAGAGGCTGTCTTTCCTCCATTGTATGTTTTTAGCTTCTTTGTCAAAAATTATCTGTCCATATTTATGTGGTTTTATTTCTGGGTTCTCAATTCTATTCCATTGGTCTATGTGTCTGTTTTTCCGCCAATACCAAGCTGTTTTGATTATTGTAGCCCTGTAGTACAAGGAAAAATCAGGGAGTGTGATACCTCCAGTATTGTTCTTTTTTTTTAATATTGCTTTGGCTATTCGGGGTCTTTTGTGGTTCCAAACAAATCTGATGATTTTTTGTTCTATTTCTTTAAAAAATGCCGTTGGGATTTTAATGGGGATTGCATTAAATCTGTATATGGCTTTGGGTAATATGGCCATTTTAACTATGTTGATTCTTCCAATCCATGAGCACGGAATGTCTTTCCATTTCTTTGTGTCTTCTTCAATTTCTTTCAAAAATATCTTATAGTTTTCAGCATATAAATCCTTCACATCCTTGGTTAAGTTTATTCCTAGGTATTTTATTCTTTTTGCTGCAATTGCAAAAGGAATTGTTTTTTCTATCTCTTTTTCTGAGATTTCATTGTTGGTATATAGGAAAGCAATGGACTTTTGTACGTTGATTTTGTAGCCAGCAACTTTACTATATTCATTGATTGTTTCTAATAGCTTTTTGGTGGAGTCTTTAGGGTTTTCTATATATAGCATCATGTCATCTGCAAAGAGTGACAATTTAACTTCTTCATTCCCAATTTGGATGCCTTTTATTTCTTTCTCTTGCCTGATAGCTCTGGCGAGGACTTCCAACACTATGTTGAAAAGCAGAGGTGATAGGGGACAACCTTGTCGTGTTCCTGAACGTAGAGCAAAGGGCTTCAGCTTTTCACCATTAATTATGAGGTTAGCTGAGGGCTTGTCGTATATGGCCTTTATTATGTTGAGGTATTTTCCTTCTATACCAATTTTAGTAAGTGTTTTAATCATAAATGGATGTTGTATCTTATCAAATGCTTTTTCTGCATCAATTGATAGAATCATATGATTTTTGTCCTTTATTTTGTTTATGTGATGTATCACATTGATGGATTTGCGAATGTTGAACCATCCTTGTGCCCCGGGGATGAACCCCACTTGGTCGTGATGAATAATCTTTTTAATGCATTGTTGTATTCGATTTGCTAGAATTTTGTTTAGGATTTTAGCATCTGTATTCATCAGAGATATAGGTCTGTAGTTTTCTTTTTTTGTGTTGTCCTTACCAGGTTTTGGTATCAGGGTAATGTTGGCCTCATAAAATGAGTTAGGGAGTACTGACTCTTCTTCAATTTTTTGGAAGAGTTTGAGCAGGATTGGTATTAGATCCTCTTTGAAGGTTTGGTAGAATTCACTGGTGAAGCCATCTGGTCCAGGACTTTTGATTTTGGGAAGGTTTTTGATGACTGATTCAATTTCCTTACTGGTGATTGGCCTGTTAAGATTTTTCAGTTCTTCATGATTCAGCCTTGGAAGGCTATATGTTTCTAAGAACTTGTCCATTTCTTCTAAGTTATTAAATTTGGTGGCATATAGTCCTTCACAGTATTCTTGGATAATCCTTTGTATTTCTGTGGTGTCCGTGATAACTTCCCCTTTTTCATTTCTGATTTTGTTAATTAGTGTCTTGTCTCTTTTTATCTTAGTGAGTCTAGCCAAGGGTTTGTCGATTTTGTTAATCTTTTCAAAGAACCAGCTTTTTGTCACATTAATTTTTTCTATTGTCTTTTTGTTCTCTATTTCATTTAGTTCTGCTCTGATTTTTGTTATTTCCTTTCTTCTGCTGACCTTGGGTTTCACTTGTTCTACTTTTTCTAGTTTTTTAAGGTGTAACATGAGGTTATTTATTTGGGATTTTTCTTGTTTCTTGAGATAGGCCTGTAATGATATAAATTTCCCTCTTAAAACTGCTTTCGCGGCATCCCAAAAATTTTGGTAGGATGTATTTTCATTGTCATTTGTTTCTATGTATCTTTTGAGCTCTCCTCTAATTTCTTCTTTGACCCAGTCGTTCTTTAAAAGTATGTTGTTTAATCTCCATGTATTTGTGTTTTTTCCTGCTTTCTTTTTGCAGTTGATATCCAATTTCAAAGCTTTGTGATCAGAGAATATGCTTGGTATGATTTCAATCTCCTTAAATTTGCTGAGGCTGATTTTGTGTCCCAATATATGGTCTATCCTTGAGAATGTTCCATGTACACTAGAAAAGAATGTATAGTCTGATGTTTTAGGATGAAGTGCTCTATATATGTCAATTATGTCCAATTCATCTAATGTGTCATTTAGGGCTGCGATTTCGTTATTTATCTTCTGTTTGGATGATCTATCCATAGCTGTCAATGATGTATTTAAGTCCCCTAGTATAATTGTGTTTTGGTCAATTTCTCCCTTTAGTTCTGTTAGTAGTTGCTTGGTATATTTCGGTGCTCCCTGATTGGGGGCATAAATATTGATGACTGTTATGTCTTCTTGTTGTATAGTCCCCTTTACCATTATGAAATGTCCATCTTTGTCTCTTGTTATCTTTTTCACCCTGAAGTCTGTTTCATCGGAAATCATTATGGCTACACCTGATTTTTTCTGGGTACCATTTGCTTGAAGTGTCAATTTCCACCCTTTCACTTTGAGTCTATGCTTGTCCTTGTAGCTGAGATGTGTCTCTTGTAGGCAGCATATGGTTGGGTTTAGTTTTTTGATCCAATCTGCTACTCTGTGTCTCTTTATTGGTGAGTTCAGTCCATTTACATTTAGGGTGATTATTGATATGTGAGGATTTCCTGTCATTCTGTCTTTAGTTTTCTGGTAAGGCTGTGTCTCCATTGTTTCTTTGCCTTTTTGTTGTCTGTTATTTCTGTGTGGTAGTATTCTATGATGTTTCCCTCTGTTTCTTCTTTTATTACAGTATATATTTCAGATTTGGATGTTTTTTGAGTGGTTACCCTTGAGTTTATGTAAAAGAAAGTTTGATATTTAGAGTATTCCAGTTTCTTCAGTACGCTTACTTTCTCTATTCCCATATTCCAGTTCAGGCCTTTACGCTCCCCCTTTTTATGTTTCGGTTGCCATAAGTTGTCCCTGTTGATGGTGGTCTAATAGCCTCCTTTAGTATTTCTTGTAGTGCAGGTCGTGTATTAGAAAATTCCCTCAGCTTCTGGATGTCTGGAAAGGTCTTTATTCCTCCTTCATATCTAAAGGAGATCTTTGCTGGATATATTATTCTTGGCTCATGATTTCTCTCTTTCAATAGTTTGAATATTTGGTTCCATTCCCTCCTAGCTTGTAGAGTTTCTGCTGAAAAATCTGATGATTATCTAATGGGCTTTCCTTTGTAAGTTACCGTCTTCTTTTCCCTGGCTGCCTTGAGGATTCTTTCTTTGTCATTGATTTTAGACAGCTTCAATACAATGTGCCTTGGTGAAGGCCTGTTGGGATTGAGGTAATTAGGTGTTCTATTTGCTTCTTGGATTCGAGGATCCAGTTCTTTCCACAAGTTTGGGAAGTTCTCATCGACGATTTGTTTGAATATATTCTCTGTTCCCTTCCCTCTTTCTTCTCCTTCTGGTATGCCCATTATTCTTATATTGCTCTTTCTGATGGAGTCAGAAAGTTCTTGTAGAGTTCTTTCATTTCTTTTAAGTCTCAAGTCTCTTTCTTCTTCCCTCTGTGTAAATTCCAGGTTCCTATCTTCGATGTCACTGATTCTTTCCTCCATCTGGTCAACTCTACTACCTAAGCTGGATATTTTATTGTTAATTTCTTCTATTGAGTTCTTAATCTCCAGAAATTCTATTTGGTTCTTTTTCAAGATTTCAATCTCTTTTGTAAAATGCTCATGGTGTTCTTTGATTGTGTTTCTGCGTTCATTAAACTGCCTTTCTGTGTTTTCTTGCATCTCGTACAGTTTTTTCAGAATTGCGATCTTGAATTCTCTGTCATTTAAATCACAAAGGTCCATATCTCTAAGTTCCTTTTCTGGAGACTTTTCACTTTCTTTCTGAGCTATCTTGTTGCCTTGGTTATTCATGGCAATCACTGATTTACTATTTCTCTTCCTAGACATCTACAGGAGTGTCTTCTGCAACAGGTTGATAGGTATGCGAAGAGCTTTTGGAGTTCCAAAGCTCTTTCTGCACCAGATTCAGAGCCCGTTTGTTTCAGCAGTTCTGTTTTTTTTTTTTTTTTTTTTTTTTTTAATTAATTTTATTCAGCAGTTCTGTTTACTCCTGCAGGGATCCGCCCAGATAGGTGGGGCCAGGGGCGGGGTGAGTTGTGAGAGGTGGCCCAGAGCAATGGCGGCGACCACCACCACAGCCAGTCCTGCTTCCATAGCTCCCTCCCCTTTGCCGGAACTAGTTGAGCTGCGAATCTGTGTCTGCGGTCCACAGTTCTCAGAGCAGCAAATATTCTGTCCTTTGATCCGACACTGCTACTTTATCCCTTCTAGCACCGGGCAGGTGGGGGCGGGGCGAGCTCTGGGAGGGTAGGGAGGGGGCGGCTAGTCTCCGGGCCTAGGGCTTCCGTTCTCCGCTCGGCAGTGAGGGCTTAAACCACCGATTTCAGCCCTCTTCCCTCAGTCTTTGCTCCGAGGTCTGCCGTGAGCGAGCGTTGGGTTCAGCGGTTTTGTATGCTGCCCCCTCAGCCCTGTGGGCCGTAAGCGGAGCCCTAGCAGTCCGAGTCCTTCCCTCTCCCGCAGCTGCGGAGGATCCGGGAGCAGCGGGCTCCGAGCACTGAGCTAGGTCTGTGTCCTGCGCCCGCGCGGCTCCATCTCCGCACTTCTCCTCTCCCTCCTCCCCCGCTCACGCGATTCACCCACCTTTAGGTGAATTCAGTAGTCGGCCTCTTCGTCTTGCCTGTCTGCTGTGCAAGGAGTCCTTTGTGGAGTTATTGTTGTCCGATTCGTTGTAAATTCCAGGGGAGCGTTACAGAGGCTCACCTCACGCAGTCATTTTTTCCAATTCTCTGTTTCTGTTTTCTTTATTCTTTCTTCCTGTGAGTTACTTGAACATTTTTAAAGAATTCCATTTTTATGTATATATGCTGTTTTTGAGTGTATTTGTTTTCATAGTATTGTTAGTGGCACTCTAGATATTACATTATAGATACATAACTTGTCAGTCTACTGGTGTTGATATTTTACCACTTTGAATAAAATTTAGAAAGTACCTAGTTTTATATCTCTTTATCATTCCTCATTTACAAGTGCCTTAAATATTTCTTCTATATACACCAAGAACCACATCAGACAATGGTATAATTTTTGCTTTAACCATCAAACATAATTTAGAAAACTCAAGATAACAAAAGCATATTGTATTTACCCAAATTTTTACTTTTCATGTTCTTCATTTCTGATGTTCCAAGACTCCTTCTTTTATAAATTTCTTTCTAGAGAAATTCTTTTAGCTATATTTTAGGTTAGGTTTTTCTGGTGCAAATTCTCTTAGTTTACTTTCATCTGAGAATGGCTTAATTTCCCCTTCATTCCTGAGGGATATTTTTGGTGGATATAAGATTCTGAGTTGTTTCCTTTCAGCACCTGAAAATGTTGCACCACTTCTGGCCTCCATGGTTTAAGATGAGAAATCTGCTGTCATCTAAATTGTTTTCCACCCCCTACAGGTAAAGAGTCTTTTCTATTTCACTGCTTTCAAGATGTTTTCTTTATGGACTATCAATTGGCTCTGTGGTTAGAGCACAGTGCTCATAACGCCAAGGTCACCTGTTCGATTCTCACATAGGTCATTGAAAAACAACGGCTTGAGTTTGGAGCTGAGCCACCGGTGGGTGTCCGGTTGGCTCAGAGGTTAGAGTGAGGTGCTCATAACATCAAGGTCGCTCCACAACTAGATTGAAAACAATGACTTGACTTGGAGCTGAGCTGCACCCCCCACAACTAGATTGAAAAACGACTTGACATCTTGAAAACACACACTGTTCCCAATTTTAAAAACACAAGATTTTTTTCTTTGCCTATGATTTCAAAAGTTTGACTCCAATGTGTCTTAGTGTGGATTTCTTTGGGTTTACCCTGTTTAGGATTATTTCAGTTTTTTAAATCTGTAGATTTAGGTATTTTTCCAAATGTGGGAAGTTCTCAGCCATTGTTTTTTTAGTTTTCAACCTCTCTCTCTTTTCCTTCTGGGACCCCAATGTGTTAGATCTTATAACATACTTGGTGGTTTAAACCAAGTATTTATTTTCACACAGTTATGGAGCCATGAAGTCTGAGATGGAAGGTTTTATCAGGACTGTGCTCCCTCCAGGGATTCTAGGAGAGAATCTGTTCCTTACTTCTTCCAGCTTATTGCTAGTAGTTGCTGGTATTACTGGGCTCTGGGCACATCACCGCCATCTCTGCCTCATCCTCATACGTCTTATCCCCTATGTGTCTCTGCAAGATCTCTTTCTGCCTCTCTTTTATAAGGAAACCTTTCTTGGGTCTCTTAGAGGTCAGGGCCTGTATGCCTCAGTCCTATTATAGATGTAAGCCTTGCGCCTTCCCTTTCTAGTTGCCATTTAAAAAAGCAAGGTGGGTGGGTTGGGCAGGGAGTACATAGGCTCGTGTTTTCCTTTTCACATCATCCTTAATATTTGACTTTTCAAACATTGCTAGACATAAAGGATATTGCTTAAAATGCAGAGTAAGTATTACTGTGAAATTAAAAGTATTACATCATCTTTGGGAAAAAAATTCAAAGCAAAGCCAAAGTTTGGTAAAATATTATAAAAAGATTAGAGTGTCAAGATGAAATTACATAAAATAATGATACAAATAAAACAATTAGGCCACATATAAAAAAATTAAGAACTTAGAGGTTAAGGCTTAAATCAATAATTAAGTAACGGTAGGTAAATTCAGTAAAAAATGTTAAATGTTAGAAGATCTTGAGTAAATTACCTAAAGGCTGGACATACACACATCCTATTATTCATCAATCCCACTCTTAGGTATGTACCCAAAAGAGAAATATGTGCATATGTCCACCATTAAGTGTGTCCATATATGTTTATTCTTAAGAGCTAGAAACTATTCAAAAGTCCATTACCAGTAGAATGGATAAATTGTGGTGTATTCACGCAATGGAATTCTACACAATAATAAAAGTGAACTACAAGTACACACAACATGGATGAATTCAGGAATATGTTGAGTGAAAGAAGCAGAAACAAAACAATATATACCATATGATTCCATTTCTAAAAGTCCAACCAACAGGCCAGACTCAGCTAGGATGTCAGGATCTGGACAGAGGTTACGTTTCGGGTCTCCTCACCTGTATCAGGGAGGCAAGAGTTGCCGTTTCACAGAGTTGTCATGACCAGATGAGGTAAATAGGGCAGCAGGCCAGTGCCCGTCATCCATTCAGTCCTCAGTGATGTCAGCTCTGCAAAACTGGATGTTCTGTCCTCCCTCTTTTTTGTACAACAATTTCACTACCTTTAACGCTCACCTCCCTTCTCCCTTCTCCCTCAGGCTTCTCAGGCGTATTTGAGGTTCTTGCTTGTATGTTTATTCTTCTCATTTGGAAATCCTCTCTCAGGTTTCCATTGTGACTATGTTGGCGGGATTTCTCCCTGAGGAGGAGACCAACTGGTCCAGAGGTATGCTCTCAACCCACATCTACTCCCCATATCTGGTCCAGGTGCACCTTCTCTGCTCAACAATGAGTCACATGAGGGAAGACACCATAAGTCTCATCCCACCAACAAGGAGCACATGAAAGGCTCAAGAATTCTCTGTGAAGAGACATTCACTCACCTGCCTGAGGCTGCTGTCCTTAGAAAAGTCTGCTGGCAAATTTGGCCTTGGCTGGAGTATGGGAATTTGGATGGTAAGCAATTTCCCTACACTGATATAAAACTTTTCCTAAATGATAAAAGGGCCTTAGTGTGTCTATATCATTGTACAATGTGATTTATGCTGAACATTTGCTTTCTCTGTGGGAGTCTGAAATTTGGGTCATGTTAGGCAGAGGCTGACTATGTAAACAGCTCCAGTGAAAACCCATGGCACTGAGTTTCTGACAAGCTTCGCTGGTAGACAACATTTCACACGTGCGACCAAAAGCATGTCCTATGTAACCACACTGGGAGAGGACTCTAGAAACCTGTGCCTGGTTTCCTGGAACTTCTCCCCATGAGCCTTTTCTCTTTGCTGATTTTGCTCTGGGTGCTTGCACTGTAATGAATCACATCCATGAGCACAACTCTGCCGAGTCCTCGGAGTCCTTCTAGTGCATCACTGATCCTGGGTGTTTGGTCTTGGGGACTTCAGACACACACACAAAGACATGTGTCAGTCAGAGTTGTATGTGTATGGGGAAAAAAATAGAGCTCCCCCAAGCTCGGACCAGAAGTCAGGATGTGCCTAAATAATGAAAAGCCTCAGAGATATGGGCTGAAATAGAAAAAAAATATGAGATTCCCCCAAAGAGTTAACAATCTTCTGCTCAAATTGCACCAGCCCCATAAGAACTACTGAATATGTACATAAGTGCGTGTGAGTGTGAGCGAGTGTATGTGAATGCATGTTTGCATTTATATGCATGTGCGAGTGTGCACGTACGTGTACTGTGTGATTGCATGTGTCTATGCTATATGAATGTGTAAGAGTGTGTTAGTGCACATGTGTGAATGTGTGCATATGTAAACGGGTTGTATTTGAGTGTGAATATATCTGTGAGTGTGAATGTGAGTGAGTGTGAGCGCAAGTGGGTGTGTAGCGGGACCCTGCTGAGGGTGATGAGGTCCCTCCAGAAGTCTCTAATAGAAAGTGCACAGCGTGACCATCTAAGTTTTCATCAAGGATTTTTGCACAAACACATTTAGACCTCCACACAGGAGTTGTTCCAAAGCTCGTAATAGTTCATCCAGGGCACCGAGTACATCAAAAATTCACAAGTGAAACTCTGTGGAAGGAGAAAGAACACAATCATATTTCACAATCATCTTTTTAAGGCAAATAAAAAGCTCCTGTCCTCTCAGGTCCTCCCTGGGGAGCCTATATCCATCACTGAGGCTGCACACTGACCACGTGGTGGGAAGGATTTGCTCACAGTCATGTGGTGGGGGCAGAAGGGGTGCCAGGCCCAGAAGAGGAATGTTACCTGGGGCTCCCCCTGCCCAGCCATTGGGGACCTGGAGCACACACACCTTGAGAGCCCTCCCCCACCCTGACCCCAGTCCTCCACCTGCACCCAGGCACAGGGAGACCTCATATCTGCCAGTAGGTGGTGCCACCAGGAGGGACCAGGAAAAGTGTGGGCAGAGGCTGGAAGACAAGGAGGCAATTGGATAATCCACAGGGCCCTGGAGAGTGTGAGCCGAGACCCAAACAATGTCCTGAAGGAAAGAACATGTTGCTTCCACTGAGGGCCAGGAATGGGCCAGGTTGTTACCTGGGATGATACAGAGGGCTGGGACCAGGACTGTGCCAGCTCTGACTCAACTAGAGAGCCTTTCTCCCACCCCCCACAACTACAATGGCCTCAGCAACCATACCACTGTGTCTCGCTCTGCCCCAATGCACACAGCTGGAAAAGCTGTCAATGTTCAATTCATGTTAATTTATAAATATTACTTTTTTCAGTCTTGATCAGGAGTCACTTCTCAAATAACTGCCACTACACACCTTTTTCAAATTCTTATTGCTCTGAATGGCACATGAACGACTTTTTGTGCTGTTCCTCTTGCACTTGGTCCGGCTAATCTTCACAGTGACCAGATACTCCACTCCCGTAGTCAGCTTCCAAGAAACAATGACACCGTTAGTTTTCACTCAAAGCATCCAGTTGCTGACTCCTTCCAGAAAGACTAAGTGGAGAGTGAAGCCCCATGAGCCACAGTCCCTGTGCCTGGCTCATGCACCAAAGCATGTTTCCCTCCTCCCCTCCCGCTGGGGGATGCACAGTGACACCGTGGCCCCTGGTCACCGGACCCAGCTTGTGTGTAGCCATTCCCTTGCTCTGCACTGGCTTCACTGGTGCAGCCACAGATGGGTCTCACCTGTCCTCCTTGTAGCTTCAGGATGAGGGAGATAACACATCAAGTTTGGCCACCCAGCAGCCCCAGAACACCCCAGATCTGCACACATGGTTCTGGGAATGCATAGAGCCTGCCGCACCTTATTCTTTGGTTTTTCCAGTTCCTTCAGCCGTGTCTTCTCTCCCTACTCTCCTTCCCAACCAGCCTGATGGGAGGCAGTCCAGCAATACAGTTGAAAACACTTAGGAATCACAATGATTTGGAGCAAGTATACCCCATCCACTAACACTGTGACCTTGAGCAAGTGTGTAGCAGCCTCAGTTTCCTCGCAGAGTACAAATAATAACTATGCCTGTGCAAGGAGTTGTTACGTGGGCTAAAGAGAAGCACGCATTTCACTGAATGCATAAAATGGATTTTATGGTAACTTAATAATTATGAATTATTAAATGTTTTACTAAGTGTTGGGAACATTACCCTGAAGCAGCAATGAAATTGGAAAAGTGTCAGAAGAGAAGACATAAGAATTGTGCTTGAGTTCTGGCTTTAGCCCCTTCCAACTCTATTACCCTGGCCAACTCCCTCCACCTCCGTGACTCTCAGTTTTCTCATCTACAAAATGGGGAGAACAGTGCCAATATCCTCATATTGGTGTATATGAATGGTGACTACATAAAGTATGTAGAATGCATGCTAGGGCCACTTCCTGGTTTTGTGATATGTCTTCTTGCACTCATATTCAAGTGCAAGGTGCAAGGTTTAAAGACGTGAGGGCAAAAAGACTAGGAAAGCCTTGGTGGTGGGTAAGCCCCACACCCAGAAGTGAAACTAATAAATGGTTTGTGTTGGAAACTGGGCTGGATTCACCAATAACTATGTGGATGACAGAATTCTACCTGGTGAGGGGAGAAGCTCCTGGAAGTTCCTGCTTCGTTGTCTAAATGCAGTGACCAAACCAAAAAGAAGGCTTCCGCTCTGTGGAGTCGCCATAGGGGGTGAGAGAGCTCACACTGGCCCTAGAAAAACCTCAAAGTATGTAGTGTGGCAGGGGGAGGAGGCCTGAAGGCAGTAGCACCATCCTGGTCCCTGCATCCAATAGAAGAACCTGAGGATGCAGGGCTCCTGAGCTCTTCATCAAAGGATGCTTCCCTGCAGGCATTGGTATCTTGCAGGGCTTGTGACAAGCACTGGCATACTGACCTTCAGTATAGTCTCTATCTATGAAGAAACTAAAACACTGGCCATAAATTTAACTAACATTCTAGTGTACGAAGTGTTTTCTTACTTATTATTAGACTTGACTGTTAAATAACAGTAGGAATACTCATAATACAAATATTTTTACAAGTGCCGTTTCACTCTTACTCAGCCCATTTTGCAAGTGACATAAACTGAGGCCTGCAGGGTATGGATGGCACTTGACCAAGATCCCACAATTAGGAGGATCTGGTCATCAAACCCAGAAGGTTGCCTACCTCTTGTACCTCTCTCTGAGGTATTAGGGTGAACACAATTATGTGGTAACAGGTATGGATATGCCCAGGGATTTTTGTCCCAGATCACCTAGATACCAAGGGGTACAGTCACTCTGTCAATTCATCCATTTGAATAACATCAAAAGTTTGCTCACAAACAATTCTTTCAGAGTTAACTGTTAATGACAACAAATTGATTCCACAAGACAGTCCTCCTCAGATTCTCAGATTTATCCTTGGGAAGACTAATGGGGAGAACAAACCAATTTCCAAAAGAACTTTGGTTGAGGGCTGCCACCTTGTGTCCAAGTCACTTCAATGTTCTTGGCCAGGATGAGCCTCCATCTTGCAGCAACTGTGCATTACTGAGAAAGGAATAACTGATGTCTTATGCTGTGACATGAGGCCCATTTGTCACATTAACACTGCCTGACCCTCTCTGCTCCCCCATCCTGGCTGGTTTCTCCTATTCCTGCTGCCCATCTCTGATCAGAGCCCTATTCTTGCAGTCAATTATTTTTTCTTAATTCAGTTAATTGAATTAATATGTAGCATTGCCTCTGCCCTAATTTACATGGTTTACTGACAAGGAGAAAATTCTGAGATTAAATTACTGCAGCCAGAGAGTGAGATACAGACAGAACTGTTAGTCTGTTAAAGACTGCAGGCCAGCTAACAAAAGACTGCTCATATTCCTTCAATGTCTGTTGGAATTTCAGATTAATTTCCAGGTGGCTATTTCCACAGATTATTTCAGCCAAGCACCACTGGACTCCAGGAGCCTCTGCTTCTTGTTTGCATGTGGGCTTTCAGGACTCCTGTCCCCAGCCAATCCACAGGAGTGAACATTTCTTCCCTTCCTTCCTCCATCCTTCCCTCCCTCTCTCCTTCCCTTCCTTCTTTTCCCTCTGTCTTCCTTCCTTCCTTCCTTCCTTCCTTCCTTCCTTCCTTCCTTCCTTCCTTCCTTCCTTCCATCCATCCATTAGTTTCAGGTATACATGGACATTTCTTTTTGCAAACTGCACCTATCCCAGAGCTGGCCCTGCTTAATTTTCTCCCACTCATTTGCCTATAGCTAATGTAAATTCTTTCAGATGGCTTATATCTTTCTTTCCCCTACCCCCTACGTGATGTATAAAAATGCTTGCAAACTCCAAGACAGTAGTAGACATGTATGTCTTTTCAACCTAGCCAACTGCTGGTGGTTAGACTTCATACCCCAAGACTGGTATTCTTTTTGGTGAGCAGTTTTGCCTCAGTAAAACCTTTCTTAAAGACTTTTTGCCATGGAAGTTAAAATTTTTTTTTAACATTACTATCTGATTGTCATGGCCCTCGCAACACAGGCAGTGAGCGAAAGAGAAGGGGCAGGGAAGGGTTAAGAAAGTAAGAAACAGAAATCAAGAAAGTTATGAAACGGGACCCAAGGGTCTCCCAGCCTCAAAGGACTGAGAGCCCTGAATCCGGCCACCTTGTGGCTTTTATTGATGCACACACAAGAAAGCAACATTGTTTTCTCCAAGGTCTGTGAATTTCACACATTATACTAAGAAACTGCTTTGAACTAATTACCCCTGCCTGCAAACAGCTGAACCCTCAGTTTCAGGATGTACCTCCCCAAGAGACAAAACCTTTATGCTGAAACTTACTGAAATGGATAGATGGAGAACTGATGTTATTACACCATTGAATCTCTTCCCAAGCAGGTTGTGGGAAAGAATGCAGCCACAAAGGCAGAAGCTCTCCTTAGCGGGGGGATGGTGGGGATTTATGCCCACCTCTATCAACCCCGTGGGTTCTCCTGTTGGTCCCCACTCCACTGTGCCTGGCTTGAGTTGTGCCCCCAGTGGGGAATCTTACTCGTCATTGGCTAACCAGCCATCCTCCAGGACCAAACAGGGAGACATAAGGTGTAAGCACAAAGGTGAAGCAAAGTCCCTGAAAGGATTAGTCTCACAGACTCTTTCTTTAGGGGTAGGTACGAGGGGACAGACGGTAGGCTGCTGCGTGACAACATCTGATCTTAAGGGGAGGTTAAATCAACAAAAGTGATTTTTGAACAACTTTTCTTTCCTCTATCATCTTTCAATTGACATCAGAAAACTTCATACGAAAAACAAATAAAGGGAGAAATGATGTGGTTGAAGCCTAGCCCTTACTCCCTCTGCTCTCTTCCTGCCAAAAACTCTCTGTGTAATTCCAGGATTCTGTAGAACACAGCTAGAAAGTCCAGACTTAGATTTTATAACCCTGGACATTGCAATATTATTGTTGAGGGGGACCTACAGAGAATGTTTATATTTTGCCAAATGAGACCGTAAAAGAAAGCAAAATCATCCTCATTTGCTTGCACTCTGGTAGGATCTCATATCAGAATGAAAGACAATTCTTACCAAGGGAGAACAGTTGAGAACCTTAGGGGACATTTTTGCTTCAGACTAAGAGTAACAGAGTTAGGGATTCACTGCAGTCCGTAGACTACCACTTTGAAAGCATGGCTAAGGCAACTCTGGGGTCTGAACCACTTTAAAGTTCACCCATTCCAAGTGTAGTCACTCCCAACTTGGTGAAACAATCCCTTGGTTCTCTTTGGGAGCCACACCATATCCGCGTATGTGCAAATGGGCAAGAATGGGGCACTGCCCACATCTGGATAAACTGAGGCACAAACCTGCATATGGCTTTGAAGTAGCTTGTCTACTCGAAATAAGTAGGTGTCATTGCTCGCATTGTTGTAGTTTTCAATGAAGAATTTGAGTGTTGAATTCATGTTTTTCTTGCTCATGGACTTCTCCTGGAAGCCTCCCCACCTTTGAAAGTGACCCAATTTGGCCACCAGGACTAGGGCAGCTAGTAGCAGCAGAAGAGTTCTCCAGCATACACTTCCCATCTCTGCAGCCTCAGAAGCCTTCTATCCACTGCACCTTCCAGGGTGGGGAGATGCCAGGCTCGGGATTGCTCGCTGTCCCTCGACGGCTTTTGCCAAAACGGACTTTCCCAGGAAATGACTGCCTGTATTTAAACAGAGACTGAGACCAGAACCTCTTCTGTCCAAGGCCCCGCCCACAGTTTGACTGAAGGACTAGCCAGGGAAATCACCCTGTGTGGCTACCCAACCCATTCTCAGGTCAGGTCATTCTCTACACCCATTCGGTTCTTTGGTGATTCAGGAAAGCGTAGTTTCTAAACACCTGCCAAGATGAGTAAGACCCTCTCCCTGCCTTCACACTTAGCAAGGAAGAAAGCCCCCAGAACAGACATTTATAGTGCTATGCAATAAGAGCTAGTGTATTGGACAGAGGAGAGCCATTTGTGAGAATGGAGAAAGGCTATAGAGAACACAATATTTGAGCTGGGATATAAGGAATCAGAGAATGGAACAGGGTGTGGTATATTCTGCTTACCTACCTTGGGTTCCAACTATCTAATTCAGCCATTAACTACAGAAGGTGCCAAAAAATGTATACACATTTTAAGAAAGGAAAACTGTATTAAAATTGTAATACTCAATATATACCAACAACAAAAGATGAATACAAGTCACGTTTGACTTCTACAATTACAAGAGGTGCTCAAAGTGGTTCCCATCAGCATCCAGACACTTCTGATTATGGTGAACTACTGCTTGAGCAACGTTGACCAAAGTGTCCACTTGTGTACACTGTTTTGGGCACCTCCAGTATTATCTGTGCTTCTCTATAGAATCTCTTTACTCACCTGCCCCCTACTCACCATAGATTTCTGCCTGCTGGATCCCACTATGCCTGCAGGCTCTGACACCAGCCTTTGCTATCTTGGTATGACCCCAGCAGAGCTTTGTGAGGTAATCCCAGCCTCCCTTTGAGAGAAGAATACACTGTGAGCCTTATTTAGAAGGTAAGCATGTGGTTTTGATGGTTGCCAGATGGGGGGGGGGTTGAAAAGGGGGAAGATTAAGAAGTTATAAAAGTTGCCAGTTATAAAAACAGTTATGGGAATGTAAGTACGATATAGGGAATGTAGTCAATAATATAATAACTATGTATAGTGTCACATGGGCACTAGACTTGTTGGGGTGATCACTTTATATAAATGTTTAATAATTATGTTGTACTTTTGAAACTAATATAATATTGTATGTCAACTGTAATTGAAAAATTTTTTTAATTATTTTTTTAAAAATGGAAGTTAATCACGCAGACCCTTGAAGGTTGTGTATTGCCTGTGTAAGAAAGGAAATCCTCCTCTACCCTCTTTTGGTCTCTGGCTTGGCCTAAGATTAAACTGACCTAAAGTAGAGGAGCAGGAGAAAAGCACCTAAGTTTTATTGAATTTTCACACGTACATGGGAGTACTCACAAGAGAATGGCCACGCAAAGAAGTGATCAGAGCAGGAAGTTTTTTTATTGTAAACAAACAAATTTGTAAAGCATTGACAAGACAAAGGGATTTGGGTATAGGTAGTAAATGCTGAAGAAGTAGCAAGGTCTGTTTATATTGCCTTCTTGCCCTAAATTCCCTATTTCTAGTGATAAGGATGACTCCCTTCCTCCCCGTATAAAGAGGGCATATTTCACATATGTTTATCTCCTGTTTTCAAGGGAGAAGGGTGTAGAGAAGTCAGAGTATCCTTCCTGCCTCTGCCATTTTCTCAAACTTCTTTAGCTTAAGATACTCAATATGTCAAAGTACCCTATTTTGGGGTACCATATCCTGAACCCTATCACTTATACCCAGAAGCACACAAGAGCTCCCTATTTTTAAAGCACTCATTAAAGTAGGATCTTTTATATATATAAAATTATAGTTGGCATTCATTAATGTTTAGCTTCTGGTGTACAATGCCATGATCAGGCATCCACAGTATCCCTGAGGTGGTCTCCCAAACAGGACACATGTCCATCGGATACCCAACAAAATTAAAGTAGGATCTTGAATGGGGTCCTGCTCCAGAAGAAGAATGTTAGTGGGACAATTTATGAAATGTGAATAAAGTCTGCAGGTTAGTTAACAGTATTATACAAATTGTTAACTTCCTAGTTCTCACCACTGTAATTATGTGGGGTGAAAGGTATATCAGAACATTTATGCTATTTTTGTAACCTTTCAGGAATCTGAAATTATTTCAAAATAAAGGTAAAAGTGTTCAAAAATAAATAAATAAGACATTGGACTGTGGAAAGCAGCATGATACACTGGGGGAAGCATGGGCCTTGCCATCCCAGGTTCAAATCCTTTGTTGGGTGACTGGGAGAATTACTTAATCTCTCTGAGAACCTCAGTTTCTTCATCTATAATATGAGAATGGAAAAAAAACTACTAATCTTGCATTGCAGTGGAGAATAAATGAATATAGGCAAAGAACCTGTTCCCAAGTCAGTCATCAGTCAGCATCATTTGCATGATTTTTCTACAAATCTGAACCCACACAATGAAGCCTGTGGTCTGTTGGGCTCCAACCTTTCTGGACCCCAGGCAACCCTCAATGTGAAAATTCTGCTAGGACCAGTCATATCCTTTCTGATCCTCTGAGCCTGCCTTGTAGGACTTGCCCAGCCAATGGAGGTGGCAGCTTTGGAATACCCTGAGCCTGAGCTGCAGGAATAGCATTATAAAGTGGATATATAAGGATTCTGAGTAATATGTGAGAGGAGTGCTCAGACTTGCACAAGCTCAGCCCACCCTGGAAATCTGGGATATGGCCTGCAGACTGTGGACCTGAGGGGGAAAAAATTAACATTCACTAGGCCACGTTACAAAACCCATGAACAAGATTTCCAATCAAGATGGCAGAGTAGATAAACGCTGTGTTTTCTTCCTTCATGACCACATCAAAATTATAACTAAACTACGGAACAACCATCATTGAAAATCCCCTGAAGTCTAGATGAATAGAAGTCCTACAACTAAGGATATACAGAAGACGCCACCTTGAGATTGATAGGAGGGGCAGAGATGTGGAACAAGCTGATCTCACACCCATGTGTGTTAGTTAAAAATTGGGAGAGATATCTTGGTTGTGTAGGTCTCCTTGGAGGAACAATGGATCCCAGCCCTACACCAGACTACCTAACCCAGGTTTCCAGTGCCAGGAAGAGTAATCCCCACAACTTCTGACTGTGAAAACCAATGGAGGTTGTGGCTGAGTGAGACAGAGGGCTGCTGGAGTCCCAGGCACTCTTGTTAAAGGGCCCAGGCATGGACTTATTCACTGAGAGTCATTCTCTGAGCTCCAGTGCTGGGGCAGCAGCTCAAAAGGCACCACTGACATAGAAGAGCTGAAGTGTGTGGCTTCAGGGTTACAGATGGAGGGGCAGCTTCCTCCCAGATAGAAGTGCTAGCAGAGGTCATTATTCCTTTGTTGAGCCCTCCACCCTCCCGGCTTGCAGACGCAAGTGGCCACATATCTGAGTCTCCATCGACTTGGCTAACACTGTTCACCTTGCTCTTGTGATTCCCTGAAACCTGGCCCATCCCAACTTGTAGACCCACTCAATATGTTTCCAGTGGCTTTTCCATACAAGCAGCCTGTCTTGACTCATCCTGAGTGTTTTCCTAAAATCTCTCAAAGTTTCACAAAACCCAAAAAAGCAACATTTGGCCTCTGCATGTCCCATAATTCTTCTTCTCCTTCTCCTCTTCCTCTTCCTCCTCCTCCTCCTCCTCCTCCTTTTCCTTCATTTCAGGTGTACAAAACAATGTAAGAGTTAGATATTTATACCCCTCAGAAAGTGATAACTTCCTCCCCAATCTACTACCCCTCTGAAATCGCACAGCCATGCTATTCCTTATACTGTACTCCATTACTTGTGAATACATATATACATACATATGTATATATATATATGTGTGTGTGTGTGTGTGTGTGTGTGTGTGTGTATAATTACAGTTGCCATTCTTATTGTTCAGCTTCAGCTTCAACTTTGGGTGTACAGCGCAGTGATCAGGCATCTACACAGTCCCTGAAGTGGTCTCCCTACTAAGACAAGTGTCCATCAGATACCCTACAAAATCTTTACAACATTATTGATTATATTTCCTAAACTGTTTTTTGTATCTCCACGGCAATCTTGTGGTTACCAATTGTGCTTTCTAATCCCCTCACCTTCTCCCTCATCCCCACCCCTCTCGCATCTAGCAACCCTCAGCTTTTCCTCTATGTCTCTGAGACTGTTTCTGATTAGTTTGTTCATTTATTCTATTCTTTAGATTCCACATATAAGTGAGATCATACTGTATTTGTCTTTCTCTGTCTGACTTATTTCACTTAGCATAATATTCTCTAGGTGTATGCATATCATTGCAAATGGTAAGATTTCATTTTTCTTTATGGCTGAGAAATACTGCATTGTATAAATGTACCACAGTTTCTTGATCCAGTCGTCTACCGATGGGCATTTCGGTTTTTTCCACGTATTGGCTATTGTGAATAGCGCTGCAATAAACATAGGGGTGCATAAATTTTTTTGAATTAGTGTTTTGGATTTCTCTGGATAGATACCTAAAAGTGGAATTGCTGGATCATAAGGTAATTCCATTTCCAGGTTTTTGAGATACCTCCATACTGTTTTCCATAGTGGCTGCACCAATCTGCAATCCCACCAGCAGTTCACAAGGGTTCCCTTTTCTCCACATCCTGGCCAGCACTTGTTGTTTGTTGATTTATTGATGATAGCCATTTTGATTGGTGTGAGGTGGTATCTCATTGTGATTTTTATTTGCATTTCTCTAATAATTAGTGAGGTTGAGCATTTTTTCATATGTCTGTTTATCATCTGTATGTCCATTTTAGAAAAATGTCTCTTCATATCCTCTGCCCATTTTTTAATTGTACACCTGAAATCTATGTAATTTCGCTAAGAATTGTCACCCCAATAAATTTAAAAAAATTAAAAAAAATTTGGAGATGACCAATTCCTAGTATATCATGATGAACAAATAGAATGAGACCCCACGCTGGAGCCCTTCCCTACAGGAAAGCAAGCAGTACCTGCTACAAATCCACAGTGGGACCCTGATACAGCTATGGGAAACTGGCAGAGAAAACACTGTCTGGCATGCATTTTAGAGGGTCTGAGGAGAACTAGGACTAAGCCCATCAATTATTCAAAACTATCTAGAATTAGCCAGAATTCAGAAGAAAATCCCTCAGCCATTTTAGAAAGACTCAGGGAAGTCCTAATCAAGTTCACTCCTATTGGGCCAGACTCCCTTGAAGCAGAAATCCTTTTAAAGGATACATTTATAACTCAGGCTGCCCCAGATATCCGCAAGAAATTACAGAAATTGGCCATTGGTCCCAAAGGGACCTTGGATCAGTTACTCAGGATAGCCAACATTGTCTTTTACAGTTGGGAGCAGGAGGAAGCTCAGGACAAGGAGAGGAGAATAAGAAAAAAGGCGGAGGTATTAGCGGTTGCCTTACAGACCACAACTCCACAGGGTACCTGAGGAAAGTCTGACTGCCACCATTGTGGACAGTCTGGCCACAGGCGAAGGGAATGTCCACGGCGACTAGAGCCCACTCGGAGACCTCTGCGGTCCTGTCCCATTTCTAAAGGAGATCACTGGAAGTCAGACTGTCTCAGGAGGCCTCCCCACCTGGGACCAGCCTCTCCCAGCTGGACCCCTGCTCGCGACTGATGGGGCCAGGGGCTTCTACCAATGGCTCCCTCATCCCATTTCACTATTGGGACTCCCGAGCCCCGGGTAACCCTAGAAGTAGAAGGAAAATCCATTGATTTCCTTCTAGACATGGGAGCCACTTTCTTTGTCCTCCTCTCCAACCGAGGGAGGGACCCTCTCCAATCGACATGTTACTATCCACGAAGTAACAGGCAAACCAATTACTAAATATTTCTCTCAGCTCTTAGGCTGCATATGGGGTGACCTAATATTCTCCCATTCTTTCTTAATCATGCCAGACAACCCCACTCTTAGGAAGAGACATTATGACTGAGATGGGAACTATTGTTCTCCTGGCCCCTGGAAGTCCTCCTAGCTGCCTCTCGGTAATAGAAGCCAACATCAACCCTGATGTTTGGGCCACACAGGAGGTAGTTGTCTGTGCCTTAACAGACACCCTGGTACACATCCATCTTAAAGACCCCACTCTATTTCCTTACCATAAACATTGCCCTCTAAAACCCGAGGCACAGAAAGGACTTATACCAATCATTACCAATCTCAAACGACAAGGTATTCTTAGAGAATGCAGTATCCCTTGCAATACCCCTATCTTAGGAATTCCAAAACCAAATGGGAAATGGAGATTAGTTCAAGACCTCTGAGCCATCAATGAGGCAGTTATTCCTATACACCCTATAGTTCCAAATTCTTACACGCTCCTAGCCAAAATATCTGAGACTGACAGATGGTTCATGGTGTTAGATTTAAAAGATGCCTTCTTCTGCATATCTGTGCACCCTGACTCATGATATCTCTTTGCTTTGAAGGACCCCGAAAGCCAGACTTCACAGTTCACGTAGACGGTCCTTCCCCAAGGGTTTAGAGATAGTCCCCACCTCTTTGGACAGGCCCTCTCTAAGGACCTGTTAGAATTTTCTTATGACAGTTGCACGCTCTTACAATATGTCGATGATCTCTTATTATGTGCTCCGTCTGAAGACCTCATCAGCCCGGGCACCATTGCTCTTCTAAATTTTTTAGCCTCTAAGGGCTACAAGATTTCCAAGGTCAATGCCCAAATATGTCAGACTTCTGTCAAATATCTTAGGCTAATTACCTCTAAAGGGACTAGGGCCCTAGGAGAGGACAGGCTCCGTCCCATCTCCACGTATCCCCTACCTAAAACCCTTAAACAACTATGGGGCTTTCTAGACATCACCAGCTACTGCTGCCTATGGGTCCCAGGATACGGAGAAATAGCATAATCCTCTCTATCAACTGATTAAAGACACTCAGACTGCAAATACTCAGCTGTTTCTTTGGAGCTGAGGCAGAACAGGCTTTCAGCCTTTTAAAACAGGCTCCTTTAAGCACCCCAGCTTTAAATCTGCCCACAGAAAAATCTTTCCTTTATATGTAACAGAGAGAAAAGGAATGGCTTTAGGAGTCCTAACACAGTCCAAGGGACACTCACAACAACCGGTGGGCTATTTAAGTAAGGCACTGGACCTCTTGGTGTCAGCTGGCTAGTTTGCCTCCAGGCAGTAGCAGCAGCTGCTCTTCTGGTCTCCGAGGCAACCAAGCTTACAATGGGGCAAGACTTAACCGTTTATGCCCCTCACCATATTCAAGGACTATTGAATACTAATAACAGTCACTGGCTTACAGATAGCCACCTTCTACAGTATCAAGCTCTTTTATTAGAAGGTCCTGTAACCTGGATACAGATTTGCTCCACTCTTAATCCTGTACATTCCTTGCTGAGACGGAGGAAGGATTAACTCATAACTGCCAACAAGTTTTACTACAAACCTATGCCGTCAGAGCAGATTTAAAAGAAACACCCCTAGATAACCCAGATTGGATGCTTTTTACTGATGGGAGCTCTTTTATAGAAAATGGCATTTGGAGAGCTGGATATGCTATTGTTACTTTACATATTAGAAAATGCAAGCCTTCCGTCTGGAGCCAGTGCACAACTGGCTGACCTAATACAGTTAATAAGGGAAAGAGAGCCAATATACATACTGATTCAAAATATGCTTTTTTGGTGTTACATGCCCACTGCAGCATTTGGAAAGAAAGGTGCTTCCTAACAGCCAGTGGGTCACCCATCAAATATCACCAGGAGATGAACCACCTGTTACAGGCGGTACATTCTCCTCAGGAAATAGCAGTCATACACTGCAAAGGACATCAAAAGAGGAGTGATGAAATTTCTGAAGGCAATAGATTAGCAGATCAGGCAGCTAAAAATGCTGCCAAATTGGGTCTCAACCTTATACTAGCTCCTCTAGTTTGGGATGGGACTGTAACCCAAATTAAGCCCCAATATACTAAAAAAGAACAAGACTGGGCTAAGACCAGAGGTTACACTGCCCAACCCATGAGTTGGTTACAAGGGGAGGATGGTCGTTTACACCTCCCAGCTGCCAATCAATGGAAAGTTTTGAAAACTCTCCACCAAATCTTTCATTTAGGAAGGGACAAAACTTTACAAATGGCTCGAAAATTATTCACAGGAAAAGATCTTCATAAGACTATACAACATATTCTTATATCCTGTGAAGTTTGCCATAAGAATAACCCCCCACACACCCTGAGACACCCATAGGGATAGAGACAAGGCAAATGCCCAGGAGAGAATTGGCAATTAGACCTCACCTGTCGCATTCAGCATGGCAAGAGCAGTGGGAAGCAAGAAGGGCAGCGCAAGGTTAAGAAACACAGTAGACAAGAGTAGAGTACAGCGGGGCCAAAGGACTCAAGCCTCAAGGACTGAGCCTTGAATCGGGCTGTTAGTAATTATACAAGGAAGTAAAGTTTGATTTTCCCACGGTCCATGAGTCGTGTGGCCTGGCTGTTCTTCCGGAAAGCCCCCATTGTGCTCCAACATGTACTGTGCCTTCACACACACACATAACCCCAGGGGATGGAATCACTGTACTGAAACCAACAGATAGGAGAGCCTGACCGATATTATTCCATCGGTTCCCAGCTTTCTGGGACACTCCCCCAAGGAAGCTTTACCGACATTATTCCATCAGGTCTCAGCTTTCCGAGACACTTCCTGTGATGTCATGGGGAAGGCACGGAGAACAGACGGTTAGGCAGCTGTAAGGCAACACTCACCCATATGCCCAAGGCCAAAGGATATAAATATCTCCTAGTGTGGTTAGACATCTTCACCCACTGGGTTGAAGCCTTTCCTTGTAAAACAGAAAAGGCAATAGAAATAGATAAGGCCGTAATTATGGAAATTATACCTAGATTTGGCCTCCCCGAGTCTCTTCAAAGTGACAATGGGCCTTCTTTTAAATCCTCAGTCACTGAAGGTGTTTCTAAAGCCCTGGGCATAGACTATCATCTCCATTGTGCTTGGAGACCACAGTCTTCTGGTAAGGTAGAAAAGAACAATGAGATCATCAAAAGACATCATAGAAAATTATTACAAGGAACTAGTCAAAGTTGGATAACTTTACTCCCCATAGCTCTTCTTCGTATTCAAAATACTCAAATGAAGTGTGGCCTAAACCCTTTGGAAATGTTGTGTGGTAGACCTTTCCTAATCAACGATCTTCTGATTGATCGTGAGACTATAGAACTAGCTCAACACACAACTTCTCTGTCACAGTTTCAACAAGCCATCCAACAATTGTCAGAGACTCAGCCTTGAAGAGTTCCAAAACCCCTATTTTAACCAGGAGATAAAGTTCTTATTAAATCTCTACGCTCTCTGTCTCCTACACTAGATCCAGTATGGAAAGGACCTTCCACCATGATTCTCTCTACCCCCCACAGCAGTTAAAGTCCCAGAATTTGACTCCTGGATACACCACTCCCGGGTCAAGCCCTGGATAAGCTCACTCCCACAGTCAGAAGAGGAAGATACAAGTCCTACATATTCTAGTCAGCCTTTAGAGGACCTAAAACTTTTCCTCTGCTGCACAGATAAGTGCTCTAATGACCAAATTTAATTTTTTAAAAAGTATATTTGTGGATTTTCTTCTTCTAGCTAGCACTTTTATTCTTCTTTTTACTAGTGTGCCATCCTAGATTCGACCCCTTCTTTTTGTGGTTACTTGTCCTGGATAGATTTAGGAACGTGAATACTCTGTGTTGCCTTCCTAAGATATATTTTAATTGACCTTTGGAGATTCTCTGACTTTGCGAATACTACCTTTTAATACATCATGTTTCATTATCTAGTCTTTCTCCTTCTGACAATGCTTCCAAAAGAGACTCAAGAGAGCCCCATACCTTTCCAGGGAAATGAAAACTTATAGGTTTATTTAGCCAAACACATAATGAATGTATCCAGCTTTTGCCTTGAAGGAGGAGCTCATGTACAACAAACTTTCACCTCCTGTTTAGCAGGAGCTTGCATCCCCTTAAAACATACAAAAAACTACACCATCTTTCACTTTATTGATAAATCCATAACATACTAGAATATTTAAAACTGGGGTCCCATCAACACCCAAAAGGACAGATGAATGTTTTCTTTACAGGTAAGAACCGTAACGCTAGCTGACCAATGTGTTGTTTTCACTGGCTGCTCCAGAAAATGTTTTAATCTTTCAGCCACTTACAGCCTAAATTGTAGCTCCACCACTTTTATGAGTTCTGTTAATGACCATGTCAAATTGCCAGCTGGATGGTTTCTCATTTGTGGAAGGGTTGACTACTCTTATGTTCCAGCTTGCAGTACTGGGGGACCGTGCTCTCTTGGATGATTAACTGTTTTTCCCCCCAAAAGCCCCATCAAGGTATTGCAGAGAGCTCACTTTAGATGCTAGCTGCAATGGTGATGTACATTTATTCAACCCAGATGAATATGTATCTTTATCTCTTTTTGTGGTACCTGCTATGACCATTGCCCTAAATGTAGAAATTAGTCACATGGCTTGCTCAATGGCAAAGGCCCTGAATGCTACTTCACAGACACTTCGTGCCATGGGACAAAAGTTAGGACAGGTCAGAGAAACAGTTCTCGAAAACAGAGCTGCCATAGACTACCTACTCCTCAAACATAATCAAGGATGTGAACATTTTAAAGGATTATGCTGTTTCAAACTTTCTGACAATTCTTAGATAATTGAGAATAAAGTTCAACAAATTCATAACCTAGTTTCCAACATTAAACAGCGGACAGGATTTTTCAGCTTGGATCTATCCTTGCTTACTTCTTGGCTTCCTAGCTTGATGAGACTTAAAGAAGCTTTTCTAATTTTTCTTCTATTCATTATTATAGGAATTACTTCATGCTGCTCTCTGCAGTGTATCTCAGCTTGCAGACCAGCCCTCCAGTGGCTACGATGGCCTGGGAAACAACGCTGTCCCCATTTGAAACTGTTCATCTACCAGGGTCCTTTAGACAGACCTCTGGACGAGCCCTAGCTGCTGGTCCCTTTATGCTCCTCCTCAGCCCGAAGCAGCCAGAGCAGTCATCATCCCCACTCCTTAAAGGCAGTTAGGATTTCTTCTTCAGAAGGAGATTGAGGCAGGTTAGTTAGTATAAAATCAGGCAGTTAGAAATTCCTGTTAGTCCTTGGTAGACTAACAGAACTTACCCATACCAGGGCAACCATACCAGGACAACTGTACCAGGGCAAAAATACCATCATTCATGCTCTGGGGCAACTGAGTTGTTTCCAAGGTCTCCCCCAGGCTGAGCAGTAGAGCCAGTCTGGGAAACATTGTATCCATAGGCACGCACATCCCCCCCCCCAGGTAGAAATAAAGGTATATAAACAAGCTTTTTGCCTCAGCTAGTGGGCATCCCAGTTTCGCGTTCCCCCTCCGAGTACCCCTCCTGCTCGGGAGCTGTAACTTTTTGCTGGCTATAATAAACTTTCTTCCTGGGCAACTCTGTGCCTCTCCCTGGTCCATGTATCCATTCTTAGGCTCCACGACACTACAAAGCCAGCATACATTAAGGAACATGCTACATCAGCTTGGCGGGGGAGGGTTGGGTTATCACTTTATGAGGGGTTTAAATGTCTAACTATTATGTTGCTTTGTACACCTAAAACTAATTACAAAATTTAAAAAAATAAAATAAAAATTAACTTGTATTTCAAAATATAGACAACTGCACTAGAAAATGTAAAATGGTCAGGTCTTGCTTCTATAATACCATAGGTGTGTATAGTTTGTGTATATTTGCAATTCTTTTACCATAAAGGTCTTACCTTAAAAAAAAAGGCTATAACAAGAGACAAAGAAGGACCCAGTGATCCCACTTCTGGGTATTTATCTGGAGAAATTCAAAATGCTACTCTGAGGGGACATGTTCATCCATATGTTCATTGCAGCATTATTTACAATGGCCAAGATATGGAGGCAGCCTGGGTGTTCATTGATGAATGAATGGATAAAGAGGATAATGGAATATTGCTTGGCCATGAAAGGGAATGGGTTTTTTCCATGTGTGGCAGCATGGAGGGTATTGTGTTGAGTGGAGTAAGTCATGTAGAGAACGACAGGTGCAATGTGATTTCATTTATATGTAGAATCTAAAGAATAAAATAAACAAACAAGAGAGAAACAAACTCATAGATACAGAGAACATTTCGTTGGTTGCCAGATGGGAGGGGTGTGGGGGGCAGGGTGAATAAGGGGAGGAATTAAGTAGTACAAACTGGTAGTTACAAAATAGTCATGGGGATGTAAACTATAGCTTAAGGAATATAGTCAATATTGTAATAACTATGTATGGTGTCAGGTGGGTACTACATTTATTGAGGTGATTAGTAAGTTATATAAATGTTTAATCACTATGTGGTACACCTGAAGCTAATATAATATTGTATGTCAACTGTAATTGAAAAATAAAATAATTATTAAAAAAGAAAACCCATAAACATACATAAAAAATACATAAAAACAAATCTGTTTAGGAAATCTGAACCTTGGCTATATGTCCATAAAGTAAGATAAAATCGGGTCCCTGGTAATTTCTATGGAATAAGAACATATATAGACCCTGGCTATGTCCTTACAATAAAACCAAAAATGAAGCCTTATCAAGGCACTCCTGGCATTCTTTGGCTTGTGACAGCATTAACTCCAATCTCTGTTTCCATTTTCACCTCCATACCCCCATCCTTTCTCTTTTAGGAACACGAGTGATTGGATTTGACCCTAAATCCAATATGATCTCATCCTAAGATTCTTAACTTAATTAGATCTGTAAAGACAGCTACATCCAAAAAAGGTCACATTCACAAGTACAAGTGGTTAGACCTTGGGCATATATTTCTGGGAAACACTTCAACCCACAAAATGTCCCTGGAATAAGAAGAAAATAGGAAGCACGGTGTATCTGTGTGTGTTTCAGTAGTTTGCCGTGCATAATGTGCACCCTCGTTTTTGGCCCAAACTTTCTGGGGGTAAAAAATCTTTCATCTTAATTTTTTAGTTCAAATTTTTATTTTTTTACATTTAGGTACTTGTTTTTTGTATTATAAAGGAATTTTAGCATTTATTTTTTAACATATTATGGTACAAGAAATTTTATGTAACAAATAATTACAAAACACAATGACAGATATAAGGTACAAGAAATTTTATGTACCGGTAACAAATTTATGATATTTACACATCATACAAAGCCAAGAAGTCTTCATTGTTGCAAGCTCGTAGTAAGTTCAACAAAACTGATTATCATATTGCAGGGTATTATTTTGCATGCGGATATTGTTATTGGTTTCTAGAGTTACACTTTTAACTCATAAGCATAAATGGAAAACTTAAAAACATTTACATAGATACGGAATTACTACTACCAATGTATAATGTGCATCCTTATTTTGCCCTCACAAATTTGGACAAAAAAGTGCCCATTATACACGGCAAAATATACAGTAGTTTCCTATGGTTACTACAACAAATTACCACAAACTCAGTGGCTCAAAATAACAGAAATTTATTTTCTCACAGTTATGGAAGCCAGACATCCAAAGTCATTTTCACTGGACCATCCCTACACGAGCTCTAGGGGAGAATCTGTTCTTTGCCTCTTCTAGTTTCCACTGGCTGCTGGCATTCCTTGGTTTGTGATCACATCATCCCAATCTCTGTTTCTGTGATCATGTCACCTCTTACTCTTTTGTCTGCATCATATTTTCCTCTGGCTCCCTCTTATAAGGCTACATGGATGTGCAACCTGGAGATTCCAGGATGATGTGTCCATTTCAAGATCTTGACCTTCATCATATCTTCAAAGTCCTTCTTTGCCATGCACGGTAATGTTCACAAGTTCCAGGGGTTAAAGTGTGTATATCTTTTGGAGGGCCATTATTCAGTCTATCACATTGTGGATTACAGGGAAATAGGAGGGCTGATTATTTCCATGGAATAAGGAGAAAACTTGGATATTGGTCTAGTCCACATAATAGGAAAAACAGGAGACCTGGTTATATTTACAAGATAAGATGAAAACAGGAGATATGATAATATCTGTGGATTAAAGGAAAACAGGGACAATGATTTTTTTTCCATGACATAAGGGGAGAACACGGGTCCTGGTCATATCTCTGGAAAAAGGGAAATGGACACATCCAAGAAAATGGGGGGAAATAGGAGGCCCATCAATTTTATGCTTACAGAGAATATAGGTGTCCAGGTCATGTTCATGGAATAAGGAAAAAAATAGGGCTCTGGTTATACCTATGTATAAGGATAAAATGGGGGCATGTTCATGGACTTAGGGCAAAATAGGAGTCCTGGTCATGTCCATGGAATAAGGGGAAATGTGGAGCCTGGTTAACTGAAAAATAGGGAGCCATGGCATAACTGAAAAATATGCAGCTGTGTAATATCCATGAATTAAAGGGAAAATATAGGAGGACAGATTATTTCTATAGACTAGGGGGGAAATAGCGGTTTTGGTCATATCCGTATAATAAGGGGAAAATAGGGGGCTGGTCATGTCTGTGGAATGAGGAGAAAATAAGATTCCAGTAATGTTCATTGTAGAAGGGGGAACAAGAAGCTTGGTTAAGATCATGGAATAAAGAGAAAATAACTGGCTTCATTATACCCATAGAATAAACTGTGAGGAAAGCCAGCAATTTGATGTCCATAAAATGAGGGAAACCAGGGGGCCCATCATGTCCATGGAATATGGTAAAAATAAGGGGCCTGCCTATGTCTATGAATTAAGGGAAAAATATGGAACCTGATAAAATCCATGGAAAGGGAAAATATTAGGCCAGATTATTTCCATGCAATAAGTAGAAAATAAGGTGCCAGTGTCCAGGTAACAAGGGGAAAGTAAGAGACCTTATTAAGTCCACAAAATAAGGGAAACAGCAGAATGTCCTGATCATGTCCATAGAATAAAAAGAAAATACAAGACCTCATTATGTCCATAAAAGAGGAGAAAAATAGAGACTGTGACTATATTCATGCAATAGGGGGAATGGGGACCCTGGCCACGACCATGGAATATAAGAAAAGCCCTGACTGTGTACATGAAAGAGGGGAAATAAGGACTGGCTTGTCCATGCATGAAGAGGAAAATATTCAGCTAATAACATCCAAGGAAAAGTATGAGGTCTGATTGTTTCTATGGAATAAAGGTGAAATAGAAAGCCCTAAATGTCCAGGAATAAGAAGAAAATTGGAGACATGAATGTGCCCAGGGAAAACATATGGCCTGGTTAAATCCATGAAATAAGGAAGAAATAGGGAAAATAATTACATCCACTTGATAGGAAAAACAGGGAACCTGGTCATGTCCATGGAATTTGGGAAAGTAGGGTTTCTGGACATTTTCATGGAAAAGGGGAAAATCAGGAACATGTTTATGTCTAAGAAATAACAGTGAACTAGATGCCCTGGCTCGTCTATGGCCTGGTGAAAATAAGGACCTATTTATTTCCATGAAATGATAGGAAAATGTGTTGCCTGGTTACAGCCATGAACTAAGAGGAAAATAGGGAGCCCAGCTATTTCCATGCAGTAAGGGTAAATTAGGAAGGCAGGTTATGGTCACAGGAAAAGTGAAACATAGGAGCCCTACTCCTTTCAATAAAAGAAGGGGGGAATAAGGGCCCTGGTTACAGCATGAATTGCAGGAAAAATAGGGCCTGCATACATCCATGGAACAAGGAGTGATAGGAGGGAGGAAGTGCAACAGGGCAGAGGAAACTTTTGGTGATAGATGCTTTCATTGTATGTGTCGTGGCATGGAATTAACTCCTGGTCATTCACAAAAGGTGAAAGCATTCATAGACTGCAAAGGAAGTTTTTTATTAAAGTTAGGGCAGAGAGAGAATGCCCACGGCAGTGTCTAAAGATGACGGCTGCCTCGGTTAGTAAGGAGAAAAACACTGGCAGGAGTTGGGGTGGGGGTCACCTGGGCAGAGTCCAGACAGAGTCTGAGAGTGGACAGCTGCTGAGACAGAGGTGAGAGAGAAATACTGGCAGACTCCTTTGCCAGGGTAGAGCCTGATGGGCAGCTGCACCTAACTTCAGGTTTGCTTTTTCTTATATAGGGGGAGTGAGTTAGGCAGGTCTGAGGGCTGGTCAGGCAGGTTTGAGGGCTGACATTTTTCCTGGGGTCTGCTCTGTTTGAAGACTATGTTATGTCTGGACTCTGAACTTGGCCTGGGACTTTAATAAAGTCCCAGTAAAAACTTCAAAAAGTTGTAAATTGGATTCCAGTGTCTGGGCATCTGAGGATTAAGAAATTGGTCTTTAAAGGTTAGAATGTTGTTAATTAATGAGGTATGGGTTTACTTCAGAAATGGAACAGAGTTCTTCAGTTAATCAGTGAGTGAGGGGAGAAACAAAAAGAAAACAGATGAATATCAGGATGGATCAAACTGCAAACAAATCTAATTATAGGTAGCTAGATAGCGAGCTATGTGGTGAGTTAAACTGCAAATTAGCTAAGTGCGTTATTGATTCCCTGAATTTCATTCGTACAATATGGATCGTAGTGATGATTTCATGATGACACATTTGTCAAAACTCATCAAATTGTGCACTTTAAATGTGTGCAGTTTATGGTATGTCAATTGTACCTCAAGAAAGCAGTTTGGATGGATGGATGGATGGATGGATGGATGGATGGATGGATGGATGGATGGTTGGATGGACAGGTGGATGGATAGAGAGGTAGACAGATAGACAAATGAAGGGTGTGCAGGAATAAGCACAACGCTTCCGATGGAATAAACACTTGGCCTGGTGTCCCCTTCCTGCTGCCACTGTTCCCCTTTTCATGACTAGTACCTGGGGCACTGAGTGAGAAAAGTCTACTGTTGGCCAGAGCCCCACAGAGGCAAGTCTGAGAAGAGTAAAGCCTGCACTGCAGCCCTCCCACCTTCCTGTGCCCAGGCTACCTTCTCAACAGCAACCATTCCACCCAGAGGAAGATGGTTTGCCCTGCTGGTAGTTTGTTTCTTAAGAAAGAAGAAGCATCTTTCCCAAGAGCCCCACAAACCTGGCCTAACTCACAGGCTCATCCTGGTAGCAGGGATACTGCTGGACCAGTCATGGTGGCAAGTGGGTAGGATTTATCTCAGGTCAGCCCGTGGCTATGTGGTGTGCGAGTGAGGTGCTGGGGTCCCAAAGGAGCCCTTCTATGAGCTACACACTTTCCCGGTTCTGCCTGTTGTCATCCAGTCAGGCTGCTCCCAGGGGAAAACAAGCAGGAAAGAAAGGGAGAATGTGTCTTATTACTGCAGGCAGTAAGTTTGTGCCTATATGGCTGAGAGGTCTGAAGACCAGTTTCCTCGCTGTGGGTTTCAATTCACTGCTTCCTCCTACCTTGTCATTGATTCCCCTCCCCCACTCGAGAGGAACTTCTCAGGCTCCTCCTTGACCCCAGAACTCTCTGGCCTGCACAGATCACCCATCAGCCTGGTTAAAACCATTGGTCTTCACGTTATACTTGGAAAGTTGCAGTGGGGTGCCCTTGCTCACCAAAGTAGGAAGGCACCTAGAGGTCATCCAGCAGGTAAGAATCCATGCCCTAGGATGCCGGGCAAGTTTTGGTACAGGTAACTGGATAGAGCATCCCCTGCCCAGATAACAGCCCTGACATCCAGGCTGGTCAGTCCTAGTCTTGCTGTGGGACCTGGGTAGGCCGTGAGGGTGGGAGAGCTAGATAACAAGGCCAGATATGGGGCAGCCTCTCCACTGTTGTTTAGCAGTTGCTTCACTTTCTAAGTCTCAGTTTCCTCGTCTGTAAAATTGGTATAATAGTAAAGACTTCCGAAGATTGTGAGGATTAAATTATAAAAGTTACAAAAGTGCCAAATACAGTGCCTGGCACACAGGGCTCAATGGTGTCAGTTATTTCAACAAGAAGGGGGACCTCCCTTAGCAGCAATGGAGGTGAAGCAGGTGCAACTGCCCTGGGGTTTCAGGCTATTTCCTGTGAACTCCCGCCTCTTGCTCTCTTTCCACCCCCATTGCCATTGACAGCATCACAGAGGGACGGAAATAAGGGTCAGGGTGTGACCCTCTCTTCATGAGCCTATGTCTGCTATTGTGCATTTCTCCTCACTCTCAGAGAACAAATAAGCCCTTGCAAACAAGGGGACTGACCTCAGTTGAATTCTTCTCTCCACCCTCTATTGTTTTTCTTTTGTAGCACTGTTTGATAAGCTCTTCTTTGTCCCCTAAATAGTGCTGCTCTGAACTACTGACCAGGATATAACCCAGGCAGGAAGTAAATTTGTCTGAGATCCACTCTACTTCCAGAAACCTTTCACAACCAGTCCATCAAGGAGCAATCTTCAATCTGGGAAACTGCCAGAGTACTCTCCCAAGGGAGGTGCTGGGGAGCATTGCCCAGGCTGCCAGCAGCAGCCCCCATTGCAGCCCCGAGCCCCCTTCCCTGGGGCTGCAGAAGAAAGATGTGACTGACCTTCGCTGGAAATGCCCGCTAGTTCCAGGGAGCAGGCCAGCTGCAGGCACAGAATGTTAATAGTTATGAGATGGTACTACAGATGCCTTATACTGGCACAGCCCCAAAAGGCCCAGTGTACATTTTCTCTTTCCAGACAAAGAAACCTGAGAAATCACGAGGCTCAGAAAGTCAGAGATGTCACAGGAGACCGGACATTCTCACTGTTTGTGTAGGACTCTCACCTGGGGATCAGAGACAAATAAGGACACCGAGGATGGAGGGGTTTATTGGCAGGCCATCGTCCTCATGCAGCCTTTGGTCTCCTTTCTGCAGATATTTTTCATAACACAGTACAGGTTTTCCCCACTCTAAGGAAGTAGAGCATTACCATAAAACCTTACATAAGCAGAAATGGCATAAAGTGAAGAAGCAATTACTATTAATTTATATGGAAAAATTTGGGAGCATTTCCAGACCACAAAATAACCTACCAAACCACACCACACAACACATAAAACCTAAAATGACACTAACATGTAGTAAAAGTAGGAAAGCTATAATAAATACGCTTTTTACACTCCCATCAATCATTCAAGCAATAGACTTTCCACTTTACCCATTACTGGATTCTACCAAAAGGAGACCACTTTGCCCTGGCAGAACCAATTGTAACCTGGGCAGCTTTCAAGATGCTTTCTCTCTGAATGTAAATAGTATGAATAGGGGACGCAGGCAAGTTCAATGCACAGTGTCTTTATTTCATTCACCACAATTGAAATATTTAATGATGTCTAGTTTTACACTAAAGGTAACACTTGTAAGAGTTCTCTTAGACTTTTCTAATACCTTAGGACACATTTTGCTAACCGACGCATAAAATAAATCGAGATAAATCACAATGCGCACAGTTCAAAGACTTGATGCTGAGATGCTGAGTGTAGTTCGTGGGGAAGGAGCGTGGTAAGGCCACTCTCGCTGCTCAGGGTGCACGCTGCCTATATAATGGCTCCTGAAAAACAAATATTGAAGCTTTTTGCCTTTTTTGCATAAGTGAAAATCCTCTTTGGATTTCTTTCTGTTAGTGAAAATGAGTACTAATGTAGGACTTTCATCAAAGCAAAGTGGCTATAATGCAAACTTTGGAAAAGAGATACTTGATTTGGTTTGCCAGCTCCTAACCAGTCTACTCCCTTTAAAGAGCCATCAGATCCCATTTTGAAAGCAAATAAAAAGCACAGAGGTTCTGCAGGGCTGCGCTCCTGCTTCTAGTTTCCCTATCTTTCTATTTTTGTGTGAGCAGACATGCTCTCGAAGCAATAAACAACCAAGACTTCATTGTGACTTTCAAATCTTCAAGCTCTTGGCTCATTTTTCTATTTGGTTGTTTGTATTCCACTGAATTGTAGGATTTCTTTATCCTTAATCATAACTATTATGGGGTATACTCATATGTGCTGCAAATATCTTTTTTCTGAATTATGGTTTTATCTTTTCATTTGTGTTATGCTATGTTGGTGAAAAGAAATCTTTAATCTTAATGGAGTGAATGTATCATTTTTTTCCTTATAATTTGCAGTTTTGAGGTCTGATTTAGGAAATCATGGTAATAAAGCTACTGCCCTGTATTTTTATTTAAAACTTCTAAAATTTTTTTTTTTTTTTTTTTTTTTTTTTTTTTTTTGTTGAGAGCCCGCTGGCCCATGTGGGAATCGAACCGGCAGCCTTCGGAGTTAGGAGCATGGAGCTCCAACCGCCTGAGCCACCGGGCCGGCCCCTAAAATTTTTAAAGTTTAGCATTTCACATTTATGTCCATAACCATCTAGATTTTTGTGCATGGTGTGTTTGCTAATGTTTTGTTTAGAATTTTTGTATCCACGTTCATGAGTGAGACAGGCCCAAGATTGCCCTTTCTCATACTGGCCTTTTCTGGTTTGGGTTTCAAGGTTATATTAGCCTCACACAATAAGTTGAGGAGCATTTCAGTCAGGGTTCCTTAGTAAACAGAGGCACCCTTGCAATAGGAGGATTTATTTACAGGGGGATTTACAATGTTGCAGGTGTAAGGGGACCCTGGGCACAGGGCCATCATATGCAGCTAGAGGCCCCCATGCTAGCACTCTTGAGCCTGAAGGATGAGGGCAGCCACCTAGGAGTCAGGAAGCCTCAGCCAATCCGCTTATGGAAGAACCAGGGAACAAATACCATGACCCCAGTCACCTTTTGCCCTCTACCTCACTCTAGCACCCTGTTTGGCCAAATGCAACTGTCAGAGGGTGCAGATGCCCCACTGATGGAGTCCACACAGGCCAGTGTTCTGGGGCAGCACAGAGAAGGGTATGAGTGGGAATGAGGGGCAAATGAATGATCCAGCACAGGGAGATTTCCCTTTGTCTTAATTATCTGGAAGAGTTGCTAATTTTTTACTTTTTTGTCCATTTATTTTAGGATTGGGAAAGGGAGATTCTTTGATCTGACTTCATTTAATTTTCCTTATCCAGACACCCTTCCAAAGTACAGTCGATTCTGTCATTGCAGATTCAATGGGTAAAGATTCGATAGGAGTACATATGCATAAAAAATGAAAACAGTCTTGGTAGTTAGAAATATGGGTGAAATTTTTCCCCTAAAATTTCTTTTAATGTAACATTAAATAATAAGATGAAAGGAAATCAAAAGACAGTCTAGAAAATAGACGGTTTTTCCCTTTGAGCCATTGTGCATTTCAGAATCATAACTTCAAGAATAGAAAAGGTCTTAGAATATATCATAGAAATAAGTTGCATCATCTTTGTTTTTATGCCCTCTGCTATATTTAAAACCATCAAGTTTCCAAATATTTGTGGAATTTCATATCAACTAACGAAAAGAATAACATTAATTGACATTAATATTATTTTTTCATAGGTATTTATTTTAACTTAATTTACCATTGTCTAACAGATATTTGTGTATATTTAATTTTATCTTTTGCAGCTCTTTGGTCTAAATTTTATAAAATAATTTCTTAAGGAAATGCTAAATAATATTAACAAAGTTACCTTTAGAAATATTTCTAGCAATTTTGACATGGTATGAATATGAAATGTCTCAAACACACACACATATATATAAACTAATGCCGTTTAGAAAAGTTAAAAAAAAGTATTTGTAATAAAAAACTCTTACCTAATTATTCCTCTGAAGTTTCTCATTCAAATACCCCTGGGTTTTGCAAGTCAATGAGGAAAATGAAAAGAACTACTATAAACAGAATAATTAAATTCTATACTTAAAGTTACACAAAGTACAGAAGCCCAACCTCAACAACATGAATAGAGAACATTCATTTTCATAAATTCATTACTTTAACATTTTTGGATGAAGAACCTTCTGGAATGGCTTCCTTTCTTCCCTGCCTTCTAACAGGAGTACACTGGACGAGCCTTGGCCTTGTCTGGATGTCTCTGAGCAACTTTTATGTTGCAGACAGAATTGAGCCTGAGATGTCATTGAAGGAGCCAGCTGAAAATGGATAAGAGCCCCTCGGCCAGCTCAGAGGCCTCAACTTCACAGCTTTGTCAATACAACCAGAGTGGACCAAGGTGGGCACTGACATCCTTGAACCTAATTGTGGTGGTTTTACAACATCTGCAAATCCTTTGAGACTCTCCTCTTTAATACAGGTGAGCTTGCATGATTTGCTTCAGGGAAGCAGAAGTGATGATACCTTGGAACTTTGAGGATTAGGTTATAAATCTTTATATCCTCTGTATCCAGGAGTTACCTAGCTCCGCGCCCCCAGCACCTTTGGAGCCCTGGACACCACATGAGACTAGAGAGAGATGCAAAGAGCCTTGGTTACTCCCACCTTTTGAATCTTCTCATCCCAGGCACCAGGCGTGTGAATGAAGTAGCCCAAGCAGACCACAGCTCCAGCTACCATTTGACTGAGAAGCCCTATGTAAGAACCACCCAGCTGAGCCCAGTCAGCCCCTAGAAGCACAGGTGACAATAACGATAAATGATTGTTGTCGTTTTACACCACTAAGTTAGAGTGGAAACTGGAACCCTAAGTAAAGTTATCCATAGATAAGAATGCCGATTTATAAATTTGTAATGAACACCATGATGTCCATGGGGACCAGAACACACCTATTGGTCCTCAGTGCATACTCTCCCTGTCTTAGTTTGTGTCCTCCCAGAAGTAGACCTTGAGATAAGAATTCTAGTGAAAGCAATTTATTGGAGGTGACACTGGGCATCACCAGTAGGGGTATGGGGTCACAGAAGAGAAGGAGGCCAAAAAAGGGTACAGAACAAGCCAGTTTCTACTGTCAGCAACTAGAGCTCATTCCCACTGGGACCTCCGGGAGAGTGTAGAATATTGTTCAGAATCATCCCAGCAGATGGGTATTTATCCTCCAACTTCTCAACAGTCATTGATTGAGGGCTGCTCCCAAGAGGCAGAAAGCCATTAATTCCCATATTAATGAAGTTAATTTACCACCCCTTCCACTTACCCCTCTAGCATTCAAGCGGAGAAGACTGGAAGTCCAAAGAGAATTCTCAGGAGAATTGCAAGTGCTGGCCGTTGGGACAAGGAGGCATGGGAATATTAAGTGCTAGTCATGGTCAGAAGTTTCCTACTGATTTTGGAATCAGAAGGAGAGGAGGAGGGTGACACTAAGTCAACTTAGTAACTGGTAGCTGCTGTTGCACCATTGAGTAGTGAGAGCTAGCTGCACTCAGCTACATTGCAGGCACTCACCCAGTGCACTGGGTACCTGTGCTGGACAGTGAGCACACCAGCCCACGCAATCCTGGAGATGCACTGCATTTGTACCCACTGCACTCTCCATTGGTGCCAGACTCCACACAGGACTCTCTCTGCACCACACTCCTTCTATGAGCACATGCAGATGGATGGCCACACCTTGTTTTCCATGTAGGTCTGATCCTGCCTCTCTTAGAGCTGCATGTTCTCAAGTGGCTTCAGCCTTGCCTTTGCAGACCACCTCTCAGGATGGGTAGTTGAACACTTGACATTCCAATCTAGCTTCTGTGTGTTCACTCAGTCTGAGTGTCTGTGTCCACCCTGATCTGCTCATAGGGAAAAGCCAGAGATTCTGTTTGGTTTTGCCTCGTTCTGGGTACAGGGTCTTTCTTTCCTGCTCCATCTTCTCAGAAACTGTCTGAAGACTTTTCCCTTTTTCTTTGTCTCAGTGTCCAGGCCTGCTGAAAGGCATAGGTGTACAGACCAGCATTGTCTATTAGAACCTTGTGCAATGACAAAAATGTTCTATATTTGTGCAGTCCAATATGGTAGCCACTAGTTATATGTAGCTATTGAGTAGTTGAAATGTGGCTAGTGTGACTGAGGAATGAAATTTTACATTTCATTTCATATTATTTGATTTAACCTTAAATGGCCACCTGTGGTGAGTGGCTACCATCCTAATCAGCACAGGTGTAGATCCATGGATCCTTTGGATATACTCTGGGACCAGCGTCTACTTAAGGGTCTCATTTCCTCTCTATTCCACACCAGAGCAGGAGCAGGTCTCCTTTTGCCTCCTCCTGCAAGGATTCCTCATCTATTTCTCTAGTCCTTACTCTGTGAGGTTTGTCTCTCTGCTCTGTCATCTCCACCCACCTACCATAGCCACTGGGATAAGAAAACACTTGCCCTACACAACAATTAAGGTTTGAAGTTTTTCGCTAAATCTGATAGATAGCGTGGGGTGTGGGTTGGGAGAACGGTGGGAGTGCCTGTAGGTTTCCTGTGAGAAAGAAATGGGGGAAATATCAGGAAACGTAAAAAATGTCAACATATACTTTTGCAACCCTTAACTGCAAGTTCTAGTTTAGAGGAGGCAGTTAATTCTATCTCCATTTTAGTTGACTACAGATTTGAAAATCTAGAATTGTAAGCTTTAAAATAGTCATGGACAGGTATTTCCAACGCTAGGAAATACTGATACAAAAAGCTAGTGGCTTAGGAATCAGTATTTCTTGGAGTTTCTGCATTGAGCTAAGTCTGGGAACTGCTTTAATCAACAAACTGATGCTGCACTTCAGAGCTTTTGAGTTGGCCCCACTCTACTAAGTCCCCATGGACTGCTCTGCTTTTCAAATTCTTATGTCCACTTTTTTCAGTTTTCTTCTTTACTCCTGCATTTACTACCACTTCCAATTTCCTTCCCTTTTCTTTCCCCATACTGCTCCAAAAGTTAGAATAATGCACGTAATAATAGTAAATAAACTCTGCCTTAAGATCGGAGATTTCCTTCTATCTCTAGAGTGTCCTGCAATGCATAAACTGTGATATTTGCTTTAGTTATCTTTCTCTCTAGGAGTTTGGCCCTTCTTGCCTTGCTCTCTAAGGGCAAACTACATTTTCTTAGATATATTTTGTGTGCCAGTGCCCACCGTGTACTTATTAATAGTTTGAAATTGTCACAAGTTCTCATTTGGCAGTGATTTTTATATTTGCTTCACCAGCTCTGCTTTAGCATTGCCAAATGTAATGGTCTAGACTTTGCATTAAAAAAATAATAACTACTTCTGGGACAGTTCTGGAAATGTTTGGCACATGATTAGCATCTATCTATGGATACTTCTCTTAAGAGATTAGAATTCTTCCTGGCATGCAGGAATTGTGTCCCAGGAGACCCACCCCCTATGGCCAGCATTATGTAAAGGATAAGACAGCTCAATGGCAAACATCCACCAAAAAGAATTCAGTCAATAAAAAGTGGAGTATGTATATATTGCATATATGCAACTTATTATAACCAAGGAAGAGAGGACCAACAGAAGGTTGCAATATGGGAAGCCTGAAAAATAACTCTGAATTTATATTGGGGGAAATGATACATTCTTAAATGTCTTGCTCTGGAAATAAAAATGGCTCTTTCTGCCAGCTGTTGCTTGTGGGTGGGTGGACACTACACATTTAATGAAGTTGTTTTCTGTGGCTGCTGTCCATACCTGTAGAGAAGTTTAGAGTTTTTTGAGCCAAACTGATGACAATTGCTAGGAAGCAAAATTTCAATGGGTTAATAAAACTCCAGAGAATGGCAGTTTTTCAGCTTATTTTATTAGATCAAAGGAGGAGATGTAAGGAGGGTTACACGAAATCCATTGGAGGTAGATTAAGGGGGTGGGAGAAAGCAAAGAGGGGAAATCTCTGGGATTGGTTAAAAGGGAGAGACACATACTTCTTTTACATTGGTACAGGATAGTTAATAATTAACATTATACAGCACTTAGAGATGGTATTCTGGGAACAAGAGAACAATGAGGGTTCTGTCTGGTGCGATGGACTGTGTCCTGAGGGGTCTGGAAAACAGGATTGGTCTGACATTCCAAGGGTATGTTATCTTAGATACACAACGACAGTAGGCTCACTTAAGATAAAGATTGGCCTTTGTTTGTCAAGGAAAGTACTGGCCAAGGATGTGACTACTCACCATGACCCCTTTTAATTAGTAATTTTTTTTATGTTTAGACCATCCTATATGGTTAATTTCAGTCTCTGAGTTTGTAGGACCTACCATGCCGGCCTCCTCTGAGTTTGTCAGGTTTAGTATGTGGCCCCCTTTTCATCCACACTGCATTAGATTCCCTTTTGTGGAACTCGACTGGTCTGCAGATGGAGCACTCCATTCTGTTATCCTGTTTCCTCATCCATCCCATTGCCAAGTGTCAGTCCTGCTAAGAAGGAATTCCCGAACCAACTGTGATGCTGAGAGTTGAGGCGATCCTTACGGAAAGCCACGGGTAATTTCCCAATTCCCCCGCACACTTAAACGATTAAAGCTCACCAAGGCTTAGGATCACCCTTCGGAAACCACCGGTGTCAGCGGTCTGCGAGCTCGGATCGCATCCCCACCCACTCTGAGCCCGGCTGGGAACTGTAGATGATGCGTTGCGCAACCTGGCCGCCAGCGTAGACCCGGGACTACAAATCCCAGGAGGCTGAGCGCGCCGCGCCTGCGCTCCCCTCCCCCGCGAGGGTAGGGCGGGGAAGACGCTCCCCTGCCCGCCGAGGAGGCTGTGGTGCTGCGGCTGGCGACATGGACAACGCGGGGAAGGAGCGTGAGGCAGTCCAGCTGATGGCGGAGGCCGAGAAGCGAGTCAAGGCCTCCCACTCCTTCCTCCGAGGGCTGTTTGGGTAAGCGTCAGACCCGCGTGCCCTGAGGGAGTTTCTGTGCCAAGCCCCCTCCCCGGCTGGCTGCCCTTTCCTCCGAGCTTCCCTTGGGGCCGCCGGGATCCCCCCGAGATTCCCGAGCGCCCCGGCCTCGCCACGGCGCGATCTCCACACCCCGGAGCGCCCGCGGCGCTCGGGGCCCCAGACCCCCCACGGATCCCCTGCCCTCTCCGTGACCCCCGGAGCGCGGCGCGGTTCTCGGGGTGCGGGGTCCCCAGGCCTCGGGTCCGTTGCAGCCCGGGGTGTGCGTGGGCCTCACCGCAGTGGCGAGGCGGGTTGGTTCGTCTCCCCGCACAGCTCGGGAGACCGGCGCCGGCCCCCGGGACTGCGGGAGGGCGCGCGGCCGCAGCGCCGCGTTCACAGGCCCGTCCGCGAGCGCCCGGCGGGGGTTTAATAAACGTTCCTGTGTGAGCCGCTGGTTTTCTCAGCGTAATACTCTTCCTCCACCAGAGATTGATTTAATGGCCAGGGCCTCCTGTTTGCTTAAGGACGAGGCAGCTCCTGTGTAAGTTCGCATCTTTTGGGAATCCTTTAATTGCCTATAATTCTTCCATGTTCTTCTAGGGAAAGTTTGACATTCGGACTTCCCCAAAAGCACGGATGGTTTTGGAAGAATTATGGGTGGTTGAATATGAATGATTCAGCTGTTTAGGATAAGAGGCAGAAATTTCGTGGTGATTTTTGTTTTTGAAAGTGAAAGATCCTCTGTAGACACCAGGAGCATATTCTTGAGGACAAAGTGGCAGTTTTATTTCTGTACAATTTCAGTTTGGAATTTGCTTGTTTTGCCACCTCTATTCTTTTGGTTATAATGCTTTACCTCGTTGACACATCTCCAGGAGATGCTGAAATGCAGGTTTCATGCAATGCATAGTAGTGTGGGATGCAAAGATGCATAAAGGTAAGGTAAGGGTTCCTGTCCCCAAGAACGTCTCAGAGGGCACTCATCCCAGCAGGGTTCTAAGTTTCTCATGTATGTGTAGTTTGACATACATCTAGCAATGAATTGTAAGTTTGTTCCCCTGTAAAAGTTACAGTACGTAAGGAGTACTGCCTAATACTTGATGCGAACGCTAAACAATCGTTCCTTTTTCTGATTCAGATAATGTTTAAAATTTATTCAGATAAAATTTAATGTCATAGCACCTCATGCCATGTCACAGTGTATTTCAAGTCAAGATATCCTTTCTTAGAAGAGAATTTGTAATTGACGGAAGAACAAAGCATTTTAGCACTTGATGCTTGTTTCAGGGGAACACACTGCTTTTTGTGAAGAGGTGTTGCATTACTGTTTTTTATGAAACTAGACCACATATTGAATCAATAATCCTAAAAGGATTTTGAAGCAAGCTTTTTTGTTTTTAAACATCTTTTTTTCTTCTTGACTGTTGATCACCTATTTCATTGACAGGCCTTATAGGAAGACTTTCATCTTCACCATTCACACTCAATTTGTACCATCCTAGGCCTGACCTGAATACAGCAGATCAGTTTATTGTCCTAGCTTTCAGATCTGGGGCTAGTGACTTAGCCTCTCTGTGCCTCAGTTTCCTCTGCTATAAAAAGAGGGTAAGAATAGTATATCTCATAGTGAAGGTTCAATGAGTTTATGTTTGTAAAACGTTTAGAACAGCTGGAAATAATTAGCATATTCATCAAAATTGTCAGTCCCATTTATTTGTCAAGGAAGCAGAAAGCCAGGCAGATTAAATGACTTTGCCAAGATTTCAGAGCCAAAGACCCTGTGGACTGGATCACTGTGTCTTTTAATGAAATAAAATATTTGAAAGAGCCATACAAATGTTATTTATAAATGTACCATATAAATGTTATTTATATTATGAAGGACTGTGTTATTAGATCAGTGATACTTGGCTGCAGGCAAGGTTGGGGAAGAAGAGTACTCAGAGTTCTGTGAGTTTTAATTGTATAATTATTTGAAGTAAAAAACTGGGCCTAGTTTCTTTCTCAGTTACAATGGAAAGACAGATTTTGTATCAATTTTGGATGTTTAGAATCTTACATTATATCTGGCATCACTTGCACCTACTGTGTTTCCCCGAAAATAAGACCTAGCCGGACAATTGGCTCTCATGCGTCTTTTGGAGCAAAAATGAATATAAGATCCGGTATTACATTATATTATGTTGTGTTGTGTTGTGTTACGTTATATTATATGAGACCCGGTCTAGTAAAATAAGACCAAGTCTTATATTAATTTTTGCTTCAAAAGACGCATTAGAGCTGATTGTCTGGCTAGGTCTTATTTTCGGGGAAACATGGTATCCCTCTTTCTAGGGTGGAATATATGTTACTCCATCCTGCTTCCCATTCTTTATCTATAGAATTTTCCCATGTACTTGTTATTCTTTATTTAAACCACAGTGTAGTCCATCTCCATGTCAGACTTCTGAATTAACAAAACACACATACTGATAGGAGTGTCATCTGAGACCATATATTTAAGAGCTGACCAATTAGTGCTTTAAAGGGGACAGGTGATGCTGTTTTGAGGATGTGGTAGCCATTAAAATTTGCTCAGTATTTTGCAGATATTTCATGTCATAGACTTACTCTTAAACTGCAGATTAAAGCCTATTAGTTCAGAAAGAGATCCAAGATGGCAGACTAGATAAATGCTGTGCTTGCCTCATCCTGTGAACATATCAAAATTACAACTAAATTATAGAACAGTCAACCAGGAGAACCATCTGAAGTCTAACTGAACACAAGTTTTATAATTAAGGATATAAGGAAGAAGCCATGTTGGGACTTGTAGGAGGGGCAGAGACGTGAAATGGGTTGGTCTCACACCCACATGTGGTGGTTGAAAATTGGGAGAGATATCTTGGCCACAGAGGTTCCCCACAAAGGAGCGAGGGACCCCAGCTCCCTATACCAGGCTCCCTAGCCGGGAGTGCTGGTGCCGGGAAGAGGAGCCCCCACAACTTCTGGATATGGAAAACAGTGGGAATTCTGACTGCCCAGGTGGGACAGAAGGTTGCGGGAAACCCAAACATCCTCTTAAAGGGCCCGTGCAGGCACACACCCTGGGCTCCGGTGGAGGAATGATGACTCTGGTGCATCAGAGACATGGGTGAGAGACTGAGTTGTGTAACTTCATGATGAGGACTGAAGGGATAGTTCCCATTTTCTCTGTGGGGCCTTCTTCCATGCAGCCAGCAGGCGGTGCCATTTTTCCTGTGTTGAGCCTGCCCCCATAGGCCAAATCTGAATCAGACTGGCTTGGTGAGCTCTGCTGCTCAGCTGTGCTGACTGATTGAGACCCTGCCTTACCCAACTTGCGTACCACAGGAGACTTTAGCAACAGCTGAACCTTACGGGAGCTGGCAGGTGGCAGCAGGTCCTCAGAGTGTCCTGGCTTTTTGTGGAGCCACCCCAGACCTGCTACTGGTGGCAGCTGTCCTTGGTTTGTACCATGGCCTCTCCCACGCACCTCCAGATACAGCACAAGCAGTGACCAACTGTGGATCACTTTGTAGTTCCTATCAGGTAGTCCCCAGCCGGTCACAGGCAGTGGCTGACCTGGCCCTGCACCGAGCCCTTCCCAAGAGCCCCCAGAACCAACATACTTGCGGTTTGTCTTTAGACCATAGCAGAGCACCACACAGTTAGCCACACAAGTGGCACACTCAAAGGGTGGTCTCAATAGGCACCAGAGCCCACTTGGGTGAATCCTGCTCCCTGGGGTAAGCCCCCTGCACAGCAACCCACAAGCTGGGGAAGTGGCCAAACCCCACAGGAGAGCACACACAACCCATACAAGGGACACTCTTGGAGCACTTGACTCATTACCAGGGAGACTGTGCCACTGGGCCCCATAGGACCCCTACTATCTGGCAAGACTGGGAGACATAGCAGCCCTACCTAATACTTAGAAACAAACACGGAGAGGCAGTCAAACGAGGAACCAAAGAAATATGTCCCAAATGAAAGAACAGGAGAAAACTCCAGAAAAACAACTAAACAAAATGCAGGCAAGCAACCTTCTAGGTACAGAGTTCAAAACAATGGTTACAAGCATGTTCAAAGAACTTAGAGAGGTAGCAAACTAAAAAGAAAAGGACATAGAAACCATAAAAAGAACCAGTCAGAAGTGAAGAATACAATAACTGAAATGAAGTATACAGTAGAAGGAATCACCAGCAGACTAGATGAATCAGAGGATTGAATTAGCAATTTGAAAGACAAGGTAGCATAAAACACCCAATCACAACAGTAATAAGAAGAAAGAAGCCAAAAAATATGAGGATAGTTTAAGAGACCTCTGGGACAACATCAAATGTAACAGCATTCATATCATAGGAGTGCCAGAAGGAAAAGAGAAAAGCAAGGAATTGAGAATCTATTTGAAGAAATAATAACTGAAAACTTTTCTAATCTGGCAAAGGAAATAGATATACAAGGCCAGAAAGTGCAGGGAGTCCCCCCAAAAAACCCAAACAGGCCCACACAAGACACATTATAATCAAAATGGTAAAGGTTGGGCAGCTGGTTGGCTCAGTGGTTGGAGCATGGTGCTCATAACACCAAGATCGCCACATTGGCCAGTGAGCTGTGTCCTCCACAACTAGATTGAAAACAATGACCTGACTTGGAGCTGAACTGCACCCTCCCCCCCAAAAAAAAACTAGATTGAGAAAACAGTGACTTGACATCCTGGAAGAACATACTGTTCCCCAATTAAAAAAAGAAAAAGAAGGCAAAGGTTAAAGATAAAGAGAATCCTAAAAGCAAGAGAAAAGCAGTTATCACCTACAAAAAAGCTCCCATAAGACTATCAGCTGATTTCTCAACAGAAACTTGGCAGGACAGAAGGGATTAGCATGCAATAATCAAAGTGATGAAAAGCAAAGACATGCAATCAAGAGTATTCTACCCAGCAAGGCTATCATTTAAAACTGAAGGACAGATAAAGAGCTTCCCAAACAAGAAAAATCTAAAGGAGTTCATCAACACCAAACTAGTATTACAAGGAATATTAGAGGGACTTCTTTAAGATGGGGTCCGAAGGGATAAAAAATATGAATAATAAGATGTCAATAACTATATATCTATCAACCATTGTTTTCAATGTAAGTGGATTAAATGCTCCAATCAAAAACATGGGGTGGCCAAATGGATAAAACAAAACCCTAACATATGCTGCCTACAAGAGACTCACTTCAGATTAGAAGACACACACAGACTGAAAGTAAAGGGGTAGAAAAAGTTATTTTATGAAAATGGAAATAAAAAAAAAAATCAGACAAAGTAGACTTTAAAACAAAGGCTATAACAAGAGACAAAGAAGGACCCAGTAATACCACTTCCTGGTATTTATCCGAAGAAACCCAAAACACTACTTCAAGGGGACATGTGTATCCATGTGTTCGTTGCAACATTGTTTACCGTGGCCAAGATGGACGCAGCCTGGGTGTCTGTTGATGGATGAATGGATAAAGAGGAGGTGGTACATCAATACAATGGAATATTGCTCAGCCATATTCCATGAAGGGAATGGGTTCTTTCCATCAGTGGCAGCATGGATGGACCTGGAGGGTATTGTGCTGAGTGGAGTATGTCAGGCAATGAAAGACAGATGCAATGTGATTTTGTTGTATGTGGAATCTAAAGAACAAGATAAACTAACAAAACAGAAACAGACTCATAGATACAGAACATTGTGATGGTTGCCAGATGTGAGCAGTGTTGGGATGGTGCGTGAAAAGAGGGAAGGGATTAAGAAGTATAAATTGGTTGTTACAAAGTAGTTATGGGCATGTAGAGTATAGCATAAGGATTATAGTCAATAATATTGTAATAACTACCTATAGTGTGAGATGGTTACTAGATTCATCAGGGTGATAGATGGGAGGGAGGTTGAGGGCCAGGATGAAAAAGGTGAAGGGATTAAGAAGTAGAAACTGGTAGTTACAAAACAATCAGAGGGATGTAAAGTGAAGCATAAGGAATATAGTCAATAATATGCTAATAACTATGTATAGTGCCAGGTGAGTACTAGACTAGTCAGGGGATTCATTTCTTAAATTATATAAATGTGTAACCATATGCTGTACACCTGAAATTAATATAAATTAATGTTGAATGTCAACTGTAACTGAAAAAATAAAATGGGAGGAAATGGTGAAGGGCAATAGGTGGGTGGTGAAGGGCAATAGGTGGGTGGTCCAAATTTCCAGGTTTAAAACAAATAAGTCATGGGAATGTAATGTACAGCAGAGGGAATATAGTCAATAATATTGTGGTATCGTGGTACAGTGTCAGATGGTTGCTGGACTTATGGTGATCACTTCTTTAGGTATGTAAATGTTGAGTAACTTGTACGAAGTCTGACAATTAAGTTCGCAAACTTGTTGCAACAATGTTGCTATCTTTTCTGATATCAGAGGGATTATTCATTATGAATTTGTACCAACTGGACAAACGGTTAACCAAGTTTACTATTTGGAAGTGCTGAAAAGGCTGTGTGAATAAGTTAGACAACCTGAACTTTTCACCAATGACTCATGGCTCTTGCATCACGACAATGCACCAGCTCACATGACACTGTCTGTGAGGGAGTTTTTAGCCAGTAAACAAGTAACTGTATTGGAACACCCTCCCCACTCACCTGATCTGGCTCCAAGTGACTCTTTAACCGAAAATAAAGGAAACATTGAAAGGAGACATTTTGATGACATTCAGGACATCAAGGGTAATATGACGACAGCCCCGATGGCCATTCCAGAAAAAGATTTCCAGAATTGCTTTGAAGGGTGGACTAGGTGCTGGCATCAGTGCATAGCTTCCCAAGGGGAGGACTTCGAAGGTGAGCATAGTGATATTCAGTAATGAAGTATGTAGCACTTTTTCTAGGGTGACCTTGCGAACTTAATTGTCAGACCTTGTACATGTTCTGTTAAACTTCATTTCAGGAAATTATGCTTAAATGTAGATACCTTTGTCATACAGCCCTCAAATGTCTCAGATTGTTTCGTGTGTCTGAGAATCTAGGATGATTTTTTTCTTTTTTTGGTTGGTTGATTATTTGTTTGTTTTGTGTTTTTTTAATTAAAATTTATTGGGGTGACAGTGGTTAGTAAAATTACACAGGTTTCAACTGTTCAATTCTGTAATACATCATCTGGACATCACATTGTGTGTTCACCATCCAGAGTCAGTTCTCATTCCATCACTATATGTTTGACACCGTTTACTTAAAGTGAAAATTTCTCAGAAAATTGAGTCCCAAGTCCAAGGCAGAATACTGAGACCATATTTGTCAGTAGAGGCATGTTCCCCTGCTCAGCATCTGTCTGCTGCTCTGGTGGGATTTCTCTGAGGCTTAGGAGGAATGGTCTGTTCCATCCTGGAAGCATGCAGCTAATAAATGACAGCATTTATTTGTAGGTAGTTTGACTCCAGAGCCTCCATCCTTGTTGCTACACATCCTATTAATGGTGTGTGAAGAAACAGAGGATCTCAATCTAGTGGTTTCTGGTATTTGGTGTAAAAATTCAAGTTAGCATTCTGAAAGTATCTTCCTGGGGTTTCTGTGTCTCCCCTCCTATAGATATCGCTACTTCTTGCACCATGTGAAAAAAGTTTGAGTTTTTATAAATACATTAAACCCAGAAATAAAATAAGTTTGAAAAGGGTTATGTAGGCAAACTCCAAATTTCTAGAAGCTATGATTACAGAAATGAAATATCAGATGAAAATAAATTGCTTGTGGAGGGTAAAATATATCAGAGAATAAATAGTTCTATATTATTGGCTTGTTAAAGTATAGTAAGAAATATATATTTGTTCTTCATCCTGGGTTTCTGGCACACAACTCAGAAAACCCTCGTGTGAAAACCTAAGTGATGAGGGTGAGAGAAATGCATCTTCTGTTATGTATGCCTGTTTCAAGCATACCTGACTATATGTTAACAAGGTGACTCTTGGTAGGTCCCTAGGTGGCTACAGGGTGTGGCAGGTTGTTAGAGGAACCAACCATGTGATAGGAGAGTTAGAAGTTTCAGTCCCACCTCCAACCTCCAGGGAGGGGAAACAGGCTAGGGATTAAATTAATCACCTATAGCCAATATTTTAATAAATCATGTTTGTGTAATGAACCTCCATAAAAACTAAATGGCAGGGTTCAGAGAGTTTGCAGGTTGGTGAACACATAGAGGGGCGGGAGGTAGCACCCCCAGAGACGAAGTAGAAGCTCTGTGAACGGTCTTCCCCCGGCCTTGCCAATATGTATTATCTCTTCCATTTATCTATTCTTTAGTTATGTCCTATATAATAAACTGGTGATAGTAAGTAAAGTGTTTCCCTGAGTTCTGTGAGCCATTCTAGCAAATAATTGAATTTAAGAGTTATGGGAACCCCTGATTTATACTCAAGTTAGACAGAGATGCTAGTGCCCTGGGGACATAGTACTTGCACTTGGTGTCTGAAGTGTTTGTGTGGGGGGCAGTGTTGTGGGACTGAGCCTTTAATCTGTGGGGTCTGTACTAACTCTGGGTAGTGTCAGAATTTTAAATTGTAGGACACCCAACTGGTGGCCACAGAAAATTGGAGAACTGCTTGGTGTGGAAAACCCACCACACATTTGGTATCAGAAGTGTTGTGAGTAGAGAAACAGTGTTTCTTTTAATGGTAGAGGTATTTTAAGCAGAGTTTGAATTTTTTTACTCCTTTTCTGGAGGCTTTCTATATTTGCTTGTTGTTTTGAGGGACACATGGGGAAGCTTTGTTTTTTAAAGTCATGTAGATAGTTTCTTTCATCAAGACACAGAGGAATCAGCATTATTATTGAGGCCTGTGTGCCAGGGCCTGTGCTGGTCACTTTCCCCAGACAATGAGTCCAGTGGCTAAAGCGATGTTGCTCATAAGTAATGTGAAGGAGCTACCCTGGTTGGTGGGGTTTTCCTCAGAGGGGTCCTGGGCACTACTAAAAATGATCCTGTTGTCAGTGCTTTGACGTAGTGTGATATCCCTTCAGGGTATTCTGAAGGTACAGCTGAATTGTGTCTTAGTTTTGCTTTCACCTCATCACAGCATTGTCATTGTCTTTTAGTAATAGGTCTAATCTAGTAGTTTGTGATTTTAGAAGCAGTTTTATTGCTACCTCAGTTGTTGTCACCTTTTCTTTTGGGTGCATTTCATGATGTGTGTGCCATTAGTCTCCGTGGATTCTACTTTAATGTCTCCATCTTCCCACCCACTGTTTTAAAATAGTGTGTACTATAGTGGCCAGTGTTTCACAGTGCTCCAAAATATTCTTTAAGTTGGGTGATAATATTGATTTTAAAAATAAAACAACCAGATATTTTACCAGCAAAATTGGTTTATTTGGGAATAGAGAATTTCAATTCGGGACAAGCAGGCTATGGCAACTATAGGCCAATCTGGAGAACAAAAGGAGAGGAGCTTGCTTTTATTAGGTTTCAGAAGGAAACTGGGGAGGGTTGTTTTGAACAAAAATTCACGAGAGAGGAAGAAAAGTTGGAGGTTTTGGTGGTTTCTCATTGGCTGCAAGCAGTGGTTAGTGCGTTGTTCCTGGGGCAGGGACGGATCTTCCACCTTTTTCTTAAAAGCAGGAAACTCAATTCCCATGTGATTAATGTCCTCCCTTCTCAAAATAATTCTTTCTTTTCCTGCTGTTTATTCAGGCTGTGATGAATGGTAGGTGGCTGAGATGTTCCTCCCTCAGAGGGCTTACCAAGTCCATTTGAAATGAGGTTTTCTTTATTTTCACAAGGAAAAACCAAGACTTTATATTATTCAAGGATTAATTGGTTTTTAGAAGATAAATAACTTGTCTGCGTGTAGATGTCATCTGAGCTCTTTGAAATAATGGGCTATAATCTTTTTGACCTGATTTTGTCCACAGGCATCTAAATGGGAATAAATAGGATGGGGTAGTAAAGAGAAGCAGACTTCCACGCTGCTCTCAGGACACAGCTGCGCTACACTGGCATCTGGTGAGGCTGACCAAAGATTCCTCAGTGGAACATGGGGGGTGAGGGTGGACACTCAGAGTTTTTCCAGACCTGAAAGTTTAATTTCCCTCAGCATTCTGATCTTCTGTGGGCAGGAGCTTTCTTTCCTTAGTGTTTTCTGGCACACACTGATCTCGATGTCTATAAAGTGTAAGCCATACCTGGGCCTACCAGCCCCACTACTCTGGGACTGTATTGACACCGAGCTGCTTGCCTCCAAGCTGGCGTTTGAGGCCTGTCTGAGTTCCTGGCACATGTGTATGCCCTCACTCGTGTTCAGATCATGACCACTCTCATCAGCCTTGACCTCTCCTGTGTCTTAGTCTTTATGCCCATACTTCACTCTCAGTTACTCATTATGTGTACCATACAGTTAGAGTCAGCTATGTCGTGGTTTTCCTCTGTGTTTATAATACACATAGACAAGATAGAGAGACACCTTTAATAATGGGGCCTTCGCTTAGTGAGAACAAGCTTGAATTTGAAAACTGGTGGAAGTTACAGAGGATTATTTTGGCTTTTATGTAAGAAGACATTTCTGAGTAGCTAAAGCTGTCCCTCAATGGAATCAGCTGCCTGGTAAAGAACTTTCGAGACTGTATGTTCTGGAAGCAGCAGTGGATGTTGTAAAATGTATTTCTACACTGGGTGAGCAGCTGGACCATAAGGCTCCTTCCACTCTGGGGAAGGGATTGTTCCTTGCCAGAGCTGACAGATAATACAGATCCTTCCAATTTTAATCTTTGAAAAATGTACTTCTCCTATATATCACGTTGTGTGTTCACCACCCAGAGTCATGTAGGTGATGTATTACAGAATTGTGCACCTGAAATCTATGTAACTTTACTAATAATTGTCACCCCAATAAACTTTTAAAATAAAGAAAAAGGTACTTCTAATTTCTCAGACTGACACAAACTTTAGTTTTCATGCATAGGAAGGACTCTGGTTAAGGGTGAAGCCTCTGGGGTTAGCCAGATCTGTATTTGAATCTCAGTTCTGTGGCATCCTTGCTGTGTGACCTTGGGTTAATTACTTTATTGTTGTATGCCTTAGTTTCCTCGAATTAAAAACAGGAATAAAAGTGTCCTCTTTGAGCAGCTGTTAAGATTCTATACTGCTTGTCTGGCACATAATACATGCTCATTAAATATTTATTATTTGAGGGAGGGATTATTAGGGACATGGATGGTTGTTATAGTAAAACTTAATCTCATTTTTACATTTTTCTTAGAGGAAACACAAGAATAGAAGAGGCTTGTGAAATGTATAACAGAGCTGCAAATATGTTCAAGATGGCTAAAAATTGGAGTGGTATGTATACAGTTTTTGTTTGCTTTTCCAGCAGATAATTTTAAAATCATTTTGAAGGAGGAAATGACTGTCTACTGTCCCCATAGAGAATAAGACTCTTGGCCCAGAGACAGGTGTCAGCACTGAATAAGTGATGTGGCCACTGTGCACTGGGATTAAGGGACCTTGATTTAGTGAACGAAGTTGAAATCCTGACATAAACTTTAAACATAAGGAACAGGTCTGTTTTAGTTTCTATAGACCACTTCATATAATAGGCAAAAAGTTATTAAAAAGAGTTAAAATTACTTGCAATTAATAAGAGTAATTTTTGCTTCTTACTAATGTGCTCAAGTAAATCCATTGCCATAAAGAATGAAAGTTGTAAAACTCAATGAAAACAAGTAGGATAAATAGAAATGCCTGCTTTTCTTTACCTAAAATTGGTTGAGAACTCCTCACCATTCTTTACTCTGAGAACAGCTCTTTAATAACTGATCGTGGTTCCATTGAGAAATGGGATAGTAGGGATGTTATTTATATAAACCCAGCATTGTCATTTTTTAAAGTAATGCTTTCTACCCAGTGAAATTACACATAACAAGATCAATAGAATTATTATTTTCATTGGTCTGAGAGGGGATGTCTCTTTCTACTACTGATTTGAGAAACAAATTCATCCCCACCTCTAGAAAAAGCGCTTGTCGTGGCTCAGTGGTAGAGTATTTCAAATGGAGATGGCCTTCAACCAGAGCAGGGACATGGTCTCTGGCCCTGCCTCTCACCATCTACGTGACCTACAACAGGTTCCTTGCCCTCTACAAGGCTGTTTGCTCATTTGCTTTTGCTCTCCCCGCCCCAGCTTTATTGAGATATAATTGACACAAAACATTGTATAAGTTTAAGGTGTATAATTAAGGTGTTGATTTACCTATTTGCTTATTTAAGGCCAGCTCTTTAAAATCATTTCAATGATGGAAATGCTATTGAACTAGATGAATCTGAAAGGTCCTTTCTGGCTCTAAAATTTTTTTATAGGTTTAGTTTTAGGTGAAAAGGATATGTTATGTTTTCAAAATGTACTTGTGTCTAAATTATAATGTACTGCAAAAAAAATGGAGAAGAGTATTACCTCAGCATTCACATCTTTTGTTTTGCTCATGTCCTATAATCATAGATGAAAAGTGATCTTATCTTAAAAGACCACTTAAATTTATTTTATCTGGTGACCAGATGTTCTAACCTTAAGGAAATTCCATTTCAGAGAGGTCATTAATATCAATATAACTAATGAGGCTTTGCATATAGCCCACCACCTCAGTCATTTCTTGCCTGCTCTAGCTTCTGCATTTTTCCTTCTCTGTTTTAATGAACCTCCAAAGTAATCCTGTTAAAACATAAGTCAACTTATGTCATTTCAAATAAGAGCTAAAGTCCTTAACAGTGATCTTTGAGGACCTACCTGATCTTTGACCCTGTTCTGTTCCTGTCCCTGACCTCATCTCCTACCCACTCCCCTCATTTGCCCGGCTCCCTGCTCAGAGCCTTTCTGGCGATCTTTTCCCCAAAATAGAGTGTGGCTGATTCTCTTCCCTTTGGGTCCTTCAAATGTTATCTTCTTAGTGAGATCTTCCCTGACCACCCCTTTTAAAGATAGCAATCTTCTTTTTCCTGGAAATCCCCTTCCCTTTTCTCAAACCATAGAAGGCCAGGATTTTTCTCTGTTTGATCGCTGCTATATCTGCAGAGCCCAGACTGGTGCTTGTAACACAGTAGATGGTCAGGACATTCATGTAATATATGAATAAATATTACATTCTGTGAGATTATTTTTATGTTGCAATGGTGGTAATCATAACATCACTGCATCTCTTTATAGTTTAAAAAGTTTAAAAATCAATTTATTTTATGCTCAGCTTTTGAGAGATCATCTTGGCAGATATTAGACCAATTTTACAGGTAAGGACGTTTAGCTAGTGAAGTTGTGTGACTAGTTTAATATATGCTCCTTTAAAGACACTTTTATGTTTGAAGAAATCGAGTTGGCATTTATTAGCAGTGATTGGAATAAGTGCTCAGAGCGAAAAAGTCAGCCAGCAGCTAGTTTTGGAATTTGGGAGCATGAAATTGCAAAATAAAAGCACTTAATATTATCTGGGGAAATGGAGGTAGCCTGAGAGAGCCTGGATGTTATGGTATTACACTCAATGAGGAAAGGATGTACCATGATTTGTTCTGGAACAGTCAGTGTAGGTTAGCTATCAAAAATGAAATTACTGGTAGAAGAGGAAAGATGTAGGTTGTAAAGAAAATGATGACGTTTAGACATCCCAAACTACTGGTATTGGTGGTACAGTAGATTTGCCTATAATAATGATAATGGCCAACACGTGTAACTGGAGCCAGGCTGTTCTAAGCACTTCAACTTGGGAGATCCAAGTTATTACACTCTTCTAATGCAGAGCCCATCAAAGCTGCCATTTAGCTGGTACATTCCTGAACTGACACTTAGAAGTTGACTGCTGCCCCAAGTACCCCTGGTGCCTGTGCACCTACCCTTGCAGCAGCTTTGGCCCCTCCTCTGGGACCCCCAACCTCATGATTTACCAACAAAAGGGTTGAAGCCTGGTGAGCAGGGGTTCTGTTCCATGTCAGCGGTTAAAAATTTTAAAACTTGCCAGGGCCCTCTTTTTATCTTGCATAGAGCAAGAATTGAACCTGGGCAGGCTGGCTTGGGAGTTTGTACTGCCTCTTTTCCCTCAGGTGAAAGTCCAGAAACTTGAGTGGGAGTTATGATTCTTTTTACCTCAAGAAAAGGGGTCATGACTAGGAACGGCAGGCAAAGCTTTAATGGAATTGAATGTTTTATCTCTTAAAAAGAAATTTAAAGTAAATATCTAATACCAGCAGTGAGTATCTGACACGATATTCTGTACTGTTCTGAATGTTTTTGAAAAAATTGTTTTTCATACCAAAAAGTTTTATGATATTCTTAATTGTGCTTTTTTTAGTGAAACAAATTCTTTCCCCTCCATTCCTGTCAGCACTGACATCCCTATTCCAGACCTTCCTGAGCTGTGTCTCCAGAGGTCTTTGTACTCCCTAGTCTATGGTGCTTATTGTTTTGAGGCACTGCCATGGTGCTTTCTCTTTCACTGTAAACCTCGTGATGAAGTAGATTCATCCTTGTCCGGATTCTTCATGTTAACATTTAAAGCCTTGATTGCCACTGCCCCTGCACTTTCATTCCTCCTCCTGCAGGCAGCATGGGCTTGTCATTGGCCTAGTTCCAGCCCCTTCTTGCCTTCAAGCATTGTTCCTTGTTTGTGTGACTCCTCTGCTAGAGATTCTTTTTTTGCTGTTCCAGAATCCGTGGTCCTTGATCCAAAACGTTTTCTGAAAAAAAATCACTGCATCAACCTTTCATGTTGCTGTGTCCCAGTGGAGACCTCGGCAGTGTCCTGTGATTCTGTACAGAAGTGTACGAGTTTTCAGACTGAGATATAGACAGATTAAACCTCATACAAATTTCAGTCAGATTTTGTCATAAACTTAAGAAAAAATTTTGAATTTCGAAATTGTAAGCCTGATTTTCACTCTCTGAGAAACTTATTTTGTCCACAAAGCCTTCATTAGCAGTTTTTTTCAACAATCACAGCTAAGTCCATGGACAGTGTAAGATAGAAAGTTGAGCAAATAAATATCCTTGACCTCAGTGTTGTATTTTGTCTTTGGATACCCCAGACAGTGTATAAGCCAGAACTAGTGCCAGTGATTGGCCTACGAGGCGTCAGTGGCAGAGACAAGGGAGCTCCGGTGCGCTTGCTGGTTTGACAAGTTCACAGCTTGCGGAATAAAGGGGCACCTCCCGTGGCTGCCAGGGTAGTGGTTTGTGATAGCTGAGCCAGGAGATCAAGGGTGTCCCCCTGATTCTCCGCCAGAGTCTCTAACTCTGGAGTTACGGGATAGTGCACTTCTTAGGGTGTACTTCAGAGAGTGTGAGACTGACCATTAGCTGTGAGACTGTCCCCAGCACTACTAAAGTTGGGGGTCACGGACCCAGCCCATGGAATTCCCCGTGCCCCACAGGTGTCCCCCGGTACATCCACTTACCAACTGGCTAGACCACTGGAGGTGCCTTGTGGAAAGTGAACGTGAAGGAGGAGTGGGAGGGTCTAACACTCTTCAGTGAGAGGCTCCTGAGGGAGAGGGGAGGAAATAGAGGGGAACTCCTGGAGAGGCGGAGGTAGAGTTGAACTCCTGAGTTTGACAAAACCAAATGTTTTGTCTTTGGATACCCCTGGTTGTTTGCAGAATATAAAAGAATTCACAAGACTCAAAAGGAATGAAAGTTAGAGGGTTATTCCAGAAGAAAGGCTGTGGTAGAGAATCTGGGAGCAGAGTCTTGGGTAGACAACTGCCCCTAACTTCAGGTTAGCTTTTTCTTATATAGGACATTTGACATATAAACTGAGGTCATTTGATTGACATATGTTGGTTATGTAACTAGTTTCTTTCTGTGCATGTTCTTACCCAGAATGCACACAGAAAAATCCATGGGGGGAGCCAAGCCATAATGTTCATTTTATTTTAATTGTATTATAATGAGCCTGGAGTTCAAACAACAGGCAGCTTCCAGCAGTTTATGCAGGCCAGCCATTAAAACTTGATCACTCTGGTTAGGGTCTTATCTCCTCTTTCTGTGGGTATTTGGACAGCTTAATTTATCTCTAGGCGATGAGCTGGGTGGTTCCTGGGGAGGGGATGCAGGCCTGGGCAGTCCCCCTTTGAGCTTACTTTTATTAACTCTTCTTCCGCTTCATCATGTTTACCTTTCTTTAAACATTAGTGGCTTGACTCAGCCCATCAATGTTTAGTATACACTGGGGAATGGAATTGAATGACCTGGGACTAGGCTGTTGCTTTTGAATGGAGGCTTGTTGCCCAGAGGCCACTTGGGAGGTCACCTGTGGCTGAGAGAACCTTTTTTTGCTGTTTGACTTGATTCTGGTTATTTTTATATACACATAAGATTCACTTTATCACATTTACATGCGCTTCTGACTGGAATGCTTCTTTTCAGTGGAATGGAACTTTCTAGATGTAAGTCTAGCACTAAGGGCTTAGGCCGTTCTGTGGGGATACTTGTTCCTCTGTGGTTAATTGTGGTAATTTATCTTCCTCAGCTGCAGGAAATGCATTTTGTCAGGCAGCCAAGCTCCATATGCAGCTTCAGAGCAAACACGATTCTGCTACCAGCTTTGTGGATGCTGGGAATGCTTACAAAAAGGCAGACCCTCAAGGTAAGACACGTCTCTGTTTGGGACAGCAGGACTAATGTTGGTGACATTTTTCACAGGTTGCACTACTGGACCTTTTGACTCCTGGTAAAAATAAATTTTTGTACTTTAGAATAATAGATATTTTGGTAATTAGGAATTTTTTTCTAATCATTTGGAGCTTTAATGAAGAAAAAATATGTTAGGTTTATCCTGGCTGTTTAATTAGTCAACAGTATTTTCTTAAACTCCATTCATATGGCGTTTTGGAGAATTTTTTGGAAATTAGCTTTAATTTTATTTAAGGCTTCTTATATCCTAATTTTACGAATATGTATACAGAAGGTGCCAAAAAAATGTATACACTTCTTAGAAAGGAAAAAAACTGTATTAAAATCGTACAACTCAATGTATACCGATAACAAAAGGTGAATACAAGTCATGTGTATATATTTTTTGGCACCCCTGGTATTGCTTAATAACGGAAACTCCAGCGTTTCTTCATTCTTAAATACCTAGTGTATTTTAAGATCCAGTTAATGGAGATTATGATATCCAGTGGTTAAAAACAACTTATTCACACAGTATTCATCTGACTTTTTAAAGTATTTGTCAAAGTTCTTGTTATGAGGAAAGAATGAACTTGGGTATTTGAAGTGGTAAAATTTTACGAATGTTATTTCTTTTTTAGTTAAAAGAGTGCACACTTAGCAATTAAAAGCATTAATTTCTTCCCTCCCACACATGCAACTGGTAGTGATGGAGTCTCCTTTTTTTCTTTTAGCAGTCCATTTTAACATAGAAATCCAAATTTTATGACTATGTCATACAAAAATAAGATATCTTTAAGGGCTTTTGTATAGAGATTAATCAGTTTATTTCAAAAGTGAAAAACTTAACACAGCGTAAATGAGCAGTAAGATGAGAATGGTAAAATTATAATGCAGCAGCATTTTAGAATATGATGCAGGCATTACATTCCCTGGTTTCAGAGAATTTTCAGTGACCTGGTAAATGTTCACATGGTGATTAAAGAACCACATGAGAATTGAGATCTCAAATTCATAAAACAGATACACAGAGGAATGCATCTATAAAACACTGGAAGGGAAACATACCAAATACTAAAGAGTGGGTCTGAGTATGATTATAGGTAGCTTATTTTTCTCTTTTTATTTTTCTGTGTTTTTAAAGTTTTAACATTTCTTATATACAGTATAGGAGGAAATTGCTTTTAAATAATTTTTGTTTATCCACTTTCTAATTCTTAAGCCAGGCCTTTTTACTCTGCTGCCTCTTTTAAACCTAAAGTACTAAACGTGGAACTGTCAAACACATGCCAGAATTACGAACACTACCATTTTGTGACAGGATATGTGCTGGCTCACTGTTTTAGAAAATTAATACACTTTTTTTAGCACTGTCATTTATTAGATATTTTTCCTTTTATGTATATGTTAGTGCACTAAAAGTTAGCATCTTTAACATTGTACAAAATGTTGACTTTGCTTAAGAGTTGTCCCAACAGGGATTTCAGTGCTTTTGATTTTGGCTACATGAGTCTATTGAAGTCATCCTTCATGTGAAGTGGTCTTCCAAAATTTATATATATATACATGATATCACTGAAAACTACATTTACATTTGTGTTTTAGCAGATATAGTTGTTCAATACTGATGACAACCCCCGTTTGTCTTCTTTCCCCTGAATGGAGTCCTCACTGTCAGGTTAAGGGTAACTGAGCCAATACCAACCACTCCAGCTCCAGTTCCCTAAGTTGCACTGTAGCTGCTGTGGACAGAGCATGCTGGGGAGTCTTGACTTGGTGTGATTTGTGTTTGCTTCTCACTAACTAATTTGCCCACCCTCTGCCCCAAATGGGATCGCCTTAACATTCTAGTAGCAGCCAGGAAGATAGACTCACCTGAACCCTCTTTGACTGAATGGATTTTTCATTGTTTTTCTTAAATGCCTACGCTTCAGAGGCTATCAACTGCTTAAATGCAGCTATCGACATTTACACAGACATGGTAAGACATTGCCTTGCTCGAGTGGCTGTGGGGTGGACTCCTTGAGATGGCTTAGAGGCGTATTTTTTTTTTTTTTATATTCTTGTTCCCAAACTGATTGGCATTAAAATAGGTAGAACATGAATGTGACTGTTTTTTGTTTTCTCCCAGGGAAGGTTTACAATCGCAGCCAAGCACCACATAACCATTGCTGAGATTTATGAAACTGAACTTGTAGACATTGAGAAGGTAAGCAATGGATTCACTTACGTCATAAACTTGGTGTGAAGCAGATAGTTGACTCCAGGAACCCTCTACTCTTCCAGCGGATTTGAGGGAGATAGTGATCATACATGGCTTCATATGGAGGTTTTAGGGGCTTGGCAGCTAAGAGTAGATGGGCTGTTTTCCTGGAGTGAGTGACTGAGACGAAAGCTAGTTAAGATTTACTTGCTATTTCTGTTCTGTGTGATTCACGTCAGCAGAATCTTCATCTCTTTCGCTGAGGCCTCTGTGGCCCTGTGAAGGAAGCTTAAGTACTCTGGGCGTTTGCACACCTTTATCTTCAGGCCTTTACCCTGGGGAAGAAGGGAGGTGAATACCAACTTGGCCACATATGTGCGTCACTCAAGTCTGGCTTTCTAAACTGTGGTTTATATAGGAATATCTAGGAAATATTGTGGTTTGGGTTCTAGACCACTGCAATAAGGGCAATATTGCAATAAAGTGAGTCACAAATGTTTTGCTTCCCCAGTGCACATAAAAGCTATGTTTATACTATACAGCACGTCCTAGAATAATACCGTTTGTTCAACATCGTTTTGTTGTACATTGATGAGATATTGTAGGAACTTAACTCTCGTGTATATCAATTGGCCTATGGTAAAATTGGTCTAGTTATGTCGTTTCACTCAATGTGGCAGTACCTACTGACATTGTTAAGTGAGGACTTACTGTAGTCTATTGAGTGTGCAACAGCATTATATCTATAAAAACAATGTATTATACATACCTTACTTAAAGAAACATTTTATTGCTAAAATATGCTAACCATCATCTGAGCCTTCAGTGAGTTGTAATCTTTTTGCTGGTGTGGGTGTTGCTTTGATGTTGATGAAAATGCAGTACTAACCAAACACAATAAAACGATGCCTCTAGTAGTAGAAGGAAAAACAGGCAGGAGGAAACACTTAAGCATCTACTGTTTTCCACGCTTTGTCTTTGGTGGCATGCTGTGAAGTTTACCACGTTTCAGCTTTATAACACCACGGCCCCTTTACGAGTGTGGAAATTAAGACTCAAAACAGTTACACTGCCTAAGATCACTCAGGTTGGAACCAGTGGAGCTGATGCAAAGCTGGCTCTAGTAGTGAGCTTTGTCCTGTCTCCTGTTGTCTTCTCAGTCAGGGGATTGCCAGCAGGGCTGGAGTGTATTTTGGTGAGAGGAAAACATATTTGCCAGACTTCAGAGGCTGACTCAACTGAGACTGAAGACAAATGTTATGTAAAACTGTCCTCCTCAGTACTGTGGAAGACAACAGGTGTGAACCAGAAAGAGAAATGATAGTGGAGGAGATTATCGCTAATTAGTCAGACTAATGAACACTAAGCGTGCTCTAAGAGATTACAGTTGCAGCCTATCTGAATGGTCATGGTACTCCCTGTACCATGCGACATCGGACACTTGTCATTCTTCCTCTCCTTTGTTTTATTTCTTTCCTTGGCTTTTGGAACATGGCACCCATCTGGTTCTCTGGCCACCTCACTGAGCACTCTCTTTCTGACTCCTTAACTGGTTCCTTCTCTTCTCCTCACCCTCTAGTGTGGGGTGCCCCAGAGTTGGGTGCTTGTCTTCTCTCAATCCTCACTTGCTTTCTTGGTACCTCTCTCTGCACTCACTCAGCATCACAACTTTAAGTATCGTCTGTATCCCAGATGATACTTGCACATCTGTCTGCAGCCCAGACCTCTCTCTGAGCTTCAGATTCCTACCATGTTTCACCGAAAATAAGACCTAACTAGAAAATAAGCCCTAGCATGATTTTTCATGTCAGGATTTATTATTCTGTGTGTTGTGGTTATTGGTGGCTGTGTTCTACTTTTCATTTTTTATTATTGTCCTTGGAACTGTAAGATACAGCAGGCCAATTTCTCTTGTGTAGGGTCTGTAAGTATTAGGTTAAACCAAATTGTTGATATTCGTTTTGTTTTGTTTTTTTTAAAAAAACCTCCAAAACAGCAGTTACATGTGATTCAACCCAACCCTATTCATTGAGTTCAAGATATTGGCAGTAGTTTAATAAGGGACCTTCATTTGAAATACAGTTTGCATTCATTCACTTAGCATTTATTTATTGAGCACCTGCTGTACTGTGTTTTCCAAAAAATAAGACCTAGCCGGACCATCAGGTTTAATGTATCTTTTAGAGCAAAGATTAATATAAGACCCGGTCTGATTTTACTATAAGACTTGGCCTTATGTAATATGATATGATATGATATATGATATGATATGAGATACCAGGTAAAATATAATACTGGGTCTTATATTAATTTTTGCTCCAAAAGACGCATTAGAACTGATGGTCCAGCTAGGTCTTATTTTGGGGGAAATGATAGACATTATGCTAGGCTCGGGGACATATGGTGAGAAAAACCGTCGTGAGAGCTGCCTTCACAGAGCTTGTTTTAGTGGGACATGTGCATTCATCCAATAATCCCGCATGTGTGTGTATGTGACAGCTCTGACATGTGCTCCAAAGGAATACATTCCACTAGATGTTTTCTGGATATGTCTACATATTTATAAAAAGAGGACTATAGTGCACCTGTTCTTTTATGGCCTTACTATTGCATGAAGGACTTTCCATATTGAACTTTCTATCCGTTACTTTGAATTAATATATGGGCACAGTAGCCCATTCATTATATTTAACCACTTAAATTGTTTCCAGTTTTTTTCCTATTGTAAATAATGCTAAGAAAAGTTTTTGAAGGAGGGGCATATTAGTTTGGGTAGGCTAAATAGCTGAAATAAATAGACCCAAAACATAATCATTCAAACATAGAAGTATCTGTTTTTCACAAAACTGTCCAGTTTTGTCACAAAACTGCAGTCTGTACAAGGCTAATGTTGGCCCTGTTCCCTTGCAGCCTGTGGCGTCAGAGGTGGCTCTGCATTCTTGGACATCACCATTACCATCTGCAAGAAGGGGGAACAAAGGCTTTATGGGCCAGAATGTTTGCTCCCAGTCAGCTCCCTGTGCCTATAACCACACCAAAGTGGTTTCCTAACACAGTTCCCTAGCCTGTTATGTTTTATTTGTTGTGTTTTTGTCCCTGGGTCTTTCTCTTAGCTCATTGTGAGGGCTGCCTTCAACCAGTTGAACTGATTGATGGACATCAACTGTAATCGGATTTTCTCATAAGACTAGCTCCGCTTTTAGGCATACTCGAAAACCTTGAAATTTGAGGCAAAGGTCTACAAACCCACCAAGTATTTAGGTATGCCTGCAAGCTAAGAATGTTTTTCACATTCATTAATCATTGGGAGGGAAAAGCATTCATGACACATAAAAATTACATGCGATTGAAATTTCACTGTCCATAAATAAAGTTTATTTTGCATATAGCCATGCTCATTCACGTATGCATCATCTATGGCTGCTTTTGTGCTGTCGCAGGAGAGCTATGTAATTGCAACAGACTGTATAATTCACAAAGCCTAAAATATTTCTCTGGCCTGTGACAGAATATTTGCCAGGCCTGTAATTTAAAATGTTCAGACTTACCTCTTGTCGTTAGGGGTATAGAAACCATTGGCCTTTCCTATTATACAAGGCCCTGCCTCTGGCCTTTGTTCCCTTTCATAATTGCCTACAAACCAGCTAATTCTTTCCAGAGTTCTTTTTGCTTATAAAACTTTACTGAAAACACAGTACACACTATCCTCTGGCTCTTTCCATGGACCTTCTTCGCATCGTTTCCAACTCCAGTAGGCATGTGTTGGCCTTCTGAGTTATCACATGCTTGATTTCACTAAATCTTATGCAACAGCAGGACAACGGCTTGTAGCTTTCCAGCCTGCAACCTCTGTTTCCTTTCCACTTGACTGTTAATTCAGCACCACACGTTTTAGATTAAAAACAACACCCTTATTAAAGATGAAACTTAATGGTATTAGTGAGGATAGCCTATACTGCTGTAACAAGCCATAAATCTAAAACGTAATAGGGCTTCATATGTCTCTAGAATAACACTGCAATGTACTGTTCTGGGTTCAACAGTGGTGGGGACATGGGAGTTGAGGTACACATTCTTCCCTAACTGTAATTATTTAGGAACCAGGTTGACCAAGTTCTGCCATCTTCACCTTGTGGCTTCCAGTGTTACTTTAGACTTGGACATTGCCCTTCTAGCTATTGAGAAAGGGAGAAGGCCTAGAGAATGATGCAAAGTCACACGTATGGACTAAGTCTGGAAGTAGTTCACAGCATATCTGTTTCTATTCCATCGGAAAAAATAGGTTTCATGGCTACCCCAACTGCAATGCAGGCTAGGAAAATGGTGTAGCTGGTTATTTGCCATGGGGGAAGCGTAATGTAAAGCAAGCATTCTGCCACGAGGTTTCTAGTAGTGCTTGCAGTTTTGTGTTCCCTAAATCAAGTAGGCCAAATTATGAAAAGTTTGCTGTTGGGGTAGGTTTCTTTAGAAGAAAAATACCTATGCAAATGTTTTTAAATGCAATCCTTCAAACAAGTAGTTTGAATAAAATATGTGTGTATTTTCAGGCTATTGCACATTATGAACAATCGGCTGATTATTACAAAGGAGAAGAATCCAACAGGCATGTATTGTTTTTCTTAATATAATTAAATGGATTTTGTTAAGTGTGATAAAAGACAAATATTCACTATACACTATGAGTGTATTGGACTGTACTAAATGAAGGTGTACTGGGATATCTTTTTAGTTTTCTATCAGTTTTTTACTTGCTCTTCTCTGGTTCTTGATTACAGTTCAGCTAACAAGTGTCTGCTGAAGGTGGCAGCATATGCCGCCCAACTTGAACAGTACCAGAAAGCCATCGAGATCTATGAGCAGGTGAGACTACTGCTAAGCTCAACTTCCAGTAGAAGTTACTCTGACTCTTATTATTTATTTATGTTTTAAAAGTTTTTATTGGGGAAGGGGAATAGGACTTTATTGGGGAACAGTGTGTACTTCCAGGACTTTTTCCAAGTCAAGTTGTTGTCCTTTCAGTCTTAGTTGTGGAGGGCGCAGCTCAGCTCCAGGTCCAGTTGCCGTTTCTAGTTGCAGGGGGCACAGCCCACCATCCCTTGCGGGAGTCGAACTGGGAACCTTGTGGTTGAGAGGACTACTCCAACCAACTGAGCTCTACAGGAGCTCAGCTGCAGCTCAGCTTAAGGTGCCGTGTTCAATCTTAGTTGCAGGGGGCGCTGCCCACCATCCCTTGTGGGAGTTGAACTGGCAACTCTGTGGTTGAGAGCCCACTGGCCCATGTGGGAATCGAACCGGCAGCCTTCGGTGTTAGGAGCATGGAGTTCCAACCACCTGAGCCACTGGGCCGGCCCTCTAAAACATTTTTATCATCCCCAAAAGAAACCCTATTCTCCCTTCCTCCAATTCCCTGGAAACCACCATCTGTTGTCTGTCTGAATGGATTTGCTTATTCAAGGCCTTTACTGTACGTGGAATCATACACTATGTGGCCTTTTGTGACTGGCTTTTGTCACTTAGCAAACTCGTAATTTTTCCAAGGTTCATTTACGTTGTAGCATGTATTGATACTTCATTCATTTCCATAACAAATTAGTATTCCACAGTTTGATTATCTGTTTTTCAATTGGTGGACGTTTAGGTTGTTTTTATTAATACTTTGGGGCTGTTATGAATAATACTGCTGTGAACATTTGTGTTCAAGTTTTTGTGGGGGTATGTTCGCAGTTCTCTTGGTTATATACCTAGGGTTTGGACTGCAGGGTCATGTGGCATGTCCATTTTTAACTTTTTGAGGAACTACCAAATTGTTCCACAATGGCCACCTATTATGCCATCCCAACAGCAATGTATGAGTTCCAGTTTCTCCACATCCTCACCAATACTTGTTTTCTTTCTTTCTTTATTTCATTTATTGTTTTAATAATAACCACCCTAATGAGTGTGAAGTAGTATCTTGTTGTGTCTTTTATTTTTATTTCCCTAATGATTAGTGATATTGAGTATCTTTTCATGTGTTTATTGGCCATTCATATATCTTCTTGGAGAAATGTCTATTCAGTTTCTTTGCCCAATTTTGAATTAGGTTGTTTGGTTTTTGATAATGAGTTTTTGTCCCGACCCGCGGGACACTACACGAGGGACCCCAAGCACCTAGAAGGGAGGAAAATGGGAGACACAAAGACCGGAGACAAGACAGGAGTTCTGATCAAGTCTCTCTTTATTGCAGCTCAATCATGGGTTATATACATTCTTTTGCTGGGTGGAGGGGCATTAACATAAGAAGGGTTGCCGCAGGCTAGTGGTCATAAGCCATCCGGACACCCCCTACAGAATGTGGGTGTTACCCAAGTAACTTCCTCTATCTCATGCTTCTCAGTTATGTGATGGTGCCTTACAGGCACCCGCCCTCTACAAGTTTTAGAAGTTCTTTCTGTTTTCTGAATATTAATCCCTTATCAGATAAGTGATTTGCAAATATTTTCTCCCATTCTGTGGGTTGCCTTTTTACTCTGTTGCTGGTGTCCTTTGATGCACAAAGTTTTAAATTTTGATTGAGTCCAGTTTTTCTTCTTTCTTTTTTTTGCCTATGTTTTCCATGTCATATCCAAGAAAATGCTAAACTTCAGGTCATGAAATTGTTCCCCTGTTTTGGTCTAAGAGTTTTATAGTTTAAGCTCATAGATTGATGTCTTTAATTCATCTTGAGTTAATTTTTGTGTCAGTGAAGGGTTCAACTGTATTCTTTGGCCTGCGGATTTCCAGTGTTCCCACCACTATTTGTGGAATACACTGTCCTTTAGCCATTGAATGGTCTTGGCACCATGCTGAAAATTATGCCAAGGTTTGTTTCTGGGCTATATTCTATTCCATTGGTCTGTATGTATTTTTTATTTTTAGGTTTTTATTAAAAATATATAACCAACATACATTATATCAGTTTCAGATATACACCATAGTTCTTCAGCATTTATACACCTAAGGAAGTGATCACCATAAGGCCAGCAAACATCTGGCACCGTACTATTCTATCACAATATTATTACTATATTCCATCTATCCTATATGTTACATGCCCATGACTTACTTGTTTTATATCTGGAAATTTGAATGTCTTATTCCCTTTCACCTCACCCCCCAACAAGCTTTTTAAATTTTTCAATTATAGTTAGCATTCAGTATTATTTTATATTAATTTCAGGTGTACAGCATAATGGTTAGATACTTGTATAACTTAAGAAGTGATCCCCCTGACTAGTCTATTACTCACCTGGCACTATACATCACTATTACCATATTATTGACTATTTTCCCTATGCTTTACTTTAGATCACCATGATTATTTTGTAACTACCAATTTGTACTTCTTAAACCCTTTACCCTTTTCGCCCAATCTCCCAACTCCCCTCCTGTCTATCACCCCAATAAACCTAGTATCCATCTGACATCATACATAGATATTACAATATTATTGACTATATTCCTGTGCTATATCCTGCATCCCTGGAACTACTTTGTAACAACCAATTTGTACTTCTTAACCCCTTCCTGTCTTTCACCCACCCCGTCAAACCCCCTCCCATCTGGCAACTATCAAAATATTCTCTGTATCTATGAGTGTGTTTCTGTTTTGTTTGTTTGTTTATTTTGTTCTGTAGATTCCACATATAGTAAGTGAAATCACATTGCATCTGTCTTTCATTGTCTGACATAGTCCACTCAGCACAATACCCTCGAGGTCCATTCATGCAACCGCAAATGGCAAGAACCCATTCCCTTCCATGGCTGAGCAATATTCCATTGTATCTATGTACCACCAACAGTGGACACCCAGGCTTCCTTCAATCTTGGCTATTGTAAATAATGCTGCAATGAACATATGAACATATGGATGCAAATGTCCCTTTGGAGTAGTGTTTTGGGTTTCTTTAAATAAATAATCATAAGTGGTTATGGATAAATAATCACAATCAGCTCTAATGTGTCTTTTGGAGCAAAAATTATTTAAGACCCGGTATTATATTACATTATATTATATTATATTATATTATATTATATTATATTATATTATATTATATTATAAGACTTGGTCCTATATATGACTGGGTCTTATATTAATTTTTGCTCCAAAAGATGCATTAGAGCTGATTGTCCGGCTAGGTCTTATTTTTGGGGAAACATGGTAGATCCTTGCTTTTCATCACTTTGAATATTTTCTGCCAATCCCTTCTGGCTTGCAAAGTTTCTGTTGAGAAATCAGCTGACAATCTTACGGGAGTTCCCTTATAAGTTACTAGTTGCCTTTCGGTTGCTGCCTTTAGGATTCTCTCTTTGTCTTTAACATTTGCCATTTTAATTATAATGTGTCTTGCTGTGGGCCTTTTTGGGTTCATCTTGTTTGGGGCTTTCTGTGCTTCCTGAGCTTGTATGTCTATTTCTTTGGATAGGCTAGGAAAGTTTTCAGTCATTTCTTCAAATAGTTTCTCAATCCTTGTTTTCTTTCTTCTGGTACTCCTAAGATGTAAATATTGTTACACTTGATTGTCCTAGAGGTCTCTTAAACTGTCCTTATTTTTTCTGGATTCTTTTTTTTCTTTCGCTGTTCTGATTGGGTGTTTTCTGCTATCTTGTCTTCCAAATTGCTGATTTAATCCTCTGCTTCATCTAGTCTGCTGGTGATTCCTTCTAGTCCATCTTCATTTCAGTTATTGTAGTCTTCACTTCTGACTGGTTCTTTTTTGTGGTTTCTGTCTTTTTTTATACTTGCTGTCTTCTTGTTGAAATTTCACTAAGTTTCTTGAGCATCTTTATAACCATTGTTTTGAACTCTATATTTGGTAGGTTGCTTGCCTCCATTTTGTTTAGTTCTTTTTCTGGAGTCTTCTCTTGTTCTTTCATTTGGGATGTATTTCTTTGTTTTCTCACTTTGGCTGCCTCTCTCTGTTTGTTTCTCTGCATTAGGTATGGCTGCTACGTTTCCCAGTCTTACCGAGTGGCCCTATATAGTAGGGATCCTATGTGGCCCAGTAGCACAGTCTCTTTGGTCACCTGCACTGAGTACTCCAGGAGTGTCCCTTGTGTGCGCCCTCCTGTTATATTTAAGCCTTGATTGCTAATGGCATGTCAGTAGGTGGGGTTGACCCTCAAGCTGACCACATGATGGCGTTTGGCCACATCCACAGCTTACGGGTTGCTGTGTGGGAAGCTTACCACACAGAGTGGGATTCCCCTCAGTGGGCTCTGGTGCCAACTGAGACCTCCCTGTGGGTGTGCCACTTGTGGGTCTAACTGGGTGGCACTCTGCTGTGGTCTGAAGCCAACCTTCAAGTATGTTTTTTCTGGGGCTCTTGGGAGGGGCTCTAGTGCAGGCCCAGGTTAGCCATGCTTGTGACCAGTCGGGGAGTACCTGGTAGGAGCTACAAAGCGATCCACAGTTGGTTGCTGCCTGTGCTGGCCCTGGAGGCACGTAGAGGAGGGTACGCTGTGAACCGAGGATAGCTTCTACCAGTACCAGGTCTGAGGTAGCTTCGCAAAAACCCAGGACGCACAGAGGCCTGCTGTTGTTTGCTGGCTCCCGTAAGGTTCAGCTGCTGATAGAGCCTTGTGCTGTGTGGAATCGTGGGGCGGGGTCTCAGTGAGTCATCAGGGTGGAGCAAGTGGAGCTCACCAAACCAATTCAGATTCAGATTTGGCCATGGGCGTGGGGGAGAGCTTAACACAGGAAATATGGCTCCAGCCATATTTCCACCCAGACAGTTGGAATCCCCACTGTTTTTCACAGCCAAACTTTGTAGAGGCTCATCTTCCCGGCACTAGTACTCTGGTCTGGGGAGGCTGGTGTGGGGATGGAGTCTCTTACTTCTCCATTGGGAACCTTTGTGGCCAACATATCCCTTTCAATTTCCATCCTCCACATGGAGGTTTGGGGTTGACTTATTTTGAATCTCTGCCCCTTTTACCAGTCTCAACATGGCTTCTTCTTTATATCCTTAGTTGTAAAACTTCTGTTCAGCTAGACTTCACATTGGTTGATCATTCTGTAATTTAGTTGTAATTTTGATGTATTCACAGGATGAGGCAAGCACAGTGTGTATCTACTCTGCCATCTTGGATCTCTCGTGTATGTCTGTCTTTATGCCAGTATAACACGGTTTGATTACTGTAACCTTGTAGTAAGTTTTGAAATTGGAAATTGTGAGTCCTCCAACTTTGTTCTTTTTCAAGATTGTTTTGGCTATTTGCAGTTCCTTTACATTTCTATATGAATTTTAGGATCCACTATTCAATTTTTACTAAGAAACCAGCTGGGATTTTGACGGGGGTTGCATTGAATCTGTAGACCAATTTAGAAAGCATTTTCAACTTAACAACATTAAGTCTTACAACCTGTGAACACAGGGTGTCTTTCCATTTATTTAGATCTTTAATTTTGTTCAACAATGTTGTATAGTTTTCAGTGTACAAGTCTTTCACTTTTTTGGTTAAATATACTCCTAAGTATTTTTTTCTTTTTGATGCTAGTGTAAATGGAATTGTTTTCTTAATTTCCTTTTCAGATTGTTAATTGCTAGTTTTATATACTGCAACCTTGCTGTACTTGTTTTGTGGATTCCTTAGGAATATCTATGCACTCAATTAATCCTTTACTGTATAGTCATGGTGTGTAATCTATCTTCGTGTAGAATTAACCCCTGGTCATTCGCAGAATGTAAAAGAATTTACGAGACTCTACAAGAGTAAACAAGATTTATTGAAAGTTGAGGGAGAGTTCTGTTTGGAACTGGCAGAAGTTTTGCCAGGGCAGTCTGAGAGATAGAGCTGTGGAAACAGAAGGGTAAGAGAGATACTGGCAGGAGTTTAGCCAGCACAGAGTCCTATGGGGTACAGCTGCACTGATGAGAAGAAGCACTGGGGTTTTATTTTTATTTTTCCATGCAGGTTGTAGGGTGCTTGTCAGCTTGCCATTACAATTATCGTCTTCTGGGAACTGTTCTGTTCCCACCTATGATGGGTGTTTGTTAGTTTGCAGGGTGTTGCTGTTGTGACTGGGAACTGTTCTGGTCTCACCTACGATGAGTGTAAGGTGCTTGTTGGCCTGCAGGTGCAGTGCTAGCCAGGGAATTCATGTCTAGCTTGTTCCTGTTAGCTCACAAGTTCACCCCTCTTAACTCTTTGCCTGTCCCACGCTGCCAGCTCACAAGCCCACTCCTGTTAACTCTTTACTTGTCCTATCATAATCCTGTTTGTAAGGTGTCGGAATTAGTTTGCTAGTATTTTGTTGAGGGTTTTGCATCTATTATAAGGGATATTGATTTTTAATTTTCCTTTCTTGTGATGTCTTTGGTTTTGGTAGCAAGGTAATACTGGCCTCATAGAGTGATTGGGAAATCTCTAGTTATAATTGTGGATTTGTCTGTCTCTCCTTTTACATCTATTAGTCTGTTCACATATTTTGCAGCTCTGTTGTTTGATTCATACATATTTAGGATTGCTATGCCTTCTTGGTGGATTAAGCCTTTTATCATTACTATATAATGTCACTCTGGTAATTTTCTTTGCTCTGAAGTCTACTTTGATAAAAATGTAGCTTCTCCTGCTTTTTTTTTGATCAATGTTTATATAATATATTGTTGTGCATCTTTTTTCTTTCAATCTACCTGTACTGTGATAATTGAAGTTTCTTGCTTTTTAATTCTCTTTGCCAATCTGTCTTTTAATTGACATATTTAGACCACCCTTATAGTAATTTTTGATATATTAGGGCTTATGTTTGTGATTTTATTTTTTGTTTTCTGTTTATGCTATTTTTCATTTCACTGTTTTTTGGTTTTTTTTTTTCTGCTTTCCAGTGGGTAACTTATCTCTAGTGTTTTTGAGTATATCTCTTTGAATGGCTTTTTTTTAGTGAATGCTCTGGGAATTACATTTATATAACTTATCATAGGCTAATAATGTCATCATTTTATCAGTTCCAGTGAACTATAGAAGTCTTACCATACTTTCTGTCTTTATCCTCCCCATTCAATATTCCGTGTTCCCCCTAAATAATATAAGACCTGGTCTTATTTTACTATAAGACCGGGTATAATATAATATAATACTGGGTCTTATATTAATTTTTGCTCCAAAAGGTACATTAGAGCTGATTGTCCGGCTAGGTCTTATTTTCGGGTAAACACGGTGTAATTTTCTTTACATACTTTTAGGACCTTATCAGTCAATGTTATAATTTTTGCTCTAACCATCAAACGTAATTTGGAAAACTCAAGAGAAAAACTCGTTCACCTATATTTTGTTTGCTGTGTTCTTTCTTCCTTATATTCTGAGATTCCTTCTTTTATTGTTTACTTTCTATTTAGAGAATATCCTTTTGCCATTCTTTCAAAGTAGGTCTACTGACAACATATTTTCTTTGTTTTCCTTCATCTGGGGATGTTTTGATTTCCTTTTCATTCCTGAAGCATATTTTCTGTGGGTATGTAATTCTTGGTTGACAGGTTTTTTTGTTTTGTTTCATTTTTTTGTTTTTTTTTTTTTAGTACTTGAAAAATGAGCCACTAATGGCCTCCTTGTTTTTTGATGAGAAGTCAGCTGTCATTCAAGTTGGTTTTCCCCCGTAAGTAAGGAGTTGTTTTTCTCTGGCTGCTTTCAGTCTTTTTTTTAATTATTTTGTCTTCAGTTTACAGTAGTTTATGTGGATCAGAATGGAGATCTTTGCTTTGATCCTGTTTGGATTTCGCTAAGCTTCACGAATCCATAGGTTTATGTTTCTTGCCAGATTGG